>NC_045765.1:102144184-102775684 GCF_008692025.1 Phocoena sinus | reverse complement strand
CTGAGGCAAATGACTTTCTCAAATTCATATCATTTATCAGTTGTAGGGCCAGGACTATGTCCTTAATTTTTAAACTCCCACTCTAATGCTCTTTTAAATTACTTGCATTGAAAATATATCAGCCATGTTATCATGGCATGAAAAAGAAGAAAATATTTTATACTCTTTTCATCATAGAACCAAATATATTTACAAACTAAGAATAGTGCTGAGTACTCAGTACAAATATAGAATTACTTTAATCAATGTCAATTTGATTATTTTCTCCACTATAAGCCTCACTCTCTTCTGTCCCAGCTCTTTTCTTTTTGATGACTATTCTAGAGAATTTCAGACTTTTCCCTTTGCAACTCATTCTCAAACAGAAATGAGCTCCTTCTGTCAAATGAGAATTTGACAAAAGTTATGAACTACTTTCTCCTCAAAATGTTCACACACAGAAACATTTGCATGAAATTTTAAGGAGTTTGCTGAGCACTCTCCCTTCTCAAGGTCATTCATGTACCTCAGATCATGTGTCAGTCACTGATTATTTCAACTTTATTTTCGTGACAACCCTGCATGGAAGGTATTGTTATCTTCATAATACAGAAGAGGAAACTGGGCCATATGAAGCGGTATAGCTGGAACTGGAATCAATGTGTCTTTCCTTCCCTAGGTCCTTTCACCTACATATTCTTACCTACAAAATAGGCCTCAAAACTCACCCAACTAAATCTAAAGTCTTACATTCAGCCTTCACCCATCCAATGAGCTTCCTCCACATGCCAAATATTTTAACCATTCTGCCACTCATCTGAGAAAAATCAAGTCTAGGAAAGCTGCCAAACCTCTCAAGAGGCTTACCAGAATTATTATTTTAGTGGTTATCCTCATGCCACGTGGTCTCTGGAGGCTGCTTCCTAAAAACCAGTCTAACTTCTAGGGTCCCGGGAAGCTAGTTTTAAAAGCTGCCCAGTGAGGAAGGTTCCTTTGTCCACAGCTTCCATTTATAACTACCACGCTGACGATAACTAGGGATATGGCTTGGCTTGGCTTTCTAAGTACTCAGTCTCCTCCTTCTGACCTGTTAATCTCCTTGGTGACAAAGTGCCCTCATCTCTAGAACCATTCCTGCACCTCTCATCCTCTCTCAGTATTAAACAAAGAAGGAACTATATGGCAGTCAGGCAGCATTTTGGAATAATTGGCTACACATAACTGAAACTCAAGTAGGTAAAAACACTACTTCAACCAGGCAGTTACTTTTTAAAAATTTGTATGTGTAAATGTGAAATAAAAATGTTACCTTCTTGTACTTCTGTGCTTTAACAGGCAGAGAGACAAATTATTGTTGTTTGATTGATTGACTACTAGAACAGAAGAGTGAATGAGCTGAAGTCCCATAGATGAATTTAACATGGGTAGATTCAGGTTTTGTGGATCCTGAAGCATAAACAATTTGGGGGACTTTAAGAAAAATACATAATTATGTATAAAAAATTAGGTTAAAAAGTGAAGTTACTGGGAATGAAAAATCACATCAAATCACAATTATTACAACCTTGAAAATAACATAAATGTCAAAAAATCCAGAAAAATCACATAATAATTTTATTAGGTGACATACCTCTGGCCCATCTCATGACATGATGCTGGATGAGTCAGCATAGTGGGAGTTAGGCATATTCTAGAAGTCAGCCCTATACTTTGATGGCCAGCAATAATTATACATGGAAGTGACAGAAAGCCACATAAACATACCCCACTAAACCTGAAGGACACGTATCTGTAATTCAGCTCCCCCTTTAATGGATGTCCCAGACACTCCAACACCATCCAACCTCAGGAACAGTGTAACAAGGGGAAGTCTGAGTTTGAGCCAACCATCTTAAACAACTGCATATTTTGCAGAGAATGTTAACTTTGGAAGAAATACAGGAAAACAAGCTGCTACAACTTGCATTTTGTCTATTAGAAAATAATTGTCTTCATTTCAGACCATCACATGACCTTTGCCTTGGCAATGAATGTAGAAAGACACTCTGCTGTTAGATTGCTCCTCTCTCCTCTGCAGGACAGAAGTCATCCCTTTCCCTACTGTCCCTAATCTGAATCCCAAACCTAGGCTCCATTATCTTTGTCTCTGGACAAATGTGTGCCCTATACATTTAGTGTTTTCTGCTTTCTCATTAGCAACTACAAAGATAAAGAGATTTATTGACTTTTCTCATGGAAATAGAACCAAAAATCCTAAAATTTATATGGAACCACAGGACTCCTTTTCTTTCCCTTTTTTTTTTTTTTCTTTTTGGCTACATGGCACAGCATGCGGGGGAATCTTACTTCCCCGACCTGGGATGGAACCTGCGCCCCCTGCAGTGGAAGTGTGGAGTCTTAACCACTGGGACCACTAGGGAAGTCCCTGAAAGACCCCTTTTCTGAGAAAAAAAAAAAAAGAACAAAGCTGGAGGTATCATACTCCTTGATTTCAACAAAACAGCATGGTATTGGCAGAAAGATGGACACACAGATCAATGGAACAAAATCGAGAGCCCAGAAATAAACCCACATATATACAGTCCATTAATTTAGGGCAAAGGAGCAAAGAAGATACAATGGAGAAAGGAGAGTCTCTTCAATAAATGGTAATGGAAAAACTGGACAGCCACATAAAAAAGAATGAAACTAAACCACTATCTTACACAACACACTAAAATTAACTCAAAATGGTCTAAGACCTGAAACCATAAAAATACTAGACTAAAACGTAGGCAGTACGCTCTTTGATATCAGTCTCAGCAATATCTATTTGGATATGTCTCCTCAGACAAGGGAAACAAAAGCAAAAATAAACATATGGGACTACATCAAATTAAAAAGGTTCGGCACAGCAAAGGAAACCATGAACAAAGTGAAAAACAACCTACTGAATGACAAGATATTTGCAAATCATGTATCTGATAAGAGCTTAATATCCAAAATATATACAGAACTGATACAACTCAACAACAAGAAACAAACAACCCAATTAAAAAATGGCCAGAGGATCTGAAGAGACATTTTTCCAGAGAAGACATACAAATGGCCAAACACATACATGAAAAGATGTTCATCATCATCAGAGAAATGAAAATCAAAACCACAAGGAGATATACCACCTCACACCAGTTAGAATGACTATTATCAAAAAGGCAAGAAATAACAAGTGTTGGAGAGGATGTGGAGAAGAGGAAACCAACATACACTGTTGGTGGGAATGCAAATTGGTGCAGCTACTATGGAAAACAGTATGGAGATTCCTCAAGAAATTAAGACTATAACTACCGTATAATACAGCTATTCCACTTCTGGGTTTTTAACCAAAGAATACAAAAACACTAATTTGAAAGATATATACACCCCTATGATCATCACAGTGTTATTAACAACAGCCAAGATATGGACAAGCCTAAGTGCCCATTGATGGGTGAATAAAGAAGATGTGGTATATAAATATGGGGTACTACTCAACCATAAGAAAAGATGAAATCTTGCCATTCGTGACAACATGCCTGAAACTTGAGGGTATTGTGCTAAGTAAAACAAGTCAGACAGAGTAAGACAAACACTGTATTAATTCACTCATATGTGGACTAATAATAAAAAATAAACAAACCAAAAAAACCAAAAATAAACACAGATACAGAGAACAGAGTAGTGATTACCAGCAGGGAAAGGGTGTCAGGGGAGAGTGAAATGGTTAAAGGGGGTCCACTGTATGGTGGCAGATGGAAACTAAACTTTCAGTGATGAGCATGCTGTAGTATATACAGAAGTTGAAATAAAATGTTGTATAAATGAAACTTACATAATGTTATAAGCCAATGTTACCTCAATTTAAAAATAAAATAAATAAAATTGATAAATTAGGGGAAAAAAGGAGTTTTAGGAGAGGGATTCTGAGATAGACCATCTCTTCTTTCCTCTTCATTTATAAGCATTTCTGCTCAAAGCAAATTGATAATTCATATTCCCAGACTTCTAAAATAGTTTAAACAGTATTTCATATTGTTATCCCCATCTGTGATTCTAGAATATATCTTTTCCTTTCAATATTATGCCAACTGCTAAGTTTGAGGCTTCTGCCTTGATTGCTCTTAACATTAAGAGTATTGATAATTCTTAACATCTTGATTTTCTTAATATTTAGCAATTTAGCCACACAAACTCCAACTTTCAAAGCAGCTTTTGTCCTTCATGAAGTTTTCCCTAAAAACCAAACTTACATTAATCCTTAACAAAGCACTTACCATCCTATATGGCAATCATGTCTCTCAACTAGATTAGGAGCCACTTCAAGGCAAAGAGTGTCTTGTTCACATTTACCTGCACATCACACATTACAGTGGCAAACAGTAACCACTAAATGTTTGCTGGGTAAACTAATGCACATCTGACTGAAGGATACACATCACTAAAGCATACACTTAGTTTATAGAGGTATGACTATCAATGAGAACACCTGAAATCTTTCCTTGCTTTTTTAATTTGCTATTGCCACACAAGGTAATAGCAGTTGTAGTAGTTGATGGAGGTTTAAATTATTTTCAGATAACCTCAAAATATTAGTCAGTGGAACTTCCAACTCTTGTAATCTAAGAAGGAAAAAACCCCAGCTCACTCCTAAAACCCAGACTAAAAACCCATGATTAACATTTTTGGGGTTTCATTATGGAGAGTTTTCTACCACTCACCTTCTGAATCCATTGCCCCGAGATGCCACACTCTCTAGGGCCTTCATTTCCTACCTCACTGATGAGTTGATAAGAGCTCTTTTCTTGGATTCTGAACTTTGGAAGATCCTGGCATTTCCTTTCACCGCTGGATGCCAGATGAGGTTGCAGGAACTCTTTGCTTTTATTTGGTTCTTCTGCTTTTATTTCCTTTGCTCAAGAGCACCAGAAAGTATCAGAAACCTATATAGACTCTTAAAAATATGTAGGGGTAGATGTAAGATAAACACCGTAAAGCAATAGTATTTTGGCTGCTCTACTCAGGAGGAGGAGCAAACTTCTGTAAGAGTTTTCAGGAACTGAACTGGTAAAGTCTATGGCTCTCAGACTCTTACTTCAGGGACTAATAAACTTTTTATTGTGGTAGTATAATAGTAGACCAAATCTGCTATCAGTATCATTTCAAAGCAAAAGATATTTTAACATCTCAAACTCTAGAAACAATCTTAAGATAAATAATAGTCCTTTAAATTGTATCAACTTAGCTTCATGAAAAACAGATTACATCGTCCATTACATTCAGAAACCCAACTACGAGCTCTGTGCTTACCCACTTGGCATTACTGGAGTCTAATATTTACGTATTTTAAAACATTTAAATTTTAGAGCAATTTTAGATTTACAGAAACATTTCAAAGATAGTACAGAGAGCTCTACATACCTTATAACCAGTTGCTCCTATTATTAACAACTTACATTAGTATGGTACATTTCTCACAATTAATGAATCAGTACCATACAGTGTTATTACCTAAAGTCTAGACTTTGTTCAGATTTTCTTAGTTTTTACCTAACGTCCTTTTTCTTTTCCAGGATACCAACTAGGATACCACATTTCATTTATTCGTTATGTCTCTTTAGTCTTCTCTTGGCTCTAACAGTTTCTCAAAATTTCCTTGGTTTTGATATTCTTGAAAGTTCTGAGACATAATGGTTAGGTATTTTGCAGAAGAATCCTCATTTGGGATTTTTGTGATGGTCTTCTCATGATTAGACTAATGTTAGGGATTTTAGGAAGAAATGCCAAGAGGTATACATGCCATTCTCATCACATTAAGGATACATACTACTAACTTATTGTTGATGCTAACCTTGATCACTAGGCTAAGGTGATGTTTATCTGGTTTCTCCACTGACAAGTTAGCTTTTTTCCCCTTTCCATACAGTAGTCTTTGTAAGGAAATCACTTTGCATGTATTACTACTCATTACTCTGCTGAGTAGTATTGCATTTTACAAATATACCAATGTGTTTATCTATTCTACTATTGATGGATACCTGGGCTGTTTCTAGTTGGGGCTATTATGATTAAAGCTGCTATGAATTTTCTTATCAAGTTTTTTTGTGAGTGTGTTTTTATTTCTCTTGGGTAAACACTTAAGTGTAGAATTGCTGGGCTGCTGGGTAGCTGTGTTTTTAGTTTTATAAAACGCTGCCAGAACTTTTTATAAAGTGGTTGTATCATTTCCAATGTGGCTGCACCACAAAGTATCAAAATGAAAGTTCCAGTTGCTTCATATTCTTGTGACCATTTAGTGGTGTCAGAGTTTTAAATTTTAATCATTTCAGTGGATACATTCTGGTATCTCGTGGTTTTTTAATTAGCATTTCCCTAATGACAAGTGATGTTAAGTGACACATCTTTTAAAATAATATATGAATGGAAGGCTGTCTCTGAACAGACTTTTGGTGGGGTAGAAAAAGTCCCCAGTAAAAGACTAAAACTTAGAAGCTGGGGCTTTTCACTTCCAGCCAAGGTGAAGTTAATAGAGAGCAGATGCACTTTTTAATTTTACAGAACTAAAAAACTGAACAAAATACATGAAACAACAGTTTTCAGATACTGAACAGGGAGCACAGGACAGTGATTCCTGAGGGAAAAAAAAATTATGAGGTGAATTCTGCTCCAGCTTACTGACTGAAGCGTTCAAGCCACAGCTCTGGGGGGCAAAAACCCCCAAAAAACCCCCAAAAAACAAAACCTTAAACTGAGCCCAGTTGTCTCCCTGAGTTGTGAGAACCCGGTGAGGCAACTAGAAATCATAGAAGAGTATCAGAAAGGAGAGCTGTAAAGAGAGTGAGCTCTAGAGATTGGCAGAGTTCCTTTACATCTTCAGCTGCGTTCTGATCAATAGATGCATTTGAGGAAATCACGCAATGTTGGGGGAAGAATCACCAGAAAGGAACAGGCACAAAAATCCTTAGGACTCAAAGAGGGGTAGGGATAGTTCCTGTTCCCACCAGCCAAAGTGAGAAAACTTTGCAACACACGGGGCATTGGTGGAATACTCAGAAGAGTATTTCCTCAGTAACGGGTAAAAATTAACACTAAATTAAAAGCTGCTCTCATTTTAAAAGCAAGCCTCAAAGAGTCAAAACTGTCTCCTAGGTTTCCAAGTAACTTAGCCACATACCAGAACAAAGCTCAGAAATATTTAAAGAAATACAAAAATATCCAGTACCCAACAAGGCAAATTTCAGTGTCTGGCTTCTAGTCCAAGATTTTCAGGAATGCAAACAAGCAAGAAAATATGAACCACAATGAGAAGAAAAATCAATCAACAGGCACAAGTTCCAAAGTGATACAGAAGATGACATTAGTAGACACAGACACTGAGTTAACTGTTATAAATATATTCTATATGTTCAAGAAAGTACAGTATAAACATGTTAAGGAGAGACATGGAGAAAATAAAAATGACCCAAATTGAACCTCTAGAGATAAAAAATACACTGGATGAGTTAAATACCATATTAGACACTGAAAAAAAAAAAGAAAAAAAAAAGTAGTGAACTTCAAGACATAGCAATAAAAACTATCCAAAATGAAACAGAGGGGGGGAAAAAGAACTAGAAAAAAACGAACAGGGTATCAATGAGTTGTGGGACAAATTCAACTTTTTTTAAATAACAGACAAAAAAATTTTTATTGTTCTGCAAGCCAGTTAAGTAAGTACAAACACCATACTTCCAAATTCTCAAGTAAAGTGACAAGACCAGAGAGTGGTCTTCCATTAAAATGCTAAAACTGAAATCTACTACTTCTGCCAAGAACTTTAATATTCTCAAGCAGGATCAATACTTTAAAAGGCAAAGAAAACTATTATCAAATTTACTGCATATGTCTGATCATATAATTGAAAAGCCTTTTGTGGCTGACCCAGGTAGTACTATTAATATTTTATGTAACCATCCAAACTTTTAAAGATCTAACACTCTTTTCTTTCAACACTTTCTTCTGCAGAAAAAGCTATCAAAAAAATTATTGTAAAATCCAACAGTGCATCGCAACTGTGTTTCTACTTCTTTCCTCAGGATGGAAAACTTAGTCAGTCTTTAACTTGACCTGAGATAAAAACCTAGTGATCTAAGAACCTCAATGAACTCAGTGCAAACTGTAATAAGGACTATCATATTAAAATTGCTAGAGATTAAGCACTTTCCATGTGCTTTTTTGTTAACTGTGAAGTATCTATATTTCTTGCCCATCCTTTGTTTTGTTTTTTTTAGTCGTTCTTCATTTACCTTGAACATTAGTCCATTGTCTCACATTTTGCAAATATTTTATCAAACTATGACATGTTTATTTTCTTAACAGGTTTTCTGATGAGCAGAAACTTTTAATTTCTTTGAAATTTTATTTGGGCTGGCCAAAAATTTGTTTCGGTTTTTCCATTAACATCTTACAGAAAACCCGAACAAACTTTTTGGCCAGCCCCAACAGCATTAAAATAAACTTTCTGGTTAAAACTGTTTGTGTCCTAAGAAACTTTTGCCTACCCCTAGAATTATCAAACTATTCTCTTATGACTTCCTCTAAAAACTTCCTTATAAAACTTCATAGTTTTAGCTTTTACAATGAAAAATATGGTCCCTCTTGAATTAATTTTTGTGTGTAGTATGAGATAGGGATTGAGGTTCATTTTTCTAAATGTGGATACCCAATTACTCTAGTGCCAATAGTTGAAATGACTGTTTTCCCCACTGTTGCAATGTTGCTCTTTTAAGATTTTACTATTAAATTTTAAAAATTGTTATTAAAATTTTTTAAATAAAATTTTTTTTCTATAATTCAATTCTTTCTCTGATGTAGCTATTCCGTTTCAACAGACAATTAAGTTGACAGACTATCAAGTTGACAGACTATCAACTTTAGACATCAGCCACTTATCCAAAACAGGTACACAGACCATCGACTATAATGATGGAAATTTAAATACGTGGAAAAAAATTACATTTCACGCTCTAAGGAATTGTTAAAAATAGAAAAGACAGAATGAGCTTACACATATAGGGTAAACAAAACACTATTACAATAATTTCTATATCTTATCATTGCTACTTATTCAAAGTAGCCCTACTAACATAGTTTCAGTTGTTTATTAGTCTTTTGGAATTTCCTATTCATAAGTACAAATTGTTTCACTGTAGAATTACAGAAAGAAAATACATTCCAAACAAACTAAATAGATTTTAAAGCTAATTTTTGTATAGAGCACTATTTTAGAAATATATATCTCCCTCATATTTAATACTTCAGCAATGGGTACTTAATATATTCAAACTGTGCACTATATATATTTAAATTTTTGATAAGATGTTATTAATCCAAATTCATCCTCAGCTATGCTACTCTTTGCATAATTACATTTGTGTAACAGATTATCTGACAGATAAAGAACTATGGGTAAAATCTGTCCGCCATATACATATCATATTGTCTGCCAAATGGACATATCTTCAACTCTTTTGCAACCCTTTGAGTCTTTAAAAGTTCTACTGAAATAAAATGTAAAAATGTCCAAATTAAGTTAAAAAGCACTCGACAGAAAAACTATAAAAAGGAGACGCAAGAGATTATACTTATTGCATATTTTAGTTCATTAGTAAACAAGCAGCATTTAATTCAATGGCTATAATCCTTCCTATACAATGCACCAACTGAAAAGGGGAATATACAATATTGTCCATTTCTTAAAACATTTCTTTAGTGACCTCACACTTAGCAAAGTCCAAGTAATCAGGGTGTTTTGCTGACCAACGAACCACAGTGATATAAGAAGAAACCCTATGATGGTACTCATTTTCTTCAAAACATTATTCAGAAATCATCTTCTCAGTGAGGCTTTCCCTCAATGCTCCATTTAAAATTTTATCCCTACCCTCCAACTTCATTTTCCCCCTTCCCTGATGCCCCCCCATCCCCTGCCTATTAGATCTTATCACTATCTAACCTATCCCACATGTGATTCATATTCATCATTGTTTAGTGCCTGCATTTGCCCACTAGACCCTAAGCTCCTGGAGAGCAGGGATTTTGATATGTTGTTTACTGCTGTATGTAGGGCAGTTTCTGGAATATTATAGGCACTCAATACATATTTATTAAACAAATAATTGAGTACAAACCAAAATACTCCCGGAGGAAATGTTCTTTGTAAAGTCATTCTCAACTAACAATAAATAAATGTCCTCTAACTAACATGATCTGTAACCATTCCAGAAGCCAAAAACAGCTATTCATTTTTCTCATGCTAACATAAACAGAAATAAATATCAGATTTGGAAATGTATAGCCGTACATTTAATGTAAACTATTTATTTTATTTTACATGTGATAAACCTGAGGTCAATAGTGATGGTAATTCAGTTTTGTTTAATTAGTATCAGTTAACGCCTAGTAAGTGCAAAAAAACAGCTAATTGCAGGAAGAAATGGGATGAGAAGAAATGCTTCCTGATTCTTAGATCAACGTTCTTGCCAGAAACTTGTGCTGCTATTTCATTTATAAAATGGGTAGCCTTTTGCCAAATGGGAAAAAGGAGGGGAGTAGCTACGTACAGGGAGTTATAAGGAAAAGGAAAAAAGAAAAAAACAAAGAAAACAACAATAGGATAGAAAAATACAAACTCTCTGAATCATTAAAGATAGGCCCTTCCAATGTAATCTTCTGTAGCTAAAAAGGAGTTCAATGGTAACAAAATAGGATCATATGAACAGGCTATATCTGGTTTTCCTTTTTCTTAGGTACAAAATAAGTAAAGTGTTTACCACTTTAAAGAAGGGAAAGGTTACTAACACAACATTGTAAATCAACTATACTCCAATGAAAATTTTAAAAAAGAAGGGAAAGGTTGACATTAGCTCTTTGATCATCCTTAATGCCCATGTCAGAGTTTTCAGGGCGTATAACCAGCTCATCTATAAACTCAGGGTATAGACATAACGCGACAAATGGGAATTAAAAGATGAGATTGTATGACTATTTGAGACACTGAGTTCAAGCTCTAGGATCATAATCTGATTCTTTAAGCCACCTAAAGCTCTGTGAAGACAAAGGATGATCCACATTCAAAAATCACTTAGTTTTATTTTGCTGAATAGAGCCATATACCACGACAGACCATTTTCAATTATGTGATGGCTCAGAAAGTGTGTATGAATTCAGAGAATGTTGAGACCCCATGCTTTACAATACTGAGAAGTTAATCTTCCATTTGAAAGAATAAATCTATCCAGTGAAGTTCCAATTACAGATTTCATAATGAATTCTACTTATTGCTTCCTGGACCTATCAATTCCATTAATAGATGAATATCTCTTCTGAATCAAAACTCAAGAAGAAATGTCACTATTTTACCAATGATATTTATATTAGAAACAGTAAGACAATGAGCCCACACTGCATGGATGCACTGGTCATTTATGCATAACAACTGAAATTCTGGGGAAAATACCAAAGATCATCAAAATGCATGTGGTATTAAGATAAAATTATATGCTTTTCATTTCAGACAAATCAATGGGAGTAGGAAGGAGAATAAGCTCTAATTTTTATAGTGCAATGGGCGGGGGTGGGGAGGGCTGGAACCAACAAGCTGTCAAGCAATATTCTACAGATCATAGTAAAAGCAAGATTCTACAGGTTCCTAGTTGACTTGGCAAAAATATAAAGTAAAAATAACTGACTTCTGAAGCATTTATACTGACTAAAGCCCAATATAAAAAACAAAAGATTTCTACTGGCCTAATTTGGGGTATTCAAAAATATTATTTGCAATCATTTTGCAACATATACATGTATCAAAAATCATTATGTTGTACACCTAAAACTAATACAACATTATATATCAATTATATCTCAGTTTAAAAAATATTACTTGGTTTACATAAAGTACAAACCCTTTTGCACTTAACACAATTCTTGGTACAAACATAACATGCTTAAATAAACCAGTTAGTAGTTGTAACTATCATTCTCTCAAAATTTGCTTTAAAAGGCTAAAAAAACCTAAACCAACTCATCACTTCAGTTAACAAGCAGTTTGTGTACGTTCATAATATACTTAGGGAGAATTCAAGTTTAAAGAGTCAATCAACAGTATTTCAAAAATACGTTATTCCATCCAATAATGAATTCTATTCCTTTCCCTCCATATTACTCCACTATACAATCACTGAAAATCAAAATAATAACTTTAATTATAACTTTCACAGTATAGCTTTTTAATAAGAATGGTAATAAATACCAGGTGAGATTTTTTGCAACTCCAACATGTAAGAACTTTCATAAACAAAATAAATGTCATACTTCACTGTAATCTTGTTATAAGATACTTATTTTAGTGATGCTGATATCTCAAGATACATTTGGAATGCTGCTTTTGGAAATACACATGGACTATCATTCTATATTATATTCACAATTCATTTCAACCAAAGAGTTTTATCCAACTTAAGCATTTACTTTATCACTCAGTCTTATTTAAAATATCATCTATTTTCAAAATATTTAACCTACACCAAAAGACAGGAACTTGCTGTACTGAGATTATTCAAATGAATATGAACCACAAGTCTTCAAAGTAATTCCAAAAGAAGAGTTTCAAAATTGCTTTCAATAGTGACAATAGCACTGAAACATAATACATAGCCTCTCAAGACAGTTATATGAAAGAATATTTACCAGTAAATTCTATTCATTTGGAAAAAAAACCCAACAAAACAAAACTGTTTATCTCTTATATTCATTCCCTATGGAAAAAAGCATCCCCAAAATTTACTTTTTTCCCCCATTTCATTTGAATTTTTCATTCGAATTACTTTAATTTCTGCCCTATAAAGTAAAAACACTACAAATAAAATAAATAAAAAATAAAATACAAACACTACAAATTAAAACAAGTCCTATTTAACATAGGTTTAAATAATACTGGTAAATCTGTCAAAAGGTTCTAATTATTTTTAAATGACAGAAAAAGAATTTTAATTTGGCAGCAACCACCTAAGTATTTATAAAATCGGAAGTATTCTCACACATAGGCAATACAAATAAATCACTTGCTCAGATGAATTTTCAAAATGTATTTTAATCTCGTTCCAGAAAGAAAATTTCTAGATACAAATACATCTCATTCAATCACATTTTAAAATACATTCAGCAACTTAAAATATTATAAGAACCCAACATTTTCATCTTTTATAATCTCAATATATTATATATTTAATATATAATATATATGTACAATACATACAGGTAGTCAGCAGGATTACAAAGTAATTTTTTAAAAGTTTGATCAATATTGATAAATATCTTTAGACTATTAAAAAGAACTATATTTAGGATCATAGAATAAAATAAAATATGGGCAGTCCAAACCTAATAGCAAGACTGCAAATGTTCATGTAGCCAATTATTTTAAAAGATCCCTCAAGTTGGCTAGAATGCATTTTAAAACAATATTCTTGCTACTCTCAAGCAGCAGTACTTGTAGATATTAAGCATGTACAACTCCATTAAATTTAAAATTACTATGCAGCTTTCTTTACTGTAATATACAGTAGCTATTCTTTTCTGTTGGATTTTGCTGTTGTTGCTGTTTGAAGAGTGACTCACATAGTACCAACAGAAGTGACTTTAGCTCCTTTCCCTCCTCTAAAGCATGGCTCAGTTTGAAGATTGTTCTATAGGCAGCCATTATGAATATTAACAGTACCTTAATACCATTACGAGCAACCAATCAATAACTGGAGTCATATGAGAAGTTTCAAAGACTGATGGAGGTTTCTGTAAACCAAGGTCATCAGAAGTATTACACTTGTAGATAGCTCTCTCACATCCATTAATACAAGGAGTTAAAGTTCCAACGCCACAGTATAGCAGTTAACAATCTATTCTATAATTTTAAATATTAATACCATTAATCCACCCTGAGAATACAGAGGAAGTATTTGAAACAAGATATTCTGATATGGTTTTCCTTCCTTTGTATTTGCTTTCTTCTGGTTTTTGTCAGACCTTCAAGGTACGAGTATCTGAATTCAGAGTGACTTCGATATCCTTTTTTGTTAACTGAGATTCACGCCACAGTGAGATACTGGTGATAGAAAAGCCCAAAAAGGCTTGTAGAAAAGAGACAAGCAGCAATCCACCAGGTCAGAAAAGACAGAAGTCCTCGAAAAAGCAGAGGAGTGAAAATGTTTTTTAAGCTGCTCAGTGCCACTGTTATTTGTGTAACAGTTACCTTCATCTTCCCATCAGCAGATGGTAATTCAGAGTAAACAGAATTGGAGGGTGGACTATTATCCACTGGCAAGGTAGTGATAGATTCTGGATAAATCCCCCAGGAATGATTACCTAGAAAATTCAAGACGCAAATAAAATGTGAAAAGTAATTCCAAAGCTCCTTATTTAGAAAAAATAAATAAATTATTTAACTTATATTTGAAATTAAGAACAAAAAGTTTAGTGGCACAACAAATTATTCAATGTTGAAAATAAAGTAAAATAATAATCTTTCTACACACCTTGGGAAAATTCACTTAACTTGACCAGATTATAATCTAACCTTATCAGTAAAGGTGCACATAAAAGCTAAAATCTAATTTACTTTTAATTAACTGCACTAAAATCTGGTAAAATAACAAAAACAGTTTTTTTTCTTGTATAATCCATGAATCAACTACCTCTAATGGAGTGACAGGGACAGACTCTGTAACTTCTGAGAATCTTTTCTACCTCTAGAATATCAGAATAAATTCTTTCTCAGAAACTCTCTCTGATGTCAAT
Organism: Phocoena sinus; assembly: GCF_008692025.1. Taxonomy (NCBI): domain Eukaryota; kingdom Metazoa; phylum Chordata; class Mammalia; order Artiodactyla; family Phocoenidae; genus Phocoena; species Phocoena sinus. The sequence continues at coordinate 102,760,861 of NC_045765.1, read as the reverse complement.
GTGAGAGATTATTAATAGCTTCCAGAAATATTTTTATCATATACTTTCCTATTTTGGATAGAATATGAGTCACATAATTTACAACTGAGCTACTCTTTTATGTTCCATAGATTCCTGAAGGACATTTACATCTATCACAGTTCTACTAAAGCATCTATAAGCCCACCCAATAATGCTTTTAGTTCCTTTGGCTTCTAAAACCCCAACACTGGCAGACTGCCTGACCTAAGCAAAGAAATGATCAATCAACAATAGATTCTTGAGTAACACCACAGATGGGCTGGATTGCTTAGTGAACAGACTTACAGAAGAACTTTGTTCTGCCACTGAGAAATCTTTTACTCTATCATCGTAAGTTATCTGAAGCAGAACTCACCAAAGCATTCTGTAATTCATAAATTTACAAGCACCTTGTAATAATTTAAATGTTATGCACTAACAAAATCTTAAATCACTCTCTTACAACATAAAATATTAAGATGAAAAGTGCTCACTCCAGTTACTCAGAATTAACCTTTAGCAAACAATTCTTTTAACATTATAAGACGATATGGGCCTGAATTTTCAAAATCAAGATGATCAATCAATGAATCAAATTCCACAGATTAAAATTTCGTATGTTTCCTCTTAAAATTTTTAAAGAGAAGAACAATTTTAAGAGGATTATTTCTTTGTAGGTAACAAAAAGCATTATTAACTATAGGTAGAAAGTAAAGCAACAAGTTTCCCAGTTGTCAGGGTATGCCTACCTAGAGTTTTCAAAAGCAGGGTTGTGTGAAGCAGCATGACCAGAGGAGCCACATACTGCAGTGCAATGACACAAAGGTAATAAAAGACTCGAGCGACCTGCAACCAACAACATTCTTAAGTTTCTAACACGGTTGACATGTTATGAATGAATTAAACTTTCATGTAATTGTCAAACTGAATTGCTTAAGAGATGAATAATCCTTTCATGGGAAGAAAGCTAAATGGTAATAAATTTGTACTTCATTATAAATGCCACCAGACTGACTTCAGAAAGGCTCAGTTCGAAGGTTCTTTAAAATGTGAAAATATTAAAATAAATTCCTTAAAAATATTTCTTAAGTGATTAATACAAACTGGAGAAACAAAACCACTAAAATTCAAATTGCTTATATTCACTTACTATTTCACATACAAAACAAAATGCTAAAATCTCTAAAGACAGACACCTAAAATATCAAACTAAATAACAATAACAGTCATATATGAGCATAAATAAAAACATTAATCCCCATTTATATTCGACTGAGGTAAAACTACAAAGTATGAAAATACATGAAAGGTAAGACATAAAAAAAGTTGTTTGAATCTTGATAGACACTTCTTACAATGAAATTTCGAGATTAAAAAACAGAGGACCCAACACCACATTTCTTCAAAAAGACACCATCAGGGCTTCCCTGGTGGCGCAGTGGTTGAGAGTCCGCCTGCCGATGCAGGGGACACGGGTTCGTGCCCCGGCCGGGAAGATCCCACGTGCCGCGGAGCGGCTGGGCCCGTGAGCCATGGCCGCTGAGCCTGCGCGTCCGAAGCACAGGCTCCGTAACGGGAGAGGCCACAACAGTGAGAGGCCCGTGTACCATAAAAAAAAAAAAAAAAAAAAAAAAAAAAAAAAGACACCATCAGGTTATAGGTCCAGTCCATTATAATGGTGGATGGATTCCTAGCACCTTCCTTCTCTGGAATCCCCAATAAGTTAAATTTTATGCTTCAGGTTCAAGTACTTGGAATAATGTTAAAAGGAATACATTTAGTCACTAAAACCAATATTTCCTACTCTTTAAGTCATAAAGGCTATACAATATACTGTGATGTCTTTCAAATCAATTAGGGGAGTCCCATTTACCAAAAGTAGATATACCACAGCTTTGCAACCCAAACTGTATGATACTTAATGTATTTAAGGCAAGAAGGGGAATTGAGATCCTTTCTTCACCTAGCACCAAAATCAGATCAAAGTCTCTGACATGTCAGTTTAAGATTATCCCATCTATTTATAGTCATTTACAACTCAGTATTTGCTATTTTTCATTTTGACTGCAGTATAAAACTTACCATTTTCTGAAGCTCAACCGTGCTTATTCGCCCTGCTTCTTTCTTCATCTGATCCACACATTTCTGGGCTAAGTTTAAGTAAGCTTGCAGGTGACTACGCATCATGGCCAACCGCAAAGCACACAGCAGGATTATTAACCAGAGTCGCAGAGTATCGAATGTAGCTTCTGTCATTCTACAGATCAAAAAGTTGATATGGTGCTCTCAAAGACCAAAATATGCTAGCATGCTAGTTATATGTGTTAATGTTCATCATTTAAGATATAGGGAAATCTAGACTTAGCTACAGATGGAGATATAAAAAGTATCCCACTCTACCACAGACTTACCTGCATGATACTTTCACTTGCTTAACAGATAAATGTATCATGAAATAAAACAGTACGAATTAATCTAGCAGAAAAAAGTAGAGCAACACTTGGGATTCTTTTCTCTAACTACGCTCCTCCATGGGGGGAAAAACGGCTATAAAACGAAAAGGGAAGTTGGGTGCTCTTAAACTGGAGACTATGAGAAAGAAGGAAGGAAACCAGAGGAGCTTGCCTGTGGAACTATCAAGTTATCAACCCATCTATTTCTGGCTAGAGTTTTGTTTGGTTATATAAATACCTGAGTAGGATCTTTCACTCTGCTGAATTCCTGATTGGGATCAAGAATTCTGATATACTGACAAAATCAGATGTTCCCTAAAGGACTTTAGAAAGAAGAGGTAAATTCTGATGTCCTTTTGGGGTCCACAGTTTCTGCTTTGATAAAAGATAATACTGTAATTTGAAAATAATGCCTACCCCATGCCTGACTCTATTCAAAGCTCTAGCACACATCAGGCGCTTAATATGTGACTGTTGAAATGTGTGGAGTGATCTGCCAGACAGGATCTGGAATTTATAGGCGTCTCCCCCAAATTCTTAAGACCATGAGGGTAGTATGGATGGCTATAAAGAAGACCAAGTGGAAAAAGATAAAAAACCTTACAACACTTTGCTCCAAAATAGGCTCCATTATCACCCCTTCCTTCTGTCCAGTGTAAGCACCTAGGAAAGGGACTAAAACTACAATATAGAAGTTGCCTGTGGAAATAAAGTTGAAGAACAGTACAGGAAACAGAAAAGGCAGAGAAGATGTGAAAGTGTATAGTTTGGTTTGAACTATTTATGAAGTGGAGGGAAAATAGGGATGGAACAAAGGCTTTATTATGTATGTTCTCCTTTGGTTTCCTTTTTACAAGGTCATGAGTGAACATGGACATAAAGCTCCAATAGAGATGTACTGTTGGTTAGGAAGCATAAAGGCATAACTTTTTTTTTTTTTTTTTTTTTTTTTGCGGTACGCGGGCCTCTCACTGTTGTGGCCTCTCCTGTTGCGGAGCACAGGCTCCGGACGCGCAGGCTCAGTGGCCATGCTCACGGGCCCAGCCGCTCCGTGGCATGTGGGATCTTCCCAGACCGGGGCACGAACCCGTGTCCCCTGCATCGGCAGGTGGACTCTCAACCACTGCGCCACCAGGGAAGCCCAAGGCATAACTTTTTATCAATACATTTACACTGTAATGAACAATGAGGTTAAGATATCAGTCATGTGAGACTGACAGTACACAAAAGTCAAGACCATTCACAGCCTTGAACCTTTCCAGGGGCTTACAGACAATACTGTGCTCCCTGGTGTGGTACAACCAGGAGGCTTGACTGGCAGTATTCTGAAGACAGCTATTACGCATGCTTTGAGGGAGACAGATAACAGAAATGAAGCAAATGGTATAAGGCAGTGAATCAAAACATATCTGCTCTGTTTATGAGGAGTTCAGGATTTAGATAACAGTCCCTAATTAAATAGTACTGCTAACTCAGATTATTTAACCAACTTCATAAGGATTTGGTAAGTTGAAATGATGGGGTATCTCAAGAAAGAGTCTGAGCTGGGACAAAATATACAGGTAAAGAACAGGCAGAAGAATTTCTCCAAATTCCTGAAGCCATTCTAGGGTTCACCATATATGTTCTCTTCTGGTTTTCTTCTCACAAGGTTACACACATATGGACTCTGCTTGCTCACATTTTATTTTTTTGATGCCCAAGCAGGGTGGATGAGTTTAAATATATTTCCAGATTGAAACTGCATTCTATCCATTTTTGCTTCTGACTACAAATAAAGGCCTTTGACAAACCATTTAATCCACATGACAGACGAAGAACCTGGGATGACGGGCAGCCATTTTTTCTCAATCTAACATGGACTTTGGAGTTTAAACAAAAATTAAAAATCACCTGTCTAATCACTTAATGTAATGATCTGACAAATAAAAAAAGAATAAAATGGAGCAGAGATATGACTGTAATTCTGTTTCATTTATGAAGGTCAGGAAAGGGAATGGGACAAAGGAAATAAAGCTATAGGAAGAGGACTCTAGGTCTTCATGTGCAACAAAATTTTTCCTGTAATTTAACATACCAAGGGGAAAATTCCTTCTTCCTACTTCCTTTAAGCATAGTATTCACTACTAATCTGTACATAGTTTTGTAGGCTACAAGTGGGGAAATGAATATTGGTATAACTACTAAATGCTTTACATACACCAGATCTGGCTGAATAACCTTAGCCAAATTGTTTAACCTCTGAGTCTGTTATTTCATCTATAAAATGGAATGAGAACAGAGATCATAAATAGAGAATTACTATAAGAATGAATGAGATAAAATATGTAAAATATCAATACCCAGCATAATAACTGGTGTATGTCACAAATGCTAGTTTCCTTGTTTTCGTAATTAAACTAAGGCAAATATAAAATCAGAAACCATAATTACAGAAGTATAAAATCCAACTTCTATGATCAAACTTCAAGGAAGGACTAGGAATGCTTTCAGCATCAAAGATGTGGGTTAAAAGTTTATCTAAGATTTGGTCTGGAACCCTACAATCCTTTGGATTACTTTTAAATACTCAGTGAACCTGTCAAGTTAAAATTACCATTAAAGCTTACTTGTGTGGGGGAAAAAATGTTATGACTTCAATGTATACTTTCTTAGTTCAATAAGATTAGGTGTTAAAAAAAAAAAATCATGGTCATCACCGATTCTACACTTCAAGACAAATTTGTACCAGGATCTAAAAGAAATACATAATATAAAATGCATACTGTGGAATCATTGACTAGTCAAGATTTTCTATTTTAATTCTGATGAGGCAAAGCAGTGGAAGGAACATTTATTAACCACTTACTTCCAGCTGGTTGCATTACATGTGTTCTTTCATTTAATTCCAATGATAACCTTGTGAGGTGGATACTATTATCTTCATTTTCCAGACGGGGAAACAGAGGTTCAGTGAAGTAAAATAATCTCCCTCAAGTGACAGTTTTAGTGAGGATCAGAACTGGGGTTTGAACCAGCTCTGCCTGAATCTTTTTATTACTCTAACATAGTTCCATAAGGCTAATGAGTTAACATATCAAGTATAGTTATTAATGCCTTTTAATAAATTGTTTCTATGTTACCTTCTTCTGTTAAAATACAGTTGTCTAATTGGGGAAATACGACCTAATATTTGATAACAATGTTAAGGTTTTATTTTTAATTTTAATAGCTATGATGATAATACTGTCATGTAGAAAAATATCCTTATTTTTTAGAGATGCATACTAAAGTTCTTAGGGGTAAAAATGTTATGCCTCTAATTTACTTGAAAAACTACTTCATCCAAAAACAAAGCAAAAAACAGTGAAGCAAATATGGAAAATGTTAACAACTCTTAAGGGGCTAAATATATGAATTTCCATTTATACTACTCATTTTTTCCTCCATAATTTTCACAATTAAGAAAAAAGTAAGAGAAATGTAGTGTCTTAAAAAAAGCAGAAAAACTTACAACTGTACAAGATAATATTAGTGCAGAGTAACAATCATCCAAAACCATTAATGAAGATCACAAAAGGTAAAATGATGACCTATAGTTTCTATTTTATAATATATTTAAACATTTCTATTAATGTTTTAAAAATAGTGTCCTAATGTTATCATTAAAAAATGTGAACACAGTAAATAACATTTTAGAAAAGTTTTGATTATATAATGAAATAAAAATTAGCCCCCAAATACCCATACTTACAAAGGGACACTTTCTTTACCCAATGGTGGGTTCATAATGTAGTCTTTGGTGATTGGTTTTACCCAGAGCAGAACCATAAATAAAGGTGCCAAGAAGTTGATATGAAGTAATGTTCTGAAAGTATGTAAGAAATAAACATAAAAATCCAGAAACAAAATACACTAATAAACTACAGAACCTTGGGACTTAAAAAATGAAGGTAGGAACTTATTTTCAGTATTCTATATTAAGGTACTATTGTCACCATTATTTTATATTTATCACTACTACTTAACACTGATTTGAGCCCTTGTAAAAATACCTCATTATTTTAATTGTTCAGAAGAGAACATTCAGATTGAGGAAAGTTAAATGACTTGCTCATGGCAATATTACAGGTTAGAAGGAGATCTAGCACTAAAATCTAAATCTGTTCACTCCTATTCTAGTGTTCTTTAACAATCTCCTACTGTATCCCTGATTTAATACACTGGTACTTAAATGATTCTCTAACTTTGCACAATCAATGAATCCAATGGATTTTCAGCATAGGAGTCATCTTTTGATACTTTTCAGTCCAGCTAAAACAAAGTGCATTCTCATTATTTACAAGTAAGAGACAGTGATTAGCAAGGTCCATAATACTAGAAGGCATATGGAAGATGGAAGCTACTGCAGCAACTTACTTATAAATGAGGAAACTTTCAATATGTAATGAACATGTAAAAGGTCTTAATTACATTGTTAAAATCATAAATGACTCACATTTTTATTTCTTCCTGAAGCATTATGAACATACCTGAAATTAATTTCCCTATCCTATAAAAACCAAGGAAATTTATATTTCTCCTACAAGGCAAAATACCCAATACAGCAAAAGGTTTCAGGTGTGAGATGTAATGTCATTGTTAATTGTTGTCCCAAGTTTGTATCCTACAGAGATAGATGACTGGTAAAGACTGTCCTTATTTCAGAAAGACAAAATTCTTCAGACTATTTTATTACCATATACTGCTTTTATTACCAACCATGCTGGGGGAGCTAAACTGGAGGGTTTAAAATACACACACACACACATACACACACACACTTTAAAATACCACTACAGTGCAAGTGATAGTGATTTCTGTGAGCAAATGGCCAGATCAGGAAACCATGAACACCTGACAGGGAGAGGTGGCACTCTGGTTCTAAGCTCTGGCACTAAAACAAGTACCACTGCCTGGCCATGAGGGTAAAGAGAATGCTGCTCTTTGTGCCAGTCATGCTGCTCTCACAACAAAACTAGCTTCCCACACCCTGTATCCGGGCAGGTGTGTGTGTGTGTGTGTGTGTGTGTGTGTGTGTGTGTGTGTGTGTGTGTGTGGTGGGGGGGCGTGGGGTTGGGGAGTTTGCAATACACTGCATCCGGGCACGTGTGTGTGTGTGTGTGTGTGTGTGTGTGTGTGTGTGTGTGGCGGGGCGTGGGGTTGGGGAGTTTGCAATACACTGAAAATAAAACTCCAAATTCCCAAAGGGAAAAATCTTAAGAAGCCACATTTTACTGAGAAGGAAACTAAAATGTGCCCCCATCCCCAACCCCAAACCACCACTAAATGCTTTAAATGTTTTTATAAAGTGATTCTTTCATCCCACAGCCTGGGTAAACCATCGGGTGCAGGGGAAGAAAGCAGCAGTATTAGGTATGCAGTGTTGCTAGGGAACACTCTAGTATCAAGGAGCAGCCCACAGCGGTTTCAGTAGCTGGTGAAGGGCTCCCCTCCACCCACTCTTTCAGCTTATTTAAATCATAACACTGGGGTTAGTGGACTGAAGTGTGTGTGGAGAGAGGAGGGGGAGAATCAGGTTTTGTTTTAAAAGGAGCCATTAGAGAGACGGATGGTGGGAGAAAGGCAGGATGTAGCCAACAGCATGCTGAGTAAAAGGAGTGGAAAAAAGGGATGAAGGAGTGTGTACTGGGAGGTGAGAATAAATAAATACACACACAAAGCAAATAAAGAAAAATGGAGGTAAGGAAAAACACAAAAAAACTTTCAAAATTAAAATAAAGGAAAATGACATAGGTAAGACATAAGAATGTGAAAAGACTAGAGAATCAGCATCATTAAATATCGGCTTTTAAAGAGCAGAAATGTTAGGAAATATGATTACTCAGAGAAACTTAATGACTATAAATACATATATCGAAATGGAGTATTCTCAACTTAGGCTTCTACTGCAAAACAAAAAGAGGACTTGGAAATTTGGATCTGGATATGAAATGAAGATAAAAATCTGTCACTCTGCCAAGGTGTCCACACCAACAACAACAAAAAATCTGTGACAACCACAAATAAGATAGTAAATGGGCTCTGAACAATATGCAGAGATTAGAATACGATTTCTCCATTTGAAAGCTAAAATAGTAATCTATGATATTTAACACTGTACGGTATTAGCCATCCCGAACTAAAATAATCTTGCAAACAGATCAATAATATAAGGAAAACAAACATTCCTTATGTATACAGATTTACTTTCAAAACATTTTTAAATAAAATACTTTAAATAAAAATATTAAATTATTTAAATAAAATTATTTATATGAAATTTAAATAAGTATTTTTAACTTAAAAATTCTGATTTAAAGAAATTTCCATAGATCCTTAGATCAGTGGCAGAGATTACAATATCATAAACATTCATCTCTGAGTTCAAAAGAACTAACATAAATACTGATATTTCCATTTTAACAGATAAAAGAGAAATTTAATAATTTAGTGGGGTTTTTTTACATAGGACTTAAAATTTAGAAGTGAATGAAAGAAGCTTGCTTATAGTAGAAAGAGGAAGAAGTGTGACATCAAATGATTATTAATTTTCAATACAATAATTTATGATTTCATTACAATAATATACCTTCATTAAGATGAAAAACATATATTTATCTGCATGTGCTTATGTACATTTTCCGCTTACTGTGTAATTTTTTCTGTTGCCAAATTCAGGGCATCCAGATGCATTTGAGCCAGCCGTAATCCAGGAAATGTCAAAAAAGCCCCAATGAGCGAACAGAAAATAGCCAGGAAAAATTTGAAAGTAAGTTTTGAAACAGGACCCCTAAAAATAAAATTTTTAAAAAAGCTGATAAACTTTTGAAGTTAACTTTCTAGAAATTTCCATTCTTCTAATCAATTACTTTACAAACCACAATAATAACAGTAATACAAACAAAGTAAACTCCTACAAAAAGACTGCTCTTATTCAATCATCCATAAAGGATTTTGATGAAGTATAAAGTAAATCAGACATCTCTTAAGGCAGTTTTAACAATCTAACCTACATGTTCAACGTAGAAAATAACATGTGATTCATAAATTTCATTTAATCTCTAGTAGAAGAGGAATTAAGTTAAATAAGAGCAAATTCAAATTCTATAAAAGATACTTTATACAAATGTAAAAAACATGAGTAAGAATATTGCTTAAAAAGAGACAGTCCTACTTAAAAAAGAACTCCTTTCACTGATTAAAAACAAAGAACCACTTATAGTAAATGCTATTTTACCAAAAATGGAAAAAATTAAATCCAAATAATAATTAAAAACTTACTGAGATTCTAAACCTTGCTTTTCGAGAAACTGCATCGCACTGTCTGAAAAATTTGTAAACCCTGTAGGGGGAAATAATTTACTCTTATCATAGGGGTAAAACACAGAATCTTTGGAAATAAAATGCTAGAAAACAGAACATCTTAAATTTTGAAATGAGCATAGCTCTTTCATGTGCTAATTAGTATGTCATAATGCAATAAAACTTAGTTATTAGGAGAAATAGTCTTTGAAAACATCCCTTTGATATTTGTACATTCCATGAGTATGCATAAAATTTGCATTAAAATTTGCATTTTTATCTGTGTGCATCTTTATCTAACATTAGTATTGGTGAAACTTATTTAACTTTAAGGAAAAAATGGGGAGGGAACAGCACTTTTGGAAAAAGGTAGCAAAAGCTTAGCTAAAAAAAAAAACAAAAAAAAGATCTTAAGAATAATAAAGGTTAATTATTTAGAACATTACAGAACATACGCCTCAAACCTAATTTTAAAAACTTAACAGATATGAAATTCTTACCTGTTTCAAGTCCAAATTCCAGATAGTTTTCTGTTACAATCAAGACTGCCATTGCTTTCACAAAGAAAAAAAATCCAAAGGTAACACAGACTGATCTTTCACCACCATCTTCTACTTTAAAATAGTGTGTAGTTAATGAAAATAGAACTTTGCTGCAGAAGGAAAAGTTCAGGAAAAACCACAAATAACTTCGTGGAACTTAAACACAACCATCTTTACAGGGCCTGAACTCCAATAAAATTTGACTACAATATTCATTTTGATGCTATAACATGCTTAACTACAAAGTGCCGTTTGGAAGTAAGTGAAAAACTAATGAAAATCTGAATAGTCTTCCAGAAAATAAGACATAAAAACAAAGCAAATCTAAGTGAAGTTTATAACATTTTTAAATTAATAAAAAGTGTACATACACATACTAAGCTGTAATTAGGGAAAGAATGTATTTCTACTTTATCTAACTCAAATTTACTTGGAGGTTATTACAATAATTTTATGAAATAGGTTCTCAGTGAAACTATTATGAAATAGTTCTCAGAAAAGCCAAGGTACCAGTTATCTTAGGGAACTACCTTTTATTGTGTATATCTGTCAAGTAGCTTTATATTTAGAATTAAACACACATCATAGGAATCATCTGTAAATCATCCACTAATTCAAAATTTGAGAATTACTAATAGCCAATGTGTAAGCTGTGGCACAAAAACTAAATAAGCATCTGGGATCAGCATTTCACAGTATGATAAAACAAAATACTTTAAACAAGTTCCTGCTGAGTACTCAAAAACAACCAAAGGCTCAACATGCTCACCTATTTTTAAATATTTAAATTTTATATGAAAGTACTAAAGAGACTATTTTATCTGAGCCTTTCCCCCCTTAGTAATTAATCAAATCAAGAGCAAATCAGTGGATGATCCATAGCTATAATCCAGATTTCCATTATACCAAATTGTTCTCCTTGAAAGCATAAACCCACCAAACAAAATAAGGTGCTTGGCCAAAAAAATCTAGAAAAGCAACTTATACATTGATTATATATCAAGCATAGGAAATAATAGCAGCTGTCATTTAGTACTTGCCAAGTGCTAAGCATTACCAATTAACTCATTTCATCCTTACATTAGCCAACTATTATCATTACTCTGCCAGATTTAAAAAAACTATGGCACAGATAGGTTAAATAGCTTGCTCAAGATCACACAGCTAGATCAGAGGCAGTTGGGATTTAAATCTAGGCAGTCTGGATCCAGAGTATGTTCAGCTAACAACTTAGTATACTGCCTCTAAGATACTGTATACAGCACCTAAGCTATGTGGTAGTTAGCAGCAACACATGAAATCATTTTCAAAATAGAGCTGCCTTGACAGAAGTAAATCGTTCATTCAAACATCCTCACAATCAGAAGTATTCTTTTCTTTTTGCGGTACGCGGGCCTCTCACTGTTGTGGCCTCTCCCGTTGCGGAGCAACAGGCTCCGGACGCGCAGGCTCAGCGGCCATGGCTCACGGGTGCAGCCGCTCCGCGGCATGTGGGATCTTCCCGGACCGGGGCACGAACCCGTGTCCCCTGCATCGGCAGGTGGACTCTCAACCACTGCGCCACCAGGGAAGCCCAGAAGTATTCTTATTAAGGAATGGATGGGCAAGGATAAGGACGCTCGTCCTTGCTCTTTAAAAGGAAGATGTCCTTTGCTGCCTATTTAAAATATGCTAATACAGTTATTACCCAGTCTCTATTAAGATCCCACCTAGGATACTGGATATTAATGTAGAGTCCCAGCTGCTCTAAAGCTTACGGGCACCTACCCTAAGTAAGCCAACATGAAGGTAATACAGACAGATGACTTTCTTGCATCTTTCAAATGCAACTTGAAATAAATCTCTACTAGAATGTAAACTCCGTATCAAGGATTCTTGTCTCTTGCGCACTGCTTAGAGCACCAAAAGAAGTGCCTGGCACATAGTAGGTACTCAAACAATCAGTGAACAAATTTTGCCATAGAAATAATGTTTTACATGGTAGTTTAGGTAACCTGAAACTATTAATTCTATGCTTTAACAGTAAATAGACCTTTTGAAGAATGAGATAAAAACAATTCTTTCTCTGGGATAAGATACTCAAAGTAAAAAACTAATATAGAAAAAGTTTTAATCTAAGATCTGTTTTTATCAGTGGTAATAACAAAAATACAAATTATTTACCACTCAGGGTTATAAATTTAAAGAGTGTTCTAAGTTTTATAACGGCTTAGGCTTTGTTTTCTTAAGGCTTATTTAGAAGATAGTTCCCTCTTTTAAATGTCAAAAAATAAAATGAAGTATAAGAATAGCTCATTTTTATCCACCTATTCCTGGGGCAACAAGGCCCTCAGAAGTGTGTGATGGGAAGTGTCTTTATTAACCTCCTTTAGTCAAGCACCTCATTTTTCAATGAGTATCATCCCCCTTCCTGACTTTCACTGTTCTCACCTCAATTAATCCCACTCTAGCTAATCTCCCTTTCATACAAACCTCTCTGCTCTTTCTCAAATTCCATGATTCAAGATAAATACTTGCTAAAATTTATTTTCCTAATTACTTACTAGCAATAGAATTATTTTCTTTGGAAAAAATGTGGTCTTGTGTGCTAATTATAGATCAAATGAACTTTCATGGGCTAATCCGAAAGGAGATGCCATTTATAGCATTATTTCTCTAAAAAGATTATTTTATTTCCAAGCATTTCAGAATACAATCTACATGCAAGGTGAAGGTACAATCTAAAAATTGCTGTATTAGGAATTTATTTCAACTTCTTAATATATTTCTTTACAGACTACTATAATATTACTTATAATGCTACATTCTATAAATTAAGTACCTGATTTCCTTTTAAGACAAACAAAACCAGATCATGAAAAGCTAGATGATACCCTATTAACTTTTTGATTAAAAAGACCTCTGCATAAAAAAAAAAAAAAAAGACCTCTGCATGTTTTCATATTTGCTATAACAAATACATGCTTTAGGATCCATATAACCAGAAATACTATAGAACTTAGGCATACACCTGAAGACATTTACCAGGCATGTTACTTTCATTCTAAACGTCTTCTTAAATCAACTATACTCCAATGAAAATTTTTTAAAAATCAATACCTTTGTTATTACATTTAGAGAGAACTATCTTTTTTAAGAGATTTGGAAATTAAAAATCCATATAGTTGGGGCTTCCCTGGTGACACAGTGGTTAAGAATCCACCTGCCAATGCAGGGGACACGGGTTCGAGCCCTGGCCCGGGAAGATCCCACATGCCATGGAGCAACTAAGCCCATGCGCCACAACTACTGAGCCTGTGCTCTAGAGCCCACAAGCCACAACTACTGAGCCCACGAGCCTAGAGCCCATCCTCCTCAACAAGAGAAGCCACCACGATGAGAAGCCTGCGCACCACAACGAAGAGTAGCCCCCGCTCGCTGCAACCAGAGAAAGCCCGCGCACAGCAACGAAGACCCAACACAGCCAAAAATAAATTAAATTAAAAAAAAATCCATATAGTTGAAAAAAATAAAAATGAATGTCTTCTTATATTCACCATAACTCAGGTTACATAGTCAAGTATTTGAACAAATTACTTCTTTTTTAATTAAGTTTTTTATTGGAGTATAGTTGATTTACAATGTGTGACTTTCAGGTGTACAGCAAAGTGAGTTATACATATACATATATCCACTCTTTTTTAGATTCTATTCCCATATAGGTCATTACAGAGTACTGAATAGAGTTCCCTGTGCTATGCAGTAGGTTCTTATTAACAAATTACTGCTCTAATGTAAAAATTAAAACTAATAAACATGGAAATGCCACTGGTTTACATTATCTCCTCCACCAAATATTCAGCACCCTGACACAAGGTTATCTTGCTCAATTTAACTCTGCAGCACTCTGGTTATAGAGTACTGCAATACACAGATATCTGAAACTCTACTGAAGTAAAAGAGCTAATCCACATAATAATAGATGTCAGTTTTTCTATGATATTGAACATCAGGGGAAAAGGGAAGCTAAATTATTTTACAACAAGGGAAATAAATCCTCAATTCTTATATATCTGTAAAACCAACAATCTTTGCAAATTATAGTAAGAATCTAAAGAGTGATATTTACACTCCAGTTCTTACTTTGTAATGAAGAATTTTGTGGTATTTCCATGTCTTATTCCTTCGAAATTCTTTCTAAAATCACCTAACATTATTGTTCAAGTTTTCCCTAAACATAGTTGTCAATCCTCTTCCTATTTTGGCTAACAACTACTAAATCATTTATAAGCAATAAGACTATACTACATCACTGCAGAAGTTGGCATGATTTTGTTATATTAAGCTTAAGTAGGGCTGTCAAATTGATAGGATGTCAATTTCAATTAAAATGATTGATGGGGGTTTAACAAAGCACATTTAGTTTCCATGTCATTTTAAGATGTGATGTGAATTTTTTAAACTTTTCTATAACTTAATCATTGCATATATCCTACCACTATTTTCTCCTCCTTCTCTGTAAGAATATCATTTATTTCAGACTTTTTGCATTTATGCTCTCACATCAAAGACACTGGTAGTCTACAGTTGATTAAAGTAAAAAGACTTTACAGGGAAAAAAAACTGGGAAGACTATGTATCCAGGTCAGAACTCTGACAGTAATCAACAGGCTCCAGCTAGGGGAGATAAAGGCAGGACCTGCCCCACCATCAGCGCACACCCATCCCATTAACCTGGGTGAAGATATATTGTTTGTAATGAAAGATGCCTCTGAGAGGAGTCAGCTGTGTGTGCAGGTAGAAAAAAAAAAAAAAAAAAAGGTTACAAAGCATAACTCTAAACCATCTTGCATAAACTAAGCTCTTGGAAGAGTTTTCTAATTAACCAAAGTAATAAACACATTGGAGTTTAAATTTACATTACGAATGATTTTTTTAGTAGTTCAATTAATAAAGAAAAACTACAAAGTTAAGACTTCCCTGGTTAATCTTCTGAACTCCTTATAGGAGAGAACAGAATTATAAGAGTCTATAATACAATTATTTTTAAAATTATGTAATTTTAAAAGCATAACCTAATTATATTTATGATTAATAAGTGATATTAATCACTTCAGTAAGAGTTAAGCCAGGTTAAGTGTAAACAATACAAAAGCAAATAACAAAGAAAAAAATCTGATTTTTAAATAAAGAGGACTACTGGAGCTTTTCCCCATGCAAATAGTAGCTTTTCTTATAATGAAGTAGAGTACCAAGTTTTCTAAGACAGCAAGTTAAGAACAATTTTACAAGTCTTAAAAGAAACTTCATCTAACTTTCAACACTCAAGATGCAGTTTTATGAAACACAAAACACTGTTTTAAGAGTGGTGATGAGATTCTAGAATACAGATGCTCAAACTTTTCTCTCCAGGATATTCTGAATCCCATGCTCCTTACTCATCTCTCTCTTCTCTGAAACTTAAAAATAAAAGAAACAAAGCTAGTGGTTCATTTTACTACTATCAAACACTACAGGTCCATCTCTTTCTTGGCATTCTAACGAAGAGCTTACATATTAGGAGATAACAAGGAAAAAGGAAAAAGATTTAAAAACAAAACATAAAAACTCCAAAACCACAAATGAAATGCTTTTGAGATTTAGCTATGATCTCTCTCATTGCCTGAGGGCCCCAAGCCCAGGTTGGAAAAACACTGCTTCATTTTTACTGAAAATGGATACTAGCGTCTATAAAGATACAATTTCCAACTCCTTCACTTACACTAAAAAGCAAAATAACACCTTTAGCCAAAAGTGATATCAAATGACCAAAATGAAATTTCTCAAAGATTATACCTACTGCCAAATTTTGTTACCACAGATTTATTAAATAAATTACAAAATATGTCAATACTAAAGGAAAAAAAAAACCAAAATTAGATGCAACCAAACCCAGGTTATAATGCCTACATCTTGAATTCATACTGAAGAGTAGATAAATCTTAAAACCAACTACTTATTGAGCTCTATGTTAGAACAAAACCTTCCCATAACCCACAGTGTAAACACACAAACAATATTCTGATATGTAATACTATGATCTAGCTACGCTCATATGTTCAAGCTTTCATTCAATAGTCCCCAAACCTCCACTTAAATCAGAACAGTGTATTTACCGTTGCCTAAATGTAACAGTTATACTGTCTTGGATTATAACTATTACCTGAACTACCCTCTTCCCTTCCCTCTAGCTAATCAAAGGCTCAGCTCAAGCTCCACATCCTTCACGAAGCTTACCATTTACCTCTTCTGCCCAGACCATTCCCTTCCTCTTTTGAACTCGCAGCACTTACTACTATAACTCACTTGCCAAGTATACAAGCTACCTTGAACTATAGAGTGACACAGATATAAGAAAGCAGAAAGAGTGATGAAATGATCAATCCAGGAGGCACAGTATCCGACTAACAAAAGTGAGAGGGAGAAACAGAACAGGGGATGGCAGGATTACAGAAGGGAAAAAACTATCAGAGACATAGTACAAGATAATTTCCAAACTTGAAGTTTCCAAATTAAAAGAGCCTACCAAAAGCCCAGCACAAAGAATGAAAAAAGATTCTCAAAAAGGCACATGATCATAAACCTTCAAAAACCAGACAAATAAAGACTGTAAAATCCTTCTGAAAAGAAAAATAAAAGCAAAACAAGTCATATGCAAAAGATTAAACATCATGACACTGTACTTCTTAACAGCAACTTTTGACACTGAGGACAATGGAGCAATGTCTGCAAAATTACGAAGAAAAATACTGACAACCCAGAATTCACTATTCAACCAAAATATCAATTAAATAAATGAGAGTAGAGAATTAAGACACTTTCAAAACTGCAAAGTCTAAAACTGGTTACCTCACATGCGCAAAAAGCTCCACCAAAACATTTGAACAAACCAAGGAAGAGAAAAACCCTGATTCCTAGAAATGGCAAATTAAACTTGGGAGAAAGGCAAAGGGAATTCCTAGGATGACAACAAAAATAAGTCCCAGGATGACAGTTGTGTAGCAAGCCAAAAGTTCAACCAGTTCAGATAAAAGCCAGAGAACAGAGGTCTTTAGGAAGGGTTTCTCTATGGGGGTGGGGGGTGGGACAGAAGAGGAACTAATACAAATTATAAGTGACGTTGTGAAATAACTATATTGAAAAGCTAGTGGAATAATAAACACACAGAAAAGTAAGTAAATTTAAAAAATTATTAATTAATGAAAAACACTGCAAAAGAAGATATAATACTTTATAATGCTCACATATGAACAATATTTATATAGGTATAATAATCAGAAGGCTTCCCTGGTGGCGCAGTGGTTAAGAATCCGCCTGCCAATGCAGGGGACATGGGTTCGAGCCCTGGCCCGGAAAGATCCCACATGGCGCGGAGCAACTAAGCCCGTGCGCCACAACTACTGAGCCTGTGCTCTAGAGCCTGCGCTCTAGAGCCTGTGCGCCACAATTACTGAAGCCCGAGCACCTAGAGCCCGTGCTCCGCGATAAGAGAAGCCACTGCAATGAGAAGCCCGTGCACCGCAACAGAGTAGCCCCCACTCGCCGCAACTAGAGAAAGAAACAGCAACGAAGACCCAATGCAGCCAAGATAAATAAATAAAATAAATACATTTTTAAAAATCACTGATTTCAGCAAAAATTGTAAAGTAACTATATTAAGAACATAAAAAAGAGAAAACACAGAGGATGACAGTTTAAGAAAAATCCTCAACTATTACAAGTGATGAATTAAGTGTCAGTAGTATAAGCATTATACTTAGAAATATGAAAAAAAAATTAAAGCCTGAATAAACAGCTAAAACAGGACCAGAAGAAGTGGCAAGAAGGTAAGGGACTCTTGGTTTTTTTTGTTGTTGTTGTTGGTACGCGGGCCTCTCACTGCTGTGGCCTCTCCCGTTGCGGAGCACAGGCTCCGGACGTGCAGTCACGGCTCACGGGCCTAGCCGCTCTGCGGCATGTGGGATCTTCCCGGACCGGGGCACGAACCCGTGTCCCCTGCCATCGGCAGGAGGACTCTCAACCACTGCGCCACCAGGGAAGCCCTGGACTCTTGGTTTTTAATACAACACTTTTAGAACTTTTTGTCTATATAAACAATGTATATATAGTATTTAATAAAAGTTAACATTTTAGAAGATTCAATCTAGATTTTAATAAAATCTTGATCTACAATGTACCCCCACTCTGGAAGAAAGTACATTATGTCCTAGAGTTTAACAGAACCTAAACTACACACAAATTCACAGTGTAAAACACATATGCACTGAGATTATTTCCATGTCCTATGAATTAAAATAGTAAAATGTTAATGATGATTAACATTAACCAACTGTTAGAAAAGCTTCCCATGCTTGTTAAACACTATGATCATAAAAACCTTAAGATTTCAATACAGTCTAAGTCTTTCACTGGCAAAGATGTGACATACATACACCCAGGACAGAACACAACAAGTATTTGATCTGTTTTATAGAGAAGTAAATAGGCAGCTTTTCTAACAGCTATACATTCCCTACAAAATAAGAAAAAAATCTGAGTATTTTCCAGCAACAACCCTTAACAGTTCATTCCTGGTCAAGAAGAAACTGGCCAAGAGTTACACAAAGATTTGCTGAACCAACTGAAGTCTATTCTCGGATTTTATTTTGTAGATGTTTCATTATGTTTCAATTCAAAACTCAACTGCTTATCCTACCAAATTTTTAGAGCAATGTGTATTTTATTCAATTAATATATAACAGACCCAAACAGTAGTACATGGTAGTAGACTAAACAAAAATCTCCTAAAAAGAAGACAGACTTTTGTTAGCATTAGACATATCAGAATATAAATCTGGCTTTTTTTTTTAAAGAGACAGGAGAAATAACTACATTATGGTGCCACATTTAGTTCCTCACTAACAACTGTGGTAACTTTCTTTTGAGATCACTTATAGAGACTTTCTGTACTAGCTAAGAGACTAACAAAGTTTCTGGTTGAGATACTTATCAAATTTCTCGAATACTTATATAACAGATTGTTTCTAAATAAGGAAGAAACATCCTTTTATTCTCTAATCCCAGGAGTATGCTTATTAACAATAAGTTATTCATACAGAAAAATAAATAATAAACTACACATGAAATACTATAGAAATGGCTTTCAAAATAAAATTTCTCTAAGAGCTATTTCCTTTGATCTGATCTTTCTTCACTAATTGTCCACAATTTCCAAGCAAATTAGATATAGTTATTTTTAACCCTTTTGTACACAAATACAACTCAATAATGTAAATAACATTATAATACCAAAATTAGGCTTCTATCAGTACATGTATAACAAAAAACACGTACTAGGTAAAAATATAACATTTATTTACTTATGACAATGGAAATAATGGCCAAGTACCTTCACTTGAGTAAATGCTTCTCCTTACCTTTATCTTGCTATTATTACTTTCATAGATCATCCTGTACATTAGACTTTCATAAAGAATATATTAGTAAATATTCAAAACTATAAATGCAAAACCATTGATGCAAATAGTCATTTTCTTTTCCTTTAATAATTTTCCCCCTTGTTAATTAACCCCTCAGTCCTAGCTAAACGGGCCACCTGCTTTGGTGCTAGCTTATTTTGCTTTATATTATAAAATCTCAACCCCTGAAATAAAGAGAATGTTAGGGAGGGAATATATTTTTTTCTGCCATGTGGCTGATATTTTTAATGTTCTAATTTAATGTCAATGTATTTCACAACTGGAATTAGCCCAAAATTTATAGATACAAAAATTACAACAGAAAATAAAAATCAAGGACAGGTAGGAAGATTTACACGGTAGGAAGTATTTTAAATATATTTATCTTTGAGCTGGAGATAAGAGCTTTGAAATAGTGAGCAGGCTTAATTTTTAGTTCTAAAAATGGCAAATTTCCCTCAACTAGGATAACAACTTTAATAACATATACGTGTCAAAGCACTACGATGTTTTAACATAATTTATACTTACATTGCTTTAAAGACCCAATTCTCATATTAAGAAAATGTCTTCTACACTGTAACATCTTGAAATTCAAAGATATTTTATAAATACTCTTTTGAGAAGGAAATACAAAGAAATCGTATTCTGATAAGAAATGTTGCCAAATTTTTTGCCAATATACATATCTAGTGTATAGTAACCTAAGGAATAAACACAGAGGTTTCACAGACGTTTTTCAAAAATTTTTCACAAAATGTACAATTACCTTTTTAAAATAGATCACGTTTCCACTCAACTAAGCAATTTCCATGTAAACTGCAAGTTTTCTAATATGTGAAAAATTATATTGTTTTTGTGACCACTAACAAAAAAAATAAAACCCTAACTTTTTTCCTATTCAAATGATTAAACCTAACACATCTAGTTTTCCATAAGAAAAGGCAAATGAAATACTCAAAACATTAAACTTGGCATTCTTAAACTTTGCTGAAGAGAAACCTAGAAACTATACCAAGAATCTGCTACAGAATGGACATTAAAAACAATAAAGTAATTCTTATGAGTTACCAAATAAAATCCTTGTCAAAATAATCTGATCTGTCGTCAAATGTTAAAAAAACAAAACAAAATTTGGGTAATTTTTAACTAAAACATTTTTTCATGTTTTCTTGGAGGTGAAGGTTCGATTACTTTTAGTTAAAATCCTCCCAGATATAAGCCAAAAACTACTATGCAACTTTAAAATCCATCCCACACAACAGCTTACAGCCAGCCTCAACCTAACCAGATTATGGAAAGAAATGATGGCCAAAGATTTTTGAAAGCATAAAAACAAAGGCTTTATTAAAAAATAAAAGCAAACAAACAAAAAACTATTAATTAATCTTCTGATTAAAATAGAGCAAAACAATCAAACTTACACTTACATTTTTAGATTCAGAAGGAAAATTATCATTTCCTAGCTAAAAGAAAAAAAAAGTCATACTTAACTATATATTAATAAACAGAAAAAGTCCTATCTCCCATGTAAGTTCTCTATGTAACGCTAGGTTTCTGACCTGAAAGGTGAATAATCTGA
The DNA here is from genome assembly GCF_008692025.1 of Phocoena sinus. Taxonomy (NCBI): domain Eukaryota; kingdom Metazoa; phylum Chordata; class Mammalia; order Artiodactyla; family Phocoenidae; genus Phocoena; species Phocoena sinus. Next base: position 102,739,485 of record NC_045765.1, on the reverse strand, counting down.
CAGCACTAATGTCACAGAAGATCTCCAAAAGTTTGTTAAAGAATCAAGTTTTGACACAACACGCTATGTACAAATTTTCAAGACAAAAAAAGTACCTTTGCTCAAATTCAATAGCTTTGACTCTGTTCCTTTCTCACTAGGAAACATGATATCTTATGCAGTTCACTTCAGGGTTTAGTGTTTCGTTTTTCTTATTAATCTAAAGCAGAACATTTTTGTAAAGAATACAGTAATTTAGAATCGTTTAAGGAATTCAGAAGAGGTGACTAAGTTGCACTACTTTGCTGTAGTTGTCTATTTCTTAGAGCAAACAAATACAGCATTTAATTTGTAGACCTTTAATTTACAAATCTACATATAGAACTGAATATTTAACACAGAAAACCTTAGAATTTATTTCAATTTAAACCATTCACAACTTTTTGCTTTGTATAAAATTTGCATGTCTGGCAACCAAGACAAATTAAAATTTTAAAACATAGCCTTAAAAACATACATAATAGGGTTTTGTACCTTAAACCATCCACATTGTAAAATACAAGCACTGTGGAAATGTGACTAATGATCCAGTCCTTTAACCAAATATAATAGGACTACTGAGAAGCTTTATCACTCTTTGTAGAATAGCTTTCTTCTCACTCAAATTCACGTAATTGACTCAATATTACTCTACGATACAGCTTATTCATAAGAAAAGGTTCTTTTTTAAAAGAAATCCATCAATTGTAGAATATTTTAATTTTTAAAAGTTTTACTTCCACCAAAGGATCGCTGGATTTTTTGCAAGCACCATTTTTACCTTTTTACTTTTCTTTATTCATAAATGAAAATTACATGCTTCACATTAGGAAATCAGTAGACATTTCTCCAATGACTCTAAGACGTTATGGGCCATCATACAGGAAAGACAATTACTACAACCTCTCCATCCTCATTATAAGGCTTTCTTTACCCCTTACCTTCTACATACCATGTAACTTGGCATAAGTGGAACCGGAACACACAGACTTAGACAAATAGGTGGTTAGAATTACAAATGGGCAAGAGAGTAGAGCTGAGAATTTGTATGGGTTTAGGAGTAAGACTGGAAGCAGGAATCATAGCTTAGATGCATGTACAACTCAGTTGAAGCAGAAAGCAGAGCTGATGACAAGGGATGATGGGTCAGTTTTAGGTTCCAGGGTTCAAGATTTTAGTGTCACGTTTTAAAAAATCATTCTTGTGCTTTTAAAACTTTCAAGATTATGTAAAAATTATAACTGTTGTCCGACACAAGAATGTCAAATAAAACTGATGGGGGGAAAAAATGACCACAAAAATAAAACCATTTTCTTCCTCACTTTGAAGTGAACCAATTATTTACGTTATATGTGTCTAATTTGGGGACCACTTTAACAAAGGACATTTCATCAGTAACAACTGCAGAGAATTTCTGAGTCAACTGATGTATGTGTGACTCTGGAATTAAGTGGAGCCATTGTCCTATGTAATCAATGGAGACATGTGTTTGACTAATAAGTAGGCACATACAATAAGAAAATAAAGAGAAGCCAGACAGAGGTCACTGCACCTAGACTGTTCATAGGGTGTGAAAGGCATACCAGATATGTTATAACTAAGATAAAAGATAGGCTATTAACAGACTCTTCCTTGGTGTTCATCTGGATATCTGGCATTTAATTCTGGTTTCCTGCACGCCATTGAAGGCAGCAGGTCATTTTCTCACATGCTACAAGTTCGAAAGAAAATCATACACACAATTCTACTTTCCTTCTTCTTCTCTACCCCCTTTGTGGAGGGTCAAAGTTGGCAGAAAATAGCTTGGATTATAAAGCCCTTCACCAGTTTCTGTCTTCTCTGGGATGGAGAGACAGCCAGCTACTAGATTCCCGCAGGGATGCTATTGTTTGGTGCCTTTCACGAGTGTGCTACTTAAAACTAAGCAGAGCCAGTTCAGTGCTGAAGACTGTTTGGGACCTCTGCTCTCATATTATTAGGCATTACTGAGTGAAATGAAAGATAAAAATTTATTCACATAAACAATAATTTGAGTAGTTATTAAGAAGTACGTTTTTCTAATTTCTCTGGTAAGTAGGTATTAAGGGCTGTATCACATTAAATAAAACTGGGTATCAAGATACACGTTTCTACACAAATACATCATAGCTACAAACCATGAAGAGAATGAAGCAAAAACGAGAATATTCCATAATAAACAATATTTCAGAGAACATAAATACTCAAAGTATGAAAAAAGTAGCAAGACATACATTCAGCTAGTGCTAATTATCAAGTTAAAATATTTTTAGTGTGTTTCATATGACGATGTCTAGGGATGGTCTTTATTCTGACTGATATTTTCATATATTTAATACTATAGAACTAAATAGTAATATTTTAAATACTTGAATTTAATCTGCTCTTTAATCTGCTCTTGAATAAGTACAACACTGAATATCTGGGGATATTTCTCAACTGACACGCATGATCAGTATTTCTACCCAGTACAATATAAACCTTGTGAAGACATCAACTCTTAAGGCTTTGTTCTGGCTCTTCTACTCTAAATTATACCTAAATCAATCCAAAAGTCAGTAGAGAGATAGCACAGTGGTGTCGAATGTCAAATCATATCATGTATTTTAAATGGTATCCACTAACAGCTTTTTTTTTTTTTTTTTTTTTTTGCGGTATGCGGGCCTCTCACTGTTGTGGCCTCTCCTGTTGCGGAGCACAGGCTCCGGACGCGCAGGCTCAGCGGCCATGGCTCACGGGCCCAGCCGCTCCGCGGCATGTGGGATCTTCCCGGACCGGGGCACGAACCCGTGTCCCCTGCATCGGCAGGTGGACTCTCAACCACTGCGCCACCAGGGAAGCCCCACTAACAGCTTTAAAAGACTGTTCAGCAGTCTCTGGTTGAAAATAAAAGATATAAGATATGTATTAATTCTGCTTACTCCCAAAATCTGACTAAATAAACTACACAGGAAGGAAAGTAAAACTCCTCCAAACAAAGAATAGGAAAAGAGATGACAGTAGAAAAAAATTTTCAACAAATTTTGGAAGACATGAAATAGATGGACAAGCAGTAACTGATTTAGGTTTCAGTTTTCTCTACTATGCTGGATCTACAGGGTGAGGAACCCAGTGAGAAGAAAGCCAATTAATTCATAACACATGATACAAACAAAAGTCAGGAATTGGGAGACAGCAGGTACCTCTGAAGGTAGGGTTGCAAAATGTATGAAAACAAGATGATTGGCTGAATGTCTGTATTAGTGTGATTAGACTTCCCAGATCTTCTGTCTTGCCTAATTATAGAGATTTGATGATGACTTTTCCCCAATTCTGGCAAAACCCAGAAGAATTAATTTTTAAAGATATTAAACCAGAGAAGATTGGGCTTGGGGGTATTATGTAAAACTCAGGGTGACAATGAAGAGCTGAAAACAAATGGTAGGGGGAGGACTCAGACATGCAGTTAAATTAACGCCTGCACAATGAATGTTGAGTCTCAGAGCCTTCTTCCCCAATCAGCTCTCTTAACACTGGTTGTCAGACTTAGATCCCACAGATGGGAGAATGGACAATTCTTCTCTGGAGAAAACGATAGGCCCAACAACCAGCAGACACTGATATTTAGAGGTTCCCGAAGAATACTTCCAGGTCTCTATTCAATCATCCACTAAAAAGTCTACCAATCAACAAGCTCCAGCCACGTGCACAAAACTTCCAGTTTTTAACCCCTCCTTCTTGAATATAAACAGGTACTCAAAGACCACAAGACATTCAAGAACAATCTTTAACACAGTAGAGATTGAAACAAAAAAGGGGGAGGGGCTTCCCTGGTGGTGCAGTGGTTGAGAGTCAGTGACCAAACCAAAGAAACTAAATCAACTCAGAGCAAAAAGATACTTGGTGGAAGGAAAACTTTTACAAAATCTATCAATATCTCAAATATACATGAGAAGATAATGTAATCTTAAAACAAGTATGGGACTTCCCTGATGGTGCAGTGGTTAAGAATCCGCCTGCCAATGCAGGGGACACGGGTTAAAGCCCTGGTCCAGGAACATTCCACATGCCGCGGAGCAACGAAGCCCATGTGCCACAACTACTGAGCCTGAACTCTAGAGCCCGTGAGCCAGAACTACTGAGCCCACATGCCACAACTACTGAAGCCCGCATGCCTAGAGCCTGTGCTCTGCAACAAGAGAAGCCACTGCAATGAGAAGTCCGTGCACCACAACGAAGAGTAGCCCCTGTTCGCTGCAACTAGAGAAAGCCCGCACGCAGCAATGAAGACCCAACACAACCAAAAATAAATAAGTAAATATATATATATATATTTTTTAAAAAGTATGACCCCGTGAGGGGTGGGGGATAGAAACAGAAGAAAAAGAAGACTTGAAAATTAAAAATTATAGCAGAAATTAAAAACAAAAATTTAATTAAAGGGTTGGAAAAAACTCCTAGAAAATTAAAATATAAAAATATAAACATTTTTTGAGAGACAGAAGATAAGCACCTTAGAGAACCAGTCTAGGAAATCTAATATCTGAACAATAAGCATTCAGAAACACAGAAAATGAAGAAAAGGAAATCACAAATAAAATAATTCAAGAAAAATTTCTAGAAGTCAAGAATATGAGTTTCCAGATTGGTGAAGTCCCAGCACAATGGATGAAAACAGATCCTCAACAGAAGGCATATCTTCATAAAATTTCAACATACCAGGTAGCCAAAGAAAAAACAGTAAAGATTCCATAGAGGGGGAAAATATTGGACATATGAAAAATCAGAAATCAGAAAGGCAACTGGAATCCTTGAAGAGCAAGAATGGAACTTCAAAGACAGAAAAATAATGCCTTCAAAACTATAAAGAGAATGATGTAAAACCTGGAATTGCATTCTCAATCAAAGGATCGATTAATTTTCAGGCAGGGTAAAAATATTTGCAGGTGCGTGAAGTCACAAAAAATGCATTTCCCACACAACCTTTCTGAAGATAATACTGAAGGATACGCTCCACCAAAATGAGAAAGTAAACCAAGTAAGAGGCAGACATGGAATATAAGAAAAAGAGTCCCAGTCTGAGACATGTAAAGAGAATCCCTAAGAAGATAATAACTGGTGCTTCCAGGGGAATAGCTGTGCATCAGTTGGGAAACTTAACCAATCCAGAACAGGGCCTATCTGAGGGCTCCCAAAGAACTCTCTCCAGGAAGATGAAACTGACATACCACCTGATGCTTCTGAACATACTGAGCTTGCAGTTGAATTAACAATATGTACAAAGAAAACAATGCAAATGAAAAGGCAAGTATTTATCTGTGAATAGCATTTACATGATCATAACATAAATAATGAATATTTCCTTAAAATATGACATTACTATAGTCAGAAGATAAGATGAATGGGAAATGATCAATGGTAGGTGACAACCCAGGCAGATGTGCTAAGTCCTCCTTTCCAGAGTGAAATGACAATATTTAAAGCCTAAAATTAAAATCAGGCAGTGGCCTTGTATGCATATGGAAATATGGATATAAACATCAAACAGAAAGGAGCTAGAAAAAGTTGCCTCCGGACAGGTGGAAATTTAAGAGAGAATATTTAATTTCAATAAAAAATTTTTTAAAATATAACAAAAATATTGCCCAGTATTAAAGGAAATGAGTTTCCAGCTGAAAAAGCTAAACCTAGAACTTAACACAATTAATGATGAAGTTTCAGAATACCGTAAGGATTCCGGTGAAAGAGAAAAAGCTTCTGGAGAGTGAATGTGAGTGGGGGGAGGGGAGGCATATGCCAAGAGCAAGACGGCATCCAATTGCTCAAGAGCCTTCAAAACTCTGAGGGAAAACTATTTCTTTCTTAGAATTTGTACTGAGCCAAAATATAAACTGAATATGGGGGAAAAAAAATAAAGATAACTCAGGCATGCAAGATTTCCAAAAATAAAAAATATACCACACTTTCTAAAGACACTATAGGAGAATGCACTCTGCCAAAACAAGAGAGTAAACCAAAGAAGAGGAGATGATGTTATCCAAAAAGGGGCACAGGGAATTCTTGGGAAGACAGTGAAGGAAATCCCAGGATAACAGATACACAGGAAGCTGAGAGAACTGAGGGCTCTAGGATATTTCCAAGGAAAAACAGAATAGAAATGATGCTATCTGGCAGCCACTATGGAAAACAGTATGGAGGTTCCTCAAAAAACTAGAGCTACCATATGAACCAGTAATTCCACTCCTGGATATACATCCAGAAAAAACAAAGACACTAATTCAAAAAGATAAGTACATCCCACTGTTCATAGCAGCACTATCTACAGTAGCCGAGATATGGAAGCAATCCAAATGCCTATCAACAGACAAATGGATAAAGAAGATGTAGTATACATATATACATACATATACATATACACACACACAAAATGGAGCATTACTTGGTCAAAAAAAGAATGAAACTCTGACATTTGCAGCACTGTGGACGGACCTAAAGAATATTATGCTTAGTGAAATGAGTTAGACAGAGAAAGACAAATACTGTATGACATCACGTATATGTGGAATCTAAAAAATAATACAAAAAGGGAATTCCCTGGCGGTCCAGTGGTTAGGACTCCGAGTTTCCACTGCAGGGGGCGTGGGTTCGATCCCTTGTCGGGGAACTAAGATCCTGCATGTCGAGCAGCATGACCAAAAAAAAACAAAAACAAAAACAAAAACCAATGAATGTATTATGTAAAACAGAAACAGACTCACACATATAGAAAACTAGTGGTTACCAAAGGGGAGAAGGAAGGGAGGAGGAGCAAATTACAGGTATGGGATTAAGAAATACAAACTACTATGTATAAAATAGATAAGCAATAAGGATACACTGTATAGCACAGGAATGGAGTATAACCTGTAAAAAATGCTGTACATCTGAAACTAATAGAATACTGTAGATCTACTATACCTCAATTTAAAAAAAAAAGAAATGATGTATCTGAACTACTGAGGTTTAGAATTCTGTAGGAGAGTTTAGCTTCGATACAAGAAGAATAGAAAATTGTTCAAGGAGGGTAATGATACTACAGTGCTTAACTATCAATAATATTTTCATAGGTATAACTAAAACCAACTACTGATTTAAGTAAAAAGCTGTCTCCTTAGTATTTGGAAAGAAAAGAAGGAAAGGAAGGGGGAGAAAGATGCAATAATACCTAAAATTAAAGAAATACCATTATCACGTAAGATTTAAACATATGGAAGGAAATCTCAAAAGAAATACCTAAAAGAGGTAAAAGTGGCTCCTCTGTGACATGAGTCAGACAGGAAAGGGAAGGCAAAGAACTGGTATCTTTCCTTGTATTTCACTTTTGAAACTATTTACCTCTATTTTGAACATTTTCTTCAACTAAATAAAGAGGATTTCAACAAAGAAAAATTCTCTAATGATCTAAAATCCTTTTTAAGTCACAGACGAGATCTAATGGTGTTAGCTGTAAAAGGAAAACAAATTCATAAATTAATATTAATGATGTTTTGAAGGATACATTGCAAAAGACAAAACAAGCAGGCACCAGACTAAGCTGATATTCATTTCCTGTGTGGGCTTCATAAAATTGTAGTAGACTTCAGTTACTAGATACACAACTGTAGCAGCCACTGTGAAATCCACCAGCCACTGATATTCTGGAAAGTAATGCAATGCTGAAAAATAAAGGTGTAAGAAAGAAAGCTTTACTTAACCTTTCATAAACAGCTTAGGAGGATTTATCTATAATTAACTTCAAACATGTTAGATTTTATTCTGTTTGATGATTTGCAATGTAAGGTTTGCAAATATGAGAATCTAAAAATGCAGGAAATAGATCAAGAATGTTGGCAACCAAAACTAAATTTTAATACCTCATAAGTTAAATAATTAAAATAAACCTGAAATGATTACCAAAAATTATTTAAATTAAAATAAATGATTGAAAAATGAGTTGGTATTTTTTAACTACTCAGCTTCTACAGAAATTATAAATCACGATTTTTAAAAATAAATGATTGAAAAATGAGTTGGTATTTTTTAACTACTCAGCTTCTACAGAAATTATAAATCACGATTTTTTTAAAAGAATCTGAGCTATAATATTTTAGCTTTAGAATACAACTTGATGTAGAATACTACAGGTTTATTTATATTCATTTCTGTGAAGCAAGAGAGTTGAACATTATGTCACATTTATTAACCATACTAACGGAGGATTAGTAATTTTGTGAGTTACTGCAGATTAAAATAATAAATTAAATAAATGTACTTTTTATTCTCTCTTCTACTCCTACAAGAAAAGCTGATGAAATGCCTGTCAATTTTCCATATAGCCATACTACTTCAACAAACTATTCACTGACATTAAAATTAACATTGTCTGAAAGTAAGTATAATTCCATCCCCTTTTCTTCTCAAATATGCTGGTTTACTTCTGCCAGGGGGCAGTCTAAAATATCAACATCATTTTGTAGAAGGCCTCCTAAAACTGTGGAAATATATCACATACTAAAATAGCATTTCCTACATTCTCACTGGCACATAATAAAATGATCTACATTGCTTTGGAAAAATTTTAGTTGTAAAATGTAACACCTGAGGATATTTTGAAATCAGAATTTACAGAAAAAATGTTTTAAAAATAAAATACCACTCAAAATAAGACTTATTTAAAATATCAAAACAAACTAACCAAACTTACATTTCTATGAGGTGACAGCAAAAATTCCAAATCCTTTTATAATTGGGTAAATTATTTGTTTGCTTCAACTTAATTTAACAACACTTAATTTGCCTTCAAGTTATTTTAACTGCTTTAGCTTTTTTGCTGTATTACACCTAATAGCTTCTGAACATCACTCTGAAAGATACACCCTACAGTGGTTGCAAATTCCTACTCTGTAGATCTCCCTCCTCCCCTCTAAAGTCACTCAGTGGAGCTTTTTAAATAACTTTCTGGAAGGATAGCAGAGAAATGGATGGAACAGACAGACAAATATCTGTTTAACTAAAAGTTTTCAGTTTTTATTAACAAAAGTTAAAGTAAATGTTCCAATTCTCCATGCCTGCCCGCACTCACACAGGCTTCCCTCAGGGAACTCATTCACAGCAAACAGCCAAGTGACATTCAAATGTTCTTACATTCTTTAAGAGGTTCTTGCAATAGAGAGCTAATACAAATTGAGAGACTATAAGATAGTTATTGGGATATCAATAATATATACATTCAACAAAAGAACAAATTATATATTCTTGGCTATACATTTAACTCAAGTATTATATTCTTCTTTCTGTATTCAATAATGTAATTATATACATGCTTCTCATAGAATATTGGAATACAAAAAAACTGAGAGTTCATCAATCCCAGTGGTTTGCACTAACCTTCTGAGAGTCCCTAAAGTTCAGGCAGAAAACCTTCTACTTTTACCTAAACACAGACACAGAGCATGCAATCATGGATGATTACATAAATATAAATAAAAATCTCTCTGTTATTCTGATTAACTACAATGATCTTAATGTTATGTGACCAGTTGTTTAACTAGTACCATTTGCAGTTAGTTCTCAAAACTGTAAAAGTAAAACAAAATACTGAATAAGCTGAAACCACATTACCCCTAACTTCAATTTTTTAAGTTTATTTAAATAGCCTAATTCTCACTAAATGGCTCTACCACATTCAGTGTGTAACCCTGGTCAAGTTATTTAACTCCTCTATCTAATGAGCTAAAAAAAAAAAAGTCAATAACAGTTACATACCTCATAGAACTGTGAGGGCAAGTTTATACAAATAAAGTACTTATAACAATGTCTGATAAGTACTCAATTTAAACTATTATTAAGGTTAATTAGCTGATAACTATTCAATAAACATTAATTAGTAAAAATAACAAAAAATTGTCTTAGAAATCAGGAAACGTGTATAAGTATTCTTGTACAAGTAAGCACACATATAGGATTAATAAAACAAATGGGACAACTAATCAGAAAGTTCAAGTGCTTTTACATGTTTTAAATTTTGCATGAAAAATATTTAAAAAGAAAAAAGAGGATGACATAACCAGTCTCAACAGTCTGAATGACACCAGACAACTGATTATATTGTTCCTCACTGACATTTTCTAGGACACCCTTTCCATATATATACATACAATCTTTGTAAATGTAGAATCGATTTTCAAATGTATTGAAGCCACCTTGTATCACAAAATAATTCTTTATGAGATGCTTAAATGAATCTATTAAGGTTTTTCTGAGGTGGTATCATTTAACCCAAGAAGGACCAAATTACATAATGATACATTACACAACATTACCAAAATTACTTTTTTAAATGTGTTATTTTAATTCCTCACTTATCATGTAAACCATTAGTTCTCAAACCTAGTCAAAAAAAATCAGAACCACGTGGAACATTTTAAAAAATACAAATTCCCAGAAGCCAGTCTAGATTTACTGAATCTCCAAGGGTAGGTATGGGGGTATCTTTATTTTTAAAGAACTGCTTAGGTGATTCTGACATTCAGCCAGGTTTGAAAACTAGTGTTCTAAACAATATCACCTTAGATGCCTTTCTCTTCTAGGATCTGGATAATTTCATATAAATTTCATTTTAAATTTAAAGTCATTATAGTTATTATACAATTATAAACGCTGATATACAGGGAAAAAATTGAATGACTTATTCAGAGATATCCAATGGGTAAAAATAAATCTTGAATAAAGTTTTCTATTCCTAATTCCTAATCTAGTTCATCATACTAAAACCACTTTCCTTTCCACTAAGTGCAGCATAAAGTTGAACTGTTGTAAATACAGGTAGTTTAATACAAACATACAAATGCATTTCTGCAAGCAACACTATAAAACAAGTAAACTGGTATAGATGACAATTTAGAATAAAATTTGAGATACTGAAAACTGACTGTAATCTCAACATAAACAAAAACTGTGTAACAAACTTGTGTAAGACAGCCTCTTCTAAAAAATGGGAAAAATAAGGCTTACTACAAGTTAGGTGGATAGAAAGACAAATTCAATTCAGATGAAGTCATTCTGAGCTTCTAAAGCTCTGAGAAAGATTTCAATCTATATAATGGACTTAATGATTAGGAAAACAAACAAAAAAATCTAACAACAGTAGATAAAGTACTTTCACTAGCATAATATAAAACTGAGATTTACAGAACACTTTACCCAGATTTCCCTTACCTAAAGTATCCACTTCTGTAACTGACTTTGTTTCTAGATGGAGATCAATATCCTTTGGAATGGTTAGTGGCTTACTTTCAATGTGACCATTATATTTCCTATAAAAATCAGACAAGTGACACAGAAAACAAGTTACCCTCACTGTTATTCAAGTGTTTGTATCAAACTAACTACAAATGAGGTTATAAACTTCACAGCGAAAAAGAAGAACTTCTAATATTTCATCAAAAAGGACGTAAGGCACTCAAAAGTAGTTTTTAAAAGGGGAACTACAAAATATGGATGTAAATTATTATGAGAATATACAGATTACCAATGAAAGAGTTACCTAAACTAGTGACAGAAGCAAAACCTTGACTGCTAGCTTAGCACTGCACCCCATTTTTTCTGCTCTCTCTTCTGTAGCTTTAAAGACAGCCCTAACATCTCTTTCCTTAGGCACAAGAGTAAAAGGAAATGAAGACAAAATGCATTTCACTTTGAAATTATACACGTACACACACACATACACATAAACAGACCTGTAGATATAAACAAGTCAGAGCTGAAAAAATATATTAAGACTTATGTGCATGAGAAATCCTGAAATGTGAAAGGCTAGCTCAGAGTTGCTTTTACTAAGAATCATGGATGGAGGAAAACAACAGAATTCTTCAGGTGCATGTGTATTATTTCCAAATTTAATTTTTAAACACAATCAAACATAAATCAAAAGCAATAGACTTTCAGTAACAATAATTATAGTAACAAGAAACAATTTCGCATTTGTTCTTGATTAAATATAAACTGGGAAAACCTCAGTAAAAATTTTAATTCATGTCAATAAATCAAATAATAATTATTGCTACTAAAACAGAATAGTGTTGTTAGTGCATCTTTCTGTAAACATAAAGCATTTTCAACATATAAAAATTATTGTAAAAATAACAAAATTATTGACAAGGCATATAATAAGAATTTAAGTGTTTATAGAATAAATACTGTACTACATAACTAAGTTTTACAAATGTTGACTATGGTAGCTGTGAAAAGGCAAATGTGGAATAGTTAAAAAGAAACACAGAAACTAAAAACTGACCTGGATTAAAATCCTGATTCCTAATAGTTAAGTGAACTTGAACAACTCATTTAACTTCTTTGATCAACAGCTTCCTCATTAGTAAAACATAAATTAAATTACAGTGACTATTTAGGGTTACTGTGTGGATTAAATAAGACTGTGTAAAAGTGTTTTGAAAATTATAATATTAGGCAGAAATATTTTATTAAAAAACATAACCACTGGAATACAGAGAAGGAGGATTTGCACTTAATATTCCAATGAGCTTCAAGGTATATTTGTAATGATAAGTGAAAAAGAAAATGGTAGCAAGATCAGAAAAGACAGTCTTTTCAAACTTCCAATTTCATGTCAAATGATCATTAATCTTCAAAGCATTTTTTTTAGCATCCATAAATCCATTAGCCCACATTAATAGAATTTTTATGATATACATGAGGAATTTGGTGACAACATGTTGTCACTGACATTTTATAATATATTAGGATCACAGAATCAGAACCTAAGAAGTCCTCCCCAGCTAAGGAAACTAAGGCCCATTTAGAGAGGCTAACTAACATGCACTTTCCTTGAAAATTCAATATAAATAGGGATACAAAATTTTAAAGCTGGAAGAATCTTTCACAGCTGCTATGTTTGGTCCTTCTACTTCACAGATTAGGCTGCTGTGGTCTATTCAGTGAGGTTTGTTAGCAGGCAGTTTTCTTCAGAAACTTTAAGTATAATATTCAAGAGCCTAATGGGACCTAAGAAGTTAATACTGTCCACCCCTTTTATTTAAAAAATGAGAAAACAGAGGTAAAAAGCAAATGAATTTGCCCAGTATCTGAGTGGTAACAAAATCTGGAAAAGAACCCAGACCAACTGGTATCTTTAAATGAGTTGTAAAGACATGGGTTACAGGTCTCCCCTATTCAATCCCCCACTAACAATTCTTAAGTAAAATAGTCACTTTTGTGCTTATATATTAGATTAATACACACTGGGTGCTCTTAAAGGGTGATTCAATATTATTTTAGATCATGAATTTTGATCTCAGATTTACCAACTGTTTATAGCATAATCTGTAAATGTTCCTTTAACCAAAGTATCAAAATATATTTACATAAATTCTATTAAATATTTGACACCTTACAAGCTTGACAGTATAACTTACCTATCTTTTCTGCTTTTCCCTTTTTGCTGCTTTCCTGCAAGAATTCTTAATTCTTCTTCTGTAGGATGTTGATACCATCGCAAACTAAGAAAAAAGTAATTCTTTTAAATAAAGAATTAGGATCACCAGAATTATTCACTTATTCTACAAATATTTGAGTTTCCTAATTGTGAAGACACTGCAGGGAAATATCAGGTGAAAAACTCTAATCTGAATCAGATACTACTGCTTAAGTCTTAAAAGGTTTAATTCAAATCCAGCAACCACTTACCAGCACTTACTAGATGCCAGACCCTGCAATGTTGTTTGTAGGTATTTTTCTTACAACTGACAGTGTATTAATATATATTAAGATCAAATTGGCTTACTTTAACAAACCCTGCAGGCAAGCTGACAGAAGCACATTAGAATTCTCCACCCATTACACAGAAGGAATTGTTACTTGTCTTAAAAAGAGAGTCCTTTGAATGACCTCAGAACTACAAAGTAGTCTTTGCTTTCCTTTTCTTTCTTTCCTCCCTTTAATTTAGTTGGAGAATTCGCGAACTTTATGTGTATAAGGATTCAAGTGAATTGCTGTATTTACAAAGCCCTTTACTCTTGGCTATAGCTAATCCTCTTCAGTTAGGGCTCCAAAAACAACTGACTGTATTTATTACCCCCACCAGCCAGTCAAAACAGCCAAACAAGTCATTGTTATTCCTTCCCAAGCCCCCACCTGGTCATTCTCAATTTCCTGTCTCACGTGAACTTTCTGCCGGCCACCTAAATTTGATATTTGGGTTTTACCTTCAATATGCCCTTTCCACATATTATCATTAATTTGGTTCTTTAACTCTTAAAATTCTAAACTTGCCTACTTCCCTGAAAGGACCTTAGTTCAGCGTATCTTCCTCTCTAGCTCTGACTATGGCAAACCTCCCCTTCCTTTCCCCTGGACTAAAGGCATTCTGATCCCACCTTTATTTTTTCGTAATGCAAATCCTATCAAGGTATATATGCCTGTGTAAATCCTTTCCAAGACTCCTCAGAGTAAAGCAGTGAGTAAGGCAGTTAGGCAAGGATTCTGACCAAGGTCCTGCTGTTATTAAAAAGAAACAAGACACCTAGTATTGATAGATCTTTCAAGTTTTCAACCACAAAAATCTAGATTTTTTAAGTGAAATACCCCAATTTTTAAAAAGTGCTACCGCTGATTTGCTGTTTTAAAAATACTGCTGAACTGGCAATTTGAGTAATAACTCGATATTTAATGATGTAAAGAAATTATTGTTAAAAATTTTTTGTTGTAATAATGGGATTATAGTAATTTTTTAAAAGCTCATATATTTTAGAGATACACACTGAAATATCTACAAATGAAATAATAATAATATTTGCTACAAAGTAATGTTGGGGGGAAGCAGAGATGAAGGGGAGCATAGATGAAACAAACTGGCTACCAGCTATTGTGATGAATACACAGGAGCTTATTTGTTATATATTCATGATATTATTCTGTCTATATTCGTTGTATACGTTTAAATGTTTGCATTAAAGCTAAAACACACATTACAAGGCCAAATATAGAGTTTGTGACCTCCTATTTTCACAGCCTTTTACAATCTGACTACTGTCTGCTTCGCCAGACTCACCTTCAAGAATTCTCCTTTTGTACATGACATTCTACCTAGACTAAATGACCTTTATTCCACAAATTCTTTCATCCCTTGGCATTTCTGCATATATTCTTCTCTCTGCTTGTGAACACCTATGCTACTACTGGGAAACTCCTAATTTACCTTTGATGGTTTATAAGGCAGTCTCTCTGTGGTATAATAAAGAATATACCTGGTCATTGTCCCCATTTCTTGGCACAGTTTAAAAAGCCCTTGAAATTTTCTGAGTGATAAAGGAGTCTTTGTTATGCTAATGTGGTGACTCAGGGGGGACCTCTAGATAGCTTCTGGAAGGGAGGCAGGTCACCAGAAATACCAACCACATGATTAGAGTTGGAACTCTCATCCAGCTGACCTCCAAGGAGAGGAAGGGGGTTGAAGATTAAGTTCAATCACGTGGCCATTGATTAAAAATCATGCCTATGTAATGAAACTCCATAAAATCTCTGGACACCGAAGCTCAGAGGAGCTTCCTAGCTGTTAAACACACTAAAGTGCCTGAAGGGTGACATGCCCTGATTCCACAGGGACAGGACATGGAAACTGCTCCTTCCCAAACGCCATCCGATGTGTAATCTTTATAATAAAACTGTAATCACTGCACTTTCCTGAGTTCTAGTTGTTATACAGAATTATTGAACCTGAGGGGGTCATGGGAACGCCCTAATTGGTAGCCAGTAGCTGGTTGTCAGAGTATGGCCCAGGGATCCAAAGAACTTGCAGCTGGCATCTGAAGCCTGGGCACTCTTATGGAGGACTTTGCCTTTAACCTGTGGGATCTGTGCTAACTCCAGGTAGTTAGTGTCAAAATTGATTTGCAATTGGTATCAGACCAGTTAGGTTAAAATGGAATATTCCCCTAGCTGACAGATTCTTGGAGTGAACATTTTATGACTTACTTGTTTTTGTATACTTCAAAACTAGTACAGTGACTGGCATATAGTAAGTGCTCAAAAAGGATCAATGAATGAATTCAGTTTTCCTCTTAGTTTAAGGGTTTTAAAATAAAAAATATATATCCCAACCCAACATTCCCTAAACTATACTTAACACGGGTAAGGAGGCACTTCCTGAAATTTCGATTGAAGTCCAGAATTTTAACTTACAGTCGATTCTTGTTATTCGCGGTAGTTATGTTCTATAAAGTCGCCGCGAACACTGAACCATTGTTCCTAGGGGAAATACAGGGTTAGGTTCCCACGAGCCTCTGGTCACAACATCTTCATCAATCAATCAATACCCACCCTTGTTTTATGTGTGTTTCTGTTTAAAGTACCTTATTTAATATATACTGTTGATTCACTAATATTAAATTCATGGCCAACAGTAATAAAACTCATGCGTGAGCAAAGCTTTTCTAATAACTGTAATCATAAGTATAGTATTTTCCTGATTTCTGTGAATATTTCTAGTGAATTCTCTCTATAAGGCACATCACAGCCTTCTTGTGCTTAGGAACACTAGATATCAAGCACTTCAGCACTACATGTGGGGGCCATTTTAAACAGCGAAGTCACCAACAAAAAGCAAAAAGATGAAAAACATGGCACTAAATAGACCACAAAAAGGATATGTGTTTACAATATGAGAGGTACAACAAGAAGGCCTCAGCTAGGAACCTGGGCCTCAGCTGGGAACAGGCCACTCAAATTTTTTACCACTCTGCATATGTCTATAAATGACCTTGAAAGCACCACAAGTATGGGTTTTGGGGTTACAAATAAATTTTAGCAAGTAGGCAAATCACAAGTAGAGCATCTACAAATAATGAGGATTGACTGTATAACATTTAGGAGAACACATAAGCAATAACTCATTTATAAAGACTAAAATTAGTTGTTTATTTCTTTGAGAAATAATTATCAGTGAAAGACTCTTAGTACTATAGGAAAACTTAAGTTACATTTAGAGTCCTGTAATAATAAAATATTATAAGACCCTTACATTTTCTAGGACCAACTTTCTTTTAAAATATTCTCAAACTTGTTTAATCTTATTTTGTGAATCCATTTTTCTAAAATGAACTGCATTTATTATGTTCAGGTCATCTTCATTAGTAACAATTACTGTTCAAAGCTAGAATCTAAAAGTACTGAGTGATCTCAGGGACACTTCCAGTCTGTTACTCATCTATCTATCCATCTACCCATTCATCCGTCCACCCATTGATCTATCAGACATTTATGTAGCCCACTACGGTCAAGTACTCTGCCAGGCAACGGAGATATAATCACCCATAACAAAGCCAAAGTCCCTGATTTCTTGATGTTTATATTTCAGTTGGGGCAGAATTTAACCAATGTTTAAAAAGACAAACATCATATACTGGATACTACACAAAAGAATAAAATACTTAGTGAGAATGAGAGACAAGCCAAGGTATTAGGTTACAAAACCTCTCTGAGATGACATTTGCCCAGCAAACTAAAGAATAAGAATGGAGTATGAGAGCATTCCAGGCAGAGAAGAGTATGTCCAAAAGCACAAAAGCATGAAACAACTCAGAACAATGCAGTAAACCAAAAGGGCAAGGAGGCAGTAGCACCATGTACAAGGAGAAACACATGAGGGAGGCTGAAGAGATAACAGGGAACAGGTCATGCAAAGCCTCTTGGGTCCATACGGAGTGTAGATTTTATGCTAAAATAATGGTTTCAAAGCAAGAGAAATAACTTGATTTACATTTTAAGATTTCTTTTACTGCTCTGTGAATTAGAACAAGGCAAGAATAGCACGGAAATATATTTCAGAATCAACAGTTCTTGTAAGGTAAGGAATGGAAAGAAAGGATGGAATGAAGGATAATATTTACACTTCTGATTTGAGGAAGATGGTGGCACATTTTCTGACATGGAGTAGAGCAGGAAGAAATCAAGAATTTAAACATGCTGAGTTTTTAAGTACCTATGAGACATGAAGTGAAAATATCAAGAGGGCTACTGTATATTAGAATCAAGAGCTCACAGATAACCTGGGGCTATTACATAATTGTGGTATTTAAATCCACAGGCATGAATAAGGTCACCTAATGGGGAAATAACTATTTAGAAGGCTAAATAGTTAATAAGGAAGTGGGAAAATCGAGTTCATGACAAGTATGTAACAAATTCAGCGTTGATGGAAAACAGGGAAATAGGCCCAAAACTAAGGAATAGATATGGGAGGGGCTTTGTTTTTTAAGAAGGAAGGGAGGCAGAATTGTGACTCTTATTTGTTGTTGCTATTATTTTTAATGGGAGACCTTAAAAAAAAAAAGTGTGCTAACAGGAATAATCCAACAGAAAGGAAGCAATTAATGGCAAAGAAGAGAGGAAAGGGCCAAAGAAAAAAAGTCAGGGTGAAGGTTAGAGGGAATGGGATATAGATCACAAATGCTGGAGTTAGGTCTTGATAGCAGGATATCTCCTCCATAGGCCAAAATTAAAATATATAAACATTAAAAAAAACAACAAAGAGAGGCTGCACGTGTAACTAGGGTTGTGGGTTTGATGGCATGAAGATGAGAGCGACAGGCTCCAGTTTCAAGAGCTTAGAGTGAGGCTGAGGCAGGCATGTATAAATGAAGAGAGGATTTGGGTTGAAAAAGCTGTCTGAGAAGTGGAACACACAAAGACTGACAGGTAGCATGTAGTAGCCATCTAAGGACATGGATTCAAAGTAAAACCTAAAGGTACAGTTGCACAATTTTCTTCAACAGTCAATGCTTCATACACAGTTTGATTTCATATCATATGATTCCCATCTACTATACTTTAAGTTCTGGTCTCAATTTTTGGTCTTTTCCTTAGCAAAATGACTTGCAATCTGCTTGCCCCTGATGCACTAGGCCTTTCAAATATGGGCTTAGAAGACAGATATAAAAGTTTATCAGCCTTAGATTCGATGCTAAATAATGGTTACAAAACCACAATTAGAGAAAAATGCTTTATGTTAAGCAAAAGAAGCATGATGTAAAATTACACATGAAATAATCACATCCATGAGGGGAAAATATGAATAGAAAAAATTAGATGGAAATACAACAAAATTTACACAGAGATTGTCTTTAGCTGAGAGTAATATAGTTTGCTACCTCTTATTTTTCCTTTTTATCAATTTACCATCTTTTTCTACATCATAGGCATGTATTGTGTTAGTAATAGAAAAAAATTTAAAAACAGTAAGTATTAATAGAATCTCACTACGAAACTGAACCTCTTACATTTAAGTTAAATTGTGTTTTATGACATATGCTTTGGCTATTTTCACTTATATTCAGACTGTCAGCAATGTCTCAGATAACAAAGCCAACTTGGTGTTATACTCCACTAAATCACTGAAATAATTTTTCAATAATTTTCTTGCATAAACCTCTTACATAAAGTAATATCAGGCTACAACCTTTCTTACTAAGGCAGTTCAAGAGCACTGAAAAAACATATACCAGAAAATACAGAATGTACTGACCTAGATTCTTTAAAAAAAATTTAAGCAGCGATGTCATTTCAAGCAAACTACTTAAAAATTTTTCAGAAGTAACAATTTCAGAAATTTAAAATGAAAATCTGAACATGAACAAATATGGAAAAGCTTAGTATTGAGAGAAAGCTAAAAAAAACTTTAACACATAAATAATCATACAAAACTCTTTCACAACATAGGCCACAACATAGTTTTAGTCTCCATTCTAAATCTCTAAATAATAATTTAGAAGTGAGAAAAAAAAAAAAACTAAGGGAAAACAAACACCACTTAAAACCTAGAAAACCTTTCAGTACAAGTAACTAAAACATCATTTATTATACATATACATTCTCTTGTTATTTATTGGAAACTTTACTAGAATATCATGACATTCTGGAGCTGGAAGTTAAGACAGCTAAGGGAGGAAAGCAAGGACTCAGGCATTCCTTAAGGGCAGTAGCTTAAGGTTTAAACCTTTCCCTTAGGTCATAGGTCCCACCTACTGTGCATTTGAATAGTAGGTTTCTCTCACCAAAGGGAATTTGCAAATTCTTGGATCAGGCAACAGGCAAAAAGAGTTAAGAGCAATTGAATAGGGTGTTTTCACACCTTCTTTACCCAATATAGGATGAGACAAAATCAGAATAAATCCAACCGTAATATATTTTGAGTCAGGGACATATGAAGGGAAGTAGCTGACCAAAGTGAGAGCCTAGGGGAATAAAGGGGTAGAGAAAAATGCATAAGGTTTGAGCTGAACAATCAGGAAAATGGAAAGCAGGTTCAGCAAGGAAGGTATAAGGGAGAAAAAGCAAAATCCTACTCCTCATGCAAAACCCACTATTCAAATGTACAAAGAATGTAACCTATCACTTACCTCTCCATGAAAAAAGGGGCCAAGCAAACTTCAAAACAAAAATGAACTTTAATTACATTAGAAAGTAGAGAATACTTTGGCTACAAATCAGTGGTATGCTGGACATGATAAAGAACTAACGTCTTTGGGCAACCTGAGCAATGGTTAGAACGAATGCTCCTTGCGTTAGGGAAAGCAATTCACAGTAAAGGTAAAGAGAAACCAATTTTCCACAATTTTTCTTTCCTTTGGGGAGGAAGGAGAGAGTAGAGCAACCTAAGAGCACTAGACTCTTCGCACCTGAGTTTTTCAAGGTCAGTAATACTTGCTCACGGGTTATGGCAAGAAAAATTTTGCTACTTAAATTCTCGTTAAAGCAGGAATGCCTCAACAGTCTGATAGTTATATAAAAAGGCATGTAAAACAAGGAGAACTAATAACATTTTCTAGAAGAAAAACATTTGTCTATTAAAAAAACTGGAAGAATGCAATACAAAATAATTATAATTTAGTAATGTGGAATAAATTTAATCTCAAATGGTGAGGAGAGGTATAATTTTAACATGATATTTCTTAAACTCTTCTTCACACTTAGCATGATTTTGGTAATCAGAAAAATGCTGATGTGCCTTTTAACTTAGAATAAATGGTGACTGTAATCCTAGAGAAGCCAGAAGAATAAGTAAAGAGTAAGTAAGTAAAGAGAAACCATATACTCCTTATAACCTGAGGATATCTTCTAGAAGGCTAAGCACAGCTAGGGAAAAAAGGTAGAAAAAAGAAAACCTTCAATAAATTACTCTATAAACTGCCAGCAGAAGTCACAGTGGTTGTAGAAAAGTTCAACTCCACCAAATTCAAACCTTGGTTCAAGTATGTCTGTTCCAGGACAAGGGTCTGGAATTTGATGAGCAGCCATAAATCAAATAATTACTAGACTATGAATCAGACTTCCAGGGTAAAAGGCCTGGATCTGTTTCATTTTTCAGTATGTAAACAGGAGTAAAGCTAAAATTTTCTCATCTGTAAAAATGGAGACATGGGCTTCCCTGGTGGCACAGTGGTTGAGAGTCCGCCTGCCGATGCAGGGGACACGGGTTTGTTCCCCGGTCCAGGAAGATCCCACATGCCGTGGAGCGGCTGGGCCCGTGAGCCATGGCCGCTGAGCCTGCGCGTCTGGAGCCTGTACTCTGCAACGGGAGAGGCCACAACAGTGAGAGGCCCGCGTACCGCAAAAAAAAAAAAAAAAAAAAAGTGGAGACAATATCACCTACAGCACAGAAGGACTAGGCACTTACCAATCCTGCTTTTACTTCCTAGGTACAATGAAAAGTGTATTTCCCAACCTGTTGTGCACTTTGGCCTGAACCAGTAATAGGGCTCCAGACTATGTCATGTGGGCAAAAATGATATATCTACTTCTAAGCTTGGCCCCTAGAATCTCCTGAAAAATCCATAGCCCACTCTCTCTCTACTTGCCAACCAGCATAGCATCTAATAGAAGGACTCCAAGCAGCAGAAGGAACAGAGGAGCCACAAGACAGAAGAAGCCTAGAATCCCTAAGTAACCACCTGAAGGATAGCTGAATCCTTGAATCATCATTTTGTGAAGGATCTACACAGAGAGCTGCCTGACTGACCCCTCTCAGGTACCCCCATTTGACCCTGATTCCTGTCTGAGGAACTGAGTGAGAAACTTTTATTAAGTTCAGACACCAAGATTTCTGAGGTCATAACATATCCTAATACATCTCCTTCTTCCAAGTTCAGAGTGTAGAGATCCAAATGAGATAACAGAAATAAAAATTTTATCAGTACAAAGTTCTATAACACTGTAAAGGTAATATTAATGGAATTAAACCAGGCTAAAGATTATGCATTATTTTTTTGAAAACTAGGTATCTACAATACTAATTACAATATATAAATGCTATTTAACAAGAGCTAGAAAACTAGTCAATTTTTAACATAAAAAATCAGCAGGTTAACTTATAAGCAAAAACTGCTAATTCCTTCAAGGTACTGACTTCTTCAGGAAATTGGCAAGCTTACTCATTAAGTCAACATAAGTCAAACAGGTGCCACTTCACACCTTCCATTCTAAAAGAGACAGAGGTTGATGAGAGATATGGACAGAAACTAATTTACATGATAAAAAGAGAAGCCATAACTTTTAAGGAAAATATGAATACTTACAATTTGAAGATATACTAGTGGAATAAATATTAAGTCGACAGATACTGAAACTAAAAAGAAGTTTCTTCTGTCATACCCATGATTAACCTATCGTGGTATCTACACATCTATTCACTTGAATAGTTCTATTAAATAGCTATTCAATATAGTCACTCCCAAACCATCCTACACTATTCATAATTTTAAAAGTCCTCATAAGCCTCTCCCTTTAAATTTCTTCAAGTATTTTAGAGCCGATAAATCTCAGAAGGCCCTCAGTTCTTTCTCCTTCAACTCAGCCACATCATATGGTTTAAAATGCAAACTGTCGTTTCTGATCAATAATATTTTTACATAAGCAATTTAGCAGAGATTTTAGATTTTCTTAGTATTAAAACAGTATCATTTCATATCACAAAAGGTTGGCAAAACAATAATTATCCCAAAATGATAAAATCAATATTGTTATTCAACAGAGTTAGGCAACAACATTGAGTAATATAGCTTCATGACCTAAAAATTTCAGAATTAATATTAAAGAAAAATAGATGATCTTAAGAACACAGAGCAAAACAA
Organism: Phocoena sinus; assembly: GCF_008692025.1. Taxonomy (NCBI): domain Eukaryota; kingdom Metazoa; phylum Chordata; class Mammalia; order Artiodactyla; family Phocoenidae; genus Phocoena; species Phocoena sinus. The sequence continues at coordinate 102,716,311 of NC_045765.1, read as the reverse complement.
ACAAAAACAGAAAGGAAATGAAACTAACTACAGCAGAAGAGTAACTATTACTAGAAAATCCTGATTGGTATCCTTGGAACCTGATTTGGAATTAGAGACAGCATTAATTACCACTAAAGTTAATCTATTTATAAAAGCAAATCAAGATCACGAAAAACATCAACTTCACGTTTATTTTTGAAGGTTGAGCACCTCTTCAAATTAGCAATATAAAAAAAAAAAATTAGCAATATATATACTTATGACACATACTTGTCAAATGAGTAAAGATTTTAAATATATTGTTCCAATATTAACAAAGAGAATCAGTTTTCAAGCTCTGAAGTTTTAGTTTTATAGAAACAAATGCGATGCAGATTATGTGAGAAAGTAGAAGTTGCCTATAGACTAAAAAGGCACATGACTGCAAAGATCTTTAAAGCCGAAAGAGACCTGGAAGTCTCCCTGGAGACTCATCATAAACAAAATCTAGAAATGTGCAATTCTTAGTAGAAAACAAGCTACCTTAATATGTATTTTACTTAGTTTATTAATTCAGACTCCTTTTATTTAGAATTAATGGTATTTGCCCAGCAGATGTTCACCCTTTCATGATCTACGAAAAAGGGTTTTTGCTAAGCAAAAAAAGGAAGCAAGATTGCACAGGACATAAACGTACATAGTTAAAAACTAGTCACAGATGATTTACTTTTTTCACTTATAAATAGCTTTGATGAAGCTTTTATTTAACTTTACTAAAACTTTAGTCATTATTTACTTTGCTAATAAAATACACATTTTTAAACTGCTGTTCTCTCACACATTCCACACACGTGTGCCTATCAGTATTCAAAAAAACTTTTTAAGCAGTCTAAATAATATTTTCCTATTTAAACACTGATATGGAAAAAGTATAAAGCATTAGAGAAGAAGAATATACTTGAAACTAGAAAATAAATTTAAGCTTTATGGATAGAATTGCTTATTATTGGTCTTGCAATATATGAAATCATTACGAGGATAATAGCTATCCATTGCTTTCTAACTTCAAACGGTCTAATAAACAAAAGAAAACTAATATACAAATCAATAATAGAATTTGGTTATTTATTAGAGACAAATAATTGGAGTAAAACTATAGTCATGGTACCAAATCTATAATTTACCTTTCATAATTATACAAGATTGTGGCATGTATTTCTGTATGCAGAGTTTTACTGCTTTTGCCTCACTACACCTCCTATATTTAACTTCCTTACTTTTGATTTTATTCTTTTATTGTACAAATTTCAGCAAGGTAACTTACCTCCTCTGCAGAAGGAGGGGACAGTAGTAAGCTTAAAGTGCAGTAAACAAAATTAAAATCCTACAAAACAACTTCAGCGCCTCCTTACTAAATTAAAGTTTAAAATTATTTTCAGTAAAAAAAGGGCCCCTAATTCTCATAATAAACTCTCAAGTAAGTCACCAATAATAGGATATGTGCTTTGAATCACTTTTTCCAACAATGGTAAAAATATTTAAGCACTTCGATTTATAGTCTCTTCCTCTTGTTGACCAACTTTTATTAAAGGTAACTAGAAAAGTCATGTGATAGTTCCAGTGGCCATGGACAGAAAGGGATAGAGAAGGAAGGGACTAAATTCTTGACCATGACCCAATTACCTTGATACTAAACAGATAAACTACTAATATCTCAAGTAAGAGAAATAAGGAAGCTAGATTTTCCTCATTATTTTCTTTTTTCATGTTTTTAGAAAATTGGAATTAGCACTGAACTTCTAGGAAGTTAATCAGCCTGGTAAACTAAACAAAGATTTGAAAGTGCCAGTCAGAATCAGCCTATCCTTGCCTTACCTGCCATTACAGAGTAGCCATCGAGCAAGAGAATAGTGAGGTATAATCTTCTGCATGACACTGGCCATCACCATGGTAACAACCAGCTGTATACCTATCACACCCTGTGTAAAGAAACAAACAAACAAGTTTAACAATGAACGAATTTAGATTTGAGGACATTGCTGAAAAGCTTTCTATACATTTTGAAAATTACACTTTAAGAAAGATGGATTTACTACCAAAATACATATTATTCTGCCATTTAGGTATTCAAGACCACATATGTTTAAATTTAAAATACATGATCCCCTCTCATAATCCTCTACAAGTTAAAGTAGCCTACACATTCAAAATCTATTCCTAAGAAACGTTCTCTATTACTTAAGTGTACCAAAATGAAGTGAAAAATGGTGATTTTGTTTTTTTCATCCTTCTCCAAAGTTACTCTATTCAACACACTTAAAACACTACCTTGGCTAGGTCTAAAAGCAGTGTGCATTTTTTTAAATTCTAGGGTGGTAGTGAATGACTAAAGAGCATTAACTATAGTAAGTGTGATGGAAGAACTGGCCTGAAAGTCACTAGAAAAAAAATTTTAATTAATACTGTCATCACCAACTTCCAGTGGGTGGACCTTCAACAAGGTCCAAAAATGCCCGTAGTTTGCTCTCATCAATCCCTCTCTTGTTCTCCGTAATACCTAATTCAAACCTTCTCCCATCTCCTCACACCTCCAACTTCCCTCAAACTTTTTTTAAAAATTCTTTTTATTGAAGTATAGTTGATTTACAATCACAGCAAAGTGATTCAGTTATACATACATACATATATATACACACGTATATTCTTTTTCATATTCTTTTCCATTATAGGTTATTTCAAGATATTGAATATAGTTCCCTGTGCTATACAATAGGACCTTGTTATTTACCTATTTTATATATAGTAACTTGTATCTGCTAATCCCTAACTCCTAATTTATCCCCCCCACCAAACTTCTAACTCTCTACTCAGTAGAGAACATCTTCCAGTTCACAGAGAGGAAAACAACAGCATCAAATGAGAACTCTCACTTGCCATGGACAAGCTCACAATCACTTGCATCTGCACCCTTCTTCCACACCCTCTAGACAAAACAGAGCATCTTCAGTATAAAGCAAATCCCTCTAAATATGCTTCAGAGCAAATCCTCTCATTGATTTTCAGGAAACTTAATCAATGAATAGCTCCCCTCCTGTATCTTCCTTAATCTCTTCTCTATTTAAATCCTTCCTATCAGCATTTTAACACCTTTCACCTTTCTAAAAAAATACCAATAATTTTCTCTTATTCTACAGCCCTCCCCTTCTTCAAATACGTAGCCACTTTGCAAAAGACTTGTTTTCACTGTTTCTATGTTCTCATATGCCCACACAGTTCCCATCTGACTTCTGCTTCGGCCCATTCCATTAAAACACCTACAATCACAATCACTTCACCTTGCCAAACTATCCTTCCTTATCTTAAATCTCAGCATAATCCCAACAAGGTCTACCAAATCCCTTGCTTTACTCCCACCTAGATGACCATTTCTTTATACTCCTCTTTGTTGGCTCTTCCTCTATCTAAGCAGTCCAAAAATAAAGTTGAATTCCTTCCTCAATGCCAAACAAGTGCATTTTAAAAAATGTTAAAATGTTTTTTAAAAAGTAGTATAGTTTATCTGGTTTAAGAGCATGGACTCTGGACCCAAACTGCCTGGGACAGAATCTGCCATCTACTGGCTGCATGCCTTCTGGACAGGTTATTCAAACATTCTGTACCTCTATTTCCTCTTCTATAAAATGAAGCTAATAATTCAACCTACCTACTAATCAAGCTGTGGTTAGTAATTGTGCCTGTTACAGAGTAAGCAGTCAATATGAATTAGTACTATTGTCATTATTATCACTACTATTATGGGATAATTTTTTTTAATTTCAAAAATACAAGAGACTTTGCAAAAAATAACCAATGTTACTTCTATAAAAAATAAATTTAAAAAACAAAATAAATGGAATCATACCATAAAAAATGACGTCTCCTAAGTGATAAAAGAACACAAAAAAAATTTTGCAAACATCAGGTTTCATCAACTGTTCAATAGGTTGTACACCACTGTAACAAATGCACTATCATGATGTGGGATGTTGATAGTGGGGGAGGTTGCGCACATGCCAGGACAGGGGATACGGAACCCTCTATACCTTCTGATCAGTTCTGCTACAAACCTAAAACTGCTCCAACAATATGAGATTTTAAGAAAAATCAAATCAAATTTATTCACAGAGAAACAATATAAACAATGTCAAAAGACTAACTGGGAAAAGGTATATGTAAATCATATCACAAAGGGATAATCCACTTGTTAGATATTATATAGAGTTCATACAAATCAATTAGTAAAAGAACAAATGCCTAATTTAAAAAGAGAACAAAAATGTACTTACTGTTCTTTTAAAAAGTAAAATGGCTCTTAAACAGGACTGTTTAAACCTGTTAAGCCTGCCTCAACTGTTTAAAATTGTTAAACCTGCCTCAACTCTGGTTTCACTGTGGATATTTTAATGCCTTAAATTCTATCAATTGGGTTAAGATTCAGACCACTTTTACATTCACCTAACATCAAAGGTTACATTTTTACCTTTTTTCTTTCACATTTCCTATCACTTGAATTTACTATCCTATTTTCTATGTAGATTGTGATAGAAGTTCTGCAATCTCCATACAATGAATGCCGCTACAAAGAACTCTTTCAGGCAGAACAAGGCCAAGAAATACATTAGCAAGTAGGTCAGAAGGTTAGTCTATTTGAGATTATAGACTTAAAAGCAAAAGATAATTTTTTAGCCAGGGAAAGTTTTGTGGACAAAGTGAACCTCAATCTAGCCTTGAAAGAAATGTGATAGTATCACAGTATCTTCAAGGTCATCTAGTACAATCTCTCATAAACATATACAACAATTTATTAAAGTGTAAACTCCTTAATAGCAGAAATCGTATCTTAGTCACACCTAATAAATGTTACAGGTATTAAATGGCATTTCAGAAAGACTGATCTGGAAGATATATATATATGATGGACTGTGATGAACTGGGAAAAAGAGGCATCTTGCCAAACTCTCTCCTCTTACTCCAAATCACTAAGCATAAACTGCTGATAAACCCACTACTGAAGAATGTAAACCATGTGAAGGCAAAAACAAACAAAAATCAGCAAATTGGACTGACTAGAATTAAGAATAGCAACTAGGCTTCTGCAATGATCCAGACCAGAAATGATGACGCTTTAAATTACTGTGTTTATCTCTGGTACTCAGAAGAAAAATGCATTCTAAGGATATTGTTGAAGTATTCAGAGACTGATGGTATATTGAGGCAAAGGAGGAACTAAAGAGATCAACCCCAAGAAAGGCAAACTCATTCTCAATGTTGTAGTTAATGTTTGACTAAAAAACATTCAATGGAAAAGTGTAACTTCACTCCATTCATTTACCTTACTATGCCATTTCCATCTTTTTAAATGAAAATACTTTCTCAAAACCTCATCTATATACTGGGTTAAATATATTGTATAATAGAAGTATTTTTCCAACTTTCTAATAGAAGTCAATAAATCTTTCTAAGAATGAATCAGCTGTTAGGTGACTATATATGTGGTACTGAAAGAAAATATGTTGCTTTTTTCCCAATACAAGAATCTACCTAATTTTTTGGAGAAGTAATTTTTAAATTATATGGAATATATGTCCCCAAAGTTATTCCTTTTCATACATATTTAGAAAAGAGTCCTTGGAATATATTTTCAAAATGGCAACCATTTTATAGAATTATATGTTATCAATTTAATATATTATTAATACTAAACTTAGATCAACTTTTGAGACATTACTATACAATTGACAATTACAGTGTTCATGCTAGGGATTAACATATTAAAAACTCAATTCATTAACTAAGAGACACAATCATTTGAAATTTAAAAACAAGCCATTTAAATAACCTGCCTTCACTGACCAATTTAAATGTCTATGTATGTCTAAGTTTATACAAAACAGAATTTTTGAAATGTTTAAAAACCAAATTTCCTGAATATTTTTCATTATTTTTAATTAAAAGATAATGCTTAGGGGCTTCCCTCGTGGCGCAGTGGTTGAGTGTCCGCCTGCCGATGCAGGGGACACAGGTTCGTGCCCTGGTCCGGGAAGATCCCACATGCCGCGGAGCGGCTGGGCCCGTGAGCCATGGCTGCTGAGTCTGCACGTCCGGAGCCTGTGCTCCGCAACGGGAGGGGCCACAACAGTGAGAGGCCCGTGTACCGCAAGAAAAAAAAAAAGATAATGCTTAAGTAAATTTAAGCATAAACAAACAAATTTCATAAGAAAAAACTATTAAACTGGGTAGATATGCGCTGAAACGATAAAGTTCATCATGGCTGAACTCTCAAACACACAACCATATGGGTCATTGACCCAAGTGGCCTTAATGGTTTTATTAGGGCCTCAAAACAATAACTTGACCAAAGAGATGGTTTCTGTCTGGATTTATTGCCCCTAGGCCCCAATTCTCTTGATAACTGGAACTGGGGAAAGTCAATTATGAAATAGCTCATAAGCACCCAAGAAGGGTGAAACACTGGGGCAACTTAGGTTTCAACCTTTCCACATCTATTAACCTGAGGCCATAAAGAGCAAGAAAAAGTTGTTTGCCTTTAGTCTACAGAAGAATGATCATTTCAATTTTTGTTAGTAATCGTTTCTGGGTAGGTTAAAAAAATTCTTACCAAGGAAAATTAAACAATTCTCCAAGAAATAAAATATATCAAACAGCAGTATTTTACCTTGCTTGACAATAAAACTCCCCAAACTTAAAAACAAACATCTTGCAATTTTTTTTTAAGATTTTTTTTTGATGTGGACCATTTTTAAAGTCTTTATTGAATTTGTTACAATATTGCTTCTGTTTTATGTTTTGGTTTTTTGGCCGCAAGACGTGGGATCTTAGCTCCCCGACCAGGGATCAGCAATTTTAAAATTCAAACTTGGAACAATATTATGTCAACCTCAGCGGAGTTGACATTTTGTTTTGTTTCATTAAACTAGCTCTGCTGCTAACAACAGACTGAAACAAAGTATACATTGTTTAGCATCAGAAGGCAAATCAGCATACATACTTGGGACTCACACCACCCAAAGGGTTTTAATTATCACCCCCCTTGAATAAGTAAGAAGGGAAAAAAAAGAAAGAGGCTGTTACCCAATGACGTTGCTATTTTCGGTTTCTTAACTTTTTACATATTTTAGTGATAGCTAGACATGTTGAAACAGACTTCTTAGAGATGCTCAAATGATTTATACTATAAAGAAGGGGCGAACTTTGTTATTTCAATCTAGATTCACATAAAACCTAGAATTCACACACTGAGCAGTTAAGCAAACCATCTCTGTACAATTTACAAATGAAGAAGTCAGGGTCCAAACAGCGAAGACCACAGGACTACTCAGTCACAGACTTATCCAGAACTCAGATCCCTAATTTCCAATCGAATGCACTAAGTCATTTCAGTGCATTCAGTGAACATTTATCAAGTAACACACTTCAGGCACTGAACCACCTGCACACAATAGGGAGAAACAGTACAGTCCCTGACATAAATGAGCAACCAGTCCACTAACAGAGTAAATGGACCCTTACAATACAAAGTTATGAGACAACAGGTAGAGGATTCTATGAGAATACAGCAAGAGAGAAGAGAGAGAGAGAGTACTGAGGGCAAAAAGCTGTGAAAGGGGATTGTGGAAAGTATAGCATGAGTCAAGACTCAGTGGAATCAGCTTGATGAACCATCAGTGATATCTGCTTCCCATAGGATGACAGTAGTCCAAAACCAGATACTAAAGCGCAAAACTTACAGGTTTAGAATTTAGCCTGGAAACAATAAGGAAACCCATGAAAAGTAATATGACCAGATCAGTATTTAAGAAAAGTTGCTCTGGATAGCATGTAAAGACTGGATGAGGGATAACCCAAGCAGCACTAAGACAACTGCCCAGGTATGAAAGGAGGAACTGCACTAAAGGTAGCAGCAGTACTACAGGAGGGAGAGGTGCAGCCTCTCTTACATTGGTGATAAGAACTATATAGAATCACTATATATTATAGTGACAAATGAGTTAGGGTCTTGGCCAAACAATGTTAAAAAATCTATAAGTTCAAATTATGTCACTACAGAAATTATTTATTTATATCTATAAATGAGAAAAGCAAACAAAAATTTAATTAACAAATATAGGCTGTCTGCCTAACATACATCCAATATCTTACTGGCTATTATTAGAAACTTGGCAAAGGACTTCTGTGTTTCACTGACTATTATAACCCAAATACTCAGAGCAATGACATTTAGAATAATTCAACGTACATAGTAGGGTTGAAAGAATGAATGACACTACTACAAAACAATCTGTCTTAACAGAACTTAAAATCCAAGATTATCATATTAGGTAACAACAAATATTATTAAGACAATGTTGGAGCACAAAACTGCATAGCACTATGAACAACAGTTACAAAAATTCAAAAAATTGAATACAGAAGTTTCATAGAGTGGATGAGTAAACTGAAATCAAGGAAGGGACTTCCAGGCTAAATGACAAATGTGAACAGAGTAACCATGGGACAGCAAAAAGCTTAACTTAACCAAAGCAGACTTTAATATATGACAAAGAATTGTGAGAAATCAGATGAAGACAGAATTTCAGATTGTTAAGAGTCTTTAAAACCAAGAGGAGGCATCGAGCTGAGGCATCTATAAAGATCACCTTGGAAGGCTTTTTAAACAGTCAGGGGTAGGAGAATAAAATAATCCAAGTAACATATAATGAAAATTAGACACAGCAATATATTGAGCAATTAAAGAGAAAACCTAAGACTAAGGTAGAAACAGTTGAAACTAGGAAGGAAAGAACAAAACTAAAACTTGGTCAGTAGAAAACCAATCAGACTTTTGAGTGTGACTGACCACAAAGGAAAACAACTATAGAATAAAACAGGAATGTCTCAAAGGTTATTTCAGGATGTTTTAGTTTCAGTGACTGGCAGAATCCTAAAGCCACTGACAGAAAAGTTGTAGGCTGAAGGGAACTCAAGGAAGTGGACTAACAACCCTACCACAGGCCTCCCACCTTGGCTGTATCCTCAGCCATTCAGAACACACACAGAACATGTTTCTCTGGTACAACCAATTCTACATCAGGCAGACTGTCAATAATCAGATTTGTAAGAGTTCTAACAACTAATATACAGTGAAACATAAGCTATCAAGTGAATCAGATGCTCAAGTTCACTAAGTACTCCACACCATTACTGTCTTAATGATACACTGGAAGTCAAATTATAAACAGGCTGCTTGGAACGTAGTGATTCAGAGCAAAAGGCATCATTGAGGGATATTTCATTCACGTAGCAAAGAAGTCTGAAGAAATACACAAAACAGCCCTCTAGAGTATAAAATACTCCAACACTAAATAGTTCTGGATAAGTATGTCCAATTCTGGCTATTCAAACTGCTTTTCTAGACTTTCAAACGACAAAACTACTTTCCAATCCTATTTCTTTAGGCGAAAACCTATCTAAAATTTTCTCTATCTTTTGACATGCAAATACCATTGATTTGGCTACAATCTAGTCTACCTTAGGTCTTGCAAACAATCCACATCTAAGATCAAGGTGAGAGGACAACTTATTTCTTCCATCACGTGTTGATTTTATCAAACTCTTAAAATGTTAACCACCCCTCATGCCACCTACAAATAACATGTGATAAGTGGTATGGTAGAGGTCAGTGCCCAGTGTCATGGGAGCATTCCAAGAAAGGGAGTGATTAAATCTACATTAGAGAACTGGGAAAGACTTGTTCACAGAGGTGACATCTAAACCAATGTCACAAGGTTAAAGTAGTATCCCAATGTCAGACAGGAAAAGAATACAAGTTTAGACAGATACACCTATTTGTACCAAGAATGTAAGTGGCATGAGCTGAAATAATGAGCAGTTCCACACAGCTAGATTTTGGTATGGGTTGCCCAAAATGGACTCTTCTGCAGGTACTCAGAAATAAGTCAAGGATCCTAAGCCTGGAAGTAACTAAACCAAATATATTTTGGAAGGATAACTCTGCCACTACAGTGGAAAAATCAAGTGGAGGGAGGGTAAAAGTAATTGGAAGCAAAGAGCTAGATTAGATATCTGCTGAAATAGTCCAACCAACACCATAAAAGCCTAAACTAAAACAGCTTCAAAAACAAGAGCAAAATTAAGAACATTTTTTTAGAGGAAAAAAAAGGAATTAGGCATGAGGTTAATAATTATCTCTGCAAGAAAAGTATCAATAGGTAAAGATTAAACTTAAGTGATTATGTAAAGATAAAATGAGAATAATGGCCATAATTATTCCTTGGAAAAATTAAGCAGTAAGAGGAAAATATGACAGTTACTAAAAAGGTTCACATATAAAAATATACATTTGTAAGGGGGAAAATATACATACTTAAGGCAAAAGGGAAGGAACCAATATAAGGGGGCTGCTAAATACTCTAAAAAGGAGTTAACTGTGGGTATTGCTTATGAATCAGAAATAGATGAGACTGAAGGCCTAAGTTGAAAGTAAAACTTTACGAGACCTTGTTCTACTGAACAGAAGCACAAAAGGTATAGAGACGTATTAAATTGAAAAACTGAGGTCTTCAAAGGTTACATAACTTGGCTGGGGTGGGATAAGGAAAAACGACGTCAAGACTTTTGATGCCCTGCTTTCCACTGGATATAGTCATTTTGGAAAACTCATTACATATCATTTCAAAGTCCTCAGATCATTCCCTAAAAACCATGATGGGGTGGGGAGTTGATCTGTAAACCAAAAGAGGGGAGGGGCAGCAAGTCGTGAGAATTTTGACATAAAAGTTAACGGAAGAATTGAATGAATAATTGCCAAGCAACTACAAGTCTGCATGACTCAGTAGCTCAGGTACAACATCAGAGAAATGAAAGATGTGGAGTTAAAGGTTAAATCTGCAGGATAATTAAGTAGCTGGTCAAGAGAGCCAAAGAAATGACCAAAGTGGACAAAGTTTGAGAGATCTTGAAAAATAACCACATCCAGGTCAAGATCTTGGCAATGTGACTGAGAGGATGTCCAGAAACTTAAGAAAGGTCTGATGAACTTATTATACATGTAGATGACTGACAAACCCAAGCTGCATTTTTAAAAACAATTACTTCCAGTAAGTTCTTTAATAGAATTGAGGGCTATCTAAATTTCACCCAGAAGAGAAATTCTTCCACATAATGCCAAAGCAGATAAAAGCATACAACAATCATGAATAGGCAGGGAGAATTCCTCCCCACAGACCATCCCTAGAATCCCACGGTTCATTATACAGGCTATCAATGGCCTTTATCTGGTTTTATATCATAGCTCCAGCCCTTACAGACACAGTAAACAGACCTGAAAATAAGGAGGCCTTTGCTAAACAAATGAAATGAAAATAAAAGGTTTTGGTAGGAAAGCAGTTAAAGAATATGAATAAAGTCTATTGATATTTAACAGACATATTGATTGAACCATATGAAATCAGATATTTGTTTTGACCTACAAAACAGCAATTTCATATGGTTCAAATTGTTACTACAAATAGAATTATATACACATAATATATAGAAGGTAAATTGACAGAAAGGGAATTGGAAAACACAATTACCAACAACTATGATTTGAACTCAAATGACATGGTTTTCAAATTTAAATGTTTACAGAATTAGTCTGGTTTGCCAACATCGATGTTTTGCACCACAAAATTTAATTTCTTTAGAGTAAAAAGTACAAGCAGAAATTTTTATTGTTTCCAAATTCAGAATAAGAAATTTAATGTACTTTAAAACTAAGGCCCAAAACCACAAACCTTCAATAAAATGCCTTGGTTCACCCTAAATATCTTAATTAGACCTACAACTTAGTAGAATGCATGAATTTGACATAACTATATTCAGTAATAGCAGCTCCACATTTTCTGCTGAAGATGATGATAGAAAGCCGTTTTTCAGAATTTGATTAACCTCTGAAAAAAACGTTAGATATTTTTCTTATGATATAAATTGATAAGGCAAAGTGGGAGACCAACAAGAAATAGAGTGCAAAGGGGCTTCCCTGGTGGCGCAGTGGTTGAGAGTCCGCCTGCCGATGCGGGGGACACGGGTTCATGCCCCAGTCCGGGAAGATCCCACATGCCGCGGAGCGGCTGGGTCCGTGAGCCATGGCTGCTGGGCCTGCGCGTCCGGGGCCTGTGCTCCGCAACGGGAGAGGCCGCAGCGGTGAGAGGCCCGCGTACCGCAAAAAAAAAAAAAAAAAAAAAAAAGAAAAAAAAGAAAAATGGCCATAGCCTTAGCAGTGCCTTATTTGTGACATTAACTGATGGCAGTCTACTATCATATATTTATAATATGGAGCTTGTTGAAGTTCCTACTTCCTAAGTAATTTCTACTGTTGGAGAAAAGTCTCCCTTTCTCTAACCAATGTCCCTTAGTATTTCCATCTCATCTCTTCTTCACAATCCAAACCTACTTCCAAGAATTTATTGCAAAGATTCATCATTATCATCTAGCACTTCTATTTTTTTCCCTAAAGGATCTTTATAATAAATATCTAGCTAGATAGATAGATAATTAGTTCACGGTCTCTCAGAAGTTACATGGGGAGATAACTTTTACAAATTCTTCTAGCAGTAAAAACTTTTGAGTGTGCTGAATGTCTGGGAGGGAAGGCAAAATACCCTACAAGACCACATTCTTCTTTGCAACTCAGGGAGGGAACAAAGTTCTAGTTGCAAGCAATAGGTAATCCAAGTGAAAAGAAAAGGAGCAAGCCAATCCTGAGAGCCCTCAGGAAAAGAAATGGGCTGTGAGACAGGCTTGGAACAAATGTGACACACTACATGCTTAAGCTGATAAGAAATTCCAATTCACCACAGGTCCTCATCCCCAGTTCTCTAATTGCTCCACACTTCATCAGTGTTACTAGTTCAACCCCAGGCCTAAGGGAAATTAATGCTTTGGCGTGAAGGAGTGCCAGTTAAGGTAAAAGGAATATGACAGAATCCTTATTGTGACTTACTGCAGCAGTGTCAGATGTATTTAGCATCTGAGTTAGAAATGCCAATCATTAGCGCTACACATGACAGTAATAATTAATTTCTCTAATACCATGAGATGTGATACTAGGTAGTAACTAAGTTGGGAAGGATTTTCTAGAAATATAATCACTAATTATAATATTACTTCTATAGGAAAATGTTTTTGAAATTCAATCCTTTCATAAGTTAAAACTTATCAAAGATAAACAATAAGATTGGCACAACAGTACAGTGGCCAAACAGCCTGATTTAGAAGTCAAATTCCACCACCAATAGATGTGATTTTGGATGAATTACTCTAATGTCGCTGTGCCTCCATTTCTACATCTGTAAAACAGAGGTTAAAAAAAAAAAGGAGGTAAAATACGGAGATTAAAAAACAAAATAGTAGGAAGTTAAAAAAAAAAACCCAAGACTGAATAACTTTATAAGTATTTAGTTAAGTTTATATAAGTAGAGTAGTAAATATTAACTTTAAATAAATGCAGCTATTCTTGCTATTGAGGAAAAGTAACACTCAATTTCTTATCTACCTGACATATTTCCACTTACCCTTAAAGACCCAGTCCTTTGTGAAATCCTTCTTAAACTCCATACAAATTGAATATTCCCTCCTTTGTTCCCTCAATGTACATTTAACTAAAAGTACATCAATAATATTCACAAAATCACACATCCAGAATCACAGAACCCTGAAACAAACTATGGAGGTCATCTAGTTCTGGTTCAAGCAGACTTTCAATACCATATATATATTGTATTCTTCCCAAAGTCATTTTTAAAGATACGCATGTTTGAGCAGTCAGTTTTTGTAACATCTTACAATTTTTTAAAAATAAATAAAACACTATAGTCAGATATTAAAATCCTGAGCTTCAACATCAAAGTATCAAAGGTGAAATTATTTCAGGTTTTCCTAAATCTTTGTTTATGGTCAAAACACAAAAGATATTTAATTTACTTTAACAAAAGAATTACTAAGTCTGTTTAATGTAAGTAAAGATACAATGTAAAATCAGAATACTTTGAGTGAATAAGTTATATTCTCCCAAGATCTGTAATAACTTAAAAGACTAAAAATATGTGGCATAAAAAATGTAATCTATTCAGTAAAATATAATATCATCTACTAATATACGATTTTAAAACACACATTTCTATTATTTTTCTGTTCACTGCAAAGAAAGATGATAATACATGGCTTTATTGAAAGATTCCCACTATAGTTAAAGAAACTATGAGCTTTGTGCCTGACACTATAACACTTTTTTAGGGTGCAGTTCATAAACACATATTCAAAGATACCAGGTATACAGGCTGAATACATATATGAACTCAAATCTATTTCAATGTCACCTCCTCATTGTGGCTTTCCCTGAATGCCCTATCTAAAATAACCACCCCAATCATTTCCTTAACTCTGTTCTACCTTTCCTTATTGTATTTACCGTGACTAAAAAATATTATGTCTCATTTGATTATTGTCAGACTCTCTCAATAAAACATAAGGTCCATAAAGACAAGAATGTCTCTGTTTCATAAACAGTTATATTTCTGTTGCCAAGAACAGTACACGACATACAGATACTGCTTAACAGACAATGAATGAATGATTGAACAAATACTTTTGAAGTAAGAGCATGATTTTTAAGTGTTTGGTGAAACAAAAGACATAATCATTTCAGTTAAAAACAAGAGAATGTTCATCTCACCAGGACTTTAAAAAAATTTTTTTTTTTCTGTAACTCAAGGGTAGGTGGTACAGAAAGAGTAGGAGGGCAGTGTACAAAACGGGTTTATTTCTTCAAAGTTCCTTTGGGGCAAGTTGGTGTTCATTCTTGACTTAGTAACATGGGAAAACCATGGCACAATAGTAAGAAAATAATAAATTCTCTCTTAAAAAATGAACACTTTAGAATATGTTCTGATTTTCTAAAATCAACTGTATTTGCTTTAAGCTTCTATCCCAGAGCAAACAAACGAATTAATTATCTAAAAAGTGGACACAGCCCAAAGTATAAACCAGTCTTAAGAATCAACCTTGGGGCTTCCCTGGTGGCACAGTAGTTGAGAGTCTGCCTGCTGATGCAGAGGACGCGGGTTCGTGCCCTGGTCCGGGAAGATCCCGTATGCCACGGAGCGGCTGGGCCCGTGAACCATGGCCGCTGAGCCTGCGCGTCCGGAGCCTGTGCTCCGCAACGGGAGAGGCCACAACAGTGAGAGGCCTGCGTACCACAAAAAAAAAAAAAAAGAATCAACCTTGAATCAACCAAATGCTAACCAAGAGAACAGTCTCTACGATTATTTGAACTAAGCCTCTTTTGGAAAGAATTAGTAAAGAAGTGGAAGAAAAAAGTCAGAGAACTGAGAAGAGGCCCAAATCTCCACCACTATGTGGCAAACTGATGAAACCTGACCAGAATCCATCCTTCAAACTGCACATTCTGGGCCATAAAACATTTAACAAATTAAAAGGATAGAAAACATACATTGTCTGCCCTCAGATCACAATGGGATTAAACTAGAAATCAGTAACAGAAAATAATTGGAATATCCCAAAATACATGGAGACTAAATAACACAGGGGTCAGAGAGGAAATCTCAAGAGAAATTAAAAACATTAATTTCTATGAACTAAATGAAAATGAAAACACAACTAATCAAATTTTATGGGATACAGCAAAAGCAGTGATTAGAGGGAAATTTACAGCATTGAATGCATATATTAGAAGAGATCTTAAATCAATCACCTAAGGCTCCACCTTACAAAACAAGAAAAAGAGCAAACTAAATCCAAAGTAAGCAAAAGCAAAGAAATAATGTGAATTATTTTTAATGAAATTGAAAAGAGGAAACCAACAGAGAAAAATCAATAAAACCAAAAGCTGGTTCTTTGAAAAGATCAATAAAATCAATAAGCCTCTAGACAAGCCAAGTAAGAAAAAAAGAGAGGACACAAATTACTAATATCAGAAATGACAGAGGAGATAACACTACAGATCCATGGACATTAAAAGGATAATAAAGAAGCACTATGAACAAGTTTATGCCCACAGATTTTATAACCTGGATGAAATTAACCAATTTCTGAAAAATACAATTTGCCAAAACTGACACAAGAAATAGACAATCTGAACAGGCCTATGTCTACTAAAGAAATTGAGCCAATAATTAATAACCTTCCAAAACAAAAAGCACCAGGCCCAGTAGGGTGGACTGGTGAATTCTACCAAACATTTAAGGAAGAAATTATACCAAGTCTCTACAATCTCTTTCAGAGGACAGAGCAGAGGGAATACTTCCTAACTCATTCTATGAGGACAGCATTACCCTACTACCAAAACCAGGCAAAGGCATTACAAGAAAAACAAAAACTACAAGAAAAACAAAAACTACAGACAAGAAAAACAAAAACTATGTCATGAACATAGATGCAAAAAGCCTAAACAAAATACCAGCAAATCAAATTCAATAGTGTATAAGAATTATACACCACAACAAACTGGAATTTATTCCAGGTATTTGAGGCTAGTTCAACACTCAAAAATCAATTAAAGTAATCCACCACATCAACAAACCACACATCTGATTATCACTCAGCACAAAAACCTTAATATCTCCATCAAAGTTTCTAATGTCTGCATTAGAGTTTAAGGACCACGAGTTTCAGTCTTAACTGTAAAACTCATTAAAAATTAAATTCTCAGACTCCACCCCCCCAATAATGGAGACCAGATAAGCATTTTTATCAAGGATCACAGGTGAATCCTATGTGAACTTAAGTTGAGAACTAGTGTCCTAATACACTTTTCAAAACTCAGTTGAAGTCACCTATTACATGATTCCCCCCCATTAGAATTAATTTCTTTTCTCTGTACTACTCTTTGAACACATTACATGTATTTCTCTTGTAACTTATACCACATTATCTCTTCCCAACAGCCCTCCCCATTCCCCAAAAAGAAAACTTTCTCATTAACTCTGATTAAGGCAGAGGTTCACAACCTTTTTTTCACAACTAACACACCACAGCACAATCCCACAGTAAAAGTTACTAGAGGATGTTACATAGATAAAATAAGCCATGCGATTCCTACAATTCCAGGACTTAGCTCTAATCTACTTTTCTCCCACAAATCAGCCTAAATGGTGTAAAGATCTATTTGATTAAAGTTGGTCTATAACTTTCAAAAAGATAATAGCTTTATTCCTTTAGTAAATTTTCTATGGACTATCCATTCTCACAACATGAAAGCAAAAAAATTAAGAGTGAATACTCAGTATTCTTGGTCTGGATCATGAGTTTATATCGACTAAAACAAAAATAAAATCAAGGTGTAAAATAAAAAAGACTTTGCTTTCCATTCCATAATTGTATTTAAAACAGTAGTAAATTACTTGACCAAACATATTGACAAAGATTCCAAGTATTACCAACCTGATATATTAAAAAATGAAAAGGTGAATGATTTAAAAAAAAGAAAATCAAACTTGAGGATGGGGGGACAGGACAGTGGAAATCAGACTAAATTTTACTTAATCAGAAACGTTCTGAAAATTCTGAAAAAAAGTCCTGGGTGAAGTCACAAAATCATAAATATTAGAGTTAAAAGGTGTTTTAATTCCTATCAAGTTCCACTTCTCTTATCTAGAAGGAAATTGGAATTCTTATCTATGTTGAGTGATTTTGCCCAATTCATATAATAATGGGCAGAATCTGGGTTTCCTGACTTCTGTGCCCTTTTCATTATATCATTAGGACCAAGCAGTGCACAAGACCTCAATTCAACTAAGCTGAATCCTAAACAAATTCAACCCTTGTTCACTTCATATAATAGCTAAACCCTTTCCTTTGAAGGATTCCAGGCAATGACCACACTTGCATATACAGACATTATGCAAGTTCATAGTTGGGGAAGGTAAAGCTGCAAGCTTAGTAATTAACTCAGAACTATAAGCAATAACAAAATGGAGAGTAAACTATCTGGCTCCTGGTGACATTCTCCAGGTGACATTCTCTTAAGTGGCATTTTGATAAACATCATGAGTTTACCTTAGCTTAAAACAAAACTACCTTTTTTTGAGCTGGCAGGGGGAGAGAGGTTCTACTTCTATTACTACAGAATACTGACAAGTTCACATTCAGCTTCTTTGTGACAATTGTAAATTTAAAGTTTTTAATTACACCCTATCTTCAACTTTTCAGACCAAGATATCAAATACTAAGCTGAAATTTAAGAACTGGAGATTTGGGTTATAGTCCAGACTGTGCCAAACTATCACTGCTTTAGGTAAATCACTGCCTATTTCTAGACGTCAGATCTTTCCCTCTATTAAATTGGGGTGGGGGGAGGGGGGAAGGTGGTTACCGTAGTTATTATCTTTGGTGCCTTCCAGTTCTACTGTTCCTTATCTTTGTCTAATTTCATTGATACAAAAGGAGGAAAAAAAAACTGTTAATTATTACAAATTGTACCATTCACTGAGGTTTAAAGACACACACACACACACACACACACACACACACACACACCGGTGCCCAAAAGAGTCTGATTTTACTTAATCAGAAACTTGCTGAAAATTCTGAAAAACACACACACACACACACACACACACACACACACACACACACACACACACACACACACCGGTGCCCGAAAGAGTCAGAGGTTAGCTGGTAGAGAGCACCAGGAACCACATTATTTTGAAATTCTTTTGTTTCACAGTCAGTTAAGTTTCTATAAATCATTCAAAAGTCAATCACCATACACAGCAGCTGAACAATGTCAACATTTGATCCTGAAAAAATATGGCAAACTCCAAATTCCAAGACAGAATGTCTTCAGATGAGGATTTGAAATCTTTTATATAGTCAAGTAACTGACAATTTTGAACATTACCAAACCCCTGTGATATTGGGAAACAGCAAAGGTTAAGAAATCCTCCCATTGCCACCCTTCTGTGATCTGGAAATGGCTTACTGCAAAGAACTAACAGTCCCCATAGGACTTAGGTGAGCAAGACTCAGGAATTACCCACCCACCTTGTTTACCTATAACAAGGGCAGACATAGCACCTGCAAATTCCCATTCTTTGCTTCAAAACTGACTAGTTGAACTGCTTGTCCCCATAGAGCAACCGGAACAAAATATTACCCAAATTCCAAGATCTCTTCCCCTAGGTTCCTGAACTTTGGCCCACACTCAGTCTGAAACAGGATATAACCCCCCAACAGTTTTTCCTCAGAACAGGTTTGCGTGGGGGTAAAACTTTCTCTGATTTACAGTCCAATCGTACTACCCTTTCATCTCCCTTCCCCACACCTAGTTCTTTCTAGCCTTGTTTCCTCCTGCCCATAAAAGAGAAGCTCTTTTTCCTAATCTTTGAGACTCTAGCAGATCTTATGGTCAGGGCACTCTCCCTACTCCAATAGTTCCCTCGTCCACGCCCTTGCTATTCCTTTCGAATACAGACCCTGCTAATTAAGTCCAGATTTTTTATTTGACACCTTTTCCAACTCCACAAGGGCTGAGTTTGAAAGACAAACTGACTTTGCCGTTTCTTTACTTTGCCCTTTCTCTAAGTGACAGGTGCTAATCCTTTACAAGAAGGGAATGTACTGTGTCCACCTGGAAAGGCTATAGGCATTTATAAGATATGAACTTCTTTGCCACTGCCCTACAGCTGAGAGTAAAGGGAGGAGATCATCAACCAGGCAAGGTCAACTCTGGGACCACCTGGCCCACGGCCATACGCAGTAAATGGGCCATGAACATTCTGACTACCTATTCCGTACTCCTGAACAGATCTCGCGGTTGGGCAGGACAGATGCCGCTTCCTCTAGGGCCCCGGCGCCCCGAGGCAGGTGGTAGGTCCTGTCCTACCGCTCACCCCATTGCTCCCGCCCGCTCCATCCTCAGCTGGGCACCCGACCGGCTCCCTTCACAGGACTGACCTCCCGGCCCCTTCCTCCCGACTGTTGTTATTCCAGCCCTCACAGGAAGACTCACCATGGCGCCAAGGACAGGTCGTGGACCAGACGCCCAGGAGTCGCCGGGGCCGTCCAGGACCTACCCTCACCACTCTACAGCCGGGATCCACTCGACACCGCCAGAGAGAAGATCTTCCGGCTCTGCCGGAAGTTCAGCCTGAGCGGGACAGGAAGTCCCTCCCCTCTGCTGAACGTCGGCGACCCCACGCCACACAGAGGTGAGGCTACGCAGGACGTCCTTCATTGCCACTTCCGTGAGCGCTAGGTTAGAGGCTGGGGGAGGTGCTGACCTTGAGAGCGCACGCGGGAGGCGCAGGCGCAGCACAGGTAGGAAGGTGGGCGGGAGGCGCGCCACTGTCGCGCCTGTGAGGATCCAGAGGTGGGTTGGGTTGTGTTGTGTTGGCAAGAGCGCACCCTCTCTCTACAAGGTGATAGAGATAAAGGTTGGTGAATGAGGTGGGAGCCGACTCAAGATCCAGCGGATTTCTTACGGGAGAAAACCACAGTTAAGCCCCGCTCTTGCTGAGACAACACTGAAATTGCCTCAGCTCAGCCACGCCCTTTCTCTTTTTACCTTCTCGTTTTTCTAGCTGCCTTTTCTTGGAGACTTTCCTTACAGACGTGTCCCTCTGTCGTCTCTGCTCCCTGCTTTAGTGGCTCTTCCAGCTCTATCCTTCCTCAGGGCAGTGGAATTTGTTCGTGAGAAGTTTCTTCATTACAGGTACCAGCTAAAGCCAGAAGGACATCTACCAAGAGCAGAGAAACCGGCAAGAGAATTCTGCCTATTTAATACATTCCAGTATGGACGGTTTCCATTTAGATTAAAAAGTATATGTCATCAGATGGAAAAAAGTCAAACTCCCGTATACCTTCTAATGTGCTGTTTTGTTTTTTTTTTCCCAAAAGACAACTCCCATATACCCTCAAAATGTTGTGTTGTTTTCTGTACCTATAAACTCTCTCTTTTATTTGGTTATACATAGTACTAATGGCAGGCTTGAAGTGCATATACAGAGTACCTTTAACCCAGAAATTCATCTCACAATTTAGGGATCCTTGCTTAAGTCTCAACTGTATCTGCAATTTCATCTGTGGGATCTCTTTTTGCCATAGGGTCTAGTTTTGTCGTAAAGCTGGAATTGGAATGGGAAACTAGGAAGCTTCAGAAGAACTTAAGAAAATTGGGTTGGCAGGGGTGGTTAGAGATGTTAAGTTTCACCTTCCTTACCAAAGTACCTGAAGAGCACAGATACCCAAGCTATAAATGGTCGAAAGATCCTGAGAATCAGAGTTCCCAGCCATCTAAAAGAAGCATGCGTAGGGCAGTTACTCTATATTAGTTTTCACTTTAAATTTTATTGGGAGATGCATAGTGTGACAGTTAAAAAAAGATGTAAGAATCATAAGTACTAACATTGGAAACAGCTGGAGGTGGAGTGGGGCTGGGAAATATTTTGTGAAACAGATCCTGCTGAGGTTGAATCCAGAACTTCGCTGAGGGTTCGTTCCACTTCTGCTGTATGGAACAAGGTTGGAAATTGACAAGCCCCAGGGCACTGCAGATGGTAACTGGGAGAGAGGAATTGGAGTCTGTCGGCAGGTGTGTCTGTGGAAAGCAGCTGCGATCCTTGAGGAAGAAAAAGTGGAGAAGGAAAGTGGCTATAAGTCTGTCAGTGACAACACATCCTGCTAAGTCTTACTCTCCTTTCTGACACTGTGGTTCTTACATCTGCCCTAGACCTGGCAGCCTCATTGAGGTTCACAAAGCATCTCCTATGTGGCAGTAAGACTGAAATTATTAGGTTGGAATCCATTCCTGCCAGAGTAAACGAAAGGAAATCACAGTGTTTATTATCTGCTGATCATTTTAAATAGATCATGGGGTTCTATGTTCCTTATTTGGTATATGGCAAGTTGATAAATAACTCTTGGTTAATATCCTTTAATGTTTCTGTTACAGTGTGAAAAATCTGTTATAAGTAATTTTTTTAAGATTAAAATAAATGCATGTTTTAAAGCTGCAACCTCCCAGTCTTTTTTTTAATCCCACAGAGTAATTATAATGTTGTGTAAGGTTACATGCCTTGAAGTAGAGGAATTTACCTATTTCCATTACTTAAAGTAGATGAGAGTCTTAGACAAAGGTACAAAAAAAGGGGAAACTAATGAAAGGGGGGGAAAGACGTGGATGATGGAGATTAAGAAGAAATTTGGTTGTTTTTGTCAGGGGAGTTAGGAGTCGAATCTTTGATTTAAAAAAATCTTGGTTGCTCACTATTCAGGCTTTGTGATGAGTTGTCCTGAGTGAGAACTGTTCCCTAGTACTTAAGAACACTAACAAATAGTTACCTCATCCTTCAGGACCTCCACCTATCTGGAACGTTTTCAACCATTAAGACCTATCACTTTTTTTTTTTTTTAACCTATCACTTTTTTGAAGTCTAGCTCCATATTCTTTGCAAAATGTTTTCCAGATTAGCTCCCCTAATAAATTTCCACTGCTTTTTCTTACTTTAGTAAATATAATAACTTACACTTTCTTGTGCAGTGCCATTGTAATCCCCCCACCTCTGCGCAATATATATTGTTCTCCTAATTAGACATAAATGCCTGGGACCTTCTTGTGTTGCCCACCCTCTTCCCCTTGAGAAATACCATTTAAAGGAATGTTGTGGATAAAAATCACTTCAGTTAAACTGCCCTTAAAATAATTTATGGACAAAAATGTTAGCCGTAGGAATACTTATCATCATAAAAAATTAGGAAAAATCTTTAACAATTAGAGATTGGTCAAATTCTATCATATATACTTAGTGGAATATTATCTAGCTATTTTTTAAAAGCCATTAAACTGGTCTTTCTAATGGAAAATGTGACCAGTATGATTGCTTTGACGTGAAAAAACTAAGTATAGAACAAAGAGTAAAAAAGGAAGTAACAAAAATATATCAGGGCTTCCCTGGTGGCGCAGTGGTTGAGAGTCCGCCTGCCGATGCAGGGGACACGGGTTCGTGCCCCGGTCCGGGAGGATCCCACATGCCACGGAGCGGCTGGGCCCGTGAGCCGTGGCCGCTGGGCCTGCGCCTCCGGAGCCTGTGCTCCGCGGCGGGAGAGGCCACAGCAGTGAGAGGCCCGCGTACCGCAAAAAAAAAAAAAAAAAAAAAAAAAAAAAAAAAAAATATATCAATCATCATTACTGGAATTACCACTCTAAAACAACCTTTCTGTAAGGGGGTAATTTTTTATTTTATTTTTTTTTACTTAGGAGTAGATGAAAGGAGCTTTTTTTCCCCCAAAAAAATTATGCTTTGTAACATCCACCTATATTACTCTCACCTTTCTAATTTGGGAAAAACACAAACACTCATGTTCTTCAGAAGTGTATTGTAACTTTTTGATAGTTCAGTAGCCTCCCTCTGAAACTTTTCTCTATTGTTATTATAGTTATATCTAGGACTGTACTACATATCTGACTGGTGGAAAAACTCCTGCAAATTTTACACAAATTATACAGTGCACATTTTCAAGGATTACTAACATACATAAATGAGATCTTGATATCATTTGATACCTTTTGGTATCAGGAAGGTCTTTAAACAGCCACCACCGAGAGCAATAAAACCGTTAGAAAAGTTTAAAACCTAAGTTAGCTTTATTCATTCTTTAAGTATTTGAGTATCTACTCTGTCCTAGTCACTGTTCTATACTTGGGGAAACTGTGATAAATAGAGCAGGCATGGTCCCTACTACATTTTAGTGATAACAGACCATAAATAAATAAACAAGAAAAATATGTTAGTAATAGTGCTAGGCAGAGAATTAACGTAGATGAATATTTTAGATTAGGTCACTAAGGAAAACTTCTAAAAGAGTGTTTTTATTTAAACTGCTATTTGACAGGAGAATCCAGCTTTGCAGAAATTGGGGAAACCGTTGCTTGCAGAGGGGACAAAAATGCAAAACCCTGAGGCATGAACTATCTTGGAATATTTTGGGAACGAAAACAAGGCCTGCCTTGTTGGAGCATAGTGACTACAAGAAGAGTAAGTTTGGGGGTAGGAAAGAGTTAAATTATGGTTGCATTGAAAGCCAGGAAAGGGTTTAGATTTTATTCTAAGTGTCGTGGAAAAAGCATTTTAACCTGAGGAGTTATATGCAAGAATATATTTTTTAAATCTACTTTAATGATATTTTTGTAATTGAAATGTTTAGTTGACTCACATGTAACACAATTACTAATATACATGGACATAAATCTATCATATTACAGTAAGTCCCCTACATACAAACCTTCAAGTTGTGAACTTTCAAAGATGCGACCATGCATTCACATGTCCAGTCACATGTTAGTTCACGTGTCTGGCTTACATTGTCATGTGTGTGCATCCTCTACAAGTGGTTGTGCTTTTGTGTACTTTACTGTACAGTACTATATAGCTACCCAGACATCGCTGGATTGTTTTTTCAAGAGAAAAAACGATAGAATTGAATCTAGCAATGAACCAGAACTGTGCCATCAACGTCAGGCATGAGTGAAATTGCAACTTGCCCTCTGTCTCCTATTGCCAATGATCCTTTAGCTCTACCATCTCCCACCTCTTCTCCTTCCTCCAGTCAGTAACTCTTCTTGCCTGTTCACTCGATACCAGACCCTGTATGCCAGCTGCTGCCCTGTACTACTGTACTTTTCAAGGTACTGTACTGTAAGATTAAAAATGTTTTCTTTATTTTTTGTGTTTGTTTTTTATGTATTATTTGTGTGAAAAGTATTATAAATCTATTACAGTACAGTAATGTATAGACAATTGTGTTCATTGGGCACCCAGGCTAACTTTATTGGATTTAATGAATAAATTGGACTTAGGAATGTGCTCTCGGAACGGAACTCGTTCATATGTAGGGGACTTACTGTATTTGCTGTTTGTCCCATCTCTCCTATGTTCAGTTTCTCCTTTTTTGCCTTCTTTTAGATTGATTATTTTTAATCCATTTCTTCTACCCCATAAGCTTGACAGTTATGTATTATTTAGAAATTTATATTATACTCTTCCTGGACAATGTAAGGACCTGAGAACACATCAACTTAATTTACTGCCCCACTGCATGTTATATATATTGTGTTTACTCAATATATACTTCCTAATTCCTTAAGACATTATTATTTTTATACAATTAATGTGTGTTTATATTTACTCAAACATTTACTTTGTCTGTTGTACTTTATGATTCCTTGAGTTTCTAAGCTTCTATCTGGGATCTTATTTCTTCTTCCTGAAGAACATCCTCCAGTATTTCCTTTGTAGATGGCTGCTGGTAACAAATTCAGTTTTTATATCCTGAAACTACTTATTTTACCTTCATTTTCAAAGAACATTTTTGCTAAATTAGCAGCTATTGTATTTTATCATTCTGAAGATACATTCCATTGCTTTTGGCTTCCAATTTTTTTTTGAGAAAAAATGTTGGTTTTATTTTTGCCCCCTTAATCTGTTTTTTCCTTTGGCTGTTTATAAGATGTCCATAGTAAAATTGAAGCAGTTTTATTATGATGTAACTAAACGTTGTTTTCTTTGGTTTTTTTTTAATTTGTTTTCTTTTTGAGGTTTGTAATGCTTCTTGCATCTGGGATCTCATGTCTTACTCTGTTTTGGAAAGTTCTCAGCTCTTATCAGTTATTGTTTCTGCCCCACTCTCTGCCCTCTCCTCTCCTGGTACACCACTTAAATGAATATTCAGTCATTTCAATTTATCCCTTATGTTCCATTTATTTGTCTCTGTATGGTTCATTCTGGATAATTCTTACCTTTCAGTTCACTCTCTTCTCTTTAATAGTCTCTAATCTCCTGTGAAACTTATCTGTTGAAGCATTTATTTCAGTTATGTTTTTGGTTGTTATCAGTTCAAGCATTTCTGTTTGGTTCTGTTTACAGTTTCCAGTTAGCTATCCAGTTATCTGTCTCATCCTGATCTTTTATCTTTTCAAACATATTAAGCATAACTACTTTAAAACTCGTGTCTAGGGGCTTCCCTGGTGGCGCAGTGGTTGAGAGTCCACCTGCCGATGCAGGGGATGCGGGTTCGTGCCCCGGTCCGGGAAGATCCCACATGCCGTGGAGTGGCTGGGCCCGTGAGCCATGGCCGCTGAGCCTGCGCGTCCGGAGCCTGTGCTCCGCATCGGGAGAGGCCACAACAGTGAGAGGCCCGCGTACCGCAAAAGAAAAAAAAAAGTGTCTAGTAGCTGTGGGGTCTGCTGTTGTCTGAAGCGTCCTTGTTTCTTTGTTGTGTTTGTTGTTTATCATATTATCTTACTTTTATGAATTTTTTGTTTATATTATATTATTTTTATTTATAAAATTTTTGTTAATTTATGTTATGTTATTTTTGATTGAATGCCAGAACTGGTATATGAAATTATACTTTGAGGTCTAAAATGATGATAGAAAGGATTTATGTCTCCTGGCAGGGGCTCTGGGCACTAGTAATCCAAAATCACCTTAATCTGGTCAGTGGCTGAGATAACTGGAAGTTCTACTTCTAGTTCAAACTTTTTCCTAAGGTATAGACCTTTGAGATCTCAACTTGAAGCCTGTAGAGTTAACAAAGGCAGGCTCTGAACTCCAGTTTTTGTCTTTTTGACTCACTGAGTAAGTCAGATGGTCTGTTCAGCTTCTCAGCTATCTTCTTCTCAGGAATCAGCAGGTAACCCCAGAAAAAAGCTATAGTAAATGCTGGGTTCAACAACTCTGGGTTTTTCTTCTTCTGGATTTTCTACTGCCTCATTGGCTCTCTCTGATGCCTTCAGATGTTTGTTTTATATTTTGTCTAGCTTTTCTAGTTCTCAGAATAAGGAGCACAGGCATACCTTGGAGGTATTGTGGGTTCAGTTCCAGACCACTGCAAGAAAGCAAATATCACAATGAGTCACATAAATTTTTTTGTTTCCCAGTGATTTAAAAGTTATGTTTACACTGTACTGTATTCTATTAAGTGTGAAATAGCATTGTCTAAAAAAAAGTACACTTCTTAATTTAAAAATAATCTATTGCTAAAAAATGCTAACCTTCATCTGAGCCTTCAGTGAGTTGTAATCTTTTATCTGGTGGAGGGTTTGAAATACTTTGAGAATTACCAAATGTGACACAGAGACATGAAGTGAGCAAATGCTTTTGGAAAAATGGTGCCAATAGACTTGCTCAATGCCGCATTGCCACAAACTTTCAATTTGTAAAAAACACAATATCTGTGAAGCACAATAAAGTGAAGCACAATAAAATGAAGTATGTCTGTACTGAAATACAGATTTAGAAATGGATTCACTCTTATAAGGGATATTGATTTAAGACAGATGACGTTGTAGGCCAATGGGAAAAGCAAGAGCATTTCAATAAATGGTACTGGATATCCATATGGAAGAAAATTAAATTGGACCTCCCTAGTTAACACCATACAGAAAAGTCAGTTCCAGGTGAATTAAAGATTTAAATGTGAAAGGAAAACCTATTAAAACTTCAGAAGACAAGATAGTGAGATATCTTTATGCTCTTATAGTAGGTAAAACCTATAAAAAGAAAGAATTACATTCAAATACATTTTTTAAATCTCTGTTCAAAAGATATCATAAGCCCTTGGAGTAATAGTTGATTTCATTTAGGTACAGGAAATGTACACAATGAGCCTGGAACATTTTGTTGTGCAGTTTAGCAAGGAAGCTGTCATAGGCTACTAGGATCATGTCAAATGGAGTCAGGAGCCAACTGAAAAGCGTTCCTCTGGCCAAAGATGGAACACTTTGAATATCAATAAGGACACACAGGTTCACAGAAATTCTGAAATCCCCTTGAGCACAAACTGGGACATACCAAATGCAATGGATTGGA
Source organism: Phocoena sinus (assembly GCF_008692025.1). Taxonomy (NCBI): domain Eukaryota; kingdom Metazoa; phylum Chordata; class Mammalia; order Artiodactyla; family Phocoenidae; genus Phocoena; species Phocoena sinus. The sequence goes on along the minus strand of NC_045765.1, from coordinate 102,688,421 downwards.
ACATCTGAAATTATCAAATGTCCTTATATTCATGAGTTCTTAATAAAACTAACAAAAAGCATCTAATTGATCAACACTGAAGGATGTTCTGGAATCATTATTTTGAAAACCAGTTTTTAAAAAGGTAATTATTTGTCCTGTCTTTCCTATATGAACTGTACCAGAGGTAAGTAAATGAGGGGAAGTTTTTTATATAAATGTATTAATAAATGAATGAATGATAAAATTAGAAAATTTTAAGATTCCTAATGAATAAATAGGTTTATTCATTGTATATCAACAGCTGCTAACATGACAAATAAGGAAACTTTATATGCCTCTTAATGGATAAACACACCATCACCTATTAAAAACTTGTGCCAAAAAAACTGAACCTGATATTAGGAAATACAGAGAATGTGTTAAACACAGTGGCTGTGCAATCAGAAATTTTTCATCTATGGGAATCATGGGACAAATTAACTTCAACAAATATGTTGCAGGAGGGAGAGAAAATGGAAACAAATGTAGATTAAAAAGAGACTCACCTAAAAGACACATGAAGTAATGTGTGAACTTGTATTAGTTATTTATTGCTGTATAAGAAATTGCCCCAAGACTTAATTTAACAGCTTAAAACTAAAAATACTTACCTCTTACAGTTCCTGAGGGTCAGAATCCAGGTGTGGTTCAGCTAGGTCTCATGGCCCAGGGTCTCATGAGTTTGCAGTCAAGCTATTGGCTGGACTGCAGTCTTCTGAACACTTGACCTGGTCAGAGAGGATTCACCTCCAAGAGGTTCATTCACAGGGCTACCTGCATGTCCTCACAACATGGCACCTGGCCTTCCCCAGAGAAATTGATCCAAGAAAGAGACAAGCTAAAATTACACAAAGTGATGTATTACTTGTCCTGTATTCTCTTAATCCCACAGATCATCCCTGATAAGAGTGTGGGAGGAAATTATGCAAAAGCATGAATATCAGGAACCTGGCTACCACAATTTGACCTCCAAAGAGTCACATTCTTCCAGTATGCCAAATATACTCATCCTCCACCTGAGCACCCCCAAACTTTCATGCCATTACAGCATTAACTCAAAGTCTAGAAATGTAAATCAATTCTAGGTGTAGATGAGGACTTGTGTGTGTACTTCCTTAAGAACAGGTCTTTAAATAGAGTTCCTCTTGATCTGAAGAGCTGTATACTGAAGACACACAGTATCTGCCTCCACACACTTAATTTAAAATAGGGCAACCACTATGGATGTGTGTTTAAAAGGAGGGAAATGAGGTACACAGGTTCACAGAAATTCTGAAATCCACCTAGGAACAGGTTGGCAGTTTCTTCATTAAGATTCAAGGCCTGAGAGTAAATCTCCAGGTCTAACTCTACTTTAGTCACTTGGATCCACCCACTGAGCCATCCTTCATTTTCCACATTTACAGCTAGGTACTTGTCTCTGCCTATAGAAGCTTAGATATCCAAAAGCCTCTTTTGATTTGGTGCTCTGTCCCTTTCAGTTCTGGCGGGCAAACAACAAACTAATATAATCCTCTTTTAAAAGTCTCTTTTAAAACATTATATTCTGCTCATATAATTCTTTTATAAACTTTGTGGATCTCCTCTGAATTTTATTTGAGTTCACGCCATTAGACAAAGCAATACCCATAAATATCTTCCATATAAACCCTTCTCTACATTGGCTTTTGATGCAGCACACCCTTAAAATTCTTAGAACCTATCACTTGAGAAGTTTCATCAGGTACATCCTTTATGTCTGAATAAAAATACTCTGAAGCACCATGCTAGAGCTTTCTGAGGTCTTAAAGGGCTTTAAAACTACATCCTCAACTTCATATTTTCCTGTTAGTGCTTTGCATTTGTTCTTTCTTTTTAAAATAAATTTATTTATTTTTGGCTGCATTGTGTCTGTTGCTACGCATGAGCTTTCTCTAGTTGCGGTGAGCGGGGGCTACTCTTTGTTGTGGTGCACGGGCTTCTCATTTCAGTGGCTTCTCTTGTTGCAGAGCACGGGCTCTAGGTGTGCGGCCTTCAGTAGTTGTGGCTCGTGGGCTCTAGAGCACAGGCTCAGTAGTTATGGCGCATGGGCTTACTTGCTCCGCGGCATGTGGGATCTTCCCAGACCAGGGCTCAAACCTCTGTCCCCTGCATTGGCAGGCAGATTCTTAACCACTGCGCCACCAGTGAAGTCCCTGTATTTGTTCTTGTTCTGAGCCATTTACTAATTTTAACATCATCTGTCACCTAGAGAGACTGGGAATCTTCAAATCCCAAAAGTTCTGTTTCCTTTTTGTTTAACAGTTCTTGCTTTAACATCTCTTCCCTCTCACATTTTACTATAAGCAACAATGAGAAACCAGGTGACATCTTTAACATTATTCTGGCTGGACATTGCCTTAACTAGATCACCCAGTTAGTTCATTAGGCATATTCTCTACTTTGCACATAACTGCAGGTGACAAATTTGCTAAACTATTGCCACTTTCCTCTAATTTCCAATAAGACTTTAAATCTGTAAGACCTCATCTGCAGCCTCCTCAAAGTTATCATGCATCTACAAACACTCTCCTCCAAGTCCTTCCAGCTTCTGCCCACTGCACTTTTTTTTTTTTTTTTTTTTTTGGTGGCACTGTGCAGCATGCAGGATCTTTGCTCCCCCAACCAGGGATTGAACCCACACCCCTTACAGTAGAAACGCCGAGTCTTAACTGCTGGACCACCAGGGAAGTCCCAGTCGCTCTTAAGTTTTAGGTTTTTGTTATGTCAGCACCCCACTTCCAGGTGCCAAAATCTTTATTAGTTTTATATTGCTTTATAACTATCCCCAAAACATATTTTTTAAAATAACAAACATTTCTAACTCATGCAGTATCTGAGGGTCAGAAATCGAGGAGTAGATTAGCTGAGTAGTTCTGGCTCACGGTCTCCTGTGAAGTAACAGTCAAAGCTGTCAGCTGGGGCAACAATAATTTAATGACATAACTAGTGCTAGAGGATCCACTTCCAAGATGGCTTATACACATTGGCAGGATGCCTCAGTTCTTCATTAGCTATCTGGCACAATACCTCAGTTTCTCACCATATGCCTCTCCAGAGAGCTGCCTGCCTCCCCCTTAAGCAAGTAATCCAAGAGAAAGAGACAGAAGCTACCACGCCTTTTATGTCTTTTTTGATCTCCCCTCAAAAGTGGCATACATTACACAGATATGTGACCCACAGGTTGATCACAGGTATATCCGGAGAAAAGCATGGTCCGAGAGGACACATACACCCCAGTGTTCATTGCAGCACTGTTTACAATAGCCAAGACATGGAAGCAACCTAAATGTCCATTGACAGAGGAATGGATAAAGAAGATGTGGTATATATATATACAATGGGATATTACTCAGCCATACAAAAGAATGAAATAATGCCATTTTCACCAACATGGATGGACCTAGAGATTGTCATACTGAGTGAATTAAGTCAGATAGATAAAGAGAAATATCATGTGATATCGCTTCTGTGCAGAATCTGAAAAGAAATACAAATGAACTTATTTACAAAACAGAAACAGACTCACAGACTTAGAGAATGGATTTTTGGTTACCTGGGTATGAAGGGTAGAGAGAAGTAATAGTTAGGAAGTTTGGGATTGACATGTACACACTGCTATATTTAAAAAGGATAACCAGAGATAGCCCCATCCACCACAGGGCAGACAGCAGAAGCAAGAAGAACTACAATCCTGCAGCCTGTGGAACAAAAACCACATTCACAGAAAGATAGACAAGATGAAAGGGAGAGGGCTATATACCAGATGAAGGAACAAGATAAAACCCCAGAAAAACAACTAAATGAAGGGGAGATAGGCAAGCTTCCAGAAAAAGAATTCAGAATAATGACAGTGAAGATGATCCAGGACCTCAGAAAAAGAATGGAGGAAAAGATGGGGAAGATGCAAGAAATATTTAACAAAGACCTAGAAGAATTAAAGAAAAAACAAGCAGAGATGAACAATAAAATAACTGAAATGAAAAATACACTAGAGGGAATCAATAGCAGAATAACTGAGGCAGAAGAACGGATAAGTGACCCAGAAGACAGAATGGTGGAATTCACTGCTGTGGAACAGAAGAAATAAAAAAGAATGAAAAGAATTGAAGACAGCCTAAGAGGCCTCTGGGACAACGTTAAACGCAACAACATTCGCATTATAGGGGTCCCAGAAGGAGGAGAGAGAGAAAGGACGAGAGAAAATATTTGAAGAGATTATAGTTGAAAATTTCCCTAACATGGGAAACGAAATAGCCACCCAAGTCCAGGAAGAGCAAAGAGTCCCATACAGGATACACCCAAGGAGAAACACGCCAAGACATATAGTAATCAAATTGGGAAAAATTAAAGATAAAGAAAAAATTATTGAAAGCAGCAAGGGAAAAATGACAAATAACATACAAGGGAACTCCCATAAAGTTAACAGCTGATGTCTCAGCAGAAACACTACAAGCCAGAAAGGAGTGGCATGACATATTTAAAGTGATGAAAGGGAAGAAGCTACAACCAAGATTATGCTACCCGGCAAGGATCTCATTCAGATTTGATGGTGAAATCAAAAGCTTTACAGACAAGCAAAAGCTAAGAGAATTCAGCACCACCAAACCAGTGCTACAACAGATGCTAAAGGAACTTCTCTAAGTGGGAAACACAAGAGAAGAAAAGGACCTACAAAAACATACCCAAAACAATTAAGAAAATGGTAATAAGAACATATATATCAATAATTACCTTAAATGTGAATGGATTAAATGCTCCAACCAAAAGACACAGGCTCACTGAATGGACACAGAAACAAGACCCATATATATGCTGCTACAAGAGACCCACTTCAGACCTAGGGACACATACACACTGCAAGTGAGGGGATGGAAAAAGATATACCATGAAAATGGAAATCAAAAGAAAGCTTGAGTAGCAATACTCAAATCAGATAAAATAGACTTTGAAATAAAGAATGTTACAAGAGACAAGGAAGGACACTACATAATGATAAAGAGATCAATCCAAGAAGAATATATAACAATTATAAATATATATGCACCCAACATAGGAGCACCTCAATACATAAGGCAAATGCTAACAGCTCTAAAAGAGGAAATCGAGAGTAACACAATAATAGAGGGGGACTTTAACACCTCACTTACATGAATGGACAGATCATCCAAACAGAAAATTAATAAGGAAAGACAAGCTTTAAATGACACAATAGACCAGATAGATTTAATTGATATTTATAGGACATTCCATGCAAAAACAGCAGATTACACTTTCTTCTCAAGTGTGCAGGGAACATTCTCCAGGATAGATCACATCTTGGGTCACAAATCAAGCCTCAGTAAATTTAAGAAAATTGAAATCATATCAAGCATCTTTTCTGACCACAATGCTATGAGATTAGAAATCAATTACAGGGAAAAAAATGTAAAAAACACAAACACATGGAGGCTAAACAATACATTACTAAATAACGAAGAGATCACTGAAGAAATCAAAGAGGAAATAAAAAAATACCTAGAGAGAAATGATAATGAAAACACGACGATCCAAAATCTATGGGATGCAGCAAAAGCAGTTCTAAGAGGGAAGTTTATAGCAGTACAATCCTACCTCAAGAAACAAGAAAAATCTCAAATAAACAATCTAAACTTACACCTAAAGGAACCAGAGAAAGAAGAAAACACAAAACCCAAAGTTAGTAGAATGAAAGAAATCATAAAGATCAGAGCAGATGTAAATGAAATAGAAACAAAGAAAACAGTTGCAAAGATCAATAAAACTAAAAGCTGGTTCTATGAGACGATAAGCAATATTGATAAAACATTAGCCAGACTCATCAAGAAAAAGAGGGAGAGGACTCAAATCAATAAAATTAGAAGTGAAAAAGGAGTAGTTACAACAGACACCACAGAAATACAAAGCATCCTAAGAGACTACTAGAAGCAACTCTATGCCAATAAAATGGACAACCTGGAAGAAATGGACAAATTCTTACCAAGACTGAACCAGGAAGAAATAGAAAATAAGAACAGACCAATCACAAGTAATGAAATTGAAACTGTGATGTTAAATCTTCCAACAAACAAAAGTCCAGGACCAGATGGCTTCACAGGTGAATTCTATCAAACATTTAGAGAAGAGTTAACACCCATCCTTCTCAAACTCTTCCAAAAAATTGCAGAGGAAGGAACACTCCCAAACTCATTTTATGAGGCCACCGTCACCCTGATACTAAAACCAGACAAAGATATCACAAAAAAAGAAAATTACAGACCAATATCACTCATGAATATAGTTGCAAATATCCTCAACAAGGGCTTCCCTGGTGGCACAGTGGTTGAGAGCCCGCCTGCCGATGCAGGGGACACGGGTTCGCGCCCCGGTCCAGGAAGATCCCACATGCCACGGAGCTGCTAGGCCCATGAGCCATGGCCGCTGAGCCTGCGTGTCCAGAGCCTGTGCTCCGCAATGGGAGAGGCCACAACAGTGAGAGGCCTGTGTACCAAAAAAAAAAAAAAAAAAAAAAATTCCTCAACAAAATACTAGCAAACAGAATCCAACAACACATTAAAGGGATCATACACCATGATCAAGTGGGATTTATCCCAGGGATGCAAGGATTCTTCAGTATATGCATATCAATCAATGTGATACACCATATTAACAAATTGAAGAATAAAAACCATATGATAATCTCAATAGAGGCAGAAAAAGCTTTTGACAAAATTCAACACCGATTTATGATAAAAACTCTCCAGAAAGTGGGCATAGAGGGAAACTACCTAAAGGCCATATATGACAAACCCACAGCAAACATCATTCTCAATGGTGAAAAACTGAAAGCATTTCCTCTAAGATCAGGAACAAGACAAGAATGTCCACTCTCACCACTATTATTCAACATAGTTTTCAAAGTCCTGGCCACGGCAATCCAAGAAGAAAAAGAAATAAAAGGAATACAAATTGGAAAAGAAGTAAAACTGTCACTGTTTGCAGATGACATGATACTATACATAGAGAATCCTAAAGATACCACCAGAAAACTACTAGAGCTAATCAATGAATGGGGTAAAGTTGCAGGATACAAAATTAATGCACAGAAATCTCTTCCATTCCTATACACTAATGATGAAAAATCTGAAAGAGAAATTAAGAAAACGCTCCCATTTACCATTGCAACAAAAGGAATAAAATACCTAGGGATAACCCTACCTAGGGAGACAAAAGACCTGTATGCAGAAAACTCTAAAACACTGATGAAAGAAATTAAAGATGATACAAACAGATGAAAAAATATACTATGTTCTTGGATTGGAAGAATCAATATTGTGAAAATGACTATACTACCCAAAGCAATCTACAGATTCAATGCAATCCCTATCAAATTACCAATGGCATTTTTTACAGAACTAGAACAAAAACTCTTAAAATTTCTATGGAGACACAAAAGACCCCGAATAGCCAAAGCAGTCTTGAGGGAAAAAAACGGAGATGGAGGAATCAGGTTCCTGGACTTCAGACTATACTACAAAGCCATAGTAATCAAGACAATATTGTACTGGCACACAAACAGAAATATAGATCAATGGAACAGGATAGAAAGCCCAGAGATAAACCCACACACATATGGTCAACTAATCTATGACAAAGGAGGCAAGGATATACAATGGAGAAAAGACAGTCTCTTCAATAAGTGGTGCTGGGAAAACTGGACAGCTACATGTAAAAGAATGAAAGTAGAACACTCCCTAACGCCATACACAAAAATAAACTCAAAATGGATTAGAGACCTAAATGTAAGACCAGACACTATCAAACTCTTAGAGGTTAACACAGGAAGAACACTGTTTGACATAAATCACAGCAAGATCTTTTTTGATCCACCTCCTAGAGAAATGGAAATAAAAACAAAAATAAACAAATGAGACCTAATGAAACTTAAAAGCTTTTGCACAGCAAAGGAAACTACAAACAAGACGAAAAGACAACCCTCAGAATGGAAGAAAATATTTGCAAACGAATCAATGGACAAAGGATTAATCTCCAAAATATGTAAACAGTTCATGCAGCTCAAAACTAAAAAAAAAAAAACAACCCAATCCAAAAATGGGCAGAAGACCTAATAGACATTTCTCCAAAGAAGATATACAGATGGGCAAGAAGCACATGAGAAGCTGCTCAACATAACTAATTATTAGAGAGATGCAAATCAGAACTACAATGAGGTATCACCTCACACCAGTTAGAATGGGTATCATCAGAAAGTCTACAAACAACAAATGCTGGAGAGGGTGTGGAGTAAAGGGAACCCTCTTGCACTGTTGATGGGAATGTAAATTGATATAGCCACTATGGAGAACAGTATGGAGGTTCCTTAAAAAGCTAAAAGTAGAATTACCATATGACCCAGCAATCCCACTACTGGGCATATACCCAGAGAAAACCATAATTCAAAAAAACACATGCACCCCAATGTTCATTGCAGCACTATTTACAATAGCCAGGACATGGAAGCAACCTTAATGCCCATCAACAGACGAACGGATAAAGAAGATGTGGTACATATATACAATGGAATATTACTCAGCCATAAAAAGGAATGAAATTGGGTCATTTGTAGAGACGTGGATGGATCTAGAGACTGTCATACAGAGTAAAGTAAGTCGGAAAGAGATAAACAAATAGCATATATTAACACATATATGTGGAACCTAGAAAAATGGTACAGATGAACCAGTTTGCAGGGCAGAAATAGAGACACAGATGTAGAGAACAAATGTATGGACACAAAGGGGGGAAAGTGGCAGGGGTGGTGGTAGTGGTGGGATGAATTGGGAGATTGGGATTGACATGTATACACTAATATGTATAAAATGGAAAACTAATAAGAACCTGCTGTATAAAAAAATAAATAAAATTCAACAATTCAAAAAATATATAAAGAAAAAAAAATAAAAAGGATAACCAGCAAGGATCTACTGTATAGCACAGGGAACTCTGCTCAATGTTATGTGGCAGCCTGGATGGGAGGGGAGTCTGGGGGAGAATGGGTGCATGTATATATAGGGTTGAGTCACTTTGCTGTGCACCTGAAACTATCACAACATTGTTAATCAGCTATACTCCAATATGAAATTAAAAGTTTAAAAAAATGCTTGATATGATTTGTTATCAACAATGTGAATATCAAAAAAAAACATTAAAAAAAAAGGTGACATACCATTACACAGATGTGTGACCCACAGGTTGATCACACATAGGAGATTACACAAGCGTGTAAATACCAGGGAGTAGGAATCATTGGGTACCATTTTGGAGGCCTGCTACCACAAGACTTTATCTGGATCATGATTCAAACTTTAAAACACACACACACGCTTAAGATGATTGGAAATTTGGATGCTTATTGAATATTTGATGATATTGGGGAAGTATTGTAAATTTTTTTGTGTGTTTATATAGTAATTTTTAAAGATCCCTATTTTTTAGAGATGCATATTGAAATATTTAGAGAGGTAATGATATAATGTCTGGGATATACTTTAAAATACTAAGAGATGGAGAAAGTGAGTGGTAGTATAAATGAAGCTGAATTGGTTATGTGTTGATAATCCTGAAGCTGGGTGATAGGTAAATCAGAGCTCATTATTCTATTCTCATATTTTTATACTTTAATGTATGTTTAAAATTTTCCATAATAAAAAGTAAAAAAAAGAAAAAAGACATCATAAGGAGAGTAGAAGACAAGATACAAACTGGGAGATCTTTACAACCCATATTATTGGCAAAGGGATTAATACTTGTAATAATAATTGTGTAAAGAATTACTACAATTTAAATATTTTTAAAAATAGATAATGCTCTTAACTACCACACTATAAATAGGTAATTCATAATTACCTATTACCTATAAATAGGTAATTCATAGGTAATTCATAATTCATAAAGGAGGAAACCCGAAGAGATGTTCAACCACATGCTGAATATCATTTCACACCAACCACATAAGCAAAAATTTTTAAGTCTGACAATATCACCAGAACACTTACATGTTACTGGTTGGAGTATAAACTGATATATCCATTTGGAAAACAATTTGGCATTATCTAGTAAACTTGAAGTTGCATGTCTCTTATGGCCCAGGAGAAATGTGTATCAGGATATATGAGAAAGAAAATTCCTAATAGTATTATTCATAACAGTAAAAATTGGAAACAACCCAACTGTCTATCAACAGTAGAGTGGTTAAATATATTACGTATACTCATACAGTAGAATACAACAGTGGGAAAAATGAATCACAAATCCATGGACATGGATGAGTCTCTAACAACACTGAGCAGAAAAGCAATTCACAAAAGAACAGTACAGTAGGATTTCACTTCTATAAATTAAAGAACCAGTAAAAGTAAACAATATTTTGTTTAAGAGACCAAACATAAGAAGCAAATCTATAAAGCAACAGGATGATAACCACAAAATCAAGATAGTGATCTTCTCTAGCTGCAGAAAGAAGGGAATGGACTAAGGCAGGGGAATACAAGAAACATAAAAGTAATGTGATTATATGTGTTAATTTAGTCAGAACAGTCCTGGTTTGCCTATATCCCTGGTGTAATAACTAATAGCACTCTCTTTCACTCTCAAAAGTGTCCTAGTTTGGATAGTAAATTATATGTTCATCCTTTTTAAAATATCTTTTTTCCCTTTAACAGGATGGAAGGCCTATGGATCTTCACTGTATAATTCTTCCTTACATCACACATGTATTTTACAAATATCCATTTGCAAATAGCCAATATTTTATAATGTAATTTTAAATTTTAGACAGTGACAACGTGGTTAAAAAAAAGAAAATCTGTATGTAGAATAAATGTAAATAGGATTTGAATGAAACCCTTATCATCTGGGTATATGTAGAGATAAATAACATACTGTATGCCTGGCATTGTGTTAAGCCATTTACAGATATTACTTCATCTTCATAGCAAGATTTTTGGGTAGGTATTATAATATTATCTCCATTTTACACATGAAGAATCTGAGGCACAAAATGTATGTGTAACGTAGCCAAAGTCATACCATGACAGAGCAGAATTTGAACCTAAGCAATGTGACACCAGACTACATGCTCTTAACGCAATGCCAGATCCATAATAGATATTCTTAATCATTTTTTGTGCTACGGATCCCTTTGGCAGTCTGGTGAAGCCTATAAAGCCCTTTTTAGAATCATGTTTTTAAATGCATAAAATATGCATAGGATCATGAATGAAACCAATTATACTAAAATACAGTAATCAAGTTATTCAACAAAAGTGTGCTGTACATGTGCTTCTTTATTAATGCGTTGAGAAACAAAATCTAGCAGAGGGTCGAATAATATCTATAATTTTAAAGTAGTGAACACTAATTATATCTTGAGATTTCTACAACTATAGTAATGTGATGGGAAAATATTTGTGATTTTTATTGGTAAAAAAGTCAGCGGTACTTCAGTAACGCTGGTTTGTTGCCTATGTTCACAATTGAAAGAAATGCTAAATTTCACTTAGAGGTTAGCAAAAATTAGGTTATAATATTTTTTTCATAGAAATTCACAGCCCTCTGTTTTGTGACCTTAATTCATAGACTTCCTAACATATGTTTTACTTCAGAGAGGTCATATTCCCCAGCCTATCTTCCACGTTCTGGTTTGGGATTATGCTCAAAATGAGATACACAAACTAGTTTACTAGAAATAAAAAATATTTCTCCATGTGATAGACTTGAGTGGGGAATGAGAAACAGGAATGTGTTAGAATGACTAGGTGTACACACAGACAATGGGAAGCTTGGAACTGCTTTAGAGTGTTTTATTTAAGAGGTTTAAAACTGGTTCCAAACATGTACTGTCACATGCAATTATTCATAAAAGAATTCATTATTGATACCACAATACCCTACAGTATACTATTTGTCAATACATGTAGCAATGCAACAATCAAAAAAGAAAATTCAAATAGCTGGACACCTCCTAAAAGTTTCATTGGGCTAAAAGCAAAACATCTGACAAGTTTTTGATTTGCCTTTCTCATGATTTGATGTCCCAGCAGAGCAACTAGGGAACCTAATTCTGACCAACAAGGAGGAATTGCTTGGCTAATTGGAAGTGACAGAAACCTTGAGAGAAAACAACCACATACCAAGGATAATTATAAGAAGGTAACATGGGCCTTAAAGCATAGTCAAGAAATCTGAAGCTCCCAAATGAGGTGAGACTTGTAAAAAATGCTGAGAGGACAAAGAACGGGCTTTTTAAAATTCTCTTCAAAGGCAGATGATGAAGGAAGGGAAAAGCCCACTTACAGCTGCTGGTATAAGGTTAGATCTGAGAGAGAAAACAGAGTCCCTAAATATTATTTTCTTCATTCTCTACAAAGGAAACTTGAGAAGCAGCTTGACATAGTAGAAAGAACTATGTGTATTTGTGGGGTCAGGCAAACTTGGATTTAATTCTCTGTTTCAACACTTAATAGTTATATTACCCTGGGTCTCCTTTTCCCCATCTGTAAAATGGAGATAAGTATATCTTTCTCATAGGATTGTTCTGAGTAGTGGAAGTAACACATTCAAAACGCTGAGCCAGGCTCATAGTAGTGACTCAGTAAATAGGAACTTATTAATATTACTCAAAAGAGTAGTATAAATAGTGACAAGAAACAATACTCTTCCCAAATAGAAGAAGGAATTCTAAGAAGTACCTAACAGTTCCAATTTAGAATCCATCATCTGATGTGAATGGCTTATATCACAGGCTTTTGGCGGTGGAGGGGCAGGGAGTACAAATGAAACCTGAGAATAGCTGTTCCCATCTTTGAGGAATTATGGGAAACAGAATAGGTGCTAGAACACTAAACATGGGCAAATGTCTGCCTTCAAGGTGAAAAGTGGAAATATAAAACCTGGAATTATTTGGGATGTTTCCTCCCACTGGTGTAATATTCATTTGCCCAGGGAAGGGGAAATTCCAGAAAAAAAAAAAGCAACTGAAACAAAGGAGTAGATTGAATTTTCCAAAGTATTCAATGTGAAGATGCAGTCTTGAAAGCTAAGGTGATGAAGAAAGAAGAGGTATCTTGAATTTCCCCAAAGCTTCAAGAGGTAAAGCTTAAAAGAAGAAGGAAAAAATGGTATCCTTAAGCAAAATGTAGTGGGTTGAATAGTAGCACCCAAAAAGATATGTCTGTGTCTCAATCCCTGGAATGTGTGAATGTTACCTTATTTGGAAAAAGGGTCTTTGCAGATGTAATTAAGTTAAGGATCTGGAGGTGAAGAGATCAACCACCCTGGATTGTCTGCTCGGCCATAAATCCAATGACAAGTATCTTTATGTGACGGACTGAAGAGAAGACAGAGAAGAGGAGGTAGTGTGACAACGAGGCTAAGATTGGAGTAATACAGCCACAAGTGAAGGAATACTGACCAGCTCTACCAGACGCTGGGGGAAACAAAAATCAGATTCTCCCCTAGGTCCTCCAAAACTGCGGCCCTGCTAACGCCTTAATTTCAGACTTCTGGCCTCAGAACTGTAAGAGAATACATTTCTGTTGTTTTAAGCCACCAGTTTGTGGTAATTTGTTACAGCAGCCCTATGAAGTTAATACACAGATTTTAAAGAGAATTTCAAGATTAGACTTCCCTGGGTTGGAGGGAATGGGGGATTGTGAAATGGATGGTGGAGGGTGAAGAAGGTCTGAGGGACTCCTTGGAGGAAATACGTGAACCAGGGTGGAGTTAGCAAATTACAGACCCCACAGTCTTTGCTTTGACAGAGATTGTTAGAGTTTAGAAGACACCTGACAGGGTTACCATGCACTGCCAGAACCAGAAAGCCATGTGGCAGCCAATCTAATATTCAGAGTTCCCTCAAAGAGTATTTCATATCATCAAAAACAGTTTCTGTTTCACTGACAAATGCTTTTCACTCCCCGCTCCCTTGATCTGTAGCAGGAGTAACAGCTGTCTGTATGCCAATAGCTTTTGCAATCCTATCCAAACTACCCATAGGAAAAGGTACTTTTTCATTAGTCCCTGGCAGTCTCAAACACTCAGAAACAGAGAAAAGATCATGGACAACTAAAGGGGTTCCAGTGATATAGAATGGAAATCCATATCATTTGGAAACCCTCCCTTCAATCTTTACTTGATTGGGACTTTAATCATTCAATTGAGAGTCCCTTACACCTCTAACCCTCCACCAAGACTACTTTGATCTTAGGCAAGAATCTAAAAGGAATTATTAAAAGGATGCTCTGGGAGCATCTATAAGAGAAAGCAGTAATCAATCAAATACAGTATGGGTTTACCAACCAGAATCTGTCTAATTTTATTTTCTTCCTGACAGGGATACTAGACCAGTATGCCAATAAAATGCAGTAGACAATATTTATCTGTGCCCAACAGGCATTATTGACACTTTTCATCATTTACTTACAAGTAAATTGGGGAGGAAAAAAGGCTAGATGATAGTACCTTCAGGCAATGACTTAATACCCAACGGGTACTGACTTCTGGAGGGCAGTCAGCCTCTCCAGTGGTTTTTAGGGTAGAATAACGGTCCCTATATGGGTCAACACTGTATTTCACTGACTTGAGAAAACCCATATTTATCAAATTTTTACCTGATTCGAAGTTGGAAAGGGTAGTGGGTTTAGCAAACCTTAGAACAGCTTAATGTTGACTCTGGGCTAAATCCTAGATAGCCATAATTAGAATTCAAAAAATTTGGGGAATCTGTAACCATACAAGCAGAATCCAACAAACTAATAGGGATTTTTAAGTTTATTCACGCATTTATATATCATAAATTTAGGGAACATCTATTCTCTGTAAATGTCTATGTTAAGCTTTAGAAAGATGATTAAGGTATCGTCCTTGAATTGCACTAGTTTAAAATATGGTAGGTGAAACAGACTTGTAAAGAGATAAGATATATTACAATATAAATGTTCATTGTAAGGCCTTATATTTAGCAAAAAAAATTTTAAATTAACTACATTTAATTGTTTGGGATGGACTGGCATTAGCATATGTAAAACACCTTTAAGAGTTTGATAAGCTGAACAAAATAATATTTGTTAAGAATATTGAGAGTGGGCCGATATTCTAGCTCATACAAATCGATCTTCTAAAAATTAACAAGGACTAAACACCCTAAGGAGGAAATACAAATAACCAATAGAGATATAAAAACGTATTTTAAAATTCATTCTCAATTATAAGCAAATCAGGAGAACAAATTTGAAAAAAAAATCAATAAATAGTAGTATTCCACGCTTGCAGAGGTGTGGTGAAATGGACGCATAAACTGCCGGTGTATATTAATAAACATTTTATGTGTATTAAATGGTAACTGTGGAATGTTATAGTAAGATAAGTCATACTATGCAATGCAGCTATTTTCTTCTAGGAGTCTACTTTAAGAAATAATCTAAAATATACATAAGGCAGTCCATAACAGCAGTTTTAATAATACTAATAAAAAATTAAGATGAATAATTTTTTTAAATGTACAACCATATGATGGAATGTATAATCAGAATTATGTGCTTAAAAAGAGGGTATCTGTAATATTATATTACATTGCATTATATATATTATATTTATTATATTATATTATTATTCAACTAGAAGTCTAGGGATCACGACTTTTCACTGTTAACCTTCTTAAATGGTTTGAGTTTTGGGCCATTTGCATTGCAATACATCCAAAAAAGAAACGCAATTTAAAAATAAAAGTATTCAGCATAAAATTTTAAAAATACACTTACAAATATTGTCTAACGATGTAAGGAAATACACTAAGGGAAAAGAAAATTTTATTATTTCCTGTAGAGAATTCATATAACTGGAGAATGTATATAATTCTGGTTGTGTTACAAAAAATATTTTGTTCGGTATTTTTCACCATAAGAAACCTAGGACCGGTTTACATACAAGCAAGAAGGATGGTAAACAAGCTCATCTAAGAATGATTGGAGGAAAATGTGAATGTTTGGCCTGGAGTATATGTGTGAGAGCATGATGGCTGTCTTCAAGTATCTGAAGTACTGTCGTATGGAAAAGGGTCCATATCTCCTCAGGAAAGTCTCAGAGGATGAAACTAGACCCACTGGCAAGAGCTATAGTAAGCCATTTCAGTTCAATGTCAAAACATTTACAGACTTGTTTATTTGTTTATAGGCCATTTCAGCTCAATGTCAGGAAACACTTTCTAATGGAATGGGGCAAGGAATGAGTGAATTTCCAGTCACTTGAAGAATTCAAGCATAAATTGTCACCTACTTGACTGGACATAGAAGAGATTCAAGCATCAGAAGTATGACTTTTGGTATGATTCCAGCTGTGTGAGAAGTCATTTAACCTTTCTGGGACACAGTTCTCTAAAATGGGGAAGTTTGACTAAATTACCTCCATGTTCCTTTTGAGTTTTAAATTGTTTTGATTCTGCATTGGTGTAATTACGTTTGGCTGATTTTTCCAGATTTACTTGATATCAGACTCTTATCACTTGAAATACATCACACTATACTTGTGAGAATTAATTTAGATGTTTAAAAAAGTATTTGTAAAAATGCAAAACTTTATGTAAGATTTTGTTATAGTTCAACATCATTGGCCATTAGGAAAATGCAAATTAACACCACAATGAAATACCACTACACACCTATTAGAATGGCTAAAATAAAAAAATACTGATAATACCAAGTGCTGACAAGATACGGAGCAATGGTATCTCTCATACTTTGCTGAGGAAAATGTAAAATGGGACAGCCACTCTAGAAAACAGTTGGTAGTTTTTTATAAAGTTAAATATATACTTATCGTAAAACCCAGATATCCATCTACTGGATATTTACTCTAGAGAAATGAAAACTTACATTCACTCAAAAATCTGTACATAAATGTTCAAATCAGCTTTATCTGTGATAGCCAAAAATGAAACAACCCAGTACCCTCCAATGGATGAATGAATAAACTGTAGTACATCCATAACATGAAATACTACTCAGCAATAAAAAGGAACGAATTTGATACATGCAACAATTTGCATGGGTCTCAAGGCCACTGTGTTGATGAGAAACTAATCTCAAAAAGTTACATATGGTATGATTCCATTTACATAACATTCTCAAAATGGCAAAATTATAGTGATAGAGAAAAAATAAGTGGTGCAAGGAGTTAGGGTTGGGGGGAGGGTATGACTATAAAAGGGTAACATGAGGAAGTTACTTTGGGGTAGTGGAATAATTAATAATTTCATATCCTAATTGTGGTGATCACTACATTAATCTATTACATGCGGTAAAATTTTATAGAACTATACACCAAAAAAAAATTACATTTATCTTCAAGGTTCTGGAAAGCAAGAAAATTTTCATTATTCACTTTTTTGTTTACATTGACTTTTTATGTTTAGCTTTGGACTGTCTTATAATCAATAATATGGAAGGTTTTTCATATGAAACTTTTTTATTGAAGAGTGCTGTAGAAATAGGGTGTGAGGTGTATTTACTTAACAGTAATTTTATTCTTTTTCTTTAAAGGAATAAATGGTCAAATGTGAAAGTAAATTCAGGTAAAGCTCACTTTTATTGATATTTTATTCTTATTTTTAAATTTTACTATCCCATTTTTAAGGAAGCCTCTGGAAAATATTTTTATATAAATTTTCACAGCTCACTCAAATGTGATCTATATTTTATGTATCATATGACTTAAGAGATTGTCCACACCTTGCCAGGTTCTACTTTAGCTGCTGATTCTATTTATACTGAACTAAATTTACGTCCAATCAAATAGCATAATAAACACAGAAGCTTAAAATTAATTCCTATCCTAGGATAAGATCTACACAGAGTTTGTCCCAAAAGTGAATTTCTCTTATAAGTTGATCCTTACAAATACTAAAATATTAGTGTCTCTCAGACAGTATAATACTGTTCTTGTGGCTAACATTACCAATGCTCAATATTTTCAATTCTCTTTTTTTCTCTGGATATGCAAAAGCTTACATTTCTTAGCTCTACAAGTTAAGCAGCACTGTGTAACTAGTTCTACTAATGAACAGTGACCCGAGGTGATGTGCTACTTCCAGACCAAAGCATTTACAAGTCTGTGCATGATTCACCATGCTGTCTTTCCTGGCACAAAGAACCCTGAGGTATCATTCAGATGGAGTTACCAGAAGAAGGAAGCAATCTGGAATGTTGAGCCACTACATGAAGGGCTGCCCTGGAGAAACTCCTGGACCTTAGCAGATCTGCCTGAGTAAGAAACTTTTATGTGATAAGCCTCTGAAATTTTGGCATAGTTTATTACTGCAGCATTCCCTAGCCTAACCTGACAAATAGAATCTGTATACTAACTTTGCCTATGTTAAAGGTTTTTGTGGCCTTTTGTGTTTTCCATAGTCAGATGATAGTTATATGGTACACCTTTTCCAATAATATTTACTATAATTAGCATTTTAATTAATAACCTATTCTATTAGTCTCTACCACCAACTTAAGATCTCAAATTTTGAATCTAAATGAACAATATTTTAAATTATATATACCTATATCTCAAACTTACACCCTGTCAATCATTACCAACCAGTAAAGAAGGATACATTTGTTTATGCAGTATTTTAATTCATTAAATAACCATAGATGTTTCTAGTCATGTTCCCTGGGAAGCAGACCCTGAGATAGAGATTTGCATGCAGGAAAACTTATTAGGGGGTTGTCTTGGAATTAATACTTGTGGTGAAATGCAGGATTGGATAGAGGAGAAGCTGGGCTGTGAAATAGTTATAACAAAGCCTAAACCAACCCTACCCTAAGGGTGGCTCTGAAGCTAGGGTGGCCCTTCAGAAGTGTTCCAAGTTGAGACAAGGGTACTGGGCCCTTGTATACCCCTCAATGATCAGTCATTGGATAAAGACTGCTCCCAGGAAGCAGGTGTGACCTTGGGTAAGGCAATTTCTGAATGGAGCTGACATCTTGACAGCTGTGAGCCACAGCATTCCCAGCAGCTGGACAAACAAGTCCTGAAGAGGAATGTGGTGTCAGTGGAATCTACCCCAGTGTCCAGTACACCTGATAATCATGATGAGGCATTATCTGTCTGTTGGATGATCACCACCACCATCATCACTATCATATTTACAGACAATTTTACTATGTGCCAGGCACGTCTTAAGTGCTCTGAAACTGTTAACTCATGTAATTCCCAAAATAACCCTATAATATAATCTTAAATGCTCTGCCTTCAAAAATGAAAATCAGGGCTTCTCTGGTGGCGCAGTGGTTGAGAGTCCGCCTGCCGATGCAGGGGACACGGGTTCGTGCCCCAGTCCGGGAAGATCCCACATGCCACGGAGCGGCTGGGCCCATGAGCCATGGCCGCTGAGCCTGCGTGTCCGGAGCCTGTGCTCCGCAACGGGAGAGGCCACGGCAGTGAGAGGCCCGCGTACCGCAAAAAAAAAATGAAAATCAATATAGGTGTTTTCTGCAACATGCCCCAATCCCAGAAATGCTTTGCTAATGACCATTCAGTAATTTCCATTGTAAGTTACTCTATCTAATATGAGCAGTCCCATTCAGTAACTGTCATTGGCCAAGATAGTTACTCTTTTCATGGGCTGCATCTTCTAAATCATGATGGCATTATGATGTCTCTAATTTACTTTAAAAAAAAATTGAGCGTGGATATTGTGATATTATATGGGAATATATATGTGTGTTAATTTAGGCTACATCATGAGTGCTGTTACTTGCCCTAATTAGGAGCTCACACTCCCAGGTATGGTCAGCTGATATTTAGCCGTAAGGCCACAGTCCAGAGGAAGCTACGACAAGTGCTTTAGACATCCTTATCTTGACCAACACCAGAATTTTGCTAATTAGCATAATAAATATTAGCAATCAGTTTTCATTGGTGAAATTAGTGTTCAAGTTATATGGATTGGCTAATATATTTTAGACATTCCACTTTTGCTGAATAGGGTATAAAAATCTAGCAAGCACCGTAATCTGTATCTTTAGGAAAGGTACCAATATTTGATCCCTAAAATGTCCTGTACCCAGCTATTGTTTCATTGGACTCTGGTTGCCTGAATCCTGTCTCTAAACATTACTGCATCTACCTTAAGTGAACCTTTCATGCATGTTGTAGTCATAGATGGTAGCCAGTCTTCAAACTGATCCTTAATGCCGTTAATACCAATGATTCTTAGTATTTATCCCTTTCTGTAGTTCCCCCACACTGAACAGAGATGACTTGTGTGAATAAGATATTCTGGAAATGAAGGCAGGGCCATCCAAGGATAAGTCTTAAAAGATATTGCAGACCCTGCATTTTCTCTCTTGGATTATCTATTCTGGAGGAAGTCAGCCACCATGCTGTGAAGCTGTTACGGAGAGATCCATGTGGGGCGGAACTCGGGTCTCCTGCTGGTAGTCAACTAACTTGCCAGCTTTGTGAGCGACTCGTCTTAGAAGTAGATTCTCCAGGCCTAGTCAAGCCTTGGGTAACAACAGCCCCAGCCAACATCTTGACTCATGAGAGACCCCGAACAAAAACTACCCAGCCAATTTGATTTATCCCTAATCTACAGAAACTATGAGGTAATAAATATTTATTGTTACTTTAAGTCACTAGGTTTTGAGGTAATTTGTTATGTAGCAATAGATAGCTAATACATCATAGTACATAAAAGGACAGAGAGCTGGAACTTAATTGAACTTATAGAAGAGATTGTATGAACTGTTGCGTGTAAGCCTCCTTGTTAATTACTTTTTAAAATGTCTGTTTATATGACGGAATTTGGTCTAATACTTGCTTGCACTGTGACTTAGTAAAAAAGCTATGTCAGAGGAACCACCCCCTTCACTTATGTCAAAAATTGGCGGCTACTTTTATCTGTCAAAAAGAACAAAATAGTTGTGTGTGACCAAATTGACTTAGCTAATTTTGCAAGACAGGCCTATTGATTTTTCTGCCTACTACAGCTTGGCTCTATCCATTTCTCTTTATCACCACCATCAGTCCAGTCCAGACTACCTTCATGTCTCACCCTGGACCACTATAACAATCTTCTCACTCATCTAGTCATACCCATTGATCCTCTTCCATCCCACCGTCAATATTAAAGTTAAAGTGATCCTTTTAAAACACAAATCTATTCAAGTAATTCCACCACCATCCCTGCCCTTATTTAAAACCTTTTAGGACTCAGAGAAGATCATAAGGCAAAGACATAACCTAACATAGCTTACCAAACTCCTGCCCGATCTGGTCCTGCCAACCCTTTGAGTGTTGTCTTGAACTCTTCTCACTCTTGCTCTCTTTGATTGCCTGTCACTGGCCTTCCTTCAATTACTAGTACTTTTCCTGTTCCTACTCACAACAGAGAATTTGTATGTGGTGTTTCCTCTGCCTTGAAATCTCTTCCTTTTCCTCTTTGTCTAGTTCAAGTCTGCCTATCCTTCATATCTAGTGCATATGTCAGTTCTTCAGCAAAACTTCCCCCAATCTCCGATTGACTCTCATACATTCCCATCATACATTCCCTCCTTTGTGTACCTGTCACATTGCAATTTTACATTTGTTTGTGTAATTATTTGATTAATGTTTGTGTTTACTGCTATACATTCTCTAAGAGCAGGTACCATATATAGTTTAACTCATTTATGTATGCCCTGGAGCCCAAGAACATACTGCATATTTGATAAATATTTGTTTAAAGACTTAATAACTGATTAACTAATTGAATGAACTCAGGTGGGTATAAATGTTGCTTCAGAGCCAGAGTGCCTACGTTCAAATTCTGGCAGTTCCTAACTATGTAATGTTAAAAAGATTTTACCTCACTGATCTTTAGATTTGTCCTCTGTAAATTGGGAATAATAATTACCTTATAGTGTATTGCAGGGAATAAATGAGTTAATATACATTGAGGGCTTAAAGCCATTCCCAACACATTAAGTGCTATGTATGGCAAGTGCAATTATTATTATTATTGTTATTAACATGCTTAGTCATTTTGTCATGCTAGTTCCTTAGGCCATGGCTACCAGTTCCCTGGATAAGTTCATTCTTTTCTTACAGATAACAAATTCCAAGTGTCTATGTAAAAACAAGAAGCTATGTAAAAGACACAAACTGAGGGCAGAGCTTATAAATCTTTTTGAGCTGTCCAGTTTTGGCTTAGGTATAAGGATACTAATATTAACCCCCTTATCACTGGTGTTTCTTTGGTAATTTCCTATTTATACAAAAAGACAAAGCAGTGCTTAAATGAGAATTTCAAAGAGTTCTATAGCTGTCTTTTACTAGGGCACAGTTCACGCACCAAAAAGAATTGAGCCCACCATCTCTCTGAGTTTTTTGCATTGGTTACCTACTTGTAGTTCAAATAATGGCAAGATATTAACACAATATGTAATACTATTGATCTCTTTGGATTATAGACCTTCTATACTTTGAGGTTTAAATGTTAAAGCTACAGGTTTGTAACTTTTGAACACCATATGTTATAGACTGTTGAAATGATGTCTCCCTACTTGACAGTGGAATCATGCTTAGTGCAAAGGCAGCAATGGTTGGATCTTGTTTAGCTGCTAATGCTTCTTATAGAAGTTGTGAATGCTTGCACTTTATTATATTCAGGGTCCCCACCTACAGATAGGTCTCTTATAAGCTGCCATTAATTTGGACAATAGGTCATAAACTGAAGGGTTGTTTTAGGTAAGTATTGCAAATGATGTGTTCTGTTCTTTGTTTACTACCAACCATGAAAAACAACACTGTACTTTCCAGAGAAACTGAGATCACCCAGTCCTTGCAACTTAGGTCATTTTCGTTTGGGAGGGAAAAAAAAAAGAATTCTTTTCAACTCCTTGCCAGTTCCTCCTCGCTTTTTGAGAAGGCGATACCTCTGAAAGAAAATAGATCAAAGATACATGGGGCTAAGGGCAGATCAGATAGCTATACTTTGTAGTCTGTTGAAAACAGAGCTAGCTTTACTGGAAAAGAGATTATGTGTTATAGTTATAAGGAACAGAGGAAAGGTTAGAGGGGTTACTAACCTAAAAAACCAACCCCCAGTCCTCTACCACCTTGTCAGAACTTAAAATTCCACCATTAGAAATTCATTTGTTTGCATTTTAAACAGTAATTCCTTAAAGCAGTTACCTGTGGAAAAAAGTGAATTCTCTATCAATTATTTTTCCTGAAAGTGAATTTTGAGAGCACTGAGACCAAGAGGTAACACTAACTCCTGAAAACTCTGATTTGACTGTAGGACTGCTATGGAGAGAAAAGGTTGGAAGAGTACAGGTTACGTTTGAAGAGAAGCTAGAGGGAAATCTGTGGCCATAGAAAACAGTGATTATAATGTGTGATGACTGTGAGGAGAAAGAGAAAAAAGAAGTGGATTTCTTTTTTGATTTGTTGCTCTGGGCATCTACAATAGAAGAAAGAAAATATATTACTATATGATGAGATACAATGAAAATGATACAGACAAAACAGGAGAGTCATGCCTAGAATGTGAGAGCAACTCAACTTCCTTAAATATCCTGGTCATTTGCTTTTTTATGACCATAATCATGCTAAATTCATTCCCTACTTGTAGAGTAATTAGTATATATTGAGCATCTTGAGAGTAAGACAAAATTTTTAAGTTTTCTGTTTCTGAGAAGCTCTCCATATGTCCTCTCTCCAGTAATTCACTCATCAATGCATAAACTGTTTACCTATTAAACTGAATGTGAGAGATTGAGACCCCATCCACTAAAAAGTGAGGAAACACAGGTCCCTTTGTCTTGCAACAAGGAACCAAGTTACATACAAAAAGTAAAGGTAAGATGAATAGATAAGGAAGGAGGCTGGTACAGATTTATACAATTAACTATTATTATGTGCTTAATATTTGCCAGTTGAGCTGGAAAGGAAAAACTATGTATGAGAAAAATCTATCACCTTGTGATGAGCAAAGAAGTTTTTGGCAGGATGACAATTTGCTGGTGGGTATAGGGAAGATGGAAACAGTAGGAGCAAAGGAGTTGTCCCAATTTACACTCCACCAGCAATGTACAAGAGTAGTAGTATCTGATTCTGAAAATTTTAGTATGTAGTGGTACCTGATTATGGTTTTAATTTACATTTCCCTCATAAATAATGATACTGAATCTTTTTTCATATGCTTGTTGATCATTTAGATATCTAGATTTATGAAATACATATTCAAATCTTTTGCCCGTTTTTCACAAAATTGAGTTCTTTGTCTTATTGATTTATAATGGTGCCTTATATATCTTGGATGTAAGTTTTTTGTCAATAGTCGTTTTATATTTTTCTTTTCCTACTCTGTGTATCGTTATCTCATTCTCTTAAAAATGTCTTTTGATAAGTGAAAGTTCTTAATTTAATGAAGTCTATTTTATCAGTCTCTTTTTTCATGGTTTGTGCTTTTGTATTTAAGAAAACATTGCCTATCTTAAGGTCATGAAGGTATTTCCCTATGTTTTCTTCTAGAAGTTTCATTGTTTTACCCTTTACATTAGATCTTTGATCTATTTTGAGTTAATATTATGTATAATGTGAGGAAGGGGTCAGGTTAAAATTTTTCCATATAAATATTCAATTGATCCAGAACAGTTTATTCAAAAGATTATCCTTTCCTCCACTGACTTGCACCTTTGTCATAAATCATATAATTCTTAATGTGTGATGATTTCCCCTAACTATTCTATTAAATGTATTATTTGAGTGAACAATACATTCAATTGGTAAGAAAATCAAAACAAATTAATGAAGAAACTAAATTTAAAAAGGTACAAAAATGCAAATGGTGAAGAGCAGAAATAAATGTACCTTCTATTCTGTTCGTCTGTACTCTATTTCTTTCTCCAGAAGCAATGACAAGTGTCAGTGCCCAGATATGCCAACTACTC
Source organism: Phocoena sinus (assembly GCF_008692025.1). NCBI lineage: Eukaryota > Metazoa > Chordata > Mammalia > Artiodactyla > Phocoenidae > Phocoena > Phocoena sinus. The sequence continues at coordinate 102,663,393 of NC_045765.1, read as the reverse complement.
TGCTTAACTTTCTAGGGTCCTGAATAGAGAAAGCCCTTTATCCCAAAGTCCACCCCCTGATTCTAATATAATGACTTCTCTAGGTGATTCTGATATTAAGTTTCTAGGTGGTTCTGATACGAGTTTGTTCCAACATAATTTAAAAGTCTATTTTCCTTTACTCTTTTAAAAAGCATATGACTGGATTTTTTTTTAAAGCCCAATTAGATTAAGACTTTATTTTATTAGGGGGATTCAAGTTACTTATATTTATTGTGACTGTATTTATTCCTGCCATTTTATTTATATTATTTACTACTTTTTTTTTCTTTTCTGCCTTTTGTGGAACTAATCAAGCTTGATTTTTTTCTTATTTTAGTAGTTTAGAAAGTATACGTCTTATTTTGTATTCTGCTCCTATATATTTAAATTTTAACCTCCATTTTATATATATTTGCTCTTAAAGTGTAGAATTAAGTAGCATCTGTATCCTGCCCTGATCCTGCCCTTCTCCCCCACTTTCTCCTACAACTCAAATAGGGGAAGATCCAATTTTTGTACAGTCCAAAGCTTATACAATTTGGGGGATCCTCTTTAAAATAATTTGAAATTCTAAACTTAAAAATTGGGTAAGAAAGTGAATGTTTATTTAGAATGAGAAAAGAAATCAGAACAAAATATAATTTTTTAAATTTTACAAATCTTTAAAAAATGATAGTTCCACAAACATAACAGAATCCAGAAAATAACAATATTTTTATTAACTGCCTGGGATACTTCTATAATACTTTTTTCCCTACATTTTCTCTTATAATTTTGCATTTCCGATTATTGGAAGCTAATAGAAGCAAATTGTATTCTAGCTGTGTATCTTTCATGCTTGGTCCCTCTGTCCCCCTCACTGTCTACATAACTTCCAGTGCTGGGTACCATGGGACACACTTACATCATGATACATCCCTAGGCTCTGTAGCTTTGCCAAGTGAGTCAGCAAAGTTGGAAGCAGGATTCCTAAGATCTTTCCTACATTGGGGGCACTATGGAAGAAAAGTTAACGGTTCACAAATTGACAGTGAACCACCTAAATATATTCCCCTAAATCCAAATTAAATGATTTTCTCAACTCAACCTCCCCCTGTCCAAATCCCCCAAATATCCATAGCTATGCAATACCATCTGTCTTTAAAAGTATAACAGAGAGGAACTGAGAGAAGAAACAAGAAGTGATCAAATGATTATTTTAGCAAATAAAATACTTAAATATTTTCAAGTATTTTATATTTTAAGGATTTTAAAAGGATAGGCATATAAATCATATGATCATTTTAATAGATGCAGAAAAAACTTTTGACAAAGTCCAACATCGATTAAGGATAAAAACTCTCAACAAAGTGGGTATAGAGGGAGCATACATCCACATAATAAAGGTCATATATGATAAGCCCACAACTAACATCATACTCAACAGTGAAAAGCTGAAAGTATTTTCTCTAAGATAAGGAACAAACAAGGATGCCCACTCTCATCATATTATTCAATATAGTATTGGAAGTCATAGTCACAGCAATCAGACAAGATAAAGAAATAAAAGGAATCCAAATTGGAAAAGAGGAAGTAAAACTGTCGTTGTTTGCAGATGACATGATGTGATGCTATATATGGAAAATCCTAAAGATACCACCAAAAAACTATTAGAACTAATAAATGAATTCAATAAAGTTGCAAGATACAAAATTAATATACAGAAATCTGTTGCATTTCTATACACTAACAATGAATTATCAGAAAGAGAGATTAAGAAAACAATCCAATTTACAACTGCATCAAAAAGAATAAAATACCTAGGCTAAATCTAAGCAAGGACCTAAAAGACTTGTACTTGGAAACTAAAAGACATTGATGAAGGAAACTGAAGATGACACAAACAAATGGAAAGACGTGTCATACTCATAGATTGGAAGAATTAATATTGTTAAAATGACCATACTCCCCAGCAATCTACAGATTCAATACAATCCCTATCAAAATACCAATGGCATTTTTCACAGAACTAGAACAAAAAATTCTAAAATTTGTATGGAAACACAAAAGACCTGACTAGCCAAAACAATCTTGAGAAAGAAGAAAACTGGAGATATTATGCTTCCTGATTTCAAGCTATACTACAAAGCTACAGTAACCAAAGCAGTATGGTACTAGCATAAAAACAGGCCCATCGATCAATGGAACAGAATAGAGAGCCTTGAAATAAACCCACACTTTTATTATCAGTTAATCTTTGACAAAGGAGGCACAAATACACAATGGGAAAAGACAGCCTCTTCAATAAATGGTGTCGGGAAAACAGGACAGCTACATGCAATAGAATCAAACAGGACTACTTTCTCACACCATATACAAAAATAAACTCAAATAGATTAAAGGCTTAAATATAAGACCTGAAACCATAAAACTTCTAGAAGAAAACATTGGCAGAGTTCTCTTTGACATCAGGCATAGCAAAATGTTTTTTTAATCTGTCTTCTCAGGCAAGAGAAATTAAAGCAAAAAACAAATGGGACTACATCAAACTAAAAAGCATTTGCACAGAGAAGGAAACTATCAACAAAACAAAAAGGCAGCCTACTGAATGGGAGAAGATATTTGCAAATAGTACATCTGATAAGGGGTTAATATCCAAAATGTACAAAGAATTCATGCAACTCAACATCGAAAAAGCAAGCAACCCAATTCAAAAATGGGCAGAGGACCTGAGTAGACATTTTTCCAAAGAAGACATGCAGATGGACAACAGACACATGAAAAGATGCTCAACATCACTAACCATCAGGGAAATGCAAATCAAAACCACAATGAATTATCACATCACACATGTGAGAATGGCTATTATCAAAAAGACAACAAATAACAAACGTTGGCAAGGATGTGGAGAAAAGGGAACCCTCATGCACTATTGGCGGGAATATATTGGTATGACCACTATGGAAAACACTATGGCAATTCCTCAAAAAATTAAAAATGGAACTACCATACGATCTAGTGATTCCACTTCTGGGTATTTTTCTGAAGAAAACAAAAACACTAATTAGAAAAGATTCATGCACCCCAATGTTCTTTGGAGCATTATTTACAATAGCCAAGATATTGTAGCAACCTAAGTGCCCATCAATAGATGAATGGATAAAGAAGATGTAGTATATTTGTACAATGGAATACTACTCAACCATATAAAAAATGAAATCTTGTCATTTACAACAATATGGATGGACCAAGAGCATAAAGCATTAAGCCATGCAGCTAACTCTCCTTATACCTTTTCCTGCTGTTTACCTGTAAACTGAAAAAGTTACTGCTATGGTTTGAATATTCGGGTCCCCCCGAAATCCGTATGTTGAAATTCTAACGCCGAGAGATGATGGTATTAGGAGATGGGGTTTTGGGGAGGTTGCTTAGGTCATGAGTGTGGAATCCTCATGAATGGGATTAGTGTTTTTATAAAAGAGACCCCATGCAGCTGCTTACCCTCTTCTGTGAGGACACAGAGAGAAGTCACCAGCTATGAGCCAAAAAAGGCCTTCATCAGAATGTGACCATCCTGGCACCTTGATTTTGGATTTCCCAGCCCCCAGAACTGTGAGAAATAAATTTGTGTTGTTTATAGCTCTCCAGTTTGTGATATTTTGTTGTAGCAGCTCAAATGGACTAAGATGGATATTTTCTTTCTTTGTTTTAGGCTCAAATGTTTAATGCTTTCTCAGTTTAGAATTATATTGCTCTACTTTAAAAATGGCTACCATTTATTTTACTTTTTTAGGAAGTGTTCCCTCCTGGTACATTTCCTAAAAGAGTTTGTACCTGACAAGGGTTATTTGTTTAAGCGTTTGATAGCATTCACCAATAAAATCATCTGGGCCTAGAGCTTTCTCTGCCAGAAGGTTTTTCAGTGAAAAATTCAATTTCTTCAAGTAAAGTGCTATTCAGATTTTCTGTTTCATTGTTTGTCAGTCGAGTAAGTTATATTTTTCAGAGAATTGGTCTATGTCATATAAATTGTTGAATTCATTGGCATAAAGATATTCATCATATTTCCTTATTATCCATTTAATTCTTTAAGATCTGTACTGATACACCCTCTTTTATTCTTCACACTGATAACTTGTGTTCTCTTTTTTTTTGTCTTCATCAGTCTAGCTAGGAATTTATCACTTTTATTAATCTTTTCAAAGAGCTGTTTTTTGGGCTTTGTTAATTTTTTCTGTAGTTTCCTGTTTCATTACTTCCTGTTCCTATTTTTATTATTTCTCTTTTCCCATTTATTTTGAGTTTACTTTGCTTTTCTTTGTCTAACTTTTTAACTTGGAAACTTAAGTTACCACTTTTATAATTTCTTTTCTAACATATGCAGTTAGAACTGTAACTTTCTCCCAGCACTGTTTTAGCTGCATCTCATAAATTTTGATATGTTATATTTTCAGTATCATTCAGTTTGAAATATTTTCTAATTTCCATTGCGATTTCCATTTTTAACCCACTGGTCTAGTTAAACATGTAATGTGAATTTCAAATATTTGCATTTGGGGAAATATATCTTATTATTATTGATTTTTAATTTAATTTCATTGTGATTACAGAAGATACTTTTCAAGACTTCAGTCTTTTAAAATTTATTAAGACTTGTTTTATCATATGCTCAGCATATGATCTATTTCAGTGAGCATACCATGTGCACATGAAAAGAATGGATATTCTATCAGTCGTTGTATATAGTATTCTATAAGTGTCAGTTAGGTCAAGGAAATTGGTAGTATTCAGATCTACATCTTTACTGATTTTTTTCTGGCTGTTCTGTGAATTGCTGGGAGAGGGGTGTTAAATATTCCATGATTAGATTTGTCTATTTCTTCACTTAATTGTCAATTTTTACTTCATGTGCTTTAAAGGTCTTTTATTATGTCTTCTTAGTGAATTGATCCTTTTGTTATTATGAATTATCCCTATCTTTGTTAATTTCCTTTGCCTTGAAGTCTGTTTCATCTGATATTAACATAGCCACTTCAGCCTTCTTTGATTGTTTGCATGGTTTATATAATGTTCCATCTTTTTCCTTTCAACCTAGCCATGTATTTAAAGTAAATTATTTTTTTTACAGAACATGTAGTTGAGTCTTGCTTTTTTATTATCCATTCTGAAATTTTCTACCTTTTAGCTGGAGTTTTTAACTAATGTATATCTAATGTAACTATTATTCTGTCTCTATTCTTACCACTTTACTGTTTGCTTTCTGTTTGTCCCATTAGCTTTTTGCTCTTCTTTGTCTATTTATCCACAATTTTTAGGCAAACTGAACATTAGTTCTTTAGGCCTATAAGATTGCAAGTTTTTATCTGGTTTTTAGTCACCCAGCATGGCACCAGATGGCCAAAACCCCCATAAAAACAGGAAGTTCACTTAGTGTCATTCACTTTATCAATTAATTTTTCTGATTCACTCCTGTTTTTTATTACTTTTGGTCATATTCCCATGCCTTTAGATAGTTGTTTTTGAGATACTGTCCATATTTTATCACTGTTACCTGTGGAACAGTTTGCTCAATAGTAGATACTCTCCTTTTGCCAGAGATGGAGGCAAATTTTTAAAGCTTATAACAACTGTTACAATGCCCCCCACTTATACAGTGTCTGATGAATCTAGGTGTTTAAGTGACATCCACCAGTTTGTAGCTATGGCTTCCTGAAATAATTAACTAGTAGAGGCATATGAATGGATCACTGCTAGCTCTGAAATCTACTGTTGGTGGAATCATAAAGAAAAGCTTGCTAGGTGATTTTTGTGTTTGTGAAGTATTTAGAATGTTGGTAAGAAAATGAATAAGCAATATTTTAAGTGTTCACCTTTCGATAGTGGAATTATAAGATGATTTGTTTTCTCCTTCACGTTTTTTTAGAATTTTCCAAATCTCTGTAATTGAACTGCTTTATAACTGAAATGAAGATATTAGTTCTTTTTTACTAAAGGGAATGAAAGAGCACTAACATCTGCTGAGTACCTACCATGAGCTGGGTAGTGCACTAGGCACTGTCCCATTTAAAACTTTTTAGATATTTTTTAAACCAGAGGAAAATATTTTTTTAGTTAACTGTTAAAGTGTGGTTTAAAAGTATATTTATTTTTCATCATAATGATGTCTCTTGGTTGTTTGTTTCTTTTTCAGTAGGAGCCTTTCTGTGTCCTGCCCAGGTTAACATTAGTCAGCAAGCTCTAGATACACATCAATATCTGATATGCAGTATGGGTGAGAAAAACCAATGCTCCTTCAATATCCCCAGGCATTAAATTTAACCTCTGGTAATCTTGGAAAGGGACAACATCCCTGTGTCTTCCTGATATTCTTGAGTTACCTAAACTGTGTGGGATCTTGTCTTTTCTTCTAAGGAGCAATAAAATGTTTCATTTAATTCAGGAGCAATAACACCTTTCATCCAGCCTCATTCAATTTACCAGTTTAATTTTTTCTTCTCATTCTTTCAGAATGCTTAAGCAATGAGAGTATAGTCATAATAGAGCAAGGCTGAACAATATATTGCACATTGTACATGTACTACACATGTAGTACATGTACTACACATGTAGTACATGTAGCAATGTACTACATGGGCAGAATCAGAGACCAAGCAAACTTCAGCCCTCATTTCCTGAGGACCAAAAGCAGCTCCTATGTTCGTGCCCTAGGACTTACCCTCAGTGCTTTCTAGGTAAAACTGCCTTGGATTCCCTCTCCTAATCAGGAGAAGGTGATTGGATTAAGTCATGTTTCACATGAAGTATTTTGGCCCCTTATTTGAACCAGTCACTACACTTGAGGCAGTTGTAACCAGGACTGCTGTAATGATCTGACAAAAGACCTATTCCTTCAACATTACCAGTCATTAACTCTCCAAGACAAGACGTGACATGCCACAGCCCTCAGAGAGTTCATCCAGTAGGAGCCTCTTCTTGACAAATACAATCCCTTTTCACCTTTGTTCATGACAATTTTATTTCTTTCACAGTGTCAAACTACCAATTCTTCCAAATCAGCACTTCCTAGTTGGACCAAGGGAATTATTTTCACTTCAAAGAGAGATGCTACTATCTTTTCTTTTGATTGTATTTTACTTTAATTGGTCTTTCTCAGAATAGTAATTTTAAGTAGATACATATTTAAAATAGCAAAGCTTGATACTAATGCCTGTCATTGTTTTCTCTATCATTATTTTGGCTGCAAATTTTACAGTTTGAAGTATAAAACGCCTGTTTTAAGCATATGCCCTACTTCATGTTCAGTGTATGCAATACTTATTGCACAGATGTGATGCCAAAATGAATCCAGCAACTGGGATATTTGCCTTAAAGTAAAAGAGAAGAAGGATGTGTCTAGTCTTCAATTCTTAACTTTATTTAAGTAACTTTGCCTACTTAGGAAATTATAAAATAAATTCTCTTGTAAAAATGGATTACTGGTTCAAAATATCTCTTTTTCCTCCAGTGGTTAACCCTATACAAAACTATAAAACTGATACCAAAATTAAGAAGCACTTTCCTTTAAAGGTGTGATTCCCCCTGGAGCATCTCTCATTAGCTAGAATCCAGGTTCAACAATCTGAAAACCAATGCAGGGTTATGAAGAGAAGTAAAGCGGAATATGGTTCTGTTTCAGTTGATTTAAAATGTAACCAGGCAAACACAGGAAAACTAAACTGAGAGACTCAGGGGAAAAATAGATCACAGAGAATATAATGGCCTAAGAGCAGTCTGAGGTGAGAACCTGCAGATGGTCAGTGAAAAGGCATTCCAAGTCAAGTTCAGGAACTGGATGAATGGAAATAAGGAAAGTGGACTATGCAGTTGCCAGATGATATCCAAAGGCATAAGAGTATGGACTCTTGTACTGAGCATAGATTTTCTCTCCAGATAAGCCTTCTCTGGAGTGTAGAATAGCAAAGGTCTATGAGATAGAGTTTACCAGGGGTCAGCTTAAGATAAAAAGAATGAGAAAGAAGAAAAAAACTAAGGAAGGAGTAGTAACTTCAACTCTTGTTCTCTCTTGAAGACTGTCACATTGAATCTAATAGAGGATCATCTGCTTAGTAATTAGAGTTGAATGGATGGGATCTCTAATGAACTGAAGGAGAATGAGTGCTAATCTGAATGATGGGCGGTACCTAAAGCAGTGAGACTAGGAGGAGAAAGGCAATTCCCTGGGGAGACAGAGAATAAGGTTCAGTGGATATAGGAGAGCAAACTCATGGTAGCATTTAAAATTAATTATTGGGACTTCCCTGGTGGTCCAGTGGTTAAGAAGCCGCCTTCCAATGCAGGGGACGCAGGTTCAATCCCTGGTCAGGGAACTAAAATCCCACATGCCATGCGGCAACTAAGCCGGCATGCCGCAATTACTGAGCCTGTGCGCTCTGGAGCCCGCACACCACAACTAGAGAGAAGCCCACGCACTGCAAAGAAGAGCCCGCGCACCACAACAAAAGACCCCGCATGACACAACAAAGATCCTGTGTGCTGCAACTAAGACCCAATGCAGCCAAATAAATAAATAAAATACAAATTTAAAATAAATTGTTAATTAATTGACATCAAGGTAACTTTCAGCTATTCAGTTACAGAGGAAACCCACATTTAGAGGTTACAGTTACTTTTCTTCTCTTAAGATATAGTTAGATGTGCTCTACTTCCCCAGTGTACATAATTTTTTAAAATAATAGTCCAGATTATGAACTAGAAAAGCGAGTTATTACCATGTAACAGTCTTGTGCTATGGAGTATAATTGTTTACTAACTTGTTCCAAATGCTCTCATTTTTTGTTTCTTTCTCTCTTAATTAGATTTTTCAGTACTTCCAGGGCTGGATAAATATTATGCATTGCTTAAAAGCCTGACCTCTGAAGGTTGATATAGCAGGTGTGATTCCTAGCTTCTCTTATTCATGTGGCCTTCAGCAAATTATTAACCTCTGTAAGCTTCAGTTTCTTCATATGTAAAATGGGAATAACAAGAATACCTTCCTCGTAGGGTTGTACTGAGGAATAAGTAAAGTAAATAAAATGATGTAACATAGGGCTTCCCTGGTGGCTCAGTGGTTGAGAATCTTTCTGCCAATGCAGGGGACACAGGTTCGAGCCCTGGTCTGGGAAGATCCCACATGCCGCGGAGCAACTAGGCCCGTGACCCACAACTACTGAGCCTGCGCGTCTGAAGCCTGTGCTCCGCAACAAGAGAGGCCACGGCAATGAGAGGCCCGCGCACCGTGTTGAAGAGTAGCCCCCGCTCACCACAACTAGAGAAAGCCCTTGCACAGAAACGAAGACCCAACACAGCCATAAATAAATAAATAAATAAATAAATAAATAAATAAAAATGATGTAACATAAATAAAACATTTCCATTTTGTGACAAATAGCACAGCATTTAAGAACTGATTTTCGTGACTTCCCTGGAGGCACAGTGGTCAAGAATCTGCCTGCCAATGCAGGGGACACAGGTTTGAGCCCTGGTCCGGGAAGATCCCACATGGCGTGGAGCAACTAAGCCCATGTGCCACTACTACTGAGCTTGCATTCTACAGCCTGCGAGCCACAACTACTGAGCCCGCGTGCCACAACTACTGAGCCCACGTGCCACAACTACTGAAACCCGTGTGCCTAGAGCCTGTGCTCCACAACATGAGAAGCCCGCACACCACAACAAAGAGTAGCCCCTGCAACTGCAGAAAGCACGTGTGCAGCAACGAAGACCCAATGCAGCCAAAAATAAATAAATTTATTTAAAAAAAAAAAAAAAGAACTGATTTTCACCAGATTTGAGATTATGTTTGGGATGATTTGAGTGAAACTAAAGATTCGAAAATGTGATAATCCCTCAGGGCAGCTGAAACTGAAGCACAATAAGGGGCCCATGTGACTATTCAATGGGAGAGACAAGCCACAGGCAACAGGATGCAAATGGAAGGGAGTAAATAAGCAATGGTTTCTAAGAGACAGTGATTCCAAGCAGTGGATGATTTGCAATTGGCTGCTTCCCACATGGGCAACTCTAGGTATGGTACTCCAGAGAAAGCAGCAATAGCAAATTATTTCTTTTTATATATTTCTTTTTATGATAATACATTCATAGGAGGACATGAACATGGGAAAAAGAAGTTACTATGTTAAACAAAAGACAATATTTACTAACCTCCAATAATTGCAAATTCAAAGCCTAAGAGAACTGGATTGGATTATGGTTTCTAAAGAAACTATTGGACCCAGCCACTGAGGTTCCTCACCATTCTGTATGCTTCCAGAACCTGCAACCTCCCTCCCTTCTGCCACTTCCCCCATACACACAAGCAATGTGAAAGCAATGCTAGTTTTTAGCTGTGATTAGTAGCTGATTCATACAATAAACTGAAAAGAGCCATTCAAGGAAAAAGAAAAAAATATATTATAATAGAAGACATATAACATTCACTCATTCTATAATATAGTTTCTAAAATATATATGTACTTATATATGATATATATAAAGATATATTATGCATAAATACAGTCACTAGGCAATCACCACACACCACATAAATTGTATATATTATCAAAATCTGGTATACATCATATTTGTATTTAATGCATCTGAATGCTCTAATGATTACTAAATAGAAGCAAGCTGATAAACTGCAAGCTATGTCTAGAAAATTGGTCACTAAGACTGTATTAGAAGTATTCTAGGAATAGAAGTAAACAGAAAACAGGTAAGTCTAATTGTTTGCATAATTGTAGTTAATATTAAATTAAAATGTACCACATGGTTTTTAAACTTTTGATTTAAAATTTCCTGGTTGTAAATGTGAACAATGCCTCCTCTAAATTATTCCTAAAATAAAACTTAACAGCATAAATACTTAATAGCTTAAATAACTATGATAGAGTTCTGTGTTTTATTCCTTTATTTTATTTATCTGGGTCATAAATGAAGGATTTCAATCCTTCATTTGGCATCTTTCAGAAGTACTACATTTATACACATAAAAAAGGAATTATATTTTTATTTCCTTATGTGATTTCAGAAAGTAAACAAACTGGTGATTTTATTAAGCATTTATTAACCTTATAATGATGCATCAGACTTAATGTTAAATATATTGCTTGTATATCCTTAAAAATTTTTTTAAATGGGGAGGAAATAGGCTATTTCTTCAAAGACAGAAGAAATACAGAACTAAGAAATAGGTTAGTCATAAACTTAAGAAGCATTTTTTTTTTGAGGGAGAAGAAAAATAAAACATTTTTCTTCTCCCTCAATTAGAGTTTTTTTAAAAAGATTAGTTACTTGGGGCTAATAATGGGAAGCATTAACAGAGACAATAACAGAGATATGGTTGCTTGATATTATTGCTATGAGATTTCATTCAACCCTGCATGCGTGAGACCTTGCCCTGGCCCTTTAACTCTGCTGCACTCCAAGGTGTGTGGTGGTGTGCAGTGGTAGATAGCTCAGGTGCCATGTGATTGAGGACTTTAAATGTCAGAATACAGAGATTGTCCATAATTTGTCAAGCAGTGAAGAACAACTGAAGATTAAGAGGCAAATAGGGAGAGGGTTATAATTAAAAAATAAATTCTTAGGAAAGGAACTCAATAATTTACCTAGTGTAAAGAACTGGTAACTAAAAGAATTCAGAATGAAGAATTTGAAAGACAGTATCTAACTCAGGCATGTACTAATAATAATCATAAAATCTATAATTGGACTTCAGAATGGGATACTAACTGATACGTCAGAGAGTCTTTAAGTTCAAGTGAAATCTTAGAGGCGAGTCGGGGTGGTGGTGATAAGTAGTTTTCAAGTATTTTTAGTAGTGAGCATTTAAATTTAAAAATAAAAAAGAAGCAACCATGTACAACGTTTCACTAAGGCCAATGAAAGCAGAACTGCTTTGGTTGACATGGGGATGGGGCACCCAACATGTCTCAGTATGGCCCCCAAGCTTCCCTGAACAATTTTAGGGCATTACTCCATATTCCCTCATCAATGATAAAGCACCCTGGCCTTTATAAAGGTGTGTCCTTAGATTGTTGCAAATCTCCAAATTAACCAATACCACCGAAATATGTAATTATTCCCACTAACTCCCTGTTAGGCTGCACTCCAAGTAGGCCTGCAAGCCCTGTACTTGCCCAGCTTCAAGACTGAAGAAAGAGCCTGGAATCAGCAACAAAGACATCAGTGGTTTAATGGATGGCGGGGGGGATCTTACATGTCTGAAGCAAGGTCCTGAGCGACACCCCACTGTGTGTGGCACAAGGGCCACAGTCTTTGCAGGAGGGGGAGGTTACCAGTAGTAGGGGGAAATGACGTCAGTTTGGCTCATCTGTTACCAGGGAAACCAGCAGAAGGGCACTCCCCTCACCCGCCCCTTTGATAAGCTCTCAAGGTGAGGATGTTCTGATCTAAAGATTAGAACAATCACCAGCTGGGGCCTGGGGCAAGTATGTAGGAAGGTCAGTCTTGTGAGGAGGGTGTAGGTGAAGCAGGTACTGGTCGAACAGGGCATGTACGGAGGAGGAGGGCAAGAGAACAGCCATCTTGGGTGGCCTGATCATACACTCCCTCTCACCCAGCATAGCATAATTTTATCAGAGTTACTGCACATAAAATAAGCAGAAAACTACAGAAACATCCTGAAATGACAATGCTGGATAATTCCCTAGGCTCATTGTTACCTATGTAACTTGTTCCGTCACATCAACTTAGCATAATATAACTGTTCAGGAAGAGTTTTTTGCATAATTTTTTATATAATCCCAGTTTTGACTTAATGTTGGATTTAGTATTTCATTTCAAAGTGTGCATAAGCATAACAGAAACTAAATACAACCCACAATTTCATTTTCAGCATTACAAATTATGGAAACATAGTGAATGATTTTGTGAAGTTCATGTTCCAATTCTATGTACTTTTAAGGTATGATGAAATTTTTGTATTAGTGAAATATCAAAATTGAAAACTTAAGGATGTCCATGATAAAAATACACATACACTCAGATGCAAAAAATAAACCCAAAAAACTAACATAAAGACTTTCTCTAAGGAATTCAAAATGCTTCACAGATGATTCTTTATCATTCATGTTAATGAAGGGCAGATGATCTTCATTTTAGTTAATAGCTGTAATTTTCCACCCTACCAAATTTTTAACTGACCCCACTGCTAAATAATTTAAGCTTAATATGCCATTTCTCCCTTTGCATCATCCTTTGAGGGGAGAGCTAGTGAATAATAAAAACACAAAATTGGATGACAGATCTAAAAAGGGCAAAAAAATTCTGAATGGTTCATAACTTGTATAATCAATAGGTGACTACCCTATTTAATCTCATAATTCTCTTGTGAGCTAGAATGGGAAGATGCAATTTGCTAATAAAGAAACAGGCAAAGAGAATATATTCACTATGCTAATTCCACATGATTTATCCAATGTCACCCTGAACTGAGGCTCAGCATAGAATTGAGCGATTATTGAGATAATCCAAACAGGGCATTGGATTACTAAAGAAGCACATGGATCTCCTTCTCAGAAAATTTAAAAATAGGATTGGTGCTCATGTTGGCTTTGTATAGAGATAATTTTGTTAAAAGATACAATTATTAACTCTGGGGAAAATAATTTCTTTTAAAATAGCGTTAGATATTTCAATTAAAATTTTTGTTGTTTTTCCTTTTAAACTCAGGGTACTATGTTGTGCTGGATAGGTGCTGAAGGGCAGCAACATGCAGACATTACCTTCAAGAGACTTTAAATCTAGGAAAGAGTATAAAATGTATGCCAATAGTTATTGTTTTTTTGTGGTACGCAGGCCTCTCACTGTTGTGGCCTCTCCCGTTGCGGAGCACAGGTTCCAGACACGCAGGCTCAGCGGCCATGGCTCACGGGCCCAGCCGCTCCGCGGCATGTGGGATCTTCCCGGACCAGGGCACGAACCCGTGTCCCCTGCATCGGCAGGCGGACTCTCAACCACTGCACCACTAGGGAAGCCCTGCCAATAGTTATTAAATGCTCACACGCAACATTAGTGCTACAAGAGAGAAACAAAGAGGATGGAGTGATTATGTTCAGCTTGGGATCTGATAAGAGGTTGGGTAGGGGTAGAGATGAAAAAAGACTGGGCATGAATTGATAATTATTGAGCTATTCTAATGGGTACATGGGGCTTCATTACATTATTTTTGTCCATTTATTTTTTTCATAATAAAAAGTGCTTCTTAAAAAGGCTTCATGAATGAAGTGGTATTTGAGGATAGACTTTGACAAAAAGGCACTATTCCATAAACCAAGGAGTGTGGGTAGACATACCAAGATCCTGACATGTAGTTGGAAAAACCCTGGGCTGATGAGATTCATGCTATACTGCTTAGCTAAAGCATAAGGTATATACTGGAGTATAGGAGAATAATATAAAACTAAAAATTATTTTTATTATTGTCTCAATGACTTTGAATATTAAATCGTGACATTTAAAATTATTACAGCAGTTAATATCCGTTGGTGACTTCGCTATGATTTGATTAAAAGTTTTGATTATGCAGGAAATAAAGAGGCTGGAGTGAGGCAGATATGAATCCAAATTCCAGTTAGAAGGATATTACAAAGTTCAGGAGAAAGCTATGCAATCCAGAAAAGAATAGTGACAATAGACATAGAATAGAAAGTCCAAGAAAGAGAGGAGCTCTAGAGGGAGAATATTAGGACAATTGATTGAATCGTGAGGAGAGAGACAGAGAACAGAGATAGTCAAAGATAAATTTTAAATTTTGTTTCCAGTCTGGGTGCAGAGAAGCCAGGTTGGTAGTGTTACCAAACCAAACTTGGATCTGCTTGCCTGCATGCAGTAAAGCCAATCTAGTGACAGCAGGTTGTGGTGGAGGAATGCAGCATTTATTGCAGGGCAACAAGCAAGGAATCCAGGTATCCAGTGCTTAAAATGTCCAAATTCCCTGAAGGATTTCAGGGAAAGGTTTTTAAAGACAGGGTGAGAGAGGGGGGTTGTGGGATGTGTGATCAGCTTGTGGACATTCCTCTGACTGGTTGGTGGTGAGGTAACTGGGAGTCAACATCATCGACTTTCTGGTTTCAATCCATCTGGGGTCTAGTGCTTGTGGGCAGCATATAATTAACTCCTTCCACCTGTTGTGGGTTTCAGTAGCTCTAAGATATGGCTCAGAATATTATCTAAAGCCCTTGAGGAGGAACTAAAGGTCCTTAACTTTGTTTAATGGCTAAGCTATTATTATTTTGTCTTGCTTGACTGTTTTCCTTTCTTTCTGCATTTTCTCACTTCTCTGATTAAATTTATTCTTTGAAACTTGGGGAAGGCCTAGGAGGCTAAAGTTGTTCTACAGACAAGAGGCAGGCAGAAGACATGGTGGGAGGATCTGTTCTGGGATGGCCCCATAGGGTCCTGCTCGGTTACAGCAGTATCCAAGTTAGTGAAGAAGACAAGGTAGGTTTTAGGCATCACAAATCTGAAGGGCTAGGAGGAGGACATCTAGATAGAGGTAACCAAAAGATACCCTCTATGTGAGAGGAATGGGAGAAGAGAGAAACTTGGGATTCATACGAACTAACCATTGAAGCATGAAATTACTGGGCAAGTGAGTGAGTAAAGGGACTAAAGACGAGGGCTGAGAACAAAATCTTGGGGAATTAAGGGTTTGGTTTGATACAAAAGAAAAAAAAAGAGCTAAAGACAGAAGAGAACTCAGATGGTAATACTACCAATAACATCTTATATTTCTTCAAGATTGGCTAACAAGAAACAATGCCAAATTTAAATGGTTAAAACAATAAAAAAATATTTCTCACTCAAACAAGAGTTCAACATGGATATTTTTGTGTAGCAGTTCTTTCGTCAGCAGCAATGTAAGGATTCAGGCTCCTTTCAGCTTGTGGCTTTGCCCCCCTCTAGGTCCTTGAACTCCTTACCCTTCAGCCAAAAGATGAGGAAAGCACATGGAAAAATCATGGTCAGAAGGTTTTATGGTCAGTCCTGGAAATGATGTGTTTCACTTCTGCCCACATACCATTAACAAAATTCAGTCACCCAGCTACACCAAAATGCAAGATACAACTAGTCAGGAACTGTCACGTCTTATGTTTGTATCATACAGTTATTAGAGGACTGTCATACTTCACTATGTAGTACAGTTTCACAGAAGGCAATAAAGCACAGTGGTTGAATGTATGAACTCTAGAGTTAAAATCACTTGGATTTGTTTCCTGGCTTCACTATTTGTAGCACCAGTGTTACCTAGGATAAATTAATTCACCTCTCTCTACCTCACCTGTAAAATGGTAATAATAACAAAATCTAACCCATAGGTTTGTTAGGAAGATTAAATGAGTTTAATAAATGTAAAGTATTTAAACAGTGCCTGGCATATGTCTGGCATGTAGTAAGTTCTCAGTAAAGATTAGCCATTATTATCATATTAGAACTATCACATTAGGGCTGTAGCAATTTAATGGTGAAGTGGATATTAAATAACGTGAAATGTAGAAAGGTGGTAGCAGAGGCCAGAGAAGAAAAAGCCATCAATTTCTCCGTTAAGCTATATGAATAATTGCAGAAAATTCTGCTTTTTTACAGTTGTTTAGCACCAGCTAAATAGGAGGTGAAAAACACAGGATTTCCGACTCACAGCAATTTTCAGTTAATATGCTTAGAACTGCAAAATAAATAACCTCTAAGCAAATCAGATGGCATTTCAGTCAAGTTAAATCCTAGAAGGTTCAGATGGGGTCTTTTTCCAAAGGTGTCATATTGAGTAAGTAAACCATGCCCTGGAGAAAGAGTGCTTATCAATTTGAGATTCACTTTCTATCCTTCCTTCTCTCAGGACAAAATCTTTTAGTAGGTCACAACCAGAGGACCTGAGTCAGTTCATTTCGCCTGAGCAAGTACTTGACTGTACTTTATGTGTACATTAGTGTAAGCATGAATATTGCCTATGAGCGTTTCTTTATTTTTGGAAGGCTCTCTTCCTTCTCCAGTTTCTATGCTCCCTCCCCACCTCCATTTAAAAATCCTTCCATTTTGCCACTCTTGTGGTTTCTTGGTAAATGTTCAAATATCCTTTTTATAAAACATTTTATTTTAAAATTAATCTTTTGCTATGACGTAATTGTAGATACACATGCAGTTGTAAGTATTAATACAGACATCCAGTAACCCTTTACCCACCCAGTTTCCCCCAATAGTAACATGATACTAGTACAATATGGTATAATATAGCACAATATCACAACCAGAATATTGACATTGATACAGTCAAGATACAAAACATTTCCATCAACACAAGGAGCCCTCTTTTGCCCATTTATAACCACACCCACTTCCCACCTACCCCCAGCCCTTCCTCAGTTCCTAGCAATCCCTAATTTGTTCTCTATTTTTATAATTTCATCATTTCAAGTATGTCATGTAAATGAAATCATAGATATGCAAACTTTTGTCATTGGCTTTTTTTCACTCAGCATAATTCTCTGGTGATATTATTCCAGGTTATTGAGTGAAACAACAGTTTGCTGCTTTTTATTGCTGAGTAGTGTTCTATGGTATGGGTGTACCAGTTTGTCGTGTCATAGACCTGCTAAAGGACATCTGTTGCTTTTTTTTTTTTTTTACCAGTTTTTGGCTATTACAAATAAAGCTACTATAAATATTCATATACAGGTTTTTGTGTGAATTTATGTCTTCAGTCCTCTGGGATAAATGCCCAAGAGTATATTTGTTAGGCTGGAAAATATCTGCATGTTTAGATTTTTAAGACCACTATCAAATTATTTTTAAACTAATTAACTATTTTCCAAAATGGCTGTACCACTAATGTATATTTTACATTTCTACCAGCAGTGTATGAGTTATCTAGATTCTCCTCATTCTCACCAACATTCGGTGGTGTCACTATTTTTTTAAGCCATGCTGGTAGGTGTTTAGTGATATTAATTATGTTTTTTTACATTTCCCTAATGGCTAATGATGCTGAGCATCTTTCCATGTGTTTATCTACCATCTGTATATCTTCTCTGATGAACTGTTTCTTCATGTCTTTTACCATTCCCATGCTCTGACTGGATTCTTGCCTTTTCACTGTTGGTCTTGAGAGGTCTTTATATATATATACTGGATGCAGAATATATTTTGTCGAAGATACACCTATCTTTTGTCAGATATGTGGTTTCAAATATTTTCTCCCACTCTGTAGCTTCTCTTATCATCCTCTTAACAGAGTCTTTTACGGACCAAAAGTTTAAAACTTTTATCAAATCAAGTTATCAGTCTTTTCTTTTATGAATCATGTTTTTGGTATCAAGCCTAAGAATTCTTTGTCTGGTCCTTGTGTCCCAGAGCTTTTCTCCTGTTTTTTTTTTTGTAAAAGCTTTATAGTTTTACATTTTACATTTGGTTTTGTGATCCATTTTGAATTAATTTTTGTGTAATGTGTGACATGATTGTCTATCCAAAAGAACTGACAAAAATATTCCTAGAACTAATATTATAGCAAGTTGTCCAGATACAAGGTTAAGAAACAAAAGTCAGTTACTTTTTTATATACCAACAATGAACAAGTGGAATTTGAAATTAAAAGCACAATACAATTTACATTAGCATCTTCCAAAATGAAATTCTTAAGTATAAATCTAACAAGATATGAACAAGAGCTGTGTGAGAAAAACTACAAAACTCTGATGAATGAATTCAAAGAACTAAATAAATGGTGAGGTATTTCATGTTCACGGAAAGGGAGACTCAATTTTATCAAGATATCAGTTCTTCCCAGCTTGATCAATAGATTCAATGCCATCCCAATCAAAATCCCAGCAAGTTGTTATATGGATATCGACAAACTGATTCTAAAGTTTATATGGAGAGGCAAAAGACCCAGGATAGCTAATATAATGTTGAAGAAGAACAAAATTGGAAGACTGACACTACCCAATTTCAAGATTTTATATAAAGCTACAGTAATCAAATCAGTGTGGTATTAGCCAAATAATAGGTAAGTAGATCAATGGAAAAGAATAGATAGCCCAGAAATAGATCTCATAAATGCAGTCAACTTATCTTTGACAAATGAGCAAAGGCAATACAGTGGAGCAAGAATAATGGAAATTTTCATTTTCTAAAATGGGCACAGGGTGCTATAGTGCCAGGTCAGGCTCTGGGTGAAAAATAGTGGGAGATTTCCATATATCACCGATGGTGTGTTTCCCTACCTTAAAGACAAGAGGTCCACATCAACCATCAAAAAGCAAACCCCCTTCACACTGGGCAGAAGGTGCTTTCTAGGGAGGACAGTTCTATTTGCATCCTCCTCAAGCTCCACTTCTCCCACACCCATTCCTGAAGATTCACCTCTCTATTTAACTTGATAGGAACTCCAAAAGAAGAGTTGGGAGGGCTCAGAAGTTTAAAGTGGGTGTCAATTTATATCTGGTTATGTTAAAGATGAGGTCAACCAGGAAGAGTCATGACAAGAGAATAACACATAGTTGCCTCATATTACCCAAGCATAAACCACATTTATCATAGTAAGATACTCAGGCAGCAGGATCAAGGTATTTCTTTGACCAGCAGATCCACATTAGTAAAGAGACTTTAAATATCCAGAAAGTAGGATAAAAATTATACACATCAGCCAGCCCTCCAACTTAATATTTAAGACAATGGATCCAAGAACAACCAGATAGACAATGAGGAGAAGACTGGACTAGATAGATTTTTCCTAATTTATAAATGCATAGAAATAAAAATGAGGCCTATGAAAATTTTCTGCAGTGTCAAATTCAAATATCACTTTTATGATACAAATGGACAGCACAGTTTTGAAGAACATTTACTACAGGAAATTTTTTAAAGCTTTTCCCTGTATTTCCCCAAATCCAGGAAGATTTAGCTTCTATGAATCAGGAAGTAAAAGATGAGACAACAGACTGGGATAAAAAGGGAGTTGGCTGGGAACAAAGTGAAAGATCAGAAAGAAACAAAAAAATGCATCTGCAGAATTGAAGACATTGTCATAAGTAATAAATTGCAGATTTAGAAAAATGTTCTGGCAATAAGGAAGCTATACTAGGGTAACTACTATAATAAAAAAAGGAAAAATTAAACTATGAAAGAGAAGATCATAGAAATAGAATGCAGAGGACAAATGAAAGAGAAGTGACACTTCAGACCTAATAGAAGAAAATTTCTGGTCTGAAGAAAGACTGATATATATAGACTGAGCAGTCTCATCTTAATGAAAAGACATCACGATAAAAAGAGACTCCTCTTTAAATATACTCCCATGACATTAGGTAGGGAATTGCAAGCAAGAGGAAAGATCCTAAAGGCTTTAGGAAAAATAAGACAGATTTCCTATCCTAGAAAAGAATTGAGCTTGTCTTAGACACCTTATAATAAACAAAATAAACATCTCATAATAAACTAGAGCAAAACAGAACACCATCCACAGTTTTCAGGAAGAAAGAAAGACTGAGGCTCAAGAATTTCATACAAAAACAAATTTGTGTGTGAAGGCAGTAGAAATACGTCTCAGTTATGAAAGGCCTTAGGACATATGCCACTCATCTGTTCTCCTTAAATAAACTGAGATAATAAACAAATAAACTGATAAAAAAATAAAAGACATATTTCAGCTAAATGAGAGACAAGGCAAATATAAAACTTAATAATGGCATTGAAGGATTAGTTGTAAACATCAGAGACAATGAAATATAGAAGTAATGAAAAGTTTTTTAAATGATTTCAAAACAAGAAGCAAAGATCATTTTTAAAAAAGGACGTAGGGTATAAAAACATTTAAGAATAACCCGGACGTTGGGTGGATAGGGTATTAATTTCTTTGTATTACACATTATACTTTCTTTGATACAGTAATCAATAAGGAAACATGAATTTATTTATTTAATATGATGGTAATCATTAGTAGAATGATAAAAATGGATATTATCAACATTGCTAGAATAATTAGGTATATTTTAGTTTTCATAAGATAAAACTAAGAATCAATAGAAATATCAAAGAAGCATAAAAACAAAATCAGGGCTTCCCTGGTGGCGCAGTGGTTGAGAGTCCGCCTGCCAATGCAGGGGACACGGGTTCGTGCCCCAGTCCAGGAAGATCTCACATGCCGCGGAGCGGCTGGGCCCGTGAGCCATGGCCGCTGAGCCTGCGCATCCGGAGCCTGTGCACCACAACGGGAGAGGCCACAGCAGTGAGAGGCCCGCATACCACAAAAAAAAAAAAAATCAAAATGACATGTTAACATGTACAAAGATGTCAGCTATGATGGTAACAATCAACGGGTTAAAATTTTCAATTAAAATACATAAATATTCTCAGATTGAGTCAAAATATAAAGTCAATTATGTGCTCTTTACAAGGAGTCACACTGTCAAACAAAATAAGAATGTTTTAAGGTAAAATAATACTATGTCAGACAAAGTAAAAAAAAAAAAAGTACAAAAGAAAAACAAAAGCAGATATTATATTATTAATGCTGGTCAGAGTAGAACCCAAGGTAAGGAAAGAGCACTAAAGAGGGAAAGATTGATTATTTTGTTTTTATAAAGGATAACTCTATAACAGACATAAGTAGTTATGTATATAACCTATCATCAAAATGTATAAAGAACTATAAAATAGATAATAAAAATTCTATTAGTATTTGATATGTTGAGTTGGTAAAACATTAATAAGTTTATATGGTATCTGAACAGCACAGTTTTTAAAGTTTAATTGTTACATATATATGTATATTTTAAACTCTGTACCCCATCAACAGAGGATAAATATTTTTCAAGAATTCATGGGGAGACAGCTTCAAGATGGCAGAAGAGTAAGACGCGGAGATCACCTTCCTCTCCACAAATACATCAGAAATAATCTACATATGGAACAACTCCTACAGAACACCTACTGAACACTGGCCTCAGACCTCCCAAAAGCAAGAAACTCCCCACGTACCTGGGTAGGGCAAAAGAAAAAAGAAAAAACAGAGACAAAAGAATAGAGACGGGACCCGCACCAGTGGGAGGCAGCTGTGAAGGAGGAAAGGTTTCTACACACTAGGAAGCCCCTTCGCGGGTGGAGACTGTGGGTGGCGGAGGGAGGAAGCTTCAGAGCCGCGGAGGAGAGTGCAGCAACAGGGCTGCAGAGGGCAAAGCGGGGAGACTCCCGCACAGAGGACTGGTGCTGACCAGCACTCACCAGCCCGAGAGGCTTGTCTGCTCACCCGCCGGGATGGGTGGGGGCTGGGAGCTGAGGCTCGGCCTTCGGAGGTCGGATCCCAGGGAGAGGACCGGGATTCCTGCGTGAACACAGCCTGAAGAGGGCTAGTGCGCCACAGCTGGCCGGGAGGGAGTCCGGGAAAAAGTCTGGAGCTGCCGAAGAGGCAAGAGACTTTTTCTTGCCTCTTTGTTTCCTGGTGCACGAGGAGAGGGGATTCAGAGCGCTGCTTAAAGGAGCTCCAGAGATGGGCACGAGCCGCAGCTATCAGCGCAAACCCCAGAGAGGGTAATGAGACGCTAAGGCTGCTCCTGCAGCAACCAAGAAGCCTGTGTGCAAGCACCAGTCACTATCCACACCTCGCCTCCCAGGAGCCTGTGCAGCCCGCCACTGCCAGGGTCCCGTGATCCAAGGGACAACCTCCCCGGGAGAACACACGGCATGCCGCAGGCTGGTGCAATGGCATGCTGGGCTCTGCCACCACAGGCTCACCCTGCATTCCGTACCCCTCCCTGCCCCCAGCCTGAGTGAGCCAGCGCCCCCAAATCAGCCGCTTCTTTAACCCCGTCCTGTCTGGGTGGGAACAGATGGCCTCAGGCGACCTACACGTAAGAGGCAGGGCCAAATCCAAAGCTGAATCCCAGGAGCTGTGCGAAGAAAGAAGGAAAAGGGAAATTTCTCCCAGCAGCCTCAGGAGCAGCGGATTAAATCTCCACAATCAACTTGATGTACCCTGCATCTGTGGAATACCTCAATAGACAACGAATCATCCCAAATTGAGGAGGTGGACTTTGGGATATATACTTTTTTTCCCTTTTTCTCTTTTTGTGAGTGTGTATGTATATGCTTCTGTGTGTGATTTTGTCTGTATAGCTTTGCTTTTACCATTTGTCCTAGCGTTCTGTCTGTCCATTTGCTTTTTGTTTTTTAGTACAGTTTTTAGTGCTTGTTATCATTGGTGTATTATTGTTTTTGGTTTGGTTGCTCTCTTCTTTTTTCTTTCTCTTTTTTAAATTACTTTTCAAAAAAATTTGAATAATTATTTTTTATTTTAATAACTTTTTAATTTAATTTAATCTTCTTCTTTCTTTTTTCTTTTTTTTCTCCCTTTTATTCTGAGCCGTGCAGATGACAGACTCTTAGAGCTCCAGCCAGGCACCAGGGCTGTGCCTCTGAGGTGGGAGAGCCAAGTTCAGGACACTGGTCCACAAGAGACTTCCCAGTTACATGTAATATCAAACAGTGAAAATCTCCCAGAGATCTCCATCGCAATGCCAAGACCCAGCTCCACTCAATGACCAGCAAGCTACAGTGCTGCACACCCTATGCCAAACAACTAGCAAGACAGGAACACAACACCATCCATTAGCAGAGACGCTGCCTAAAATCATAATAAGTCCACAGACACCCCAAAACACACCACCAGACATGGACCTGCCCACCAGAAAGACAAGTTCCAGCCTCATCCACCAGAACACAGGCACTAGTCCCCTCCACCAGGAAGCCTACACAACCCACTGAACCAACCTTAGCCATTGGGGACAGACAACAAAAACTACGGGAAATACGAACCTGCACCCTGTGAAAAGAAGACCCCAAACACAGTAAGTTAAGCAAAATGAGAAGACAGAGAAACACACAGCAGATGAAGGAGCAAGATAAAAACCCGCCAGACCTAACAAATGAAGAGGAAATAGGCAGTCTACATGAAAAAAGTTCAGAATAATGATAGTAAAGATGATCCAAAATCTTGGAAATAGAAGGGAGAAAATACAAGAAGCGTTTAACAAGGACCTAGAAGAACTAAAGAGCAAACAAACAGTGATGAACAACACAATAAATGAAATTTAAAATTCTCTAGAAGGGATCAATAGCAGAATAACTGAGGCAGAAGAACGGATAAGTGACCAGGAAGACAAAATAGTGGAAATAACTACTGCAGAGCAGAATAAAGAAAAAAGAATGAAAAGAACTGAGGACAGTCGCAGAGACCACTGGGACAACATTAAACGCACCAACATTCGAATTATAGGGGTTCCAGAAGAAGAAGAGAAAAAGAAAGGAACAGAGAAAATATTTGAAGAGATTATAGTTGCAAACTTCCCTAATATGGGAAAGGAAATAGTTAATCAAGTCCGGGAAGCACAGGGAGTCCCATACAGGATAAATCCAAGGAGAAACACGCCAAGACACATATTGATCAACTATCAAAAATTAAATACAAAGAAAAAGTATTAAAAGCAGCAAGGGAAAAACAACAAATAACACACAAGGGAATCCCCATAAGGTTAACAGCTGATCGTTCAGCAGAAACTCTGCAAGCCAGAAGGGAGTGGCAGGACATATTTAAAGGGATAAAGGAGAAAAACCTACAACCAAGATTACTCTACCCAGCAAGGATCTCATTGAGATTTGACAGAGAAATTAAAACCTTTAAAGACAAACAAAAGCTAAAAGAATTCTGCACCACCAAACCAGCTTTACAACAAATGCTAAAGGAACTTCTCTAGGCAGGAAACACGAGAGAAGGAAAAGACCTACAATAACAAACCCAAAACAATTAAGAAAATGGTAATAAGAACATACATATCTATAATTACCTTAAATGTAAATGGATTAAATGTTCCAACCAAAAGACATAGACTGGCTGAATGGATACAAAAACAAGACCCGTATATATGCTGTCTACAAGAGACCTATTTCAGACCTAGGGACACATGCAGACTGAAAGTGAGGGGATGGAAAAAGATATTCCATGCAAATGGAAATCAAAACAAAGCTGAAGTAGCAATTCTCATATCACACAAAATAGACTTTAAAACAAAGACTATTACAAGAGACAAAGAAAGACACTACATAATGATCAAGGGATCAATCCGAGAAGAAGATATAACAATTGTAAATATTTATGCACCGAACATGGGAGCACTTCAATACATAAGGCAAATACTAACAGCCGTAAAAGAGGAAATCGACAGTAACACAATCAGAGTAGGGGACTTTAACACCCCACTTTCACCAATGGACAGATCATCCAAAATGAAAATAAATAAGGGAACACAAGCTTTAAATGATATATTAAAAAAGATGGACTTAATTGATATTTATAGGACATTCCATCCAAAAACAACAGAATACACATTTTTCTCAAGTGCTCATGGAACATTCTCCAGGATAGATCATATCTTGGGTCACAAATCAAGCCTTGGTAAATTTAAGAAAATTGAGGGCTTCCCTGGTGGGGCTTCCCTGGTGGCGCAGTGGTGGGAGTCCACCTGCCGATGCAGGGGACACGGGTTCGTGCCCCAGTCCGGGAAGATCCCTCATGCCACAGAGCGGCTGGGCCCATGACCCATGGCTGCTGGGCCTGCGCGTCAGGAGCCTGTGCTCCGCAACAGGAGAGGCCACAGCAGTGAGAGGCCCGTGTACCGTAGAAAAAAATAAAGAAAATTGAAAACGTATCAAGTATCTTTTCTGACCACAATGCTATGAGAATAGATATCAGTTACAGAAAAAAATCTGTAAAAAATACAAACACATGGAGGCTAAACAATACACTACTTAATAATGAAGAGATCACTGAAGAAATCAAAAAATACCTAGAAACAAATGACAATGAAGATATGACGACCCAAAACCTATGGGATGCAGCAAAAGCAGTTCTAAGAGGAAAGTTTATAGCAATACAATCCTACCTTAAGAAACAAGAAACATCTCAAATAAACAACCTAACCTTACACCTAAAGCAATTAGAGAAAGAAGAACAAAAAAACCCAAAAGTTAGCAGAAGGAAAGAAATCATAAAGAACAGAGCAAAAATAAATGAAAAAGAAATGAAGGAAACAATAGCAAAGATCAATAAAACTAAAAGCTTGTTCTTTGAGAAGATAAAAATTGACAAACCATTAGCCAGACTCATCAATAAAAAAAGGGAGAAGACTCAAATCAATAGAATTAGAAATGAAAAAGGAGAAGTAACAACTGACACTGCAGAAATACAAAGGATCATGAGACATTACTACAAGCAACTCTATACCAATAAAATGGACAACCTGGAAGAAATGGACAAATTCTTAGAAATGCACAACCTTCTGAGGCTAAACCAGGAAGAAATAGAAAACATGAACAGACGAATCACAAGCACTGAAATGGAAACTGTGATTAAAAATCTTCCAACAGGGCTTCCCTGGTGGCGCAGTGGTTGAGAGTCCGCCTGCCGAGGCAGGGGACACGGGTTCGTGCCCCAGTCCGGGAAGATCCCACATGCCGCGGAACAGCTGGGCCCGTGAGCCATGGCCGCTGAGCCTGCGCGTCTGGAGCCTGTGCTCCACAACAGGAGAGGCCACAACAGTGAGAGGCCCGTGTACCAAAAAAAAAAAAAAAAATCTTCCAACAAACAAAAGCCCAGGACCTGATGGTTTCTCAGGTGAATTCTATCAAACATTTAGAGAAGAGCTAGCACCTATCCTTCTCAAACTCTTCCAAAATATAGCAGAGGGAGGAACAATCCCAAACTCATTCTACGAGCCCACCATCACCCTGATACCAAAACCAGACAAAGATGTCACAAAGAAAGAAAACTACAGGCTAATATCACTGATGAACATAGATGCAAAAATCCTCAACAAAATACTAGAAAACAGAATCAACAGCGCATTAAAAGGATCATCCTCCATGATCAAGTGCAGTTTATCCCAGGAATGCAAGGATTCTTCAATATACGCAAATCAATCAATGTGATAAACCATAATAACAAATTGAAGGAGAAAAAACATATGATCATCTCAATAGATGCAGAGAAAGCTTTCGACAAACTTCACTCCGCATTTATGATAAAAGCCCTCCAGAAAGTAGGCATAGAGGGAACTTTCCGCAACACAATAAAGACCATATATGACAAACCCACAGCCAACATCATCCTTAATGGTGAAAAACTGAAACATTTCCTCTAAGATCAGGAACAAGACAAGTTGCCCACTCTCAGCACTATTATTCAACATAGTTTTGGAAGTTTTAGCCACAGTAATCAGATGAAAAAGAAATAAAAGGAATCCAAGTCGGAAATGAAGTAAAGTTGTCACTGTTTGCAGATGACATGATACTACACATACAGAATCCTAAAGATGCTACCAGAGAACTACTGGAGCTAATCAATGAATTTGGTAAAGTAGCAGGCTACAAAATTAATGCACAGAAATCTCTTGTATTCCTATACACTAATGATGAAAACTCTGCAAGTGAAATTAAGAAAACACTCCCATTTACCATTGCAACAAAAAGAATAAAATATCTAGGTATAAACTTACCTTAGGAGACAAAAGACCTGTATGCAGAAAATTATAAGATACTGATGAAAGAAATTAAAGATGATACAAACAGATGGAGAGATATACCATGTTCTTGTATTGGAAGAATCAATATTGTGGAAATGACTATACTACCCAAAGCAATCTACAGATTCAATGCAATCCCTATCAAAGTCCCTATCAAACCGCCACTGGCATTTTTCACAGAACTAGAACAAAAAATTTCACAATTATGTATGGAACCACAATAGACCCCGAATAGCCAAAGCAACCTTCAGAAAGAAAAATGGAGCTGGAGGAATAAGGCTCCCTGACTTCAGATTATACTACAAAGCTACAGTAATCAAGAGAGTATGGTACTGGCACAAAAACAGAAATATAGATCAGTGGAACAGGGTAGAAAGCCCAGAAATAAACCCACACAAATATGGTCACCTTATCTTTGATAAAGGAGGCAGGAATGTACAGTGGAGAAAAGACAGCCTCTTTAATAAGTGGTGCTGGGAACTGGACAGCTACATGTAAAAGAATGAAATTAGAACACTCCCTAACACCATACACAAAAATAAACGCAAAATGGATTAAAGACCTAAATGTAATGCCAGACACTATCAAACTCTTAGAAGGAAACATAGGCAGAACACTCTGTGACATAATTTACAGCAAGATCCTTTTTGACCCACCTCCTAGAGAAATGGAAATAAAAACAAAAATAAACAAATGGGACCTAATGAAACTTACAAGCTTTTGCACAGCAAAGGAAACCATAAACAAGACGAAAAGACAACCCTCAGAATGGGAGAGAATATTTGCAAGTGAAGCAACTGACAAAGGATTAATCTACAAAATTTACAAGCAGCTCATGTAGCTCAATATCAAAAAAACAAACAACCCAATCCAAAATTGGGCAGAAGACCTAAACAGACATTTCTCCAAAGAAGATATACAGATTGCCAACAAACACATAAAGGAATGCTCAACATCATTAATCATTAGAGAAATGCAAATCAAAACTACAATGAGATATCATCTCACACTGGTCAGAATGGCCATCATCAAAAATCTACAAATAATAAATGCTGGGGAG
Organism: Phocoena sinus; assembly: GCF_008692025.1. Classification (NCBI taxonomy): domain Eukaryota; kingdom Metazoa; phylum Chordata; class Mammalia; order Artiodactyla; family Phocoenidae; genus Phocoena; species Phocoena sinus. The sequence continues at coordinate 102,634,701 of NC_045765.1, read as the reverse complement.
GGTGTGGAGAAAAGGGAACCCTCTTGCACTGTTGGTGGGAATGTAAATTGATACAGCTACTATGGAGAACAGTATGGAGGTTCCTTAAAAAACTAAAAATAGAACTACCATACGACCCTGCAATCCCACTACTGGGCATATACCCTGAGAAAACCATAATTCAAAGAGTCATGAACCAAAATGTTAATTGCAGCTCTATTTACAATAGCCAGGACATGGAAACAGCCTGAGTGTCCATCAACAGATGAATGGATAAAGAAGATGTGGCACATATATACAATGGAATATTACTCGGCCATAAAAAGAAAGAGAAAAACAAATACCATATGCTAACACATATATATGGAATCTTAAAAAAAAAAAAAAAAGGTCATGAAGAACCTATGGGCAAGACGGGAGTAAAGAAACAGACCTACTAGAGAATGGACTTGAGGACACAGGGAGGGGGAAGGGTAAGCTGGGACAAAGTGAGAGAGTGGCATGTACATATATGCACTACCAAACGTAAAATAGATAGCTAGTGGGAAGCAGCCACCTTGAACAGGGAGATCAGCTTGGTGATTTGTGACCACCTAGAGGGGTGGGATAGGGAAGGTGGGAGGGAGGGAGATGCAAGAGGGAAGAGATATGGGGACATATGTATATGTATAACTGATTCACTTTGTTATAAAGCAGAAACTAAGATGTTAAAAAAAAAAAGGATTCATGGAACTTCATACAAGTTGATTATAAATAAGACCACAAGAAAACACTGATAATTTTTAAAAGTGAAAATTAAACATATCTCATTCTTTTACTATAAAGCAATAAAATTTTAGATTAACAGATGATTAAACAAACACTTGGACATATGAAATCTTTTAAATAATTACTGGATTAAAGTTATCAAAAGTACAATTATAAAATATTTTTAAAATAAATATAAATTTTCTGTTCTTCGAATTTATCTATAGGCTTGAAAATTTTCATAATAAAGTTTGGAAAGCTACAATGTGAGAACTATATAAATTTGAGTTTGTCTCCTTCTGCTCTCTTTGCCCTGCACTGGATGAAGGAAAGCCCTTCATGGACAACTTTAGCATTTGTCATGATGAGAACAACTTCCACAGTGAATACTAACCCAGAGGAATTGTGTGCTTTGAAATAATTTAGGAGATCACTCCTGGCGGCACTTTGGAGATTTGTTTTTTAACTAATTTATGCTTATAAAGTATGGCCTTTAAGAGCATGTGGCCATTCAAACCATTTATATACGCTTTAACACAATCACAATAGAGTTATTCATGTGGTTATTTGAAGTCTGGTGGTATAATCCTCTCGTATGATAGTGTGCTTTTGTGAGTTAAAAGTCAACATTAAAAAGTCCCATGGAATTAATTTAGGTTCTGTATGATTTATCACTCAGCTGGTTATTGTAGACTATACTGTCATGAGAGGAGGAGGGTTAAGTGGGAAGAAAAATGCCAGGGTTCTCCTTTTAAATAGAATTTAAATCTTAAATCTTTAGGACTATTCTGCTCGGAAGAACATGTACCCTTTGGTGTGAATTCAGGATTTAAATGCTAAATTCAAAAGATCAGGACAACTTGACTTTTTTTATTTTTAGATGTGAGAACAAATGGTAAAACTGTGTCAGAATATTAAGAGGTGAGTACTCTCTCAATTCAAAATGGCACATTGTTACCAGTAGTGATTCAGGTAAATAGATACTTTTCAGTTGGACTTCCCGTCCCATATCTGTTCCTTGAGTTGGTCAGTGTTAAAATACAGTTCCAAATCTTTGATAATTTCTGTCTCCTTTCCAAATTTCTGTAGCAGTTACCACTTCATTTTCTTTTTCAACCTTGTTTTTTTTTTCTTCCTGTTTCAACCAAGTAACCTCATTATGTACTTAACAAATTAACAATTTTTCAGTGGTTGAATAAGAGAAAGTTCAAGAATATCTTTTGAGAATCTAGAAATGTGATATTCTTAAATCTTGCAAAGAAAAATTATTTTTCAAAGAATATATGATTTTAAAAATTGAGTTTGCAAGGCTCATTCAACACTTACTAGCCTTTGGTTTCACTAATAACATCAAGATAATGAAAGTTAATCATGGACATGTTAAATTTCTCACAAACTTTTTTTGCTTTGTGTCATTTATCTAGTTTCTATATAAATGTCTAAATTTAATGGTTGAGAGCACAGACCTAATGAACTATATCCTTAGAAGTGTTTTCCCTCTGGTGAAGTTCAATAAACTGTTGAAGTATTACTGCTTCTAGGAATGAACATTTTTTACCCTAATAATTAAAGTAACTGGGAATAGAACAGTTAACTATAGTTGTGCCTACTGAGTTCATCTCTCAAGATGAGATAAGGAAAGAATAACACTTCTTAAAATGACCTTTGTTAATCATCACAGATTGGAAAAGAAGAAAAGTGTACTTTGGAAAAACTGACACTAAATATTTTTCTGCCCACATATAATTTATTTATCTTTATGTTGAAAGATTTAAAGAGATAAAATACTGCAAATAAAATAATATCCAATCAAAACAGTTGCCAAATTTTCAAGTTAAACATAGCCCCTTCCTTTCTGCCTTAATCTTTTTTACTTTTATAGTATATCCTCTAAAAAAAAAATCATGCACTCAGAGTAGTATATTTTAGGATGAATGCTTTGATTTCAGCTTCTGGAAAAAATTTAAAAGAAAGGGAAAAATTTTAGCAATAGGATTTTGATAAATAAAACATATTTCCTTAAATTTTATTCCAATCCTATTTAGATTTAACAAAATTTTACAGAGGACTTATACCTCACAAAAATATTTATATATGTTTGAGATGAAAATGACAGATGTTTGTAGACATGAAAAATAAATAAAAGGCATTCTGAGTCTGAAAGACTATTTCATATTAGAACATTTGATTAAGGCTACAAAGTCTGTTATACTTTGATGCGAGGAAACCTTTTCTTAAAATCACTCAGAACTACCAACTTTACCCATAAAAACTTCATTATGCCAATCTTTCTGTTTCATTGCCTTAGTCACTACAATTGGGTTGAATACCTGTTAAAGCAAACAATTCATTCGTGTTAAACACCTCTTTGTCCTCTTTCTTGAGTTAACCAAGAACTACCTATGCCATGGTGTCCCTAGATCAGTGACTAGGAGACACTTAGCTTTTGGTAATTGTTTTTATTCCTGTGTGCCTTGCACTGATCACCTAATTTTACATGTAAGCTAAATCTTTACCTTACATCCTTAGGGAAGTGATTAAGAAGATCCCACAGAGTGCCCCCTCAAAAAGATGAAATGGACTTATACCAAGACATATTATTATAAAAATTTTAGTACACTGGAGATAGTGTTTTAGAAAAACAATATGTCACATAACAAGAATCAAAAGTCAAAATTTTTGCATACTTCTCATTGGAATAGAAGAAGTTCAAAGTCAATTGAGATACACCTTCAAAATTCTGAAGGAAAATGACTTCTAACTTAACATTCTATATCAAGCCAGATTATAATCAAGTTTCAGGGTAGAATAAATAAATTTCGGGCAGGCAAGTTCTAAAAAATGTATTTTCCTTGTTCTCTTCTCTCAGGAGGCTACTGGAGGCTGAGTTCTACCAAAATGAGGGAACAAACCAAGAAAACCTGGCAAACCAAAAACAGTACTTCCAACCCAACAGAGATGAAGGTAATAAACATGATGCTTGTGAAGGGAGATCTCAGGATGAAAATTTCAGATAGAGAGGATAACCCATTCATATTGGAGCATGGCAGAAGGTTCTTCAGAAACTCCATTAGGAAGATGAAATGTTAATTTCTGAATATCTGATGCATTTGAACATTTTGAGAGCAAATGTAGACTTTTTGATAGAAGTTTGGATGTAATCATAGATAAATACATAGAAAATTAAGCAAATAAGAAAAGAAAAATATTAGCTCTAGACAAATAGAAGTTAAGCAGTAAAGAGAGAGTAATCGTGATTTCCTTCCTGGCCCAGCTGAGATAGTGTTTAAAGTATATTAGTACAGTCACTCCAGCTCTATTTTAGTGACTGTTTCCATGATGCTTCTGTTTTGTATACTTTTAACTTTCAACCTATTTATGTCTTTGTGAAGTGTGTCTCTTTACACAACACATGGTTAGACCATGGGGTTTTTAAAAGAATCCATTCTGCCAATCCTTGCCTTATGACTAGAGTATTTAATCCATCTACATGTAATGTAACTACTGATGAGGTAGGATTTATGCCTACCACTTTGATATTTGTTTTTTAAGATTTTTTTGTTTCTCTATTCCTCCTCTACTTCCTTTTGTTTGTATGCTAAATAGATATTTTTTAAATACCATTTTAATTCACTTGTCATTTTTTTTTGAGTTATTGTATCCGTGGTTGTACTCAGTATTACAATTAGCATCTTAATTTAAACAATCTAGTTTGGAATAATACCATTTTAATTTCAATACAACACAAAAACTTTGCTCCAGTATAGCTCTTGTTCCCTTTCCCCTCCTTTGTGCTATTACATTATTGTCATATAAATTACATATTCTACATTATAAGCTCATCAACACAGTTTTATAATTATTGCTCTATGCAGTTATCTTTTAAGTCAGTTAGGAGGAAAAACTAGTTACAAACAAAACTATATTTACACTGTCTTTCATATTTTTTATATAGTTACCTTTAAGAGTGTTGTTTATGTGGATTTGAGTTACTGTCTAGTGTTCTTTAATTTCAGCCTGAAGTACTCCCTTTATTATTTCTTGTAGTTCAGGCCTTCTAAGTCACAGATCTTCCAGTTTCTGTTTATCTGGGAATGTATTTGTTTCTCTTTTATTTTTGAAGGATAGTTTTGCTAGATATTAAATTCTTGAATGACAGTCTTTTTCTTTCAGCACTTTGAAAATGTCATCCCCATGCCTTCTGTCCTCCATAGTTTCTGATGACAAATTAAATATTTTATTGAGGATCCCTTGAAATGATGTTGTCCTCAGGTCTCTTAGGCTCTATTAACTTTTCTTCCATTTTTCCTTTTTTATTCCTAGGACTAAGTAATCTCAATTGACTTACCTGGAAAAATCACTGATTCTTCTGCAAATTCAATCTGTTGTTGAGTCCTTCTAGTGAATTTTTCATTCCAGCTATTTTGTTTCTCAACTCCAAAATTTCTTTTTAGATCTTCTTATAATTTCTGTCTCTTCATTGATATTCTCTGTTCAGTGAGTTGTTATTCTCAGACTTCTTTTAATTCTTTTGATATAGTTTCCTTTAGTTCTTTAAAAATATTTATAAGAGCTGTTTTAAAGTCTTTGTCTAGTAGCCCAAACATCTGGGCTTCCTCAAGGACAATTTCTATTAACTATTTTTTTCCCTGTGGTTGGGCCATATTTTTGTGGAGCTTTGTTTCATTTTTGTTTTGTATGTCTCATAATTTTAATTGAAAAGGGGACATTTACAAAGATATAATGGGACAATTCTGGAATTCAGGAACCCACTTCCTCTAGAGTTTATTGTTGCTGTTACTTTGTTGCTACTTTTTGTTTATTGAATTTTACTGGACAAATTCTATCAAGTCTGTATATATTGTGGTGTTTATGTTTAGCTACTGATATCTCTCCTTTGTTACCTTTGTAGTCAGCTAATGATTGGACATAGACTCCCTTAAATGCCTTGAACCAATAAGACATCTATTTTTTGCCTAAGGTCTCTGTGTGTATATTGGGGCTCTGGCAGTTTACCACTCTGCATTAGCTTTAACTTCCTGATTGCACAGAGCCTTATGGTCAGACAGAGGTGAGAGATAAGGGTGTTCTCAGGTTTTTTTCTGGGCGTGCAAATGGTCTTATTTCCCAGATATTCTTTTAAAGTCTTTTGGTCATTATCTTGTTTCCCCTAACTGGTATTGCTGATTCAGGCAGCTGCCATGTTGAACAATTTCCTCTGATTGTTTTGATAAACACCCTAAGGATAAGACCTTTCCCATTGAACAAGCTCTGAGTCTAGTCAAATAATGACTAACCTTCTGAATAAGGATTCTCTTGGAACTTCCATACATATCAAATAGTAGCAATTCTCTGGGGAAGAAATATTTTAAGGAGCTTCACACCTGATCAGCCCTTTCATGAAGTGGCTGCTAGGCTGCTATTGTGGAGCTGGGGAGAGGAGGATGGGAGGAGGGCAAGTTAAAATGCTAGGAAGCTTATGTTCTTAGCAAGTTTCAGCAGTTTTTCTTGAATAAACACTCCTTAGATTCTTTCAAGTTAATTTACAGAATTCTGAAAAAGTTGCTTTGAGAATTTTTGCCTTTGTTCTCATTGCTTTTATGGAGAGTGGATTTTCAGAAGCACTTACTCTGTCATTCTGGAAGTTCCACCCCTTAATACTGTTTAAATGATAAACACTGATTACTGCTTTAGCCAAAATTACATTGCACTGGCAGGATGGGTGGGGCTTGAATGTTTGAAGGGTGCTTTCATGTGATACAAACAGAAAGGTAGAAAGAAAACCAAGTTCTCATCTTCTTCAGTGGGACTTAAGAGAAAATGCCTCAAACTAAGAAATCAGGAGTTGGCATTTCAATAATATCATTTAGACACAAAGGAAGTAAATATGAAAACAATCAGCTTAAAGAGGTGAAAGTGTTTGCACTTTGTGAGGGGCAACAGAGAGGCAGAGATGCAGATATGAGACAGATCAAATTTATGAGCTCCTTGGATTCACCAGCAACCTGCATGATGCTATTGATGATTCTTCAGTTAGATCACCTGACAGAACTGCATTCTCATGGGCCATAGAGGAAAGGTTTTGAAAATCATAGGAGACAGCCTTGTTCATCTCCATGGCAAGGACCATGTCATTGTGGCATTCTGCCTACAATGCAGAATGCTGAGGACTGATGCAATGTCTACTGGTTCCTTGCAGGAAGGGGCCTTTCACCTCCTTCCCCTGGGCTCACCTCCATCACCAGTGGAGTGCAAGAAGCCACTGGATCTAATCAGCATTCATGTACCCCCAGAAGCTTAGTGTTTGGCAGGGCTCACAAGAGTGCAGCTTGCTGGTGGGCAGGTAGAGAGTGCCCTTACCATACACCCACTCACTGGCTGACTATGCGTGCAATGTCTTAAACCTTGGATGTCACCACTGCATTCCTAGTTTCTGGTTTCCCCAGCAGCTCCTTGGACAGTCTGGATGACACAATCTGGAAATGCTGAGGAATTGATATTCAGTGGAGCAAACTTTAAGCAAGGGGAGACAAAAACTGTTACATAACTTGTTTTCTTTTCCTATGACCCCTCTGAAGACATCCTACAAGACCAAGCAATCTGCTGCACTTACGACAAAGCTGAGACTAGCTAGCTAATGAACACCGTGTTGTTCCTCCCTCTTTCCCATCTTTATTTGTATTTTCCTATCACTACTAGGTTTCTGGGATTGTACCACTATATATATATGACATAAGCTTTTTCCTTGAACCCAGTTTTCTAGGGATCTCAAGCAAGGAGATTGTGTCTTTTCCTAACATACCTGGAAAACTATTTTTCTTTTCAGACTAAGTGCATGCATACTGTTAACAAAAGTGGAATCTTAATCTTATATTTAAAAAAAGATTGAAAGAAGAAAGAAAAAGATACTAAAGAATGTGCTACATCTAAATGAGAAAATAAACCAAGAAAGACAATATCTGATCCAAAACCCATGGAATTCATTGGAAGGATGACAAAGAGAAGTCCTGGACTGGTAGCTGAGGCATGCATCTAGAGTAGAACAAGGAAATAGAGGTCTGCAGGAGGGAGATAGTAGGACAAAATGAAACTGGTTGCTTTTCTGATGTGTTATTCTAGAAAATAATATCATGAGGGTTTTAATCATGTAACTTTTGGAGTGTTGGGAAAGAATTAGCAATATGTACATAGAGAATCAAGCAAATAAAAAAAAGAAACAATTATTAATTTCAGAAAAAGCAAACAGTGCCTCATAAGAAAAAGTAATCAGAACACAATTTAGCTCAACAGTGAACAAGATTACATAATTATAGTAATGTGAACACTGAACATGTATTAGCCAAGATTTGTGACATAAATATAATGGGAAGAAGAGACATGGTGGAAGAGAGATAAGTCCTCATCTGCCATCACAGGAAGTCAGGGGAAAGTGTCCAAAAAAGGATCAATGAAAAAATTTCCACAAAAGCGTACTATTTAGAAATATAGTAAAGCCATGAGAAAAAATTCAATGAGTTGAAAATTGTTGCCACTAGGACATGACGGCAGGAACTGCTGTTTTTCCTTTTTCTTTTTTTGAGTCATATAAATTATTTATGCCATTTACCCTTTTAAAAAAATAGACTTTACTTTTTTTACAACAGTTTAAATTTACAGAAAACTTGAGAAGATTACACAGTGTCCATATAGTCCACACCCAGTTTCCCCTACTATTTAACATTGTATTTTAGTATCATAGTACCTTGCTTACAATTAATGAACAAATATTGGTACATTATTATTAGTCTAAGTCCATACTCTAGATTTTTTTAGTTTTTACCTAATGTCTCTTTTGTGTTTCAGGATCCCATCCAGGTTACCACATTATATTTAGTTGTCATGTTTCCATAGGCTCTCATGAGTGGAACAATTGCTCAGACTTTTTTTTTGTTTAATAACTTTAACAGTTGTGAGGAATACTGGTCAGGTATTTCGTAGGATGCCTCTCTAAGGAAATGGTCTGATGTTTTCCTCATGATTATTTTAGGGTTATGGGCTTTGGGGAAGAAGACCTCAGCAGTAAAGTACCCTTTTCATCATATAACATCAGGCGTATGTACCGTCAACATGACTTATCACTGTTGATGTTGGACTTGATCATCGGGCTGGGTAGAGTTTGTCATGTTTCTCCACTGTAATCTCCCCCCTCCCTTCCATACTCTATTCTCCAATGACTATTTACACTATGTACATTTACTACTTTGATAGAATTTAAATTAAATGAAAATATGTAGATGTGTTCCAGATGTTTTATTTCTGAACTATGTGGTACATTTCTAGAACTGTGAGCAGGAACATGCAAAAGTGCAAGACAAGTAGCCAACAAAGAGCCACAGTGAGCATGGAGGGACCTTTACACAACAAGAAAAAGAAGTGCAGCCTGTACCTGTGGTATGTCAGTATGAGCTGGAGCAAAGCCATCATTGGGTTCAGGATTAGTTATGGATTGGGGGTGAATGAGTGGATTAGAGATTAATGGGTAGTGTCTCAGGGCCAGACAGTGAGAACTGAGATAGACTAAGTTGCCACAAAGCACTGAGGTGGATCAGACAAGTTCCCAGGCAAATGGTTTGAGTATCAGAAAGTCACAGATCTAACTGAGATTAATAATGGATCAGAAACTTAGGGAAGGAATCGGAATAACAGGAATGGAGGATTCTTTTAGAAAAACAAGCAAACAAAATTTGGCATCCTAAAGACATTTTGATTCAAGTCAGGGATAGTTTCTGAATATAGGAACCAGCCTACTTTATTATCTTCCTTGAGGATTTAAGCTGGAGTCCTTGAGGCTAGGTTGGATCTCTTGGCTGAAGTAGGGAACGAGAAAGCAGCATTTCTGGTGTAATATAAATCATATCTTTGTGATGTATGTCATAAAGTTTCGATCAAATGGCACAGTTAACATTTTATGTGTTTGATAAATTGAAGCTAGTATTTCTTCCATCTCCAGAAGTATATAAGTCTCTATTTTGAGCCAGAAGGAATAAAAAACCTATTTTCTTCCGGGATATTTTTCTAGAACTGATGGCCTCTAAAACAATAATCAAAATTGCTTTCCCACATAGCTTTATAAGGGACAGAGGAGGATGGCAAACCTTTGTCTAATCTAAATCACCCCTTCTGGGTGTTAAAACTATTCTTATGCAGACATAGAGGAATACTCTTCATTGTGATCTCCCTTCCCTTGCCCCTAGTTCATTCATCCATGGAAATGACTGGTTAGAAACGGGTTCTCAGAGCAGTTGTCCATCTTCACAGGGAAAAAAGCTGGTTGTTAATTGAATTAAATAATTAAGTACTTAAGTCTTACTTGTACCTCTAAAATGTCCTAGAACTCTACGAGGGATCAAGGCTACAAAGTAAGTTGGACACAGAGACTGACCTCAAGAAGCTCATATTCTAGTGAGGAATCAAGGCAAGAACACAGCCCTGCTCCCGTGTGATTAGTGCTCTGATTAGGATAAGCACATGATGCCCTGGAATTCTGGGAAGTATCTAACCCAGTCTTGAGGGTAAGAAAACTTGTTGGAATAAATAAAGATTTTTATTAAAGGGGTTGTTGCAGTTGGGGAAGGGAACTGTTGCAATAGGAGAAAGCTCAGACTGTAAGATCTGCAAACATCTGAAAGGCCATGCAAGAAAGGAATTTTCTTTTTAGAGGGAGGGAGAGAAAGGCTAAAAGGAAACTGGTCTGGGGGAGTGAGATGAGCAGGTGCTGTGATGGGACAGTTGATGAAGGAAGGACTTTTCTTGCAGTCAGCTGATCACCTGGAGAGGCTGCTAAGGAGGTACTGTTCTGCTTCAAAGCCTTACAAAGCCCCAGGGGTGCAGCAAAGTTCAGGTGCATGGGGGAGGGAGAGAAGCCTGATGAACGTTTGGTCAGGTCAAGGATTCTGTCCAGTCTGGCCAGTGGGGACAAACAGTTCAACAAATCATTTATGAGATGAAGAATGGGAAATTGGAGGGTCTGTGTCTGGCCTCACCCCAGGTAAACAAGGAGGGCATCAGTGATTCTTATCTAAGAAAAGAAAGTTTTGTTCTTTGCAGTAAGCTTTTTCTTGAAACATAAAAGAGCTGGGGGAAGGACTGGGGGAAATTTATTAATCATAACTTTTCCCAGGAGCACAGGGCTCAGGTCAAGTTCAACATTATCAATATCTAAACTGATACTATTAAGAAAATCAAGGGAACATTAGAGACAAGGGAACAGCCATGAAGCAGGATAAACGTATATTCAGGGAACCTGAGGAATTGGTGAAGCTGATCTCAGGCTCCTGCAGCAATTCAGAAAGAAATGTCCACTTGAACTTTAATGAATGATAGTCAAATGCCCAAAAAGATGTTGGCCTGCGAGATGAAGTACACATGTTGTAAAAAGAAATCTAGGCAATATGAGCTATGAAACTACTGAAAAGTTTTACTAAGAAAGACAATGCACCTCAGTACAGAAAGCAAAGTCATAATCAGATCAAGAAGGTGGACACTCACTTTGATCTGAGATGAGATATCAGATTTTTATATCTAGAAGGCAGAACTACATAAAACAGACCTATTTTCTGGACAATGATTTTTTTTAAAAATATGATCCCAAAAGCATAGGCAAAAAGAGCAAAAAAAGACAAATGGTAAAAACCCTCTGCAGAGCAAAGGAAATAATCAGCAGAGTGAAAAGGTCTATGGAATGGGAGAAAATATTTGCAAATCGTACATCTAATATGGTATTAATATCCACGATATATGGAACTCATAAAACTCAACAGTAAAAAAACCCCCAGATAATCTGACTTAAAAATGGGCAAAAGACCTGAACAGACAGTTCTCAAAAGAAGACATACAAATGGCCAACGGGTATATGAAAAATTACTCAGCATCTCTAACCATCAGGGAAATGCAAATCAAAACCACAATGAGATATCACCTCACATCCATTAGAATGACTACTGCCAAAAAGACAAAAGAACAAAGATTGACAACAATGTGAAGAAAAGAGAATACTTGTACACTGTTGGTGGGAATGTAACTTAGTACAGACATTATGGAAAACAATATAGAGATTCCTCAAAGAATTGAAAATAGAGCTACCACATGATCCAGCATTCCCACTTCTGGGTATATATCCAGAGGAAATGAAATCAGTATCTAGAAGAAATATTTTTACTCCAATGTTCATTGTAGCAATATTCACAATAGCTATGATACTGAAACAACCTAAGTGTCCATCTACAAATGAATGGATAAAGAAAATGTGGTATAAATGTAAAATAGATAGCTAGTGGGAAGCTGCAGCATAGCACAGGGAGATCAGATCAGTGCTTTGTGACCACCTAGAGGGGTGGGATAGGGAGGGTGGGAGGGAGACGCAAGAGGGAGGAGATATGGGGATATAGGTATATGTATATATATGTAGAAACTAACACAACATTGTAAAGCAATTATACTCTAGTAAAGATGTAAAAAAAAATGTGGTATATACATACAATGAAATATTATTCAGCCTTAAAAAAAAAATCATGCCATTTGTGAGAGCATGGATGAAACTAAACAACATGCTAGATGAAATAAACCAAACACAGAAAGACAAATACTGTATGTTCTTACTTATATATGGAATCGAAAAAGTCGAACTCATGGAAGCAAAAAGTAGAATGGTGGTTGCCAGGGGCTGAACTCTGGGGGAAGTGGGGAGATGTTGATTAAAGGGTATGAAGTTTTAGTGATGCAGAATGAAATAGTTCTGGAAAGCTAACGTACAGCACAGTAACTATGGTTAATACTGTCTTGTATACTTGAATAATACTATATTGTATATGCTCTATATTGAAATTTGCCGAGTAGATCTTAAATATTCTTACATCAACAACAGAAAAGATAACTATGTGAGATGATGAATATGCTAATTAGCTTGACTGTAGTAATCATTCCACAGTGTATATGTATATCAAAACATCATGTTGTACATCATAAACATATATAATTTTATTTGTCAATTATATGTCAGTAAGGCTGGAAAATCAATTAATTTTTTAAAGACCTATTTTAAGCCAATTAGATGACTGTGAATCCACTATGACGTGTCATATTTCATCACCATGTTTCTATTCTCAATAAAAATAGCTTTGAATTAAATAAACAATGCATTCATATGACTCACTACATTTAAAGACTTAACTAAGTTAGAATACCCAGTACTAATCCAGAGCCTTAAGTACATCATGCTAGAAATCAAACATCCCCCCAAACAAATTTCTCCTTTAGAGACAACCTTATGATCTTCTCGAAGATAAATTCACATTCCCCTCCCCAGACTTGGTCTCCAGAGAAATTTCCTTAAATATTGCACCCAAGAAATGAACCTCCATCTTCCCCCAGATACCACAAAATCAGGGCCATCTTTCTTCCAAACAACAAATAAAATAGATTTATGCCAACAGCTGCTTAACATAGTCAATTCAACAAATATTACTATTAAGTCAGTAGAGTTTTGGGGAGGTTTTGGGGTCTTTTTATGGTTTTGGTTTTTATTTGTTTTTACTGTTTGTATTGATGAAATTAACTTGGAAACTATAACCTCTCTTATCATTGGAAAGATTCTGCAGATGCCATCATCTCTAATATTAGTATTTCTTAATAGACCATCTCTCTTCCATTCATTCATCTAGCAAATACTGAGTGCCCGTGATATGCCAAGAAATGTCCTGGACTCCAGGGATACAAAGCTGGATAAGACAACGCTCTACACTCAAGGATTTCACAGCAATGAAAAATAATCATCCATAGAGTGACAATATATTGTATATGTATCATACTAATTTACAAACTATGACGTGAGTTTTTTCATTCTCTAAAATCTCATTCTGCTCCTCGCTTATTGCTGTATGGCTGGGGAATTTTAAAAGATCTTTACATTTTTTAAAGGGTTGTAAAAAACCAAACCCAAAGAAGACATCTTACAGGCCTGCAAAGGTTAAAATATTTACTATCTCGTTCTTAAAGAAAAAGTTTGCTGACCTCTGCTCTAGACCAGTGACTCTTTTTTTTTTAAATATTTATTTATTTGGCTGCGCAGGGTCTTAGTTGCGGCATGCGGGATCTTTAGTTGCGGCATGCAAGATGTTTTACTTGCAGCATGTGGGATCTTTAGTTGATGCATGCAAACTCTTAGTTGCAGCATGTGGGATCTAGTTCCCTGACCAGGAATGTAACCCGGGCCCCCTGCATTGGAAGTGCGGAGTCTTACCACTGGACCTCCAGGAAGTCCCTAGACCAGTGATCCTTTTTTTTTTAAATAAATTTATTTATTTTTTGCTGCGTTGGGTCTTCATCGCTGTGTGTGGGCTCTCTCTAGTTGCGGCGAGCAGGGGCCACTCTTCGTTGCGGTGCATGGGCCTCTCATTGCGGTGGCTTCTCTTGTTGCTGAGCATGGGCTCTAGGTGCGCAGGCTCCAGCAGTTGCGGCACGTGGGCTCAGTAGCTATGGCTTGTGGGCTCTAGAGCGCACGGGCTTTGTTGCTCCACGGCATGTGGGATCTTCCCGGACCAGGGATTGAACCCGTGTTCCCTGCACTGGCAGGCGGACTCTCCACCACTGCGCCACCAGGGAAGTCCAGGGAAGTCCCGACCAGTGATTCTTAAATGAAGATGTTTCTCAAAATCGCTTGTGAACTTTGTTACGTTAAATATGCATGATGGATAGGATCCTGGCATTGGTATTTTCACCAGATTTGGGTGATTCTCATATGTGTTGTGATTGAGAAGCTTTGCTATATCCACTTTCCCTAAGACAGTTCCCAGAACATTTACCTGGGTTTTACAGAGACTCTTAGCAAGGATTTTCTTCATTAACACATCTTACCCTATACATCACAGAATATTCCTTTCACCCTATTTCACAGGCCTTGGTAGGATAGCCTCCTACCTCTTATATAACAACATTTTATTAATTAACATAGCTCTTTGAAAGGCATAAAACACATTCACATCTATTCTATAATTTGATCCTAATAGTAATGTGACCTAGAATAACTATGTTACAGATAAAGAAACTAAGGTTTAGAGAAGTCAAGTGTTCAAGGTCATACAGGGCTCTGACTCCTACTTCATTGTTCTCAACACTGTCTTCTACTTACTTTTTTGATTCTCCATTGAAATAGATTATGCCGTCTATCCTTACTACCCGGTAGCAAAATTTCATTACATTCCATAAATCTGTTAGCTAAAGAATGTAATTCCTGTTTAACTTGAGTGCCTGTATGTCTTAAGGCAGACTTGTTTTACAATAATTCCTCTAATTTGCAAGCACTTTTTCACATATATTATGTACTTGAAATAAACTAGAAGCTAACTTCTACTAGGGTATAAATGGAGAAAAAAGTATCTCTCTAGAGCATTATTCAACATAAAGCTCATGAAATCATTTGCAGAGGCACAAGGTTCATCCTGCCTAAGCAAATTAAACAATTTTGTTAACACTGATATCTTTTGTTAGAAGTGAAATTTATGATAACCGTATTGGCTCTGTACTACACAGCACTTGAAAGCCTTTGTTTGCTCTCAGCTAGAGCTATTTATACCCCAGGATATTGATATTCTTCTACTTAATCAAAAAGTATTCCAACTAAAAATAAATATAAATGCCACATTTTATTTTGAATAGGGCTTTGCAGATGCTTATTATATTATCAAAAAATAATTAAACAATAAAATATTAAAAGACTACAGGGTAAATTTGTGTAGAATGTATTAATAATTTTTGGTTCCCTTCTGAAATTAGGCAATTTCAGAAATTAAGTACAGTGTATCAATAAAGGGACCTAAGTAGGAGACTTGTTTCCAGAGCACTTTTTAAATGACTCATTGCTGGTGTAACTCTGCCTTCTTAACTGACAGTTAAAAACTTTCCTTTGGTCTGCCTATTTGCTTAAGTTTGGATGGGACAGGTAATGTAGCCATTACCTGTTATATATAATAAACTTACAGTCAAACCAAATCAAATCTTCTGCTTTCTTCTCTGCTCTACTCTCTCCCAGGGTGCCTAGAAATATATTTTCAGTGACTGTATTAGTGTGCTCGGGCTGCCACAACAAAATACCACAGACTGGGGGGACTAAACAACAGAAATTTATCTTCTCAGAGTTTAGGAGGCTGGAAAGTCCAAGAACACAGTGCTAGCCTGTTTGGTTTGTGGTGAGGATTCTCTTTCTGGCTTACAGATAGCCACCTTCTTGATGTGTCCTCACAGGGAAGAGAGTGGAAGCTCTCTGGTGTCTTCTCCTCCTCTTATAAGTAAACCACTCCCATCAGATTAGGGTGCACCCTTCTGACCCCATTTAACCTTAATTCCATAAAGGCCATATTTACAAATGCGGTCATATTGGGAGCTAGGGTTTCAGCATATGGATTTTGGTGGGACACAAACATCCAGTCTATAACACTGACTAATTCTCTGAAATTCTTTTTTTTCTCGGCAAAACTAAGTTATCTAGCTATCTTAATCCTTTAAGTTAAAAATTATAAATAGCTGGGCTTCCCTGGTGGCGCAGTGGTTGGGAGTCCGCCTGCCGATGCAGGGGACACGGGTTCGAGCCCCGGTCCGGGAGGATCCCACATGCCGCGGAGAGGCTGGGCCCGTGAGCCATGGCCGCTGAGTCTGCGCGTCCGGAGCCTGTGCTCCTCAACGGGAGAGGCCACAACAGTGAGAGGCCCGCGTACCACACACACACACAAAAAATTATAAATAGCTTCTTCGTATCTTCATATATAAGAACATTTTGAGAACAGTTTGGACTACAACTCTTCAATCAGCTCAGTTTATCTATACAGCAGATTAATCAAAATGAAGAATATGCCTGGGTCTCTGCCAATCTGGCCACCCTGGAGATGGTGCATAGATGTCGGTGCTGGTAGTCAGAATGCTCTGTCCTTAGGTGTAGACAGGGTCTAAGAGGCAAAGACACAAACAGCAGCAGGATCTACAAAAGAGCTGTAGCCACAAACCAACTTCACTCATCCATACTTCTACATATATTGTTGATTATGAAATAGCCTTTTCAGCTCTATCTGCACATGAGGATAGTAATCAACGTCAGCAGTATTTTCTTTTAATGTAACTGATAAATATATATGTACATTCACATAAACACACATATATATAAACAAACACATACATTGAATTTGTTTCAGAAATCATCTTTCCTTTTCAACTAATCATTCTTTTTCTGGCACCAAAATACCAAAGCCCCTTTTCTGTGGTGCTTAGGTCAAACAAGTTGGTGTTTTCTAAATTTGGGGGGTAAAGAACTCAAGTTTTAGAATTGTAATAAAGTCTTATATGTGACTATTCATGAAGTAACTTTATGTATTTTAGGCAAGCAAATGGCAGACTCAAGACATCTTTTGACACACAAGTATGAAAATTACTTTCTCCATGTTATTTATGAAATGGCTATTGTTTTCTAAAGCTAACTTTTAATTTACTTATCAATGGTGAAGCCATTTTTCTTTCTTGAATGAAGAATAAAGTTGTTAAGCAAAGAGTGGATTCTTGCTGAGAAATGTGGGCTGTACAAGAAAGACGTGCAGTGTGTAATGACTTGGTTTAACAACTAAACAAGAATACAGTTTCAACAATAACTCCCATTAGAGGACTTTTTATTTCTCCTGAAATGCATATGAGAGTTTTGGATATTTTCTTCTTCATATATCATTTGAGTTGGTTATTTTATTTAAAAAAATATTTACAGTTCAGGTACATTCAAATCCTTTAAAATTGGTATTTGAGAATGACAATAAGAATTTAATTAAGTTAAATGTAGTCTATTTTCTCACTTATGGCCTGCATATATCAAAGCCTTAGCATGAATATGAGAACTTAAATTGAGAGAACTGTTCTAGATATGTACTGAAGAAAAGTTAAAGTCCCTTTCAATATGTCTAGTTAATAAATGTGAACAATAGACTCATACCTGCAGTGTATGAATGGAGAAAGGAGTTTGCCCAGGGTACAGGAACAGCATCATCAAAGGTCTTATGGGTCAGAAATGGAATTTTAAACCCCCTCAACTGCTTTGCAAGGAACCCGTGTAAAGAATAAAGTCAATATCCTGTGCTCTGAGGCTGGGAAGTGAGTTAACAACCTGATGGCAGCTTCAAAAGCTGTGCAGAAGTGCTCTCGGCCGTTCTTTAATGTATTCCAGGGTTGAGGCATGATGTCTCCACCTACTGATCCTCAATTCTGATGAAAATACAACCAAAGGGCTTTGCTGACCCCGAAACTGGTTCCTTTGGGGAGGCCCTGAAGTTAAAGTGTAAGGTTAAAGAAGCTCTAAGTCTAGACACCAGTAAATAATGACCTGGGCCTCACAAGTCAGCATTTTTGCCAACTGCAGCAGGCTGTCTTTGGTTTCTTAAGCCAGCTACAACTTCAGGCAGTCTTAGTTTATGGAAATTGTGATAACCTCACCTCAAACTGACTTATTAGAATTGTTGAAATGGAATAGCATGATTATGTTTAAGGAAGTCAACTTTTTGTTTAACTATGGAGGACCTCTTTTATTCCTAATCAAGTAACAATTATAAGTATTATACACAAAAAGTGATTTAGAAAGATTCTCCCTCACTAATAGGATTTGTGTCCTACAGCTGTTCAAAATGCTTTGCTTACGCCACAATATAACAATTAGTGCTTCAGAGGGGTCAAGTAGAAATGTTTGAAATTTTTCAGTGATTAACAAATCAAAGCCATTAAAGATTTTTGTTGTTTTCATGTATGTCTTGTTTTCCAGGATTAGTATTAAATGGAAGGAATAAGATCCCTTTTAATTTAGAGGAAAGATGGAAATTATCTGATGTGGATTGACTGACTAAGGACAAAGTTTAGATACATCCAAATATGCTGAAAATAAGATTAAGAGGAGGAATTTAAATTTCTTAAAAGGATGAAAAAATTTATATCTGCTTGGTAGTGATTATAAAATTATCCTCACAGCAAACATTTAAGGATATATAATATCTCATGAGAGTAACTATTAGCTACTGGTAAAATGAATAGCATAATCTAGTTTCTGGCAAATGTGGTTCAAGTAGTTGATATTTTCATGGGAAAATACTCATTTCTGGATTACAATTGAGTCTGGAGAGACCTTTGAAAAAGCAAAGTGCTTTCAACCAGCCTTGGTATGTTATTTTGATTAAAAAAAAAAATAGCCCCTCAAGTAAAATTTAAGTATATTTTCCAAAAAAAGTCATGTTAGTGTATTTTCTAGTAACTTCAAACAATTGCTCAGAAGTACACTCATCAGTATTAGAAATTATTAGCAATAATGGTGCTTAAATATTTATATGAACAATGAGCATAATTATTTCCCTTTAAAACTTACTTTGCAATCAAGCAAGCATACTCTCCACCTGATATTGAACTGTGCACTGGTAAGTGAACATTTTTTCATTGTAAATCCTTATTCGCATTTTTCTTGATGCTTATTTGTATATTTCTATTGATGTAATAGTTTGCAAGAAAAAGAGCTCATGTCTCTGCCTGAAGGTAGAATCTTATGAATATGCAAATAATGTTTTGATGTGATGAAGTTTTTTTCTTTAGAATGGAACTGTGCCATCTTAACTTATGTTGAATACTAGCCATAGCTTAGAAGGACACAAAGCACATGAAGACTTGAGTTTTTAAAGAAAAAATATCTGAGAAATAGTTGCTTTCTGGTTATAAAATGCTGTATTGTTGCATCTAGTCTTCTCAATTTAGGTTAATGCTTTGCTATAAAAAAAAAAAAACCTGCCATTTAATTTTTGTTGTATATAAGAGTAGTGAACCAGTAATATGAAAAGACGTATGGATTGTCTACCCGGTAAGTTGTAGTGTACTTCTTAAATTGCAAATTCTGGTGCACATCTTTCAACAGTTATAATTTAAGCTGGTATGATGTGTCCAGATGGTTTAAAAATGCTCCTTTGGTGAACTTTGCAGAATAAGCCAGTTTTTTTTTTTTTTTTTTTTTTGCGGTACGCGGGCCTCTCACTGTTGTGGCCTCTCCCGTTGCGGAGCACAGGCTCCGGACGCGCAGGCTCAGCAGCCATGGCTCACGGGCCCAGCCGCTTCGCGGCATGTGGGATCTTCCCGGACCGGGGCACGAACCCGTGTCCCCTGCATCGGCAGGCGGACTCTCAACCACTGCGCCACCAGGGAAGCCCTAAGCCAGTTTTTAACAGCATCTTATACTGCAAAAATAGTCTACTAATGTTTAATTTCAACACTAGACAAAAATCTTGCACAAAAAAACCCAGTGAAGTATTAGGTTAAGGACATAGTAAGACAAAAGCATTGGCCTCTGAAGCTATTATCAGTCTCTAGACATGCTGTTTGTGTGTTTTCTGTTCGGACTTAGACTGGCCCTCAGCTCCAAACACCAAACCTATGGTTCTCAAACTTTGGTAGATATCAAAAACACCAGGGGATCTTGATAAAAATACAAAGGTCCAGGCCCTATCTTAATGAACCTGTACCACTATGTTATTTTTTGGCTCTCTGAGATTCTGATACACACCAAAGTTTGGGAACCACTGAAGTAAACAAAACCTTAAAAGAAAATATTAGGATAATGAAAGGAGATCTATGATGTAAGTCAACCAGTGCTAAAATATTTGAAGTATGGCTATCGTTAAATAGAATAATATTTTTAAAGAAAGAGAAGTATAGGACTTTTATGAGGCAACAATGGAGTTGTCTCTTTCTAACTTTAAGAATTTGGAAATAAGATTGCCCTTTGAGATTTAAACTAATACAAATTAACAGTTAAAGAAAAAGATTAGGCCATTAGAAGTAATCCAAGATACTAAGTCTAAAGGTGAGATAGAGATTCTGATCATTCTGAAAACACCAGTCAGGATAGATTAGAATGTGACTGTAACTAGAAAAACATGAAATCCAGTCAAACATTCAGAAATGGCGGCTTCTGGGCTCAGGAAATATACAATATGATATTTTATTCCTTCTAAGGAAAGACTATATTAAAAAGAAGCATGGACTAAAGAAGATATTCAGACAACAAGTAGACATATAAAAAAATGCTCAACATCATTTGTCTTTATGCAAATGCAAATTAAAACAGCAATGAGATACCACTACACACCTATTAGAATAGCTAACATCCCCCAGAAATGACAATATCTATTGCTGGTGAGGATTTGGAACAATAGGAACTCTCAATAAAAAATGGCACTGCCATTTTGGAAAACAATTTGGTTATTCATTACAAAGCTATATAAAATCTTGCCATACAATCCAGCAAACCATGCTCCTAAGCATTTACTCAACTGATTTGAAAACTCATGTCCACACAAAAACCTGTATATGCATGTTTACTCATAATTACACAAAATTGGAAGTAACCAAGATGTCCTTTAATAGGTAAATGGATAAACATACTGTTGTACATTCACACAATGGAATACCATTCAGCAATAAAGAGAAATGAGCTGTCAAGCCAAGCAAAGACAATTTTTTTTTTTTTTTTTTTTTTTTTTTGCAGTACGTGGGCCTCTCACTGTTGTGGCCTCTCCACTTGCGGAGCACAGGCTCCGGACACACAGGCTCAGCGGCCATGGCTCACGGGCCCAGCCGCTCAGCGGCATGTGGGATCTTCCCGGACCGGGGCACGAACCCGTGTCCCCTGCATCGGCAGGCGGACTCCAAACCACTGCGCCACCAGGGAAGCCCAAAGATAAATCTTAAATGCATATTGCTAAGTGAAAGAAATTCTGAAAAGGCTATAGAATGTATAATTCCATTTATATAACATTCTGGAAAAGGCAAAATTATATAGAGACAGTGAAAAGATCAGTGATTGCCAGAAGTTTGGGGGAGGTGGGTGGTTTGATTAAGAGAAGCACAGGGGAATTATAAGGTGGTGAAACTCTTCTGTATGCTACTGTAATGGTGGCTATATAACACCATGCATTTGTCAAAACCCGTAGAACTTTATAGCACAAAGAGTTAACCTTAATGAGTACAAATTTTAAAATATCATTTAGGAGGTCAGGGGATCCCAGGATGGAATGCAGATCATGAGGCAAGAATTTAATTGTACTAAAAATGTATGAAAAATTTTTGTAAATGTAGCCAGGGAATATGTTTCTGACCTAAGAAACTTTGGAAATTAGTAGAATTTGTAAGGCAAAAGCAGTTGTCCATAAGCACTGGATTCTAGCTGATCAAGTTTCCAATGGGGTTTTGGGTTAACAATTTTGCAACCAGTGTACATGTATAATATTAGAATTGAACAATTAAGCAAATGGATGATGGATGGCAGGAGCCAGGTTCCTCACTGTTGTAGTGGGAGGTTTCAGATCAGCAAGGGAAGAAGGCTAGAATGATTCATATTGTAATGGATTAGAGTTGGCAACTTCAATATGAATGCATATTTAGCTTAAAATAGAGATAGATGGATATATAGAGAGAGATTTATAGATACGTACGTATACAGGGGTTAGTGTACACACATGTATTTCTTTGCTCTGTTATCTGACAGAACCTAGAGCAAGGGCACCCCAGTGGAAATGAGCATACCAAGGGCCCAGATCATGTTTTCTAATGCCATTCCAGTAAAAGGAATCAAGGCTCCTCGGAAAAATGGTCAATTCCCAGACTGGGGCAGGAAATATACAAGATGAGTCTGGAGCATCTTACAGTGCCCCAAAGTAAAGGAAGTGCTGAAAACAAAAGCAAAACCAAAAAGACATAATGAGCATATGTCAAGGGGAGATAGGAACTAACTGAAAGAATTCCCAGTGGCCAAATTGGAAAAATTTTGGTAACTAAACAAATATAATAATATTGGATTGTAACCAACAGCATAAAATAAATAGCGGTGAGTCCATACTGATTATATATACGTGTATATACATATATATATATAAAATATATAACATATATATAATAAGAGGAAATAGCTAAATTTCCTGGGCAGAATTATCCAAGTAATTTATCTAGATGCTCGTCTTTCTCATCCTTCAAGGAGGTAGAACGTAGCATCCACTCTTTAAATGTGGGCCATGTATAGTGACTTCCTTACAAAGTATACAGTATGGAAAGGGGGAAAAAGAGTAACTTTAGAATGGAGAAACCTGACAAACATCACCTCGAACAGATGACCAAGGTTAGGATTAACAGGGATAAGTCATATTGATAGTATGTACTCTTAATATGATACACCGAGAATTACACATTACCTCTCTGATCTTCCTCCCAAAACCCATAAACCCAGTCTATTCATTAAAAAAAAAATCAGGCAAATTACAATTAAGGGACATTCTACAAAATACTTGACTGGTACTCCACAAAATTATCAATGTCATCAAAACCAAGGAAAGTCTGAAAAACTGTCACAGCCAACAAGAACCTAAGGAGACACGACAACTAAATGTAATGTGGTAACCCAGATGGGATCCTGGAACATAAAAAGGACACAAGATAAAAACTAAAGAAATCTTAATAAAGTATGAACTTTGGTTTAATAATACTATATCAGTATCTGTTCATTAATTGTATGGAATGTATCATACTAATGTAAGATGTTAGTACTAGAGAAAATTGGGTGTGCAGTATGTGGGAACTCTCTATACCATCTTCACAGCTCTTTTGTAAAGCTAAAAGTATTCCAGAATAAAAAGTTTATTTAAAAAAGCAGGAATTCTGGAAGAAAAAAATAAAACAACAATAATAAGACCCACTCTTTTTTTGGCTTTATGCTTCATGCAGAATACATTCTGAAGGCATGGGGAGCCTGACGAGTGAACAGTTGCCAATAACCTCAAACCAGATTTCCACGTTCCCCTCTGCTCTACTGATTGGCCATCCTCTCTCTCCTCTACTTTCTTCTCTGCTGTCTCTCTATCCACAAATACCTATTTCTTTCTAAGTCAGAGCCATTTAATTATAATTATTATTATACTGTTTGTGATCTTGTTGCCTGCTAATCTCTGACCTCAGGATCTTACTTTCATCCTAAAAAGACATTACACTGGTCACGGCAAATCACACAGCCTTCTTTACCTTTTCTCCGCCTTCAGGCCTACTCCAACCAAACCCCCTGTGTAAATACACTCTTTCTTCTGATAATGTTTAACACATCAATTTACACATTTCTTTTATATTAATTATATTTCTGACATGTCTTCTTGAGATTATAGACTACTTTTATTTCTTGGATAGCAATGCATTGAATCGTATGTTTTCTGTTTGTACATTTAAAAAATTACTTCTAAGTAATATATCTTTTATTTTAAAATAATTTACCAATTAGAAGAGCTGTATTAACTAAAACTAAAACAAGCACACATTTCCATTTTTCATATTTCAAGTAGGAAGCTCTGGCTTAAGAGGGGTTCTTCCATCTGTAAGCTCTCAAGGGTCAGAAATTGGGTCCCTTATTCCAGGTGAGAAGCTAAGTTTATTAGTGAGTGCAGACTAGGCTACAGTAACAAAGAGACTCTCAAATTCTCTTAAAGAATATACTCAAATTTTCTTAAAGAAAGTATTTCTTCTTTATATTATAGCCCAGGGCAGCTTCTAGGTTGGCAGGGGCAGCTCTACTATATGCAGTCATCTAAGACCCTAGACTCCTTCCAACTTCTGGTTCCACCATCCCCTAGACCCTCCTCATCATCTGTGTCCAGATGGCAGAAGGGGCCAAATCTGGGAGAGGTACATATTTCTTCTACTCATGTTCCATTAGCTAAACTATCTGCATGATGGGATGGGAAATGTAGTCTTTTTTTTTTTTTTTTTTTTGGCCCAAGAGGAAAGAAGACTAGCGAACAGCTGGCACTCTCCTCGTTCACTCAGGTAATATTCTCTTAAGCTTAGAAAAGTTTACTCAGTAGAAAAAGCTGGATGCCCACAAGGTCCCCACAATTGAGAATGTGATCAAAATCAGCCATGGGGTATCAGAGGTCCTCCATTGGTGAGGTTCAGTTAGGCATTTCCAAGAAAGAGTGGAAGACTTTGATACCGTATTAGCTATGTCACTTAACATTGAAGAAAGGAAGGGAGGGCTTGGATTCAACAATGCAGCAATACCAGAGCTCATGAGACAGCAATTGTTCCACTTGTCTTAGAAAACTTACCTAGAAGCAGGTAGAAGTTCATTCAAAGACATGGGTTTACTTCTAGTCACATCTCTTCTCTAGAGAGAAGAAAATAAGTTATAGTTATATAAAGCTCTCTTCTAACTTCAGTGGGTGGGTCAGTCTTACTTGGATTTAGAAGAGAGGGGAACATCTACCACATTTAAGCAATATTATCTCATTTGGCATTTTCCCCCTAAAATCACTTCTGCAGGTTTCTAATAGAGATTTTTGTTTGTGTGCTTCAGGAAGAATATCTTTAACTTCTTTATGAGAGTACCTTACTAAAAATGTAGCCTCATACACATATTATAATAATTATGCATCAAAGACAAAATACTTTTGGACTCCTTCTCCTTTTTAAAGTCCCTTTTACAGCTACTTTATAAGCCATCAAAAAAATCAGTTGTATTAGTTTATTTTCATACCTTGATTTTTACCCAGAATAGCTTGAGCTAGCTTGACCACTCAAATCTAATGTGATTTCAAATGATTTCTGGTTCTTTCGAAACGTTAAATCCATGAATTGACACATTTGAAGTTATTTAAAGAAGTTGGCCACAGGCTTTGAAATTCTAAAACCATTTCCAAAAATATTTCAGGTAGTTGCAACAACTTTGGACCAAGTGTCTAACTTCTTAAAGAAAAAGCTTTAAAAGAAAAAATTCATTTGATGTTTAAGTTCTGGTAAAGTTGATTTTAAAACACAACAACGAAATGAATATTACCCTATAGTGAACATATAAGGAATTAAATAGTCAGTATATCTAGAATGGTAAGTAAAGCAGTTATACAGATAATTGCTTTGTCTAATAATTTCTGTTTGTGCTTATTTTGTATTTTTCATCAGAGTCTTATATGCAGTTTAAAATGTAGAATAAATTTATAAGCTATGTTGTGGAGAAATGGTAGTCTCCTGCCCCCTCTCTCCCTGTTCTAGTTTCTTTTTTCCAAAATACTTCCACCATTTTGAGCTGGCCTGTTGATATTCACCTCCATGAATCCAAATAGCATGCTGCATAGCCTCTTCTTGTTTCCACAGTTTCAGGTATTATCTACAGGTCTATTGCAACGGAAGTTGAAGATCTAGCTCACTTCCCTCCTCATGCCCCTATAATACCTGCACGACCTTCCCATTCTCTCATTCTCCATATATATTTATACCCCACGTTTGGGTTGACATTGTTATTACTATGTAAACATTATTCATAGCTGTGCCATGTTGTAAATCAGGATTTCTTTCTTTTTCCTGCACAATTTTTGATAATCATTTTATGTTGCTATTTTCTTAGTTTTCTCTGACTTATCTATCACAATTCATGCCAAAACTCTGTCAATTGTCTAAATTTCTCTCAAGTACATTAAGATGCAGTAAACATTCTATCAAATTCATTCCCCATTCTGAATTTCATTTTATAGAAGAAATCTTTCTTGAAGCCTCCGACTTTCCCATTCTGAGTGTGTTGCTTTCTCAACCCTGCATTATGGTTGTTTGGGATCTTCCTTTACCATGATCTTGGGATTCTCTTTGCCTTATACCTCTGCTAATTCTCCTGTATTCTCCTTCTTGATTTTCTCCCCTTTCTGATGGAGTAAATTTTCAGGCCTTCTTCTGAGAAAAGGTACATCAGAAATTATTGAGATCTTATGTGTCGAAAATATCTTTATTGTATCCTGAACCTAAATTGATAGTTTTTCTAAGTATAGAATTCAAGTGCAGAAATCATTTTGATTCATAATTTTGAAGGCATTCCTCCATTACCTTTGAGGTTGAAGTAGTTCTATTTAGAAATTCAATGCTATTTTCATCTCTGATCTTCTGTTTGTGACATACCCCCCAATAGAAGCTTATCAGATCTTCCTGTGGTTCACTGTTTTCTGAAAGTCTGATATGGATCTATCTTCATCATTATGCTGGCATTCAGTGATTTCTTTCAGTCTGGAAAATCATGTATCAAGCTTGAATAACTGTCTTGTGTTATATCTTTAGTGATTCTCTCCTCTCCTGTGGTAGGCAGAATTCTAAGCTGGCCCCCATGATTCCCACTCCATGGTATACATGCCCTTGTAGAATATCCTTTCCCTGAGTGTAGATATGACTTTTAACTTGATTCTAACCAACAGAATATGGCAAAGAGAATAATATAGCACCCCCATGATTATATAATGTTACATGGCAAAGGTGAAGGGATTTTGCAAATGTAGTATAGATCACTAATCAGTTGACCTTAAATTAATCAAAAGAGAGATTATCCTGGGTGGGCCTGACCTGGTAGGTAAGCCTTTTAAAACAGGACTTAGATGTAAAAGCTGCTCTTTCTTGCTGGCCTTGAAAAAGCAAGCTACCATGAGTTCTAGAGCTATAAAGAAATAAATTCTACCAAGAAACACATGAGCTTTAGAAAAGGACATTGAGCCTCTGAAAAGTCCCCAGCCCTAGCTGACTCCTTCACTGCAGCCTTGTGAAACCCTGAGCAGAGGACCGCAGCTAAGGGTACTAGACTCCTGGCCCATGGAAACTGTGGGATAGTAAATGTACATTGTCTTACGGTGCTATGTCGGTGGTAATTTGTCATGCAGCAACAGAAAATGAACACATCTCCTCCCTCACCCATCCCTATTTGTTTTTTCTGTTCTTTATTTTATTTGGATTTTGGATCTCCTGGGCTAGTCATCTCTTTTTTTTCCATCTGTTTTTCTGTTCTACTCTCTGGGAAATTTCCTCAGAAATTTTAATCTTCCAGTTCTTATAATTTCTATTATCACACATATATATATATATTTTAAAATTCCAATACCTTGTTTTGTTCTTTTAATGTTCTAATTTGTTATAGTATCTTATTCTTGTTTCATGGTTGACATATCTTTTTTACCCTTCTGAGGATATTAATGATGTGACTTATGTTTTATTTTGTTTGGGGGTTTTCTTCTTCATGTAGAGAATGTGTTTCCTCCAAGTTGCTATTATCTGTTGCTTTATTTTGGTATCTTTATCTTTCAAATTAAAGATTTCTCTCCAATGATAAAGACATAGGCATCTGTGTGTATTTGTGTGTGTGTGTAGGGGTGCTGAGCTGGAAGTAAGGAAGTGGCTAATCTAACAGTTTTACTTTGGGGTGATCTGGCTTGGCTGTTTAGTTGGGGGGCATAGAATGTTGGTATCTTTAAACTTCTTTTGAGCTGGTCAGACCGTGCAGGTAAAGATCTTCGAATATCCTGGCTGAGGGTAAAAGTCTGCCACCTACTATTCTGGAAGGTGGGTAGGTAAAGAGTGTTAAGGTTTTCAGCATTTAGCATGCATATTTCTATTTATTTTCCCTGCTTTTGTATCCTAGCCTCCCCTTTAACCCCCACCCAGCCAAGAGACCCTATGTCTTACCTTCCCCAGAGACTAGATCTCCAGCCCTCTGACAGGGTTGTGGCATTGGGTGAGGGAAGAGAGGGGGGTGATGGTTGCCTAGGTGCTGGGAATTGGTGCTGTGGTTGAGGGATTTGGCTGCTTTTTAGACTTTCAGCAGATCCTTCTACTTTACCCATCTCTCCATCCCCCTTCGATCCCATTCCAGAAGCATCTAGTGCTGCTAATCTCTGCTGTAAAACTGAGTGAGTCCATGGGTTTCCTCTTTGTTGGCTTCAGGATCTGTATTCTCAGGTCCATTAAGTTCTCTTTACCACTCATTCACTTGCTTTCTAGGCTCTAGGTTGTTTGTTTTCTTGTTTGTTTGTTCTGCTCTTCTGTTCTCTCTGTCCTTGTTGGTTTGTGCTTCCTAAAAATGTCTCTTACTGCCATTTCTGGGGTTTGGGAAAAAAGTAAAAGTAGATTTATTTATTCACTTTGCCATATTTACCAGTAAGTCTGTTTACATTTTGCTGGAAACATTTTACGGTTTTGTGGAGAAAAGATATTCCAGATAATTACACTACTGAAAAACAAACATACCAAAGATCCACCTGCCTTATCCTTTCTGGGATCTATCTGAGAAAGTACATTTGTTTTTTTTCCCCTCAAAGCTTTGACTCATGTCAGTAAATTGATTAAACAATTTTAGAGAATAATTCTTTCCTCTGGGGAGACAAAGAACATTTATTTGTCAATAAATATATGGACTGTGAAAGAAGTAAATGCCTTTTCATTGATAATTAATTTTTCATGCTCACATAAACTAGCATCTTCCACCTGCAGACAGATTATGTGGAACACTATTGCTGGAAGCTGAGGTTTCTTTCTGTTAGTGCTGCCTTTATTCCACTGTTGACAGTCTAGTCCATCAAACCAGAAGAGCTGCTGACAAAGTGAAGAACCAACATTGTCTTTGTCTTCTGTATTTTGTTTTTAGTATTTGTTCATGAAGCAGCTATCCAAAACAAAAGTTAAGCCAATCTGTAGTTGGAGAAAAATGTTCATAATGTAAGGAATTTTCTCCCTAAAAATGTAGTCATGTATTTGGCACGTTTAAGGTTGAGAACATCAGCAAAAAGATGAAATCAGTTGACATTTAAAAATCTTTGTCGGGACTTCCCTGGTGGCGCAGTGGTTGAGAGTCCGCCTGCCGATGCAGGGGACATAGGTTCGAGCCCTGGTCCGGGAAGATCCCACATGCCGCGGAGCAGCTAAGCCCGTGCGCCACAACTACTGAGCCCGCACTCTAGAGACCGCAAGCCACAACTACTGAAGCCCGTGTGCCACAACTACTGGAGCCCACGCACCTAGAGCCTGTGTTCCACAACAAGAGAAGCCACCGCAATGAGAAGCCCATGCACCGCAACAAAGAGTAGCCCCCGTTCGCCACAACTTGAGAAAGCCCTTGCGCAGAAACGAAGACCCAAAGCAGCCAAAAATAAATAAATAAGTAAAGTGGACAATAAGGTTTTTTTTTTAATTTGTCTCTAGGGGCAGCATCTGTTTGATTCTCTCAACATCTCTAACCTTGGCAAAGACAGCCCTGCAATATTTGTTTTTATTTTAAGAACCCTTATGAAATTCACTTCTCTAAGCAAAGTGTCCCAATAGTGTACTCAAGGGATTTTTCTCTAAGTTATAAATCGCCTATATCTCTGAGTAACATCACCTCCTCAGAGAAGCCTTTCCTGCCCACCCTATCCAAAATAGTCCTTTGCCTGCAGCCTGTAACTCTCTGTTTCATATTATTTATAACATCACTCTCTGAAATTATGTTACTCATTATTTGCCTACCTTTAACTGTCTAAATACTACCAACAGAGGTAAATTCCACCAAAGCTGGGGCCTTGTTTGTCTTGCTTTCTCCAGAACCCCAGTTCCTTACAGTGGCCTTTGTACTTCCTTCTTCAGCTCCAGCTTTCCCCCAGCTGTTCATATTATTTGCTTCCTCACATTCTTTCTGCTCCAGTTCAAATATCACCTTTGCAGAGAGACCTCCCTGACGCTATGTCTCA
Organism: Phocoena sinus; assembly: GCF_008692025.1. Classification (NCBI taxonomy): domain Eukaryota; kingdom Metazoa; phylum Chordata; class Mammalia; order Artiodactyla; family Phocoenidae; genus Phocoena; species Phocoena sinus. The sequence continues at coordinate 102,604,390 of NC_045765.1, read as the reverse complement.
AGTTGGTCTCTTCTGATTACTCTCTATTTCCTTCAGGGCCTACAGTTGCAAGCAATCAAAGGTGACACCGGTTGGTTAAGCAGAAAAGGAGTTTAATAAAAGGATATTTTGTGGCTTACTGAATTGTTGAAAGGGTTGGAGAGCTAGGCTTGAGGTAAGTTTCCAGACTAGTGAAGAGGTTTAGAACAAGCCTTCCCCAAATGTGCCACTTTGGAATATGGATTACTTTGAGCCCAAATGACGCAGGAAGAAATTTTTTTTTTACCTCCCCGTTAACTGCCTAAAAGAATTTAGGTAGGGGGTCAGGTCCAGGAAGATAACTATCACCAGAGCTAACTACAAAAACTTATGAGCAAGGAATGGTAAGCTGGGAACCCCAGAGGGCCTATTTTTCCAAAGTCCTCTGAGTCCCATCCCATTGTCTCTGCATGGCATGGCAAACGTTTGCGTACCAAACATTTGCTCTTCCCATCTTCCTGTGAATTGTCTTCCTTCCGTTTGAAGCCCTAGACCTCCTTCTTGGCTCAGAATGGCATATAAGCCTCAATTGCCTGGCTGTCAGGGAGCCTCTCATTGTCTTTGCAGGGCTCCCATACATATGTAATTAAATTTGTTTTTCTCCTGTCAACCTTATGTCAATTTAATTAATAGACCAGCCAAAAGAATCTAGAAGGGTAAAGGAAAATTCTTCCTCGCCTATACTAGCGCCCAAAACTATGTTGCAGAACTGATTTCATAAAGGAATAACTCTAGCTGCTAAGGACAAGTTGGCTCTTTTATGCCATGTATTACCTTGTAGCCTCAGCTACTACTGTGGAATAGGGGGGGAGGGGGGGAGGGGGAGGGGAAGGGGAAAGATGGAGAGGTGAGATGAAAAATTTCCCAAACTGTCCTTTTTTGCATCACAGCACCTGATCAAATTCCAGCATGGGAGTATCTAATTAATGGAACCCAAGTCGTACGCCTGTGCTCTAGTTTAGATGCAAAGGAGACAGATTAAACAACTCTTATGTGGGAAGCTAGTCTTTACCTAACACCAACACTTATACAGTGACGCATTCTCAAAGCACTGAAGCATTGAAAAGCTTCTAGTCGTGTCCATTACAGTCTCTACCATATTACTTCATTTCCATCACAGCCTTATTAGACTATCTAAACGACGTTTTGCATATTTTTATTGTATTATATTGTGTTTATTTTGTTGTATTACTAAAATACAAGCACAAAGAGGATAGGGATTATATTAGTTTCGTATTGCTGCTATGACAAATTTCCATAGATTTACTGGCTTAAAACAACACAAAATGTATTATCTCCTCATTCTGGAGATCAGAAATCTGACAGATCTCATTGCGTTAAAATCAAGGCGTCAGCAGGGCTGTATTCCTTTCTGGAGGCTCTGGGGGATAGTCCATTTTTTTGCCTCTTCCAGCTTCTAGAAGCCATCTGCATTCACTGGCTCACGGCCTCTTCCTTCATCTTCAAAGCCAGCAACAGCAGTTGAGTCCCTCGTACATTTTGAATCTTTCTTCTTCTGTCTCATCTAACTCACAGCCTGGAAAGGTTCTCGGGTTTTTTAAGGACTTGTGAGTAGATTAGACCCACCTGGATAATCTGGCTGAGTCTCCCATCTGTAGATCTGTACCTTTAATCAACCTGCAAAGTCCCTTTTGCCATGTAAGGTAACATCGTCACAGGTTCTGGGAAAGTATGGCGGGGACATCTTTGGGGGCCAGTATTCTGCCTACTACCATGACTTTGTCTGTCTTCACTGTTTTATCCCCTGAGTCTTAAACAATGTCTGCCATATACTTAATAAATATCGATGGGATGAGGAACTTAGATAATGGCAGAGGTGGCTCAGATTCTCTGTGCTCCCTGCTGTCTCACACCCAGCCAGTTTTGTCTGGTAGAAGAGGAAGACGTTTTGGATGGCAAAACTCTGTCAATAGCTCCTAAGGGAACTGGCTGGCAAGGATGCTTCACTCAGACTCATTTCCACACCTGCCCAGTGTATCATGCTGTTTTTTTGACCTGGAAAGCTGGGCCCCGTCTTTTCCACCCATCTGAGGCCATATTGCTGGCAGTCAGTCGTAGATCATGGAAAATCCTTTTGGGAATCCTGAGACAGGTAATCACCCTTACAAGAAAATTCAAAGTGCACCTAATTAAACTAAATCATGGCATTGTGACTGCTCAGACAACTGAAACCTCGCATTTAGTGTCTTCCTCAGCGAACCCCTCTAGACATACCCATGTGCCTGTAGGCGTGTGCAGGCAGACTGAAACCCACACAGTCATCAAAACATTTCTTCCCAGAGAGTCAGTTTTACTAATAACTGGTATGTAATTTAAAGCACTGTTGTCTTGTAAAATAAACATGGACGTATTATAGGGTAGTATTCAACAATTTCTTAAATTATCTAGGAAAACGACCACAAAATTTGTTGTTGTGGTGGTGGTGGTGGTGGTGGTATGCGGGCCTCTCACTGCTGTGGCCTCTCCCATTGCGGAGCACAGGCTCTGGACGTGCAGGCCCAGCGGCCATAGCTCACGGGCCCAGCTGCTCCGCGGCATATGAGATCTTCCCGGACCAGGGCACAAACCCGTGTCCCCTGCATCGGCAGGCGGACTCTCAACCACTGCGCCACCAGGGAAGCCCACGACCACAATATTTTAAAGACATTTCTAACTTGCTGCTTTGGGTTATCCTCAACAGTCCTCCCATTCCCTTCCATCACTAGTTTAATTCTGTTGATGTAGTTTTGCCACCTGAAACTTCTACCTCTATTACCACTTAAGGGATACTTTGGTGGAAAATGTCAAGAAAATGCTCTAAACCTACCTTAAGTATCAATTATTGGGCTTTTGATATAGTCTGTATAAGAGCATGCAAGTATCTTTTTTGTTTTGTTTTCTTTTAATCTTTCTGAGTGTAGAACTACCACCCATGAAAGATGACCAAAAGGTGATATTTTGCATATATCACTCAATGTTGATAAAATCCAGAGTTCTTGAATAAAGTTTATAAATTCACAGATTCCTGGGTCAAGAAATTGCTACCAAAATCCTTAGGAGACAAAGTCTTCCTTGGTCACCTTCCTACCTAATTTCCTCTAGATATCCAGAACCTAAGGTATCCACAAATGTGGCATCACATTCTGGTATGCCCTCCCAAATTTCTCCAGTGTCTAAAATTATCTACCACTTTTTATTGTTCTTCCTCTGTTTACTGCCCTGAATCCTCCCCATAAACAATAAAACTGACATACTGCTAATTAACATCCTCCTAGAACAAAGAATCAAGAAAACTAATTATTCATCTAAAGTAATTCATACTGAAATATGAATGGCTGATAAGTAAATTGCTTATATTTTGAAAGTAGAACAACTACCCAAATTAGTTTATTCAATAGGGCGGGGATTATGTCTGTTTTTTTCCCTCACAGAACTCTACCACACTGCCTAACAGAAAATGAGTACTCAGTATTTGTTGACTGGGAAAATATTAGGAGATGGCAGCTTTGAGTAAGGAAATCATTTTAGTGCCCATGTTTTTCTTCAACTGTCTATTTCCTTGCTTATTTTGACAGACAGAAAAATAAGGCCAATGTTTTTTGCTTTTGTCTTTTCTTCACTACTTATAGCTAAAGATTTGCTTGAGCCTCGTCTCTGTTATTGCATAATAACAAACAGATGGTAGGGTTGTTTGTTTTGGGATCTGGGGTTTTTTGACTCCGAATTTCTCTCCCTCCAAAAGATGTTTTAAAATTTTCCTTCTAGAACTGTTTGGGACATACCCTACTAGAAGAATAAGCCCATGAGCAGGGAATTCCAAAGCAATCCTCTGTAGCCCTTAGCATTGACAATTGAATTTGGGAAGCAATGTATAGGATGCAGAGCCTAGAATAAAAATCCAAGTTTCTATTTCAGACTCAGCCAGTTGTGTGATCCCATGCAAGTCATTTAATTGCTTTGATGAGTTATTTTCTCCCACCATTTCCACATCTTACCCCAAGCCTGCTAACCTGTGAGGCTTAAGATCTTCAGTGAAAGTTGTACTAAATTGTTTTCAAACAAAATCAAAATGTCAACAATGATACAAATTATACAGGTTATAACTGTGTTACATTTCCAGAAGGAGAAGGGGACCACTGGGGAAATGGAACAATGGAGATGTAGTTCTAACAGTGATCCTGTTTACCAGGTCTCTCTTGCCCACCTTCCCCTTCCTTTTGTCATCCTCTTCTTCTGGGGGTACACCTTCACTGGCAAGGAGTATAAAAAGCTATTACAAAAAGAAACCGGTAAAGTATTGACCCAGTGGGCAAGAAAATGAATTAGATAACTATAGAATGGTATGTGAGAAAATATATACAGACAGGAAATGAATAAAAACAGGCACTGTGCATGTTATTAACTTGGACAAGAATAAAAGAAAAGAATCTTATCATCTCACTTTTTCTCTGCCGTATTTTTCTGGATACATTTGACCACTCCTAATTCCTCTGTGATGCTCCCGTCCTTATTTCACATCTTTTTGGTTCATCTTTCTTCCCTTCCTTCCAGAGTTTTCAAGCCCCCATCTCAAACTAAGAAAAAAAAAAAAAGGAGGAGGAGGGGGAAGAATCACAGTGCTGGGGCTTGCACATAACTCTGCAAGACTTGGAGGAGTCTGTCTCTCTGCACTTGTTTCTTCATCTGGAAAGTGGGCACAATAATACTTGTCCCAGCCACGAAACAAGAACCTGTGACTAGCAAGTTGGAGGACATGGTGCAAAAGTTAACCTCTTTAAGTGTCATTATCACTATTTCTCCCCTCAAATCTCTCTTTAACTCACTAGGAGCCTTGCTGGTTGTGCGCTTCCAGGGTCCCCTGCCTTTTCATTCACAGCCACTATTCTTTTACTTGCCCATCCCTGTAAAATGATCTTTTTTTTTGCCTATGGCATCATCTGGTTTTAGTCCTTCTGCTTCTCTCATATTCTTAGCTCAAATAAACTAATAGTTCATCAACATCTATAATCTATTTATCTATGATTTTAAAAAACCACATAAAATCCCATTCCCATGTGAGACTAAAATGCCAATTCTAATTCTTCTTTGAGTTGGAAGCATGTGACATTTTCTTGAAAAACCTATTAATCATATTTACAAAGAAGAAAGCTTAATTTTAATATTCTTTTATACTCACTGTAGTTATTGATTTCTTTTCTTTTTTTTTTTTTTTGCTGTCTCTGACCTCTTTTGAAGCTGTCCTTTAAAAACTCCCTTTAGTGTTTGTAGGAATAGAGTAAGTAGGACAAATCCCCCAAACGCCTAATAATTTCTGGGGGAAACAAATTTTCTTAACACTGTCTATACCAATTCAATACCACGAAAACCTGTTTTCTTTCATATCTACATCCTGACCAAAGAGTAAATAAATAAAAAGTTTGATTCCTACATTACTTCAATACCTTTTTCTTGTGGGACATGGAATTCTGTAATACCTCCTACAACATGGTCCATGCTTTTCCTTGTTTAATTCTTTACAATTATTGTTTTAAAGAGTGCAAATTAAATTAAGTAAATGGTGACATTGGGCTGGAGTCCTCTGATGCAAAATTATAGATCTCAGAGGGTCTTTTAAATACGGCTTGCTATTTATCATCGAACATACCCAAATGTTTATAGTGTGTGAATATTTTAAAGCCAACCTACCATAGTGTCTGAGTATAGAGTTCAGTCAATAGTTTGCAAACATCTCTTTGCTTCTTTATATGCATTTAGCTACTGATATATCTTTTTCAGTGAATGAAGCAGACCTAAGCACATACAATAAAGGAAAGCAAAAATTACCAGGTTTGGACTTCACTTCACAGCCAGAAAGATTCTCTTGAGTCTGCCAGCAGGGGATCTTGCGTATTAATACCCTACCTGGAAGAGCTGACATGTTGAAAATGAGATTAACACCTTCCTGTTTTACATTAACTAAGGCTAAAGTGGCATTTGCCTAATCAGGAGAAAAAAAATCAGTACTAAAATGATAGGGTTGCCAACAAGGTATGGTTTTAAGAAAATGTTAAAATTTTAAGTAGTATTGTGTGTGTGTGTGTGTGTGTGTGGTGCTGTTGGTGAGTCTCTGAAGATAAATATGTTGTGCAAATAAAAGCCAAAATAATCAGGATGACTCGAAAACTAAATACAAACACGTGTAGCACAGTAACTCCTTTTTCAGGCCAATGCTAATTGACATTTGGCTCACAGTAAACAATTTGTCAGAGCACTAAAAAAATAATAAATTAATGAATACACCATGTCAAAGAGTACTGATGTCCTGGTATTTGTTGCCAATTCCAGACCAGCCTAGAAACAGAAGAGCTAATATAAATGATTTATTCATTCAGATATAAGATAGCACTTTTTAATTCCCTCACTTCACAATCCATCTAGTTATATATTTACTAAAGATGAGCATTTAGATGAAAAAATATTAAAAATTCTAATATAGGAAAAAGTCTCAAAATCACTGTCAAGTGTAAGTGGAAATGGGGTGGGAGAAGTGGGCCAGAAGTGGTCTGATGTTCCCCTGATCGAGAGGGACCCCAAACTGGAATTGGTGGGCTTTTCTCAGGCTCAAAGCCCAGGCAGTCATCCACACTTCATCCTCAGGTAACAGAGCCCTTCTGCTGTGCCAGGCACCCTCCTTGGAATGGCAGAGGGTCCAGAAAGGAGGACATAAGTTCTTTGTCCTCCGCTTCATAATCTAGTTGTGTAAACATATATCAACAATAGCTGGATTTCAAAGTAGACTCCAATCAGAGCGGAGGCATCAATACTCTCAATGGGAGCCAGGAGGGAGGGAGAAGAATTCTCCCGGGAGGATTTGGGACAATTGCCCAGGGAAGATTTGACTGTGAGCTGGATCCTGCAGAATGGGTAGTATTTTAACAGGTGGGAGGGGAAAATGGTGGAGAGGGCTTTCTAGGTAGAATGGACCAATTCATTATATTTTGACACCATGACCACATAGAGCATTATAGTTAAGTAGACACCTAAAATACATCAACGGAAAACACATAATTACAGAAAACACTGTCAACAATCCACTGAAAAATAAACTACACATATACACTGAAAATACAAATGGTAAAAAAGAAAAAGGGGGGGGGAAATGAGACTTTATTCTGCATGCTAAATGTCTACTATTCAGATCTCAAGAATAAGACATACCAGTAGCTATTGTTTCTATTCATTTCAGAGCTTCTAATTGCTGCTATCTTATGGGGTCTCACTGAGAAGGAAGGAGGAGGGGGGAATGAAAATACAAGAGAGTTGCAGGAATGTGAAGTTGGAAGCCCACTCTAACTACTTTCATTCATTGTTCCAAAGGTGACACTGGTCCTTGCGTTCAAAGGGAACCGGAGGAGGACAAGCAGTTTTAAGGTAGCACAAAGGAAGGCAACTTGATGCCTCCCTAAGGAGAAGCCGCAGAGGGCTGTGCTGGTGGAGAGAAGGCTAATAGGAATAATAACAATAAAAGAAAAAAGAGTGGGGGTGGAGTGGGGTGCAAAGCAGTCCTGAGAACTTGGGATGAGGAGGGAGGGAGAGGTGGAGGTAACCTTCGCAGGTGTTCGAGGAGGATTTGTAAATGATGCAAACATAGAAGCTGTGAGGCAGGATGCAGGAACATATTCAGGGAGCTCGCAGGAATAATGGAGAGCACACGTTGCATCATCAGGATCATTGAGACCCGAATCCTCTGGGGAAGTCACGTCTTTTTTGTACAAAATGTTTTGAAGCTGAGCTTGGGGGTGGAGTGAAAGAGGAGGGGAAAATCACCGGGAAAAATTAAGCAGTCTGAAAGGAGTGTAAGATTATGAAGATAAATGTTTACCTCTCCGCTGCATTGTATCTCTTGAAATGAAACTGTTTTTGAACAGTGCTGCATCCGTACTGCAAGAATGTGGGCATTGTGAACAAATTGACTGTCTCAGATGATTTGACACATTTTGATTTCTGCTTAGGAAAATATCTGTTAATCCTATTAGAAAGAGGAGGAGAGGGTCCTGAGCAGGAATGTAAGAGATCAAATCACTTCACCATCTTGATCACACTCTCCCAATGCCAAGGTCTTAAAGTCTCAGCTATTTCCACAAGACCCGGTGCCTCATCCCTGCCCTGCTTGGCATCACATCAAAACCCCTTCTTTTCCACCTCCCCCAACCCCACCATGGCACTGGCTAAAATCACGACAAGCCTGGATGGCTGCCCTCTCCCTGGCAAACTAAAGCAGAAAAGAGATCTTATTTTATGCTTTATCTTCATGTAATTTTCCTTCTTTCCTTCCTATTCTCCTTTTCTTCCTTCTCCCTCCCTCATGCCCTTTCTTCTTTATGTGGTTTGCTGTTTGCTAATATCCAACTCCAGACCATTCTTTGTGTTTGGCAAAGGAAGCAGTTTTATTGTTTGGTAACTCCAGGGGGGATATGGTGTCTATGATGTTGTCTAGGCCAAGCCTCCCCCAGGAAGGTTAACTACCTCTGGCCTGCTCTCCAAGGGCGAACATGCCTGGCGATGCACACTTCAGCACCAGCCATCCTTTAGCGAGAAAGCAGATCCACCCTGGCCCAGAGGTACCTTTGCTTCCCACAGTGGTGTATCTCCATGTCACCGTGCCACTTACTGGAACCAGTTACCTGGAATCCAAATCTACAGACTGCAAATTAGGAGTGAGGGAAAGAGAAGACATTTTTTTCCCGACTACTTTCTGAAAAAGGTTCTTCTTGGAGCAACACCCAAGTCTGAGCAAAGGGTCTGTTCATCTGTCGCAAGAGCCAACACTGGAGCCCAGCATGTAGCTAAAAATATGCACTCACAGTGCTAGAAAATTGTGTTCATTAAACTCTACCTACAGGTCCTCACCCAGAATCTGCTCTATGCCAAAGCAGCATGTTGCTTTTTATCCTCCTTTATAGATTAGGCAGTAAAATAAAGAGGGTGGGGCTGAAATGCAGGGGAAGTCTGCACACGCGTTTGGAAAAGAAGAAAAGGAAAAGCACAGGGATTTCTTTTTCTCTCCTTCATGTTCCGAGTTGCCAGGGTTGTCCAGACACCACGGAGAGGTGCAGGGCTTTTTCACGTTCACAGTATTTTCACTTCCACAGGGTAAGTGCTACATGTAAAATGGGAATTTAGAGCCAGATCAAATAAATGCCTTTCAAACTGTGGCACATTGCTATTTCTGGATGCCCTCCTCCCCCCTTCTTTGTACATTAAGGAGGAAATAGGAATAATCACAGCTGACATTACTGAGCACTTACTATGTGCCAAGCACTGTGGCATGTGTGCTGCATACATCATCTCAGTTCCTTCTTCTAAAATCTCCACAAGGTGCTTGTGTCACCGCCATTCTGCAGAGGATGACATGAAGGTTGTAGAAAGGTGAAATAACTTGAGCAAGTAAGTGACAAAGCTGGGATTTGAACCCTAAGCTTCCAACATCTTGCTCTTAACATCTATGCCATAATACCATCTCTAAGCAGTTCTGTAAAAATATGCTCTGTGGTTTTTCATTTAAGATTTTGGTGACTTTGCCTTAATAATAATTCTGTTATTATCTTAATTTTTACAATTTTCTGCAGTCAAATAGTAGGGTTCCTCATAGGAAGGGACTGTGTCTCCCTCACCTTTGCATCCCCTGCAGTCCTTAAAACAAAGTATCTTGAACAGGCGTTAAAGAATTATTTGTTGAAATGCACTTTACGTTATCTGTGTACCTAAATAAAGCCCATCTAAACAAGTCCATTTCGCAGACACTGGGGTTTTCCTCTTCTTTGTAGCCACCCTCTTCTCCCTGTTTTGTTTTCAAAAGGTTGATTTTGAACTGGAGGGACATTGCAGTTGTCTTGTCACTTAGCGTGATTTGAAAGTGAGAGTCTGTGTAGTGCTTTAGCCTGCCCTCAGCAATCAGGCTTCACACTCGCAAGGCTCTGATTGTAGGAGTTGCCTTATTTGCATTGATGAGGATGAGCCAGCTGCTAGAGCATACAGAACTGCACCTGACACAATCACCAAGTTCAGGATTAGCGCGGGGAATCAGGAATCCACTGCGCTGCATGGCAATCTCAGCCCTACATTAGAGTCACTCATGCAAGATGACCCAAATTTGCAATGAGCACAATTAGCAATCCAAAGATGCAATGTTAATTTGGGGGCTGGAGATTTTCCTACATTTCCCTAAATTAAAAATAATAAATATACTCTTTCCTAGATGAGTCTGGGCATGAAAATAATGCAGGGGATTCTGAGTTTGTAAAAAATGGGTAAACCCCAGAAAATGTGGATTTCTTAGCCCCCACCCCGCGCCCCCCCCATACACACACCCGAGGTATTAAGTTTGGCATCAAATACGGTAAGGGCTTTGTGGTGTCATACTCCTTTTTGAATTAGTAGAAAACGGATATTTATAAGGATAAAAATAATAAAAATAGCAATAACTATAATACGTAGAAATGGAAAATTTAGGCTTCTAAAAGGGATTTGATATTTTATATTCTGTATTAATATTTCTGGGGCTACGTTTGGGTCACACATCACCACAGATACACCCACTGATTTCAGGATTTCCTAAAAGTGCAAGAGATTATGTTGAATTTTTATGAAACAGAGTTTGTAAATCAAATGGAACATACTCAAGCCTTGGGCTGTGTTTCCATGGGTCTGCAGTCTATAGGTATTGAAATGCTCACCTATACTTTAGGGAAAAAAAAACACAACATTTTGCAAAAATTGAATGAATGATCATTCGAAGCAAAAGCATGCAGTTCAAAAGCTAAACCTCCCATTGGAGAACAGAAAATTTAATGAGCTTTTAATGGAATGCAATGCTCAGAGTAGTAAATTATTTGTTAGTTGACGATGCAATCAGCATGCTGATTAAGGTTGCTTGGTTTTTTACTAAACATTAACTGAATGAAAACGGGTAGTCCTTGTTCTGCTTGGGGGGCTTTAAGGAAGCAAATGGACTTTCAGAACAGAGATTGTCAATAAAGGTGAGTGCACTCCAGGTGTCATTTGAATATGATGATAAAATACTTCTGATAAATATTTAAAAGCATTTTAAATCCACAATGTTCGCCTAGTGTATTGTGGACTCTGTTTAAAGAAACAGTGGGCCTTAGCAGGCCTAACAACAATCCCTCTATCTCTCTCTAGAAAGAAATATCTAGATCTGCTTTCTTTTATTGCAATAGAGAAAAAAAGGGGGGGTGGTATGCTTTGAAAATATAAGCCAGCATGGACTCTAGGACCAGGAACTGTTTGGGAGTTTGGAATATAAGCCTAAGAAAAGACAAAAAAGGACAAAAATCAAAACAAAGGAAAATATTCTGACAGCAAATAAAGAGACATCTGTTTCTCTGGAATAGATTAAGATAAAAATTTAATCAAGTAGTTTTGATGTTTTAAAATAATTGCTATTAGAATACATATTTTTTTCAATTTATAAATGATGGCATTCTGAGACAAGAAGGATTGTGATATCGGAGTTATATTCTGTCTAATTTAGGAGGTCTGAAAGGGAAGTAAAAGAAAAAGATCAAAACTTGGAAATTATGCAATGCTTAGTTTTGTGGTTAGATTGTTAATACAGAATTTATAAGGTATATTATTCACCATATATTAATCAATATGTACATTAGCTACAAATTATTGTTTCTGAGAGAGATTTTGTTACTAAATCTGTTTAAATTGCTAGATTTATTTTCCCCCAAAAAAGAAGGGATTCTTTTGTTTGTTTGTTTTTCTCCCTACCAACTGAAGAATTATGGTAGGTTAATTTTCTTTGAAGAGCTACAAAGTTCTTTTTCTATAAATCCTAATTAGTTTCATCATCAGTGATTCTCTGGCAATGATAAGGTACCCTTAAAATCCGATAAATAACTACCTCTTGCTTTTAACTCTTCCTGTTTATGACCCAAGAGGTTAAAAGCCTTTGACTGGCATTTGACTTCTGACCTCCTATAAATGTTATCTTATCAGTTCCTGCTTGTTAACTCGTATTGAGTACTTGTCCCTGATGGCTTTTAGATAAAGGGTTGTGGGTTTTTTTCTTTTTAATATATTTCCTATAGGAACTAAACCACTTGCTTTGTTCTATGCCTAGTGCACTTCAGTCTACACAGTAACCCGCTATAAATCTGTTAGAAAACCCCAAATATACTTTTATTTATTCTTGACATTATTTTTAGTTTAGCTTTATGGGTGGGATTTTATGATTGAGTATATTTATTATAATTAATAGCAGTAATTACTAGTGCTCTTAATCCTTTAACATGTCAGTCAGGAAGCTGGTGAGCGTGGTACACTTTTTTTTTTAATGCAAAAAAATTTTAAAAATAAACAACAATTTTAGCTTTGCATTTTGTACCAGCATGAGATGAGTTAGAGAGATAATTTATGGAAATCTTGTCTCCCCAGACTTCAGAAGTCTGCCTAATGAGAGAGTCATCAGTAAGATATATCTTTTTTAAAAAATCGAATCCAGACCATGAACAGTGCATTTTTGGACCTTTGAGGGAGGAAGGTGGCGGCCTGGCGTCCTCCTTTGCCCTTCTGTCCTAAGAATTAAGAAGGATTTCAGCCTTTTATTCCTTTTGCAGCCGTGTGTGTTGTTCACACATTCAAGTGTGTATGTGTGTGAGTCCAATCACTATGTACACATCTAAATACATTTGAATGTTTGCATTTTAATCTCTCTCCATACCTCGACGGCATCATGAGGGTATTCTAGGTGGATGCTGGTGCCTCAGAGACTGCCTCATTCACAGATGACCTACAGTGTGATTTGTAAACAAAATATTACATGAATTTCTATGTGGAAAACAGGCAGCGGGGAGGGGAAGAAGGCAGAGGCAGCCATCTTGGAGTCATTTTGCCTTTTAGCCTCCTTCTTCCTCATCCCAAGGCTCGATAGTTAGAATATTATCTTCATTTTTAATTGGCCTTCAACATAATGCAGGAGGCATGTACAAGGGACCTTTGTATCAGTGTTTGGAGTAGAAAAAAGTTGTAACCTCTTTGGACTTTAAATAATAACTGCGACTATAGACAAACTAAACCTATTATTCTCTATCCTTCTAAATAAATATACATATAAATGAAACATATGCCACAGCTTTTAAGAGACCTGTACAAAACCTATTAAGGGAAACAAATGTCTATTTGGACCATTCATTTACTGCTATCTAAAGAATTAATATGTCAGTAAAGTTATCTGCCCTTCTCCTCCCCATTCTTTTCTCCCTACACAAACACTCACATGCACATACACAAACACCCTCACTATGCAGCAATGACAACCCTAGAAACTTGTTTTTTTAAACACGAATTCCCTTTCTCTTAGATCTGAAGTAGTTAAGGATGAATTTAAAAGACCAGCTTTTATTTTTTATTTTATTTTAATTTTCTGTGTGTGTGTGGAGAGCTGCTCCGGCTCTGTAATGTCCCAACATCGCTTTCATCATGTTCATATTCTGGCAACACACAGGTTTCACGCAATTTGTCCTAACTTTTCATTTCAACCATTGCTTTTCTCAAAGTGGCCAGAGTTTAAAGACTCAAAAGCAAAGGGAAAAGAAATACCCCGGCAGGGGGAATAACAAACCAGCCCCCAAACTGGTGCTGGTATTCACAGCATTGACACATTCTCCAATGTTTTCTCTGTAGTTATAACACAAAAGCGCTTTCTTCCCTGTTTTGATGTGTTAAAGACGAGAAAGAGAGAGGACACTTGGAAGTGGTAAAATAAGTATTGGGAAGCACGGGGAAGGTGTTTCTCCTTTGAACGTCCAGCATGTGTCAATAACATGCAGATACTTACGGTTTAACATTAATTAAATGTTTTAAAAAGGAAAGGGGGTGAAGAGTTAAATTTAAGCAAGTTGTGTCGCATCCGTTGAACTTTTAGCTATCAGTGTTGCCTTCATATTTGTCTAATGAGATGTGCATCTGAAGCCAACCATTCTGCTATCTCTGAAATAAGGGTAACCACGATCCTAAGTCCCTCCGAAAAGGGTGTGAGTGGATCAATAACGAACTATTGTCTAACTCTGGTATTTGACAGAAGAAACCACAAACTTTTACTCCTTTTGTGTCAGTAATCTGAGTTAATTTTTCTAGTCAATACGACTTGCAGATTGTTTTACTGGGCGAAACAAATAAGGATCTGAAACAAATAAGGATCTGAATCCTAAAAGCTCTCCTGTTCTGACGGCTAAATTCTCTGAGTTGAATCCCAGAGTCCTCTACCATTGTACGTTGTATCCTGGCTTTAAGAAAAAACAAGATTTAAACATGTAAGCTAGATGATTTCAAAACTGGTGCACATTATACCACCATTCTTATTTATAATTAATTTTTTAATATATAGTTGTAAGTCTTAGTATACCTAAGGCAGAAAAAAGTATTTACTTAAATCAGTTTCTATACCAATCAAAATGAACTCCCCAGCCATTTCTGAGGTAATATTTTAAAATCATTGTGGTTAGTAATACTTGTAAATCATTGTAGTGAGAGGAAGAAGACGAAAGGTAATCGAGGCCCTTGTTTTTCTGTATAGCTGTATCATCAAGCTTTATAAAGTTACTTAAGGGTGTATTAAAATACATTGCTTCTATGTATTTATACGCTTATAAATTTACTCTAAGAATATAGCAAGAAATACAGTCCATTTGATTTTTTTTTTTCCATTCCTTGCCAGAAATCAAACCTGCTCTGTTTGGAAAAAGCAGAGACTTCTGTGATATCATGGACTTTTTTGTATTTCAGTAAAGAAGTTGAGGACATGGAATCAGAAATATCAAAATTTTTAGGACCCAAGTTATTCCTTTAAAGGTTTTAGCCCTTCCTTTGTGAAGACTGATACAGATGGATTTCTAATTTCCTTTGGTCTCTGTCCTCTCTTTTTTGTGTTTTCTTATTCACATAAATTAGCTTTGTCCTTTCTTACTAGAATGTTTGATTTGCGCACACTCTCCCAGATAGATTCTTAGTCTCACTCCCCCCAACTTGTCTGGGGTTTAGGATGGGGAGTGGTTTTCCTTATTTAAAAAGCTTTGTAATTCAGACTCCGAGAGCCTGGACCTTTTCTCTATCCATCTGGACATGCTCAAAGGTCATACCCAAGATCATAAGCCATGTTTATATCCTTCGTATGGGCAAATGATAAAATAATGTCCACAGGCATCCGATACTAGGGGCATGGCCTGGACACACACCTTGCCCTCTTCCCCTTGGCCTCTCCTGCTCTGATGAACGAATACATCCCTCTCCAAAGTTGATGCTTTCAAGTGACCAGTCAGATGCTGGCAGGTCAGCTGGCTGTCCTCTTGAACACTCTAGGGTTCATATATTAGAGAAACGTTGGTGTGGTTGTAAGAAGAAGGTAGTCCAGCCTGAGGGAAGCCACGTAAATCTCTCCCGGAGCATTGTTCCTGATAGAGAGTGGGGATTCGAGCTGGGGTAACTCCTGGGGTCTTGGCTGCTATTAATGCCCTGGCCCTCCTGCAGTGGGTGCTAACTTGTGCAGGAGAGCTGCCACCACCCTTCCCAAACATCGGGCCGCTTGGAAAAGTCAAGCACTGCTGAGCCCTGATTTTCATTTAATAGTCAAAACCAAGATGCATTTGGGCTATGATGATAGGACAGCTCCCTTGAAAAGAATATTTGAACTACAAAGGCATTGATTTAGGGCTAGCGATGTTGCAAAAGGGACTGCTAGAAATTAGCAGCCTGTCCTGGTATTTGGAGAGCAAGAGTGACAACTTATTGGAAGTTCTCAAGGAATCATTTATATTTCACACTCCACTAGGCAGCTGATTTGAGATTGTCTGTTAGCATAACAAAGGCTCTGAGCCTGTGAACTTCAGAAACCTTTCGACCTCTTAGCTGCTGGCATGAATAGCCCCCAGTCCTGCCTATAGAGATCTCCCAAAGCTCCCCTGTTCGTGGCTAAATTGTTAATCAGGGTAATTTAATATAGTTTTCAATATGCCTCATCTCATTGGGAAAGGTATTCACAGCTCCCCTACCCCTGAAAAAAAAGTTCTTTTATTCAAGTGTGAGAGGGGCAGCTGCAGACAGACCCCCATCCCCCAACACCCCCCCTGTAGCAGCAGTAACATTCGGAGCAGCAACCATGGTGAAGGGCCAGAAAAAGAAACTCGAACGACCATCCCTCGGCATGCATGCACTCCAACCTGAACCTGAAATTCCAGTCTGTTTAGGCTAGGAACCGACAAAACAAAAACCCAGAGCTCAGCATAACTGAAACCTCAGCGCTTACACACACACACACACACACACACACACACACGCCACACCCCCTTCTCCACCCTCTCTTTTCCCCCACCCTTCTCCTCCCTCCTCGTCTCCTAACTAAGCTTCTCTTCTGGCTCCCGTCAAGACAAAACGCACCAGAGCCCAAGGCCTGCTAATTTTCATTTCTCTCCCTCTTTGGAGGCAGCCCACACCATCCTGCATGCTCCTTCACACAGTCACCCTCAGCCCGAGCCCGCAGCCTCCCCCAGTGTCACATACACTTGCTCTCACCGTTCCCTCGCACACTCTCAATTCACATGCACATGAGTTAGCTGAAAAGAGCCAGAGCACAAATATATTCATTTTAATCCAGTTAAGACCTAAGAGGTCTCATAGGATGTTCTTCGATAGTTTGAAAACCAAGTATAAAACTCAGATTTTGCTGTTTCATCTCTAAGAGGCCTACAGCGTGCCTTTCTTTCACTTTCTACCAGTATATATTGTAAAAATATAAAATAAAGTGAATAAAAAACAATCACGAGCAAACCACCCAGCTTCAGGCAGACGCTGCTCAAATATTAATATGTTGTCTTTTTAAATTCTTGTACCCATGTGCAAAGTCAGAAGAATAATTTCATACAAAGAAGGAAAAAATATAAAATCACTATTTTTAAAAATTACAAATGTAAGGCTACAATCTCTTAATCTCATTTTTCCACGTGAGAATTTTAAGACATTTATAATCTTCAATCTTTCATTTCCACCTGAGAGTTTTAAGACATCTGTAAAATGTATCTGAATATTTCCTGATCCCTTTGGTGATGATTTTCTGTGCATTTGTGCTCTGCCTTTGTGCGAGTTGAGGCCCTGTGTCTTGCTGCTTCCTGCAAAAGCCATTACTAGTGTGCCCTGTTTTGGTTGGTGGGCTGGCCTCAGCCTCCTGAAGTTGGATAAAGCCAGGATCTAGTGCCTGAAGTATTTTCTTTGAATTTGCTGTAGTTAGAGTGGTCCCTGGTGGGGGTGGGGAGACATTCTTCACTCATTTGGGATTGTAATCTAGCATCTCAGAATCGCTGAGATGGGAGACAAATTTCTGTATACAGGATCAGGAAAAGGATTATTAACCTCCAAAACAGTAGTACAAATATAGGCCCACAATTAATAAAACAAAACAAAACAAATATCCCAACCTCTTTCCCAAGATAATTTTTCCTGGAGTTAAAAGAATAAAAGGTTTTAAAAAAAGTTTTCCTGGTCAATTTTAATATCTAAACAATACCCAGAGGTGACACTTTAGAACATAAAATAAAATAAGTATATCTGGTTGATATATTACATGGCAATCCTAAAATCTGCATTTTCCTTAAAAAAAAAAAAAGGATTCTGACAGCTTTCATTTCAGTGTTTGAAAGTTTTTAGATTATAAGCATTTTTGTCAATAATCTGTGCATTATTCATTTTAATGTTGGGCTTTTCCATTTATTTTATTCTGTAAGTAGTGCTTTTCATTTTCCTAATGTCTTAAACCAGAACATTTCTAAAAATATTAATTGATAGTTACTACAAATCAGTGTATAAATATTTCTGGTTTCTCTTGTTAAAAAACCAAATATATTAAATAATTCCTATATAAATTAACAGAAATTTAACTTTCAAAAGATGTTTAGAGAGAAAAAAATATTATGGCTTTTAAACCCAAGAAAGAAAAAAAATACACAATTTGCATTTTTCAGTGCTTTCACTTAACATTGTTTTCATTAGCTTTTTCTTCATTAGAATTTATGATCCATGTCCATCATTACACTTTCACATCTCTGATTTCTGTTAAATTTTCTAACAGAGGTTAATAAATATAAAGGGGTAAAAAGGCCTATTTGCTTTCATCTAAAGTGTTCAATATTTCAACGTTATTTGCATTAAAATTTTTCCATGTTCTTATTTAAATTGGCCTGAAATTAATTCTATTTGGAGTTAGGAAGTAACAGGAGGATTTTTTTAAAGGAATTAAATAACATGATTTTGCTTAATTATAATGTTTTCTTAAGGTTGGGCCATCTAACACTCTTTCTAGCATGGCAGAGTTTGGGCTTCATATTTATGGAAGAAATAGCGTTGGGGGGAGAAGGATGTATATTTGGAATGGTGTTTGACAGGGGGAATGAACGCAGACACCAGAACAATTATATTACAATCCCATTGGGAATGCCAGCACCAAATTTAGCCAGACTGATGGGGTACTGTCTAGACGGTCCCTTTTGTGTATCAGCTGTTTTTTCCCTGCTTTATTGCACTGCTTGAATGTGTGAGTTGAACATGCATATGGATCCCAAACATAACCATTCCTGCAACCATACATTGCTGTTAAATTTTCTCTCATTTGGCTAAGAATCAAGGGCTGTGTATACTTACTATATTCCCTTTACAATACTTTGTAATTAAAATGCAGCTTCCAGAATCAGAGGTTTAACAAAGGTCATAAGACAAAGTAGAAAGTGCCTAGGCTGTTTCTTTATATGAGGAAAAAAAATGTACTAGGTAAACATTTCTATCTTCTCAAACATGTCCACCTCTTTTCTACAGAAGTAAAAGAAAGCCAGAAAGAAAAGAAATAGAACAATGAGAGGAAAGAGGCATAGTACATGTAAATTACCACCTTTCCTTTTGCAAAGGGCAAAGGATAGAAAGAAAGAATATTTATTAAATGTTTACAGTGTAATTAATGGCAGTGTGTGTGGTTTTCCTTTTTTTTTTTTTTTTTTTTCTTTCCCTCTCTTTATTCGGTAAACCAAATAGAGTTCAGTAATCAGGGTTCTTGTGAGGTCTTAGAAATAGATTCCCAAACTCTTAAATAAATGCTTACAAGATTGCTGTTCTGTTATTGGTCAGGTAGGAAATCCCAGAGACATTTCACATCTGGGCAACTGTCCGGATTTTGTTTTGTTTGTCAAGATAATGCAGGAAGGCTAGGACTTAGTTATATGTGATTACAGTATCCACACAAAACATTCAGCGTTCAAAGGAGCAGAAATGCACCCCTAAATATGATGCACACTCCACGGGTGATAGGTACTAAGGTTGGATGCCTTTGCTAACAACCAAGAATTTGAAACAAGCACAAATTAATTATTCAAATTAGAAAGTGAGAAATAGAAAGACACATTAATGCTAATGAAAGTAGGTATCAGATCTACCTCTGTCTATGAAAGGTTTATCAAAAATTTTTGTCACCAAGAATGAAAAGGTATAAGAAATTGGAATTCCACAAAATGTAAAACATCACAAATATAATTCTTGCCTTGTAGTAGTAGCCCAAATGAATCCACTGTTTCAGGAAAGAGAATCCCATGTTTCACAGCACATTAATAGCTTTTATTAATATGTACACACAAACTATTTGGAGCAGGTTCCTACCTTCCATTTGTTGAATTTTTTGTGTGTGTATGTGTGCCTTAACAAAAAGGAAAATGGTAAAAATGTTTTGTCCTTAAGGAAAATAAAATAAAAGTTAAAGTTAGTGATAGAAAAAAATATTTTTAATAGTTATATGGTTTGGGGCACTAAATTTTGTCAGTAACTAACTAATGGATTTTTAAAATAATAATTTTCCATGCTTTACCACTGGAATTCAGTAACTGCCATGTCCTATGGGCAATGAAGATTTTGTCCATCTTTTGAGGATTGGGTATTGAAGAGAAGGCTGGAGGAAAGAGAAAGTAAATTTTGTTCCCAATTTTACTGAACAAGGTAAGACTAGAAGCGATCTGTTTTTTGGCTTGAAACATCAGATCACAAATCAACAACCATAAGATATGACTGGGGATATAGGGTTGGGGAAATTTCCAGGTTGGAAGAAGGTATGAGACTTGAACAACTGACATTAGACATGACGACCTTGAGTAGGCACTTGTAGGCACTGATGTTAAAAACTTCTGAGATATAACTTTGGCATGACTGAGAAAAAAATTCAACCAGAGGCAGGGACAGAGAGCAAGAGAAACCAAGACTGAGATATAAGAAAGCAAGAGAAAAATGGTGGGAAGGGGGGTCCAGGGAGTGGTGCTCGGGGGTGGGTGCTAGGCAGGAGTGGTGAGTGAGAAAGAGAGAGAGAGAAGAGAATGAATATTCTAAGCATTGTTTTAATCTAAAACAGAGATGCTTCCAGGAGAATGAATTTCAATGGAGCTGAGCCAAAAATAATTATAGAGATTTTCTTGTTTTGTTTTGTGAATGAAGAGCATCTCTTTTCTCTGGGGATGCGAGAGTGAGAAAGGACCAGAGCCAAGAGATTGAAGTGATGCCCCTCTGCCCCTTTACTTCCACACAGCACAGTAGCAGACCTTTCTTTCTTCCCCTTTCCAAAAGCTATTGGCACCAAACTGTGCTAGGAAGAGAGGGAAGTGGCAGCAGCCCTCCAACCTAGCTGGATTTTCTATTCTTACAATAGCTTGTTTACTTTGATAAGGCTGAAGTATTGAAATTGGATGCAAGATTGGGTTGGGGGGAGCAGGGATACATATTTTAGGTTCTAGAGATAAAATTGAGCTATTTACAACTATGAATATTCCCCTGTTAGAGATCCTTGAAAATGCCTCTGGGGTTTGTTTTATCAATTACATTTGTTGTCTTGTTTTTCATTATCAATAGCAGGCTACTAAAGGAAATAAAGTATTCTCTCAATTTTCTTCCATTTTCTCTGTGATGTAAAATCTTTATCTTGGAACCTTTTTTACAGGGAAAAAAATTGTCGTTTGTTAAAATATCTTAAGCTATGACTGGATTTTTGTGAAAGTGATATAATATACCCCTCACGAAAGCAGAAATAGAAAACTTTATACTAATTTGAAACACAGTATTGGGGGAGAAACTCACTAACATTAATAGACGTTGGGGAGGAAGTAATCATAAACAACTCAGAATTAATACCTAAAGACTATTCATTTTCTTAAGTTAAATTGACTTTCATACAATTCACACCATTAAGTACTGTCTGAACTTGAATATTCTCTCCAAATCTCTTGTTTTAAGTGTTGTGCCATGTTAAAGACCCTGTTGTCATTTTTATCATTCATAGATAGAAGTTAGTTCTACAAGTAGGCTTCAGGTATTTTATTTTTGTGTTACTTGAATTTAAATATATATATATATATATATATATATATATATATATATATATATATATATATATTTCAGAAACCTAAGAACCATTTCCTTTCCTCTACATGGTATGTCACAACTTTTTTAAACAAAAGTGAAAATTAACTTTTGTTTTTATAAATATTTGACCTGCTAAGTTTAACAATGTAGTTATCCAACAGAAGAACAACACAGTCATAAGCTTAATGGGTTAACACAAAAATGACCTTCATACACATTTAAAACAAGGAAACCTATTTTACATTAGCAGTCAAGATTATCTATTGGCTTAAGCATAAACATCTTTGAAAGTAGCAAAAATACATCTAATTTCCTTTAAAACTTTTACATATTAAAATTCTTCCTGTTTCTGTCAAAAACTATTAAAATGTATAGGAGTTGGCAGTAAAGTTGTATGATTCTATTATGTAGTTAAGTTTTTTAAAATTTTTCTTAAAGATGGAAAATGTCTTCATGTACATGAGACTTTATTTAGGGATTTTCAAAACATGTTTTAAATGTCATTGTGAATATACTGTATAAATCTATGAATATGAGTTTTATGAATCCACCTTTAATTTAATTAATCATATTGATTCACTTGACATTTTTCTCCTCCTGCATCTCCCCTCCCCCCTTTTTCCATCACTCTATTAAAAGCAGTTCATTCACAGGGCTAGACTAATTATTGAAGCAGATTTTACAAAATAAAACTGACAATGGTTTTAGAAGAACTTTTAAAAGCATTCAACTTAGATTTTGTTAAAAGTGGTTAAAATGAATATTTAAGAATTCAAAGTACTTAATCATACTAATCTTAATATTACATTTAAAACCCAATCCCCAAATGAGAGATCAACTTTTTAAAAAGAGCAATTATTAATATTAAATAACCAGAATAATCACTAATATATTCTAAGCTGAAATAAGTATATGAGATTAGCAATAAATATTTATTTTTCCAAGTTTTAAAAGAAAGCTTTACCTCTTTTAAAATAAAATAATTTGCAAAATAGGAAAATATTTAGTAATATTTAATGTCTATTAAAAACCCAATATATACCATTTGAGAATTTATGCTTATGCTGCATCATTAAAGTTGTTGAGAGAAACTATTAGTCTACCAAAACATTTAAAATATAGTAGATAATAATTGATTATTAACAGTAGTGAAATATATCACATCAACATATGTATTTGTTAATACTATCAAGCTCTAGAATGGATTAGGAAATGAGGAGATAAAGATAGATTTACAATTAATAAATGCCCCAAAGATATTACCAATGGCAAGGTCTATATTTTACAAGAGTATATAGATATATGTATGCAGATATGCTAGATGTAGATATATTTGTCCTTTGTTTGTACTGGTCATCATATTATAAAATGTATTTTTAAGGGTTCTATCTTGCCCAAATATGTTGGTCAGAAAAGTTACATTTCACTTGAACCGAAGCATAGAAATTGCCCCAAAGGAAGTCTCGTTGGTTTGTTCATTTTTAGTGGTATAGAGACCAGTTTGCAACTGTGGGGCTGGGGACAGGGGACAAAGCAGCAAGAAGCAATTGAAAGGATTAGAATGGAAACTTCCTCAAGCTTCACAGGCGTGTTTGCTGGTCACAGATGCCATTAAGGTGTATAGATAAGATATATTTAATATTAAGACTTTAAAAAGAGCCTTCACACTCCTGAAAATTCGCAGGCAAAGCTGAGCCTCTTTCTTTAGCCCATATACTTTATTACGTTGGCCCAGGAATCCTGGCTAAAGATAGTTTCATACAGCTCACATGCTTGGGTTTTGTCACTTCATGTCATAACCTCCACATTACTTAAAATATAGTTTTAAAATGTATTAAACAGAAATGCTGATATAAGCCTAAATGTAGCTGTACTTGCTGTTTCTGCTCTAAGTTCATTCATGGTGGTGGATTTAGTTAAAGGGCCCTGAACAGCCATGCTTAACAGTAAGGAAACAAAATCCTCTTGGCTTCCATGGGGGCTAGGTCTATGTCAGAGCAGAGGGAACTCACTGTAGATATCTGAGATAAATACCTTCTGTAAAAATGTACACATTTCACTGGTGTCCTATATAATGTAAAGAAAAGTATGTTGCGTTACAAACAAAGCCCTGTTAGCTATTTTTGCCTAAACTAAATGTTATTTTATACATCTTAGACACAGATAATATGCAGTAACATTTATGATAGTAATAGCTGACTCCAAATAAGAACTGCAAGTGATCCTAGGTGTCTCCTGAATCATAATCAAGGACTACCTGGTAAGCATTAAGTGACAATAAAGGGTATTCTTGCTAAAATATTAGATGAATTAATAATAGAGAAAACGGTCACTTTTACAGAAAAGTCAACAGAAAATAGCAGTAATAATATGTGCCTTGTATACGAACATAGTGTATTACATCCAGTGTGCAATGTGCTATTATAAAAAAAAAGTGTGGTACCTCTTCTGGATGATACAGCTGCATTAGGAAATTTTATAGAATGGCTTATTTTCCAGAGCACAACATCTAGCCTTTCCACATGCTTTTTTGGTAGAATTTCTCCTCCCAGTTAAAAACTGGTTTTCATCACACAACTGCATAATTATTTTTCTGCAACTAGCAATAATTACTTGTTTTGTGTATCTCTACTAGAGTGATTCAGTGTTTGCTGTTCTACCTCATAAAATGCATCTGTATTAGAGGCGTATGAAAAGGAGTATTGACCTTATATAATATATTGCTATATTGGTAGGGGCACACAGCTCTAATTCTTTGTAAAAGGCACAGAAGTCTATATTGCTTTGAGTTTCCCTTTTTGAATGCTATGTGAGTTTTCTGACTAAAGCATAAAACTGGAGGTAACTGAAGACAAGAAACCTCACAACATGGAAATTACTCAGTACACAAAGAAACTCCCTCTCAGATAGATGTACAATGGGTGACTGAATAAAAAAAGGCTGTTGGAGGGATGTGTTTATAGTGGCATCATAAAAAACTCTGGAATCACTGTTAGTGAGATTTGTCACACCAAAAAATCAAACACAGATTTCAGATCATTCAAGAATATCTAATCATTTTCTGTCACTCACAAAGCTCTCCACAAAAAATTAAAAGAAGGAAAATTAAACAGAGCCCCTCCTGCCAGCCTTCTTTTATCTTACAGCAGTCCTCCTCTTTCTCTATTTTCCTTCCAACTCTTGTTTGTGGTTCTCCTTTCTTTCAAGTTCTCTTTAATCCTTGCTTTCCCATGTCCCTCTTTAGTCTTATTCATCAGTGATGCCAATAAAAATAAACAGTCTATTTAAAACAAATGAGTCAGTGCCAAAAAATATACGTGATTGGTGTGTGCCTTATTTTTTAATTTTATCTTTCAGTGAAACTACACCTGTGGCATTCTCTTACTTAAACTTTTTATAACTTTAAAAACAAAACACAAAGAAAAGAGCAGAGAGCCAAAGTACTCTTTAATGTCTCTGGGTTTATTTATAAATATATGTAATGTTAAATGCAGTGAAAGCCTTGTGAGACTACTTTTGGGCTTACTGATCCCAGGGTGCAGAAGGAATTAGCTTATCCAGGAAAACTCAAAGTCATAATTAGTCTTGTGAATTATAATAATCAGGTTTCATCCTACATTTCTTTCTCATGTGGTACTTCCGGTGGGAGTTCTGCATGAAAAAGGACTACAGGATTGGGCATTAATAATGGTATACCTGTGAAATATGAGTATATTCCTATAGTGCCAATGAATGAAATTAGTATACTGCCCAATTTTTGTCCTATACCCTTCAACCAAATGAAAAAATAACTTCAAGAGATTTTTCAAATTTCAAAAAATTCCATTCTTAGTTTTTTTAAATACTTCTTAAAATTATAAAATAAAAATGGAAGTTTTTTCCCCAATGATATATATCTCTCACTCTCTGTTATAGATATAAAGCTATAATTAATTTTTATTAAAAAAAAGGTTAACAATGCTTAAGTTTTACATAATTTCCTCCAACAAATAGAAACAAAAGAACAAGTAGGGAAAGAATCAGTGAAACTCAGCAGAAAGCTATATTTATTCTCAGAGCTCTCAGATCAGCCATTTTCACTAATTTGATTACTCAGGTCAATCAAACACTTTGCTGACTGATGGAGATGATCAATTTCTTTAATATATAGACCCAGCCTAAATTAAACAAAAGAAGTGTAATAGCTTACCAATCCTGAGATGTTGATGTTTTGTCATTTGTGAAACAGAAATACTTCTTTCAAAATTTACACTATGATGAACTGCTAATTAGGCTTAGAAGAGTATGAATGAAATGAAGAGACAGAATGCAATCATAACTGTACATCTATCTAAAGCCCAAACCTGCATAGCTCTAATAACCCTAAAAATTTATACAACTGTCCATCAACAGGTAAATGAATATACAAACTGTAGTATATTCAAATAATGGAATACTACTCAGCAATACAAAAAACGAACCACTGGTACATTTTACAACATGGAAGAATCTCAATAAAATAATGCTGAGTGAAAGAAGCAAGACCCAAATCATTTATATAATAGTCTAGGAAATTCAGACTAATGTATAGTGACAGAAAACAGATCAGTAGTTGCCTAGGGGAAGGATCAGGAGGCAGGAATTACAGAAGCATGAGGAAACTTTTGGGGGTGATGGATATGTTTGTTGTCTTGGTGGTGATGGTTTTCACAGGTGAATACACATGAGCAAACTTTAAAAAATATACAGTTAAATATGAACAGTGTGTTATGTATCAATTTTACTTCACTAAAGCTGTTAAAAATAAATGGACCAATTAGAATGGATATGGGAATCAATCAGAATGGATGCTAGACATTATCAAAAAAAAAAAAATTCAGACAGTGGGTTTCAGAATTCTCTAGGTAATTGGGACCATGTACAGTTGACCATAAAGGTTTTGGGGATTGAGAATGTCCTCTTCATCTCCTTGCTGATGTTTATGATCCCTGGTTTAATTCAAAATAATTTTCCACTTTTTCCTGTTAAAAATCGATACAGTCCTGAATGAGGAGAACACCACAATTTTAGATTTTGTTTCTACCAGTGCTACAAATCATGTGACTTAGGTCAGGTGACTAAACCAACATCAGAATACCTCCAGACAATTGTTCAAGGTAGAGGTAAAATGAAAGATACTTCTTTCTAGAGAAAATAGGATCCATCCAGCAAGCATTTCCATTTAACAGTTGTGTGTTTTGTCATAAAATCTCCAAAGGTTTTCTCTACCCTTTGTTACTGTGTGTGATAAAAAATGGAGTAAGGAGGTAAATGGCGGGGGGGGGGATACTGTTAGCAAAATAACAAAATTACCTGAATATATTTGTCTCAAGTAGATCTCACTATGTGAGCTGATTGATTTCAATTTGCTACAGCAAAAAATTTATTAAAATACACAATAAGGGGCAAAATCACCATATTGCAACTCTATTCTGGAATGGAGGATGACTGAGTCACTGGTCAAGGTGCCTTGTATCGTATAGAGTAAAGGACTGAGGTAACTCCAGGTTGTTATTTTTATTGTTCTATTTTTATTACAGTGAATATTATGTTTATTTACTTACAACTAAATTTCTAGGTATATAACTTGAGTTAGATCAATGCCCATATCAGGGACAAAGGAAAAATAGCCCTACATAATTTTTAAGAACCTCAGGGACTGAGCTAAAAGTCAATAAACATATGGCAAAAAGACTGGAAGCAAATTGAATATATGTGCAAATTGACATTTTACTAAAAGAACATGCTTAAAACTTTAGGTTTATCAAACATATGTCAATGAAATTGAAACTGAAATCTATTCAGCAAGTAGAATGTATTACTGAATGCAGAAATACACGTGTTTTACAGGACCTGAAATGCAAACGTTTTTCCATCTTGTCATATTATGATTTACTATTCTGATTTTAGAGATATAATATTAAAAATGTGTTAATGAAGATATTTCTATTTAGAATCTTAGGTACATTTTAGTTTTTAAAATGTCCATCTTTTTGCCAGGGTCAATCCCTACGCCACATGGTTGGGTTTCCGAAATAAGATTTGCAGAAAGAAAAATGTGCCATTGATCTTGGACATAAATTTATAACTTATCTTATGTTGGTATGTAGCTAACTCCTGAATTTTAAAACTATATATAATAGCTATGGTTATGATTTTTTTTCTGGGTACTTTTTCAAAGTGGAAAAAAAAATTTAAGTTCAACTTTGTACTTATCCATGTCTCCTATTTTTCTTTTTCGTGTATTCTTTCCTCCCTCCTTCCTTCTCTGCTCTCACTTCATTATTTAGCCAATGATTTTTTTTCTGCTGTTGCTACTGTCAGTTAGTGACCAAGACCTTGTCTTAACCCTGAAGATGCAGTTGCTTTAGGCAAGTTCCCTCACTATTTCTTGACTGTGTTTAGGGTTAAGAGCTCTTTAGGTACAAGGTTAACTATCTCTCTTTCTACAGTGTCTGTGAGATTATTTTCTTTTGTTACCTCTTAGTACAAAATGTTAGCTTTAACCAGGACCAGTTCAGTGATAAAGGAATTGGAAAGGTTTTGAAGAGGCCCCACCACAGCCTCGCTCCACCTGATTTCTCTTGTTCCATGTAATCTAATGAGATGAATACACCTCTTTCTCCTTCAGACTGTTGGGAAAGGGATCTAAATCAAGCTGTTTCAAAGCCAATACCTAGACAGCAAACCCATACCTAGGTTCCTGAACTGGGAACTCTTGCTGGAAAAGCACGAAGGATCTTTTGATACTGAGATGAAGATCGCTGAGAAAGCTGATTTCTTCTCTGTGTGGAATCATCTCTTGGTGTTCAGCTGTGGCTTCCTCTGGTTGAGATGCTCAATCAACTTCTCATCCGGGCCACACTCCTTACCTGAAGGGAGATTTAACTTGGCGTCATATTTATGATACTTCCAGATGTCCGTTTTTTATCTATATATCTTGGCAAAAATCTACCCTACCCATCTCATTGGATTTTCTTCAGGGTCCAGTGTTATAATATATATTAAATCCTTTGCAAACTATGAAGTATGATTAAAATGTAAGACAGTTTTCCTGGAGACAACAGAACACTAGAAACTGATATGGTATAGCAATATCAGCCAGAGACATATTGGTTGATTCAGACTCTTCCTTTTTTTAGGTCCTGACATGGTCACCTTGCTTGTGTGATACTCTTTTTTTAGTTCACAGGAAATCAGATCATTATTAAGGTCAACCAGCTGCTCCTTGAGATGTTTCGCCATGTAGTCTGGAGGAAATATTGCAAGAGTTTGTCAGCATTGAACCATTTGGACATCGGTAGTCTCATCAGAAAAAAGAATCTTGTCTTCTCAAAGGACATGTGACAAATGTTTATGGACAAGCCATGTAGCTGATTGCTTTATCAAGGTCTATCCTCTGTTAACTTCCCACATGCCCACTCTACTGCAACTTAAAGACTCTCCTTTTTCTCTATTGATCCATTAAAATAAATAATTACAATTAGAATGGATTTATTAATTAATGGCTATTATAATCATTATGAATTATTCTTCACTATATAGCATTTCATATAATCGATTCCATAACTCCTCATCTTTTAAAAGATAGCATTCAGAGTTACCCCTGAGGACAATGGAACCCACAAAATCAGTTAGAGGCTATAGTTAGAAAAAAGAAATAAAAATATTTAGCACTTCAAAATGAAGAGCTAAATAGACCTTGTAAATCTCCATGTTTATTTTACATGCATTAGATTTCATTGAATTGGAAAAATCAATACAATTTCCAAATTACACTTTGTTCATTGCTTTTATCTATCAACTATCCAAGGAATATGATCTCAAATTTTTATTTATATAGATCTGTAACATTTGGATAGACAGTGAAGAATTTTATCTGCTTTCACTAAAATTTTTACAAAATACAAAATTAAGAGATGGTAATTTTTTAACCCAGAACATGAGAATTACTTGTAAGAAAGTAATATTGATTGGAAAACAAAATATCACTTCAGTCGATGTCCAAGGAAAGTTATTAGAGTATTTTAGAAAATTCCAAATTCCATGTATTTATTTTATCTAAAATGACATCCTTTGCTATATACATTGTTTATCTGTAACTAATTCTTTTTACAGGTTGTTTAATATTCTATCCAAAGATCAACATATCATGTCAACACTTTCTCTAATACAATGGCAAGTGGCAAGAACAAACTGTACAGAATCCTCTTTCAAAGTAAGCAAAATTAAACTATGGAGAAGATTGATGTAGCCCAAGCAGGTATTATAAGCAGAGACAGATAGACATGGGTTAAAGGCAAAATTCTTTGCCTTAAGAGATCCTAGAACAAAGCTGAGGTAGGGGAGATACAAAAGACATATAATTAGACATAAATGTTACTTTTACCCTCAAATAACTAACCCAATTATTCTCTTCTACTGACCATTTATGGCTCAATTCACTAATCTCCTAATCTGATACACAGTTGAAATGTTTTACCTCCAATTCTTGAGACCATGTCTCTCAAGAAAGATACTACATGACATCTTTTAAGATGCCATTGTACAAGAACCAGCAAGTTTGCACCTGGTCCATTAAAAATGGCCTGTATAAAAAATAAGATATTCTGCAGAATCCTATAAATCCTGCTGCTGGTGATCCCTGGTTCCTATCTGTCTGTTCCCTTGGTTTGTTTCAATAGTCGCTGATCCTTGGTTCTTGTTCTTACCTCAGTCCTTGGCATTTCCTGTATGACTCCTGGTAATCATATTTAGCCACTCTTCACCACCCCCCTGAACCTAATGTCCGCTTGTTCTTTACTGGTACTCTCACTGCCTTCTTTCTGCAGTCTTGCTGTACCAGTCCATGTTATGCATGGTCTGACAGCTATGTCAAGCGTCATCTTTTACCTATGTAAGCATAGGTACTTGGTCAATTCGGGAAAATAAACAGTTTATTTTAATATGTACTTGTCCACGTGGAAGGCCAATTAGGAAACTGCTGCATAAAATAGTCAAAAGATTATGAGATTCAGAACTAAGATGGTTAGCAGGAGCATGAAAACATGATGGGTTTAAGAGCTACTGAAGAGACAGAAGTAACAGGATTTGATGACTGAATTGAATAATAGAGCTAAGGCAGAGGGAAAAGCCATGGATCATGCCTTAATTTTGGCTCAAGAAATGGAGGTAATCATGAAAACATTTATTGAAATGGGAAACACAGGAGGAAAAGCAGATTTGGGGTAGTGAGATGTGATGAATTCAGCTTCTAATAACAGAATTATAAGCGTGTTCCTAAGACATCTAAGTTGTCATGTCCAGTGTGCAGGTAAATTTAGGGTCTGCAGATCAGGCAAGAAATCTAGCTTGAGGATACATATTAGAGAATAGAGCATTTTTAAAAGACTAAGTGATCTAAAAAATAAAAGTCAGGGAGTCACTAGGATAAGGACTGAAACCCACCGGGTTTACCACAGAGGCTGTTGATGAATATGGCTGGTAGAGTTTTAATTAAATGGTAGAACATAAGCCAAACTTTGGAGGACAGAGGAGTAAATGGAAAGTGAGGGACAGGAACGTCTTATCCTTACAATGAAGACAGCTGGATTTTTATCTCAGTCAGGATTAAGAACCAGAATTACATACATATTTTCTGAAGAAATTTAAAATGAAGTCTTCTACCTCTCTTCCACATCTATTCTCTATTCTTTCTTCTATGTGTCTCTGCTGAGGCAGTTTATTTTAAAGAGATAATGTATATAAAATACTTAGCACAAAGTGTAACATAGTAAATACCCCAGGGATATAACTACAGGTATTTGTAATTATCTGAATGTAAGCTACTTCTGAAAAACATGTGGGAAGGCAAATTTGTGTGTAGCAAAAGCAAATATTTAATTATTTTAAATGGGAATAATAATAATAATGCATTCTTAGTACATGTAGAAAACCCAACCAGTTCCTCTAAAAATTATTAACATACTTAAACATGTATATAATAATCTACTAAGGATTTATGCATTATAAAAACCACATAATACTTGCTTACTTAACATTTAATGAGCTCATTAGCGAATGTGTTGACGTGGGTCACAGATACTATCAGGTACATATTGCATTTTCATTCTACACCACAATGAATATGTGTTCTAATGTAAATAGACAAGAAGATAATATGGAAAAATATATATTGAATGCAATTAACAAAATAAAATAAACAAATGAGGCCATTCAAAAAAAAGGTTACTTTCCAGAGTGAGGTTTAGTGATGTGGGAGACGTTTTCACTTAATAATGCATAACACCTTCAAACCAGGCAAACACAAAGCGCTGTCTTATTCAGAGAATAGCTGAGATGTGAATGCAACATACTCGGCATCCTCTTGTACACTCTCTGGAAATTACATGGAGATTCATTATAACAAATAGATTCAAACACTAAATTTGGGGTAAATATTTTTTAAAGTCGTTATCACTACTGTTAGTATTATGTGGACCTATGGTGTAACTCAAGAGTGCTATTTTTATGGGATACGAGCCAAGAAGAGCAGTGGTTCTTAACTGGCAGTGAATTCTCCTCCCAGGAGACAT
The DNA here is from genome assembly GCF_008692025.1 of Phocoena sinus. Taxonomy (NCBI): domain Eukaryota; kingdom Metazoa; phylum Chordata; class Mammalia; order Artiodactyla; family Phocoenidae; genus Phocoena; species Phocoena sinus. The sequence continues at coordinate 102,572,342 of NC_045765.1, read as the reverse complement.
TCGGCAATGTCTAGGGACATTTTTGGTGGTCACAAAATATGTGGTCCAGGATGGTCCACAAATCAAAAGGTTAAGGATGCTGCTAAACATCCTACCACAGAACAGAGCCCCACAACAAAAATAATCCAGCCCCAAATGTCAATAGAGCTAAGGTTGAGAAACACTGAAGGAGAGAAAAGAGTGAAATCAAACCAATATTTCAGAGGAAACCTCAACTGGAAGAAGGAAGAGATCAAATATTGCAAAATCAGAATTTGGAACGAATTGATGTTATTAGCTTGGGGAACTATAAAGTGGATCTTTTCATCAACAGTGCTAATAAATACAAGAAAGGGAGCTACTTTGGGAAGGGATTATGTGGAAAAATATTAAGTTTAGTTTCTACTATGTCACACTTCAGGTATGGACAGAACATCCAAATGCATGAGGTAATTTTAATGAGTACAGGGGTTTTGTCTAAATTTTCTGGTTAACTTTTTTTTAAAGCATTTAGATACTCTTCGGGTTATAAGTCAACTAACACATTTGAGCTCTAACTCTGTGTCATATATCATACATTTTTCACATGCAATGTTGCTTAATCTTTAAGGAATTACTGGAGAATGATATTACCACCCCATTTTATGGATGAGAGAAATGAGGCTTAGAAATGTTAAAAGTGACTAAGCTCATACAGCTACTAAATCATTGTACTAGGATTGAAATCAATGTCTTTGAACCCTGAGTCCTGGGCTTTTGGCTAAAATAATTTTCTTTTAATGCTCATGAATGCCCCAGTTATTTCAGACAATCCCCTACAACCACTCTTTACTGAGCTTTATAAGTAACTTCCCTCAGCTACAAAACACACACACACACACACACTTTTTAAAATACAGTTTTTCTTTTTTCTGTTCTTATGTCAACGTAGAAGTTTGGAAAACATAAAAAAAGCATAAGTCAAGAAGATAAAAATTATCATTAATTCCACCACGCAGAAATAACTGCTACTAAATAACTTTTAGCTAGTGATTTGAATTTTTACCGTTTTTCTTTTGCTGTTTTCCTCTGCTGATGGTTATGCTGATGTACAGTGATATTTCTAAAATGAATCATGAAGAATTAGAAAGAGGAGATGAAGGGAATGATGGTAATATGCTAGAGAATTAGCTCTCAAATTCATAAAGAAGAAACTGGGGTGAGGTGAGGGTGGGGAAAGAATGGGGACAGGGTAATTTCCAGAACCTTTTTTTTGCCCAAGGAGTACTAGGAACTTAATAAATCTTAGTTCATCTGTCATCTCTATGCTCTACTAATGACAAGGTTAAATTGAAGCTACATTCTCCTGAGTGCTTATCATTTGCAAATGCAGTACTAAGAGCTTTACTCACATTATCTCATCTTATCCCTGCAGCAACCTTGAGTAGGATATTATTATTTCCAACTTAGAGAAGAAACTTAGGCTTCAAGAAGTTTTAAAAACTTGCCGGGTTCCACGTCTGGTTAATGGAGAAGTGAGGCTTCAAAAGCAAATCTGTCTGGCCACGGAGGCAGTGTTCTTCCTCTTTGCTAGGTCGCCTCCTTTCTCTGAAGAAAATGAGGCGTGGAAACTATAGAATTCAGGAAAGTGATGGCAGAGCTGAAGGAGATCTTGGGATCTCGGACAGAATACTTTTTCGTGGTTACTAGCTCCGACTTCCTTTTCTTTTCCATTTGCAGGAGTGGGTTGGTATTTGGCCTCTGAAATATGGTTCTAAACTTAAGTCACCAGATGCTTTTAATTTGATTTCATTGGAAAAATATAGTGTGATAAGGAATGCACATGAGAAGATTACTACCTGCCTGACACATAGTAGGCTCTCAATAGTGTGCTGAATGAATGGCCAGAGGAAGGCAACTCCAGCAAACTGAAGATCATTTTTCTGGAGCAACTTTAATAATAAGCTGAGCCACGCATAGCACAGGGAGATCAGCTCGGTGCTTTGTGACCACCTAGAGGGGTGGGATAGGGAGGGTGGGAGGGAGGGAGACGCAAGAGGGAAGAGATATGGGAACATATGTATATGTATAACTGATTCACTTTGTTATAAAGCAGAAACTAACACACCATTGTAAAGCAATTATACTCCAATAAAGATGTAAAATAATAATAATAAGCTGAGCCAAACTCCTATTGAAGTTTACCACTTATTTATTTAGAAGAGCCAAATATCAACCAAATATCAAATATCAATATTTATTTAGAAGAGCCAAATATCAATATTTATTTAGAAGAGCCAAATAACCACTTATTTATTTAGAAGAGCCAATATCAATATCAACAGAAGAGCCAAATATCAAATATTTATTTAGAAGAGCCAATATCACTCCTTGGGCAAAAAGAAGGTTCTGGAAATTACCCTGTCCCCATTCTTTCCCCACCCTCACCTCACCTCAGTTTCTTCTTTATGAATTTGAGAGCTAATTCTCTAGCATATTACCATCATTCCCTTCATCTCCTCTTTCTAATTCTTCATGATTCATTTTAGAAATATCACTGTACATCAGCATAACCATCAGCAGAGAAAAACAGCAAAAGAAAAGAAAAATGGTAATCAACAATTGTAAAGCAATTATACTCCAATAAAGATGTAAAATAATAATAATAAGTTGAGCCAAACTCCTATTGAAGTTTACTACTTATTTTATTTAGAAGAGCCAAATATCAACAGGTGTTGGCTGATTGAAATTACTATTCCCTGCTACCTTTCTAAAAATCAGACCACTGCTCTTGGAAAAAAGAATATCAGAGTTTAAAATTGTGTGATTACAAATGATCATATTTTGGCTCAAATTTAAAATAAATAAATATATTCCTTTGGTTTTGACAACATGTTTGGAAAACATAGTCTTTGGCTTTGAGTTTTGGGCTGTAGGATGGAGCTGTTGTGGAAAAGTAAATCATAGTTTAGGTGTATTTTCCCAGCTAGCCCTCTGGGTTAGGAATATTCTGCTCATCTGTGGAAACATGACCTCCCAGTGAAGTGCCATGCAAATCATTGGTTTTACATGAAAACCTATATTAGTCTAGTCACTCACAGGCATCTTTAAGCATAACTGTTGGGTAACAGTCTATGTTTATTGTTATGATAAATGTTTCGTAGCTACTGTTCTCTGGGGTTTTCACAGTAAAGGAAGATACTTATCTCATTGGAATTTTAACCACACTACAATTAAAATGAAATGCAATCAATAAAATATTAATTCAGGTATGTTTGCAGATCAACTACTTAATGGCTAAGTCGATATCTATCATTCTTTAGTTTTCTGAAGGTCAATACATAGAGTCAATGAGTTAACCAGCAAATCAGAAATACCTGTCTGTCTAATTGTGGGTCTATTATTAAGTCCTTAATAAAATGCATGACTTGATGAGAGTTTATGCTGCCTCTTCTTTTTAAAACCTTCTGCCAGACTGGGTTGCTACTTTAAAGTCCAAGGTTATTGAACAATATTTTTAATGCTAGATATCAGTGTAATACCATAGGAAGTAGAATCATTGGATGTTAAAGTAAGAAATGGCTATCCAGATCTCTTCTCACCCTTTCTTTTAGAGCAGGGGACACTGAAAATCAGTGAAGATAATTGAGTTGCTCACCGTCACACAGTCAGTCATGGAGCTGGACCTGGAGTCTAGTCTCCAGGTTCCCAGGCCCTTGCTCTCCAAAACACCAAGCTACTGAATTTCAAGATTCCACCCCAGGGTCTGGTTTTGCAGATACTGTGGGTAATTTTCCTTGCCACTTGTGGGTCTGGGCTGTGTTCACTGTTTTCTAAGCAGAATGAAGTAGGAATTAAGTAGGTGAAGGCATAAGGGAGCAGGAGAAGCTTGCACTAACTGAAAATGCAGTCTCATAGTGGCAGGTGCCATGGAGATTTTTTGAGGCTGCTATTGGTGAGGGTGAGCTACCTCTCCCTCACTCAGAAGTGAGTATCTGAAGTGACTAGCACCAAATTTAATACTATGAAAAGTATCACCTCCAAGTCCCGGGCAGAAGTATGGAACTCTTTGGGGCGTCTGCCAAGTAAAATGGGTTATTGAAAAATACTGATATCTCGATTGTCAGTATGGTGTTTTTTATGTAGGCAGTAGAAGTAAAAAACTAACAATGAATTTCCCCACTAATTTTCCACTGCTACTTTCTATGTGAGTCAGCTTTAATCACTTGTTTTACTTCATGCTGGGTAACAAAAAGATTCTAAGCTTTGGTCACTTGTGTAACTCTAGCAGCACTCTACAAAGGAGAAAGCAAAGGTTTTGAACTGAGGTTTTTACTCTTACTGTACAAGCTTATAGCAAAAAAAACAAACACAAAGTTATAAGTGGAAATAGCAATTCATTTCAGTTTTTAAGACATTTACTTTCATCACATAAACGGTCACTGGGCAGTTAGAAAATGTTAAAGATGCTTAAGTTTTGCAGTATTATCAAACTGCATCAATTTGCTATCAAAATACAAAAACAAAAGCATTAGCTCCAAAAAATAAAACAAAAACAAACAAAATACACCTACTCTGTTAAACTGATCCACAGCATTTGCTTTTCAGCTCTGTCAAAAATAGTTTGACTGATTTAATGACATTTTCCAATTTGATTGTTAGATAAAGGTCTTTTGTAACAATCAAATCAAGTTGACCACTTCTTATGCACACTTCCTCATTACCTTTTCGTGTCTGAACAAGTTACCCAGAGTCATGGAGTAGAGAGGAGTCAGCTCTTCCTACGAGATGTTTGCATCTTAGCTGTTCAAAAGCACCAGCAGAGGAATGTACCTCTATGTCTTTTGTGTATCTGTAAACTGAAATTACTGATTTGCAGTATAATAAATTGTTAGAACTGGCAGAGGCCTTGGACAACATACAACCCAGTGTTTCCCAGGTGGAGGGATATGTACCACTAGTGTGTACAAGATAATTTTAGGAGACATATCAATATTGGATGACACAATGAGAAAATTCACTGCATTTCAGGTTTTTGGAGACTTCTAATTATATCAAGAAGAAAGTCTCAGGCTGGTGCTGACAAAGAACTATCTAACAGTTTTCCCTTTCTTTTTAAGAAATAGAAGGCAAGCCTCATGCAACTATGTGGAGCTGGAACTTAATAATACCGTATGGTTTTCATTAAATTAATTTTTTCAGGTCACCATCTATTTATGACACGGAAACAAAACTTCCTTTCAAAACGTATTTATTTAAGTTAAAAATAAAATAAGTTAATTAAAAGATAAAAACTAAGTAAAAATTACTGCAGTGATATTGGCACAGTAGCCCAAATATTAAATAAAGGCTATAGTCACTTATGTGGTAAAAATCATAAAGCTTCTGAGAGGGCTGGAGACCAACTCCCTCACTGGACAGGTGGGAAACCCAAAGCCTTGAGAGGGCAGAAAATCCCAAAGTCAGGAGTGCAGTCCACAGGCTACTCACCAAGTGGATATCACCCCTTTATTTGAATCTTTTCTGAAAAATGACTAGTTTGAATCATTTTCCACAAAATGGCCTTCTCCCCATCACTTTGTGAACAATGCACATTAAGTTTGAACTTGAAAAACAATAAAGCGTAATTCTTCATTCCCATGATTAGAAAAGGTTATAGAACAGGAACTGTAAATATTAGGAAAATTAAACTAGATTCGTGAGACATGATTTAGTTAAAAAGAAAAGTGGGAAAAAATTCCCCAGCATAAAACTTTAAAGTTTAAATTCAAAACTAAACAAGTAGTTTTTTTCTCTTTTGAAAATAAAATGTGTTTTGTCTTGTTTTAAATTTATAAGTCTTGAATACTTGGAAACATAGCAAGACTAATTTTCTAACCAATCATTTTTTTAAACATGTACAAGCTTTCATTGAAATACAAAACTAAAATGCTACTAGAATAAGAGGAAATTTAAATTAAGGGGAAATTATGTGTCTTGCAAATCTTAAATTATAATTAAACTTGCAGTCTGAGAAAAGAATTCTAGAGGTTTTTGTGAAAACCAAAGATTCTTGATAAAAAGTATTTCTTCAAGGCCTGAGAGGAATGTAGGCACAATTTCCTTCTACTAACAGAGAGTCAAGGCCTCCAAAGGTACTGGCCACTCAGCTGAGTATATATTCTAGAGGATGAGGAACAAAATTTCAGAATGACAGAGTGGTCACTGGACTATTGACTTTAAAAATAAATAAATAGAAGGTTTCCTCTTATCGTTTAGTTTCTGTGACCCACAAATGACTTTTATATCTTTGCTCTTGCTTAGGAGGTTCAACTGCTTTTTATGTCCTGAAAATATCCCCTGGTCCATCTGTGAGGATTCAGACACAAAGAGCTATTTACTTATTTATCAACACCAGGTCATCCCATAGTTTTATCGTAATTGGAATAGACTCCAATACTCAGCCTTCCATTCAGACATTTCTTCTATAATGCAATTCCCACTAGCATCCTCTATCTTTGTGTTCACCCTTTCCAGGTGAGTTCAGAAAGAACTGTTATCTCAGGTCTACCTATCCTCATCATTTGTGAAGGATGTTACAGTGGTTCCATTTACGGATGAGGCAACTGAGTCTCAAGGAGAATAAAGTACATACAGGCATATCTCATTTTATTGCATTTTGCTTTATTGTGTGTGTTTTGTTTTGTTTTGTTTTACAGATTGAAGGTTTGTGGCAACCTGCATGGATCAAGTCTGTCGGCATAATTTTTCCAACGGTATTTGCTCACCTCATGTCTCTGTCACATTTTCGTAATTATCACAATATTTCCAATTTTTTCATTATTATTATATTTGTTATGGTAATCTCTGGTCTGTGGCTTTTACATTTATTTCAGGGTGCCACAAACCACACCCACATGAGACAGCGAACTTAATTGATAAATGTCATGTGTGTTCTGACTGCTACCCTGACCCGCCGTTCCCCCGTCTCTCTCCCTCTCCTCGGAACGCTCTATTCACAACAATATTGAAATTAGGCCAGTTAATAACCCTACGATGGCCTCTAAGTGTTCAATTGAAAGAAAGAGTCACACGTTTCTCACTTTAAATCAAAAGCTAGAAATAATTAAACTTAGTGAGGAAGGCATGATGAAAGCTGAGATAGGCTAAAAGCTAGGGATCTTGTGCCAAACAGTTAACCAAGTTTTAAATCCAAAGGAAAATTGGAAATTTTGAAGGAAATTAAAAGCACTACTCCAGTGAACACATGAATGATAAGAAAGTGAAACAGCCTTACTGCTGATATAGAGAAAGTTTTAATGGTCTGGATAGAAGATCAAACCAGCCACAATATTCCCTTAAACCAAAGCCTAATCCAGAGCAAGGCCCTAACTCTCTTCAATTCTGTGAAGGCTGAGAGGTAAGGAAGCTGCAGAAGAAAAGCTTGAAGCTAGCAGAGGTTGGCTCATGAGGTTGAAGGAAACCATAACACCAAAATACAAGGTGAAGCAGCAAGTGCTGGTATAGCAGCTGCAGCAAGTTATCCAGAAGATCTAGCTAAGATCATTCATGAAGGTGGCTTCACTAAACAACAGATTTTTAAGGTAGATGAAACAATCTTCTACCGGAAGATGCCACCTAGGACTTTCATAGCTAGAGAGGATAAGTCAAGGCCTGGCTTCAAAGCTTCACAAGACAGGCTGACTCTCTAATTAGGGGCTAATGCAGCTGGTGACTTGAAGTTGAAGCGAATGCTCATTTACCATTCTGAAAAATCCCGGGGCCCTTCAGAATTATGCTAAATCTACTCTGCCTGTGCTCTCTAAATGGCACAACAAAGCCTGGATGACAGCACATCTTTTGACAACATGGTTTACTGAATATTTGAAGCCACTGTTGAGACCTACTGCTCAGAAAACAAAACTCCTTCCAGAATATTACTGCTCATTGACGATGCACCTGCTCACCCATTGTACAAGGTTAATGTTATTTTCATGACTGCCAACACAACCCATTGTGCGGCCCATGGATCAAGGAGTAATTTAAGCTTTCAAGTCTTATTAAGGAAATACATTTCATAAGCCTATAGCTGCCATAGATAGTGACTCCTCTAATGGCTCTGAGAAAAGTAAATTGAAAATTTTCTAGAAAGAATTCACCATTCTAGATGCCATTAAGAACATTCGTGATTCGTGGGAAGAGGTCAAATTATCAACATTAACAGGAGTTTGGAAGAAGTTGACTCCAACCCTCATGGATCACTTTGAGGGTCTCAAGACTTCAGTGGAGGAAGAGCTACAGATGTGGAAATAGCAAGAGAACTAGAATTAGAAGGGGAGCCTGAAGATGTGACTGAATGGCTGCAATCTCATAATCAAACTTGAACAGGTGGGGGCTTGCTTCTTATGGATGAGCAAACAAAGTAGCTGAAATCTACTCCTGATGAAGATGCTGTGAAGATTACTGAAATGACCACAAAGGACTTAGAATACTACATAGACTTAGCTGATAAAGCAGTGACAGCGTTTGAGAGGATTGACTCCAATTTTGAAAGAAGTTCTACTGTGGGGCAAATGCTATCAAAAAACATTTCATGCTACAGAGAAATCATTCATGAGAGGAAGAATCAACAAGGCAAACTTCATCATTGTCTTATTTTAAGGAATTGCTACAGCTACCCTAACCCTCTGCAACCACTACCCTGATCAGTTAGCAGCCATCAACATCGAGGCAAAATCCTCCATCAGCAAAAAGATTATGACTCGCAGAAGCCTTGCATGATGGTTAGCATTTTTTTAGCAATAAAGAAGGTATGTACATAAGTTTTTAAATAAGATACGTACATTATTTTTTGTACATGCTATTGTATACCTGACTACAGTAGTGTAAACATAACTCTTTATGCACTGGGAAACCAAAAAATGTTTGACTCACTTTATTGAAATACTTTATTGCAGCAGTGTGGAACCAAACCTGCAATATCTTCAATGTTTACCTGTACCCTAGCTGATGGAGGAGAAGGCAGCTTAGTTAGCTATAAAAGTATTGATTCTTTTTGGTAAAAAAAAATCACTTACTTTTGTTCCAGGGTTTCTGACTCAGCGGTCACCCATCTTTCATGTCAGACCTCCTTCACTGGCCTACTGCTTGGCTCTTCTACTCAGCAAATAGGGGTCACGTTATTTAGTTGAATTGAAGTCACCTGGATTTTTTCCACCCCTGACCCCACCGCCACCCCCCACCCCCAGCCCCTGTGAACAGCACACATATCTTTGCCCTTTAACCAATTACAGAAGAGTTTTCTTGTTCTCTATTATCCTTTAAGTACTTAAAGAGAGCTTTAATTCTTTAAAGAAAGCCACTACTGTTTGCAGCGTTAATAATTCATTTGTAAAAAATAAAAAATTTGTAGTGAGATATTATAAATTGAAAACGTTATTTGGTCTTTTGGTTTCATCATACTTGCCTGAGGAAATGAGCAGGAGCTTAAAATCTGTTCTTGGGGCTTCCCTGGTGGCGCAGTGGTTGGGAGTCCGCCTGCCGATGCAGGGGACACGGGTTCGTGCCCCGGTCCGGGAAGATCCCACATGCCGCGGAGCGACTGGGCCCGTGAGCCATGGCCGCTGAGCCTGCGCATCCGGAGCCTGTGCTCCGCAACGGGAGAGGCCACAACAGTGAGAGGCCCGCGTACCGCAAGAAAAAAAAATCTGTTCTAATGTTGACCCCTCAGATATATAATCATCATGGAAAAGTGAAGACCTTGGAATTGTTTGGAACTTGGTTTTGTCAAGGCAGATGGCTTTACCTTTTATATGTTTTTCTCTTCTTTATTAGTGCTACAGCCGATAATTATAATCAAGTAGCCCAGAACCATGTGAATTAAATTATCCTGAATAATAATGCGTTTGGTTTTTGCCCAGTATGAAAGGACAAGGATATAAGGCCAAAGGGGAAATTTATCTTTCATCCCTCCTTGATGAATGGTTTCTTTAATAATAATAAAAATTTATCAAATTTTAAGGTGGTTTTCTTTTTCATGGCTTAATTCTACATCCATTTTAGGGAGAAGGAGTTGAAATCTCTGACGGGTGGTTGCACTCATTAATTATTTACATTGAACGTAATGTTTGCTTAGTATCTAATATATCTAACCAGACACTCAATGTTATGTAGACATGTAGATAAATGTGGATGAACAAGACACAGGCCTTAGAATTTGACCAAGGAGAAATGTGTGTAAGAAATTAATTATGATGAATTGGGAGATTGGGATTGACATATATACACTAATATGTATAAAATGGATAACTAATAAGAACCTGCTGTATAAAAAAATAAATAAAATAAAATTCAAAAAACTAATAATAAAAATAAATTTTTTAAAAATAAATTAATTATAAGAGTGTGTTTTAATGATGAAACTGGGAAAGAGTTCACAGAGGAGATCACATTGAATATGGTCCCAGAAGACTGAGTTTGCTGTCTTGGAGGGGGCAAGAAGAACATTCCACACAGAGGGAATAATTATGCAGATATACGGACAGATGCAAGTTGGAAATTTTATGTTCAGGAGGTAAATAGCTCAAAAACTCAAATTTGAAGTCAAAGTTTATCAAATTTTTGTCTCTCCTTCAGTCCTTTAAGAAGTCTAAGTTGTTAAGATGATAGTGATACCATTTTAATCTGATGCATTGTTTAATTGCTTCAATGATCAGACTTAAATAGTCTTTTCACAGTATCTCTCCTCCACAATCTCTGATAGGCCAGAAAGGCGTCAGCGGAAAAGTGAGCTGACATTGGGAGCCCTGGATGGTGACAGACTGGTCACTTTCCCCAAAACACGAGTGCTCATGAAAGAGCATGTTGTAAGGTACTTAAGCACCGTGGTCTAGATGCTATCATAAAATGGCATGGAATTGGTAATGACGCCTAAGCTTCGTGGGTCTAAAGCTTGGGGTTGAGAGAAGGTTTTTAGATTCATTTAGTATCATATATCTGAGGCAGGGAGACAATGACGTGAAAGTGGTAGCCCGTGTTCTTTCGCAAATGACTATGCAGGAGAGTGAGGCTGTCACAGAAGTGCCCTTTGTATCAGGAAACATTTTGGCAGAGCGTGAGATGGTTAGACATTTCTAGAAAGCATTAGGATTATGTTTTTTACTTTCCTTGTGATCATAATTTTACATTTAGGTAATCAACTATCACTCTAGAGCAAGTCATCTACTTTAGGTGTCTTCATGTATTCATTTAAGATGATTCTATGCAGCAGACTCTTAGGTGCTAGACATATAACAAAAGAAAGAAGAAAGTCCATAACTCCTTCCCTTAAGGTGCTACCGTTGTGAGATTGGGAAGAATATGTTAATGTGCTGAAAGGCAGTCTGAAGACTTTAGGAACCACGGTCCCTTTGGTCAGGCACCGCAGCAATGGGAATGGTAAAAGCTCAAGATTAAGAGAAATCATTCCAATGGAAACTACACCCCATATAGTCATTTGAAACCTACCTCCTTTAGAATGGATAAACTTTTTCTCAAAGAATATAGTAGTCTGGAAATCTCAGGATGCCATAGAAGTGGGTGTCCAAGAACATGCCTGGAAAAATACTTCAGGCCACTTGGATAAAGCCAAGAATCCACTGCCTACTCCTACTCCAGCCATACCCTTCAAAGTAATTCATCAGAATTCATGCTGTCTTTGATGAGGCAGTAGGAGCTGACGTCTAATTTTACTGTAGATCGTAAGTAAATATTAGCTTATGCCAAAACAAAGAGGATGGCCGTTGCCACCGATTGGCCTAAATCATAGGCTATATATAGGATTTCCATGGAACTCCAGGAGTTCTTGGATCACATTTTGAGAACCACTACCCTAGTGTACTTTATGCTGGTGTCTTCTTGGAGAGTATATATCTGGGATATATAGATGGAAAGTTCATGCTTCTAGTAAGGCCAGAGATGGAAACTCCAAGTGTGCAACTTTCAGGAAAGCTTCAGGCTGATATGTTCACAATTTACTCATTAGATTGCCTGGAAATGATTTTTGGTCAGAATAAGTTTTGGCATTCTTCTGGTTTTTTTTTTTAAGTGTAGAAAGTTTCTTTTTTTTCATCTGTAATATTCAGCATTCCAGCCATATCTGCATACTTTTATCAGAGATGCTTAATCATTTTTTGGTTTACCTTTCAAGAAGCCTGAAATGAGGTTGGGTTTTCTATGACTTTGACTGGTAAATAAATATGCAACTGAGGTAAAGTCCACCTAATTTAAAATATGCATTTTCTCAGAGAATACTTACCAGTCTCTAGTCCTAAATTTTTGTCATCATTGTAATAATCTCTTTTTGGGCACATGAATGAAACACACTCACACACACACACACACACACACACTCCCATGCACATTCTTCCCGTACCATGATATAAAGTCTAGGAGTTTGTCATTCTAATTGCCAGTGGTTGAAATTCTGATTTCAAAAAAATAATAAAACAAATTGAGAAATCCTGAGATTTTACTTCGTCTAAGCACTCAGCAAGGGAAATGAGCTTAATTTGAAAAATGGTGGTGATATATGCACTAGATTTCCTACCCAGCTGAGAGATTTATAGCATGAATAAGATGCCAAGAAATGAACCAATAGGTACTGTGTGTGATTGTCTTTAAAGGGGAAAATTATTCTACAGGACTCATGAGCCATAATTTCAAATGCTTGTGTAAATATGGTTTAGTTCATCATCACCTTTTCCAATTATGTTTATGTTCAGCTCCAGAGTACAGCCTCTGCTTCCTTGTTTGAAATGCCACCAACTGAACTAGCATTTTCATTAATACAAACAATGTTTACAGTGTCCAGAAATGATGATAGGAATATAGGAGTCTTTATTTGTAAATTAGACATACCTCAAAGAGGTGCCCCATTAGCTCTGGTTTAGCTTTTGAACAAAGCCTATTAAAATATTACAATTTTTAGGTTCTTCATAAAATTTTCATATTTATATAGTAATTATTATAATTATGTAGATAAAATAATATTATCTTTTTTATTTCTAAAAATATAATTTGCATACCTAAATAGATCAGGAATTAAATCATAGTTTCTGAATAAAAAACTTTTATTTTTCAGGAAAGTTATAGAACCACTAAATATTTGGAAACACACCTATAGCTTTGTTGGTAACTAAAGTTTTATACTTAGAAAACTACAAAATATTTTAACTGTGTTAAATATGGTGTAGGGGTTATTTTCCCCAAGTCGTTGCGACTCGGAGAAAACTGCCTGAGTTTGAATCCTAGCTTCACTCTCCATGACCTTGGAGAGTTGCCAGATCTCTCTATGCCAGTTTCTTCATCTGTAATATGGGGATAATAATAGATCCTATCTTAGAGGTTTGTTGCAAAGATTAAATTAGTAAATATTTGTTAGCGATAACAGTGAAATAGAAGTGTTTACTCTTTTTTTTTTTTTGCAGTACGTGGGCCTCTCACTGTTGTGGCCTCTCCCGTTGCGGAGCACAGGCTCTGGACACGCAGGCTCAGTGGCCATGGCTCATGGGCCTAGCCGCTCCGCAGCATGTGGGATCTTCCCGGACCGGGGCACGAACCCGTGTCCCCTGTATCGGCAGGCGGACTCCCAACTGCTGCGCCACCAGAGAAGGCCTAGAAGTGTTTACTCTTGCTAATATGGCATTTCACAATTGTAAATAAGGGTTCAAGAAGGAGTAAAATAAGAAATATGTAAGGTATGGCACAATTGAACAGAAACAAGGCTTTGCAAGTGCTAGGCTGTGAACGACACCTTGACATCTTTTGTCCACTCCAGGAACCAGGATATTATCTGTAAATATTACTGAGTCTTCCTGATTCAGGCGTCTTTCCTTAATAATACCTGAAGACAAAGTTGTTAAATACTTAAAGATCGGGCTTCCCTGGTGGCGCAGTGGTTGAGAGTCCGCCTGTCGATGCAAGCAACACAGGTTCGTGCCCCGGTCCGGGAGGATCCCACATGCTGCGGAACGGCTGGGCCTGTGAGCCATGGCCGCTGAGCCTGCACGTCCGGAGCCTGTGGTCCGTGGCAGGAGAGGCCACAACAGTGAGAGGCCCGCGTACCGCAAAAAAAACCCCAAACAAAAAATAAACTTAAAGATCATCAAAAAGTTAATTAAGAATAATTGAGTGCTGAATTAGCTGATCTTCTGCTTTATTGTCCAGGGTTCTCTATTCTTCAAAGTTGATACATTTGGCATTTGACTCTTTCTCCTTTCCATGTTTAGCTATTGACTCATTTTGTCATTCTTTCTGATTTAGTTCAAATTTGGATCATCATTACCTTTCTTTGTCAACTACTCCTTGCTTCTCTTTCTGCTGCTCACCCTAATTTCACCTTTCCCAAACTCAAAACGAGTTTTTATGCTGCCTCTAACAGCATAAAAGACATGCTATGTGTCAACGGACTGAATGATGGTTACTGCCCTGCTAGTTCTCAGTGGTAACAATCCTAGCTGATTCCTCACCAGCACCTCTAAATCAAAGTAGGGAAGAATGGTTTTGTGGTACAATATACTAGTTGAAAGATATTGGTCGGGTCTTACTGCTTGAAGTCATAGGTTAGAAGAAGAGGGAACCATCTATCTTTGGATCTGAACTGGTGACCTAGACATGAGTTCCAGCACCTGTTAAATACCCCAGAGCTATGCTAGCTTATAAAGTGATTACTCACTATTGGTTTGAAAACAGATGTTAAGGAAGAGAAAAAGGACACACTGAAAACCAATCTTGAACTAAGGACCTTTGGAAAATCATTCTAATACTTGCCCAACCATGCTCAGTGGGAAGACTTCCTTTATTGAATCCATACTTTATCAGAATGCCTTCTCAGAAGACACCCTGTTTTTAAAAAATCCTTGTTCAGCAGAAAGCACTTGAGATAATGGAAGGAGGAAGGACCAAAATGGTAATAATTCCACGCCCTCATCCCTTCCTTTGTCCTTTTTTCACTGCAGTTCAGGCAAAGTAGCATGGAGAGCAGAATATGGCAGTATGGTAGAAAGAACTCTGGACTAGGCGATGGGGTCAGTGTGTGGATCTAAGGTCTGTCACTTGGGAAAGGCCATTCGTCTGCCTGAATGTCGTCTATTCACATGAGAAGGTAATGATATGTACCTCACAGAAATGTTGTGAAGATTAAATGAGACTTTTGTATGTTGCAATAGTAATATTAGACATTATTATTGCTTTTTACTAGCAATGAATACTTTTGATGTTATAGATCTAAATAATTAAGGTCCTCAAACCAAACCAATTTTGTCCCATAAATTCATAATTGGCATGTCTTCTGGGATGCAGTATGTGAAGTGCGCAGGGCTCAGACATTAGGAGATGAGACGTCTGAAGACAAACTCGGGTAAGGCACTTTTAGTCAGTGCCAGTCAGGTCTCTGACCCTTGGTTTTCCTTTCTAATGTATGATGGCGCCTAGCACAGTGAATAGTTCACAGTAAACAACTATCATATTATAAAATATTTTGGGTTGTTTTTTTTTTTTTGCTTTGTTATACCTTCATATTATCATCCATACTATGGGGTTGCTTTTGTTTACAATTGCTTTATGGGTCCTCAAGCATTGTGCTTAATGAACAGTAAGTGCTGACAAGATTGTACCTTATAAAGATGTCATTTGGATTGATAAAACATTAAATGTTAATATAGTGGGCTCAAACATTCTTTTTTGTTCAGATATCCTAACTGGAAATTCTTTAGAAACTCAAGTTTCTGAGGAATATAAACATTGATAAGACATGGTTATTGCCTTCAGGAAGCTTACATCTTAGTAGGAGGCATTTCTTTCACTAAAAGCTGTGTCCAGGGCTTCCCTGGTGGCGCAGTGGTTGGGAGTCCGCCTGCTGATGCAGGGGGCGTGGGTTCGTGCCCCGGTCCGGGAGGATCCCTGTGCGTCCGGAGCCTGTGCTCCGTGGCAGGAGGGGCTGTGGCAGTGAGAGGTCCGCGTACCGAAAAAAAAAAAAAAAACCTGTGTCCAACAGAATGTGGTCTTTTTATGGTGACTGGGCTATTAAGTAAGAAAAGGAAAACGCTTTCAGAGATTAGACAGCAGTCTTTGAAGTCAAACTTCTGTCAAAAGGGATGAGTGATGTGGAACTGGATTGGTGGGGCCGGCAGAGGGGGTGGGGCGGAATTAAAGTCTGTTACTTGTATTCTATTGTCAGGTACAGTACTAGGCAAGTCACATTCATTGCTTTAGTTAATCCTAAAAGCAATCCTATGAGATAGGTTGCAAAACGTTGACTTTATGGTTGAAAACAGTTGGTAACTCAGAGAGGTGAAACAAGCTTGTCTAAGAACACACACCTAATGAGCGCTGGAGATGGGATTTCAATCATTAACACAGTGAGTGGATTAGAAAGTGGGTTTTGTTCAATTAATTGAAAAAAATTTTGAATCTGAGTATCTCACCTTCTGCAAAAATTTCTTATTTTTCCCTCCTGGATTCTTCTCCTTCCCTTCTCTGTTGGGCCTGATAATGAGCTCAATTCTGGATTTTGGAGCCCTTTGATCAGGTCTATAGTCATCTTTCTGTGCACATAACCCAGGAGGGCTTATCTTATTTTCTTAACCTGCATACTTACAGCAATAAGAACTGAAAGCTATTTCAGATGTGCTAGTGTTTAGCATTCACATGAAAGGAAAGTCACCCAACATTAATTTAATTGTATAAATATGGTATAGAATACGCCACAATTAAGATATATGACTCAATCATTTATCCTTTTATTTAACAAATACTAGTGATTATTGCTCCCACCCCCTCAATAAGTCACAAAACTTTAAAAAGTAGTTTTAGGTAATCAGTATAGTCAGCCACAAGTATCAAATTAACATGGCTTAGCAGAAAGGATTTTTTCCCCTTATGTATTAACAAATCTGAAGATGGATAAACCAGGATAGATAAAGAAGAAGGATGGAGGGGCAAGGAGACCAGGAGTCTGTCTCTTTCTTTTTTTCTTTTCTTTTTCTCTTCTTTTCCTTTTTCTTTCTCCCTTCCTCCCTTTCTTCCTCTCTCTCTCCCTTTTTTCCTTCCTTCCTTTCTTCCTTCCTGTTAGAACACTTAACATGAGATCTACCCTCATAACTAGAGACCTGCTGTACAACCAAGTCTGTTTCTTTAAAAAAAAAAAATTCTGGGAAGCCCCAGCTACCAATTTCACCTTCTCCTTGGCTGAAATCTATCACATGGTTACTCCTAGGAGCAAGGAAGGCTGTGTTGTGGTTTGAATTATTTAAATTGGAAGAAAAAGAGAAATATTATCAGAGACACAGAAAGAGGTCTCTTTAGAATATCAAGAATTTTAGTTTTCCAGCCTCCCTAGTAAAGAAAAGCAAGGCGGAAAAGGGCTACGAAAGGCTTTGAGGAAGCTATCAGGTCACCCACAATGCTGGGCATGGGAAGCTAACTGGCCTTCCCGGGACTGTGTTTAATAATACAAAGGGCATTCTGGTTCTACTATTTACTGTGAATCACATTCATGTTTCTTGACCTCCGTCAAGCTCATCTGCCTATTTATAAAACAGAGATAATTATAGTGCTTATTTTAAAGTATTTTATAAGACGGTGAATGAAAAAAAGTGCTTAACATCATGCCTGGCACATAGTTAATTTTAATAAATATGAGCAACTATGAAAATACAATCATTGATATTGTAAAGCATAACACATACTTCTTCACTAAAGTGAGCCTTTTTACATTAACTGCATATTCCCTTTAGTTTCTTGCTTTGTTTGTTATTTTTCTGTCCTAGGAATACCCTTCCTAAGCTCTGGATGTGTCCTCTGAGAAGGTACCCATGACACAGACCACACTGGACACCAACTCAGATATTGGGGGACGGTTCCACAACAGCTGAGTGCGGACATGCTGATCACTGAGTCCCTTGATGAATGAAAAGCTGCTAAGCTCTCCTCTCAAGCTGATGGGGCTGGTGCTGCCTTGAAGCGCTGAGAGATGCCATGCCAATTCACGGCAAGGTCTTTGTTGTTGGAACTCTTGCATCATGACATCCTTATGCATGTGAAAATACAGGATGAATTTCAACTATATGATATTGTTCATGTTCATCAGAAATGTTATTTCTCTTTACAAAGTCTGGTTTCAATGAACCAGTTATGTAATGGATATTAAATAAACATGGAATTTTACATGTTCATAATATTTGGTTTCTTGTGATTTTGATGAACTACACTTTCGAGCACTGTCAGTTCATCCTTATTTACAAACAAAACGTTTGCCTGGAGCAGAGTGATGTAGTGACTTGCTTTATTTTAAGATAAGTCAACTTTTCTATTCAATGTTTAATGTGAAACTGACTCAAAATGTTCTTTTAGGCCGCATTTACATTTCTCTCTGTATAACACGTATTATACTATCTTAATGCTGTGAGCTATATAAACCAAAGACATTCTAATTCTGTTTTTAATGTATTTTTCCAAGATAAATAATTTATAACACACTAATAAAAGTAAGGAGCTCATATTAAAAGAATTATATGACCTATTGAAATGGATCTATGGAAATTGACTCTCTTAAAAGTAATTTTGTGAAATTATTTTATATAAAATTGACTTCCTTATATGAATTCTTGACAACAAATATAAAACAAAAAGAACTTGAAATCTCCCTCTCTGTCCTTTTACACATTGAAGAGAAGTAATCAAATACTTTCTAACTTTATGATTTTGGGGGTTCTTAGAAAAAGAAACCAGATGACTAGTAAACATTTCAGTTGCACATATCAGCTCTGGCTACCTATTTAAAATAAAAATACTGGGAACATATGTGTACGTATAACTGATTCACTTTGTTATAAAGTAGAAACGAACACATCATTGTAAAGCAATTATACCCCAATAAAGATGTTAAAAAAATAAAATAAAATAAAAATACTTTTCAAAGTACTCCTTTCAAAGTACTAGTCTTTTCACATTTAAAGTGATATCGTTTTATCTGTGGGTTTATTTGTGAAATGTTTTCACATTGCCATCCAGGTGAAGAAATATCTTTGGGATTTTTAGTCTTGTTTTTTTTTTTAATTTGGAAGGCTGAAAATAAGTAACCCTGAGCCTAAAAGGCACCTTGTAAGCACTCATATGCATCACAAGAGATAAGAAAAGCGATGAAAGGGCAAACAAATATTCCAAGCATTAAGGTTCCTTTAACCTTGAAAGGGTTTGTTTCAAATGGGCACTCATGGCATACCATGACCTCCTAACGTTATCAAATACATATCAGTGTATTTGACATTCTGCCTTTGCAGGGAGGCACCAGGAAGATGTTGGGGAAGGGAAAACTGACCAGCTTTCGGAGAGAGTTTCAGAAAACAGGGTGATGGTGTCTGGTTTTTAGTTTTAAAGTTGGGGTGATGGCAGAAATAAGGGAAAGAAAGGGAGGAGAGAACTGGGGAACCTGAAGAGTTGAAGGAGTGGAAGAAATCTTTAGGAATTTTAGTGACAAAGTGCAGATTCCTATGACCATGTTTCAGAGCATCCTAGCACCAGCTTGCAAGGGGCAGCAAGATTATTTAAAAGAGTTAGAACTTTGGAGTCATAAAAAATAGTTTTCTATGCCATTTCTTGGATCGGGCTACTTTTGTGGGTAACTAACCTCACCCATTCCTAGGATTCTTTCCATTTGACTAGTTCCATTTTTCAGGCAGTGACCTTTCCCTGACCTCGGCCCCAAATTCCAGGTCACCTTGCTGTAGCCTTGGTGTGGTGCTGAATAGAGGGCTTACCAGATTGTTGGCACCGGATAAGTGGTACTGAGCACAATCGTCCTCTTTCATGAGCGGGAGGGAAGTTGCCTTTCCTAGGGTTCAGAGATCTGGGCTGACTTACGCCTCCTTTTCATTTTGTTGTTCAGTAATTTTCCCTCTGGCCAGATCTGCAAACTGGTTGCCTTGCAGGAAGGTGACATGCACCACTGATGCAAAAAGAAAAAACAAAAAAATACTATTGGCATCAGCACAACATCCAACGGTACTTCCAAACAGTTTCATTTTATGACAGAATAGGTCAATTATTTGCCCCAAATAATTAAAAAGTTTCATTGCTTAAACTTAATCTCATATCTTTATGTTCCTATGTTGTTATTTAATTATACTCCTCTTCGGAGTGGAATCATTATCTGAACACCAAGCTTTGCCAGTTTTCCAATCCACCCCCAAATTATCTTGGGAAAGACCTCCTTCTTCCTCAAAATGAAAATAACCTGTATCTGCCAAGTTTTTAAATAGTGACAAAATAATTGTTTGATTATACTGCAGCCAGAGACTCTAAATAACCTCAGTCATCAGCCTCCATGTTGCCACACAGCCATGGCTCCACAAGCAGGATGGTCATTTCTGATGTTCTAGACAGTTCTGCTCCTCTTTTTTAGGAAGAAACCTAATGGGTCCTAATGCTGAGATTCAAGGGCTACAGTGAATGGCAAATTCTGACATGTCACATTGAAATGCAAAGCCAGTGTACCAGCCTCTCTCTTTTGAATAAATCAATATGGCAATACTGACAATTTTCAAGCCTACCTCTCTATATTCTGTGTTTCCTCCCATTCTAAGGATGTCAGAAGTAAAGAAGGACAAAAAAGAAGAAATAAAGAAAAAGAAGAAGGATCTCAATAGTGAATGGAAAACATCAAGCTAATCTCTTATCTTGGCATCCAACTCAGTCAGTTCTTGGAAAAACAGTGCTTCGAATTATTTTTCAAATGATTAGATTCATGTCCTATGTTTAGACATTTAATTAGGCTTAAGGGAAAAAACACGGAAGTTTTTTAATACCATTCTGCTGTGTAAAATACTCATGAATGTTTCCACCATATTAGGTAATTCCCGATCAAATACACTTGTGATTCCAAGTGGCCTGGCCGGGGCGCCGAAGCACGCAACCGCCAGCCAATGCTAGCTCCGCGCAGCACGCATTGTGCCCTGCGTGCTTTAAAGCAATCAAACGAGTCTGCAAATGTTCTTCAAAGAATACATCTAGAATGTTGCTTCTCTAAACATCTCCTTGGCATTCATTCTATTTTCCACTTTGAATTGCTGCATTTAGTTTTGTAATGACCTTCTATAGCAAGGAGGTTTTATTAACTCTTTGATCTTCTGGCTTTGGGATGAAAACAAAGAATATATAAATGAGCACTTTGTACACTGTCTTATAGAGGATACCAGAAGAAAAAAGGAAAGATGTTTTCATCAAACAGATTGGTCTGTGTGGAGACTTTCAGCCCTTCCTGTTCTTTTCTCTCTTTAAGCAAAACGCTTATCAGTGTTGTACATGTGTTTGTTTTAATGTTGCCTGAATAACTAGATCTTTGTTTCTCTTCTCTCTAGCGCCCATAGCTGAGGTGAGGGTCAGATACCTCTTTGTGGATTTTCTTTTTAAGGCATTCTTCATCCTTGGTTTTTCTAACCCTAAGTGCCATTCTTGGGAAAACTGCCATCATCTTTATGGGTTGAAGGCAGCCCTGCTCTGTTTCCAAGTGTTCCTTTGCATGTGTCTCCTTGAGTGGGGCAGGGGAGCGGATCTGCGGTCAGGTAGTTGCCTGATACTTTGAGGAGAAAAAGATTGAGAATCCCACCTCCGAATCCCAGTTCTGTACTTCAGTGTAACTGTGTCTATATAGTCTGGAATGGAGTCTCAAAATTTATTTATCTTGCCCCTAAAGTCCTAAACTCGTGACATTATTAATCTAGAAATGAGACACTGCCTTTCACAATGGCTGACTGTATTGTTACTCTCTGTCACCCTTTGGTTTGTTTCCTTTTACATACTCATATGATTCTATGTTTTTGGTCTTTAACACAACTTTGGAAGCAAAACTTTAGGGAAAATATTATAAACTACCACCATTCTTCGATAGAAATAAAAGAGTGGAAATAGTTACTAATCAGAACAAGCTTTTTCTTTTCCCAATCTTATAATCAGTCATTTATTATAACACACACTTTCTTTACATCTTGAAATCTGAAGCTCTTATTTGTTGTTAAATCTGAAGCAACTTGAACGAAGAGCCTGGGGACTTTCTGGATATGCTCAATCCAGACTCTAGAACAACAGGTGCTCCAGTTGGATGCTGATAATGTTATCTGGTCCTTTTGTAGTGCCTTAGGTTTATTTGAAATGCAAAACCTTCTTTTTTTTTAAATCTCAAAATGTTTTCATTTTGCTTTGGCTAAGGTTTTCTTTTACCTGACTCATGTAACACTATTCGCTGTTACTGGTGTGCTAAAAGTGATAAAGTAAGTGATAAACTTACCTTAGAGATGGAGAAAAATGAGTGATAGTTTACCTAGGTGCTTTGCCCAAGTAAAGCAGGCCCAGTATTAGAACCTACACCTTTTAATTTCCTGCCTGCTTTAATTTGCTTTTCTGGGTCAGACAAAGGGTGGGGGAAATGATCAACTATTGAAACAGGAGATATTCAGCTTTTCTTCCTTGGTATTTTCTCCAGTGATACTCTCATCTGTGAGAGGAGTGCCTACCAGCTTGGTCAACCCCTTTTCACATCTTCACTTGGTGCCTTTTAATTGGTTTTTTTGGAGAATATTCGTTCCTCATCCTAGCAATTATTTATATTGTTTTATGTTTGTTTGTCTTATCATACTTCAAATTATAATTTCCCTAAGATGAAAACTTGCTTATGCTCTAGAATATGTTCTAAAAATATTTTGCAATGATATTAATAATGATAAATTACTGAAAACTGTGAGACTGCTTCTACTGGGAAATTTGTATTTCTAGATAAGTTACTGACTTTGAAAGGGTGTCAGTCTGGCAGTTGTGATCAGAAAATACTCTAAATTTACATATACATCAGGAATATTTCTAAACATTCTACTGAAATACCTTTCTATAACAAAGCAAGTACTGAGCAATCAACATTTACATACATGCAGTGCTTTAACCTTGGGTACAAAGCAAGATGATAAGCAAAGAGATTATTATTTATTAATAATTATAATTAATATATTAATAATTATAATATAATTATAACTAACTGTATATTATGCTAATATAATTATTAATTGCATTATTAAATGAAAATTATATATATACTATAAATACATATATATATGAAATGCTGAAATTTGAGATCTTGAAATACTAATTGTTTTAAATGGTTCCAGAGAGATTGTAAAAGATTGGGAGAAAAAAATTAAATTACTTACAGAATTCTTTTCCATCTTTACCTTTCTGTGGTCCATTAAAAAAAAAATAGTGCAAAACAGTATGACATTTATTCAGAGGCTAATAGCATTTTTAACCTATTTGATAATCTTAAACTATGTAATCATAAAATAATATTGTGGTGGGTGTACATAGGGTGTACTATTAAACAGCTGAAGGGGAAAGCCCTTTATCATGGACAATTATTTATTTAGATTTTTCATCCATGTTACTAGGTCAAAGAGTAAATTTGTTTTTCTACTTTGCAAAATGGTGGGGGCAAAGGAATTTAAGGATCAAGGGCTCTTGTGAAAAGTTCTGACTGTCTTAATGCTTGTGGAGAAAAAACCAAAAGGGCTCTTCGTTAAAAATGGTGAACTAATTAAATGCACTTATCTCTTCTCCTTTCACAACCTCTGCCAAAGTGATAGTAAAATAATAGCAAAAGTATTTACCTCTAAGAAAAGAAAATGAGAAAGAAAAAACAGTGAACATGGGATTTCAATAACTATTTGGAAGAAAAGCAGATAGAGAAGTATAAACAGATCAGAGGAACAGAGCCAGAAGTGTGCCCAAAAGCCCTGAGAGACTGAATGCAGAAGGGAGCGTGGAGTGCAGGGCTGGAAACTAGAGGGGTGGAAAGCTTGAATACAGACAGGGTGAACTCCCAGATCTCTTCCCTCCCTACACACACACACACACACACACACACACACACACAAAACCTTCACTCTCTCCCCAGCAGGAGAGAGGGGGTTATTCTCCAAAGAAAATGAACTATACTGGCTCTGGTTTCAAGGATCCCAGGCATAGCAGAGACTGAGGCTAACACACAGGACTGAAATAAATCAAAGTTTAATACTAAATTGTAAAACTTCTATCTGCTTCTCTGGCTCTGCTCTCAAAATGCTTGCAACCAGGAACATGCTTTCCTACGTAGGAAACTTCAAGAGAAGTCTCTAGAGAAATTGAATGGTCCCCAAGAAAAGACCTATACAAACTGAAATTTGGGTACTCCCAAGAAAATGCTGGTTTAGTCCTACAGTGAAGTCTAGTCATCAGTAAGCTCCCACTGTACATGCAGAGCTTTCACTCAGCTTTATAATGTTCTATGTTTAAAATATGACGAGGCAACTAAGGATCACCAGACACATAAGCAAAGTCTTCCATGTGAAAGACAGAGACAGAAAATCTAAAGACAGAGGGAAAAATAGTGACTGAAAGAACAGAGAAAAAGAATTCAAAATTATTATAGTCAGTATCTTCAGATATATGAGAAAAAAATTGTGTCCAAGAAGCAAAAACAGAATGTTATGAAAAAGAAATAACTTTTGTGTGTGTGTGTGTGGTACACGGGCCTCTCACTCTTGTGGCCTCTCCTGTTGCGGAGCACAGGCTTCAGACGTGCAGGCTCAGCAGCCATGGCTCACGAGCCCAGCCCCTCTGCCGCATGTGGGATCTTCCCGGGCCGGGGCACGGACCCGCGTCCCCTGCATCGGCAGGCAGATTTTCAACCACTGCACCACCAGGGAAGCCCCAAGAAATAACTTTTGAATATGAAAAATACAGTCTTAATTAAAAATTCAACAGAAAAGTAAAAAGATAAAGTTAAGAAAATGATTCAGAAAGTAGAGTAAGTCAAAGAATTGGAAAATAAGAGAGAAAAGATATGAGCAGAATTATCTATCTCAATATAATGACTACACAAACAAAATATATTCCTTTTGTAATCGTGTTCACAAGTTAATGGTAGATATTCCATGTGGCTGGTGTTATGGCTCTCATGAATTTTGCAATGGAAGAAAGTGCCACAACTTTATTGGGAAAGGTCTTCAGAGAGTTGAGAAATGGCCAAGCTCACTAGGTGCCAAAGTCAGTATGGTCCAGACTTGAATAAACACAATTTTCTGTGGATTCAAGACTGACCAAGGTCACTGCTAGTACTGAGCATCCTAGGGTCGGTAGCTAGTCTATGAAAGAGACCATTACAAGGACTGGGTCAACTATAGGGTCCAACTGTAGGGTCCATTAATGAGACCATTAATGAAATACTCAAAATTCTAGGGCTTCATTCATTCATCCATTGATTCCTCAAACATTTAGTTACTATCATCCTTTCCTCTTCCCTGTGCCTTAAGACATTTGGTCTTTAATATACAAAATAACAAATAAATGCAGTTAATTGTCTTTGTAATCTTTTCTGATTCTTTTGTACTCTCTCTACTGCATTTTATCTCCATCTCACCCCCTCCTCCCCTCTGCCTGAAAAAAGTCACATTATAAGTCTGTCTCATGCAGCACTGCCCATATAGTCATCTCAGAAATATTTGATATTAATTTGTATACATATTGTGGCATACGTGCTGTTAATAAAATATTCTCCTTGTGGACACAATAGGATTGTATTTCCTCTTCACTGAAATTAGGCATGGCCATGTGACTACTTGGTCAATAGAATTTGAGTAAAAGTGAATATAAATTGCTATAGCTTTTTCCTTCTGCCATGGTGACTGGAAATGTTCCAACTACTTTTCTGTTCGACTCAAGTGAGGATGATGCAGAGCAAAATTCCAAGTCAACCCATGGAAAAATAGAGTGAGCAAGAAATAATCTCTGAAGGGCTTAAGGAGGCTTCCGGGAAGATGGTGGAAGAGTAAGACGAGGAGATCACCTTCCTCCCCACAGATACACCAGAAATACATCTACACGTGGAACAACTCCTACAGAACACCTACTGAATGCTGGCAGAAGACCTCAGACCTCCCAAAAGACAAGAAACACCCGACGTACCTGGGTAGGGCAAAAGAAAAGAATAAACAGAGACAAAAGAATAGGGATGGGACCTGCACCAGTGGGAGGGAGCTGTGAAGGAGGAAAGGTTTCCACACACTAGAAGCCCCTTCGCGGGCAGAGACGGCGGGTGGCGGAGCGGGGAAAGCTTTGGAGCTGTGGAGGAGAGCGCAGCCACAGGGGTGCGGAGGGCAAAGCGGAGAGATTCCTGCACAGAGGATCAGGGCCAACCGACACTCACCAGCCCTCGAGGCTTGTCTGCTCACCCGCTGGGGCGGGCGGCTTTGGGAGTTGAGGCTGGGCCTTCGGTTGGAGCACCGGGAAAGGACTGGGGTTGGCGGCGTGAACACAGCCTGCAGCAGGTTAGTGCGCCATGGCTAGCCGGGAGGGAGTCTGGGAAAAAGTCTGGACCTGCCGAAGAGGCAAGAGACTTTTTCTTACCTCTTTGTTTCCTGGTGCGCAAGGAGAGGGGATTAAGAGCGCTGCTTAAAGGAGCTCCAGAGACGGGCATGAGCCACAGCTAAAAGCGTGGACCACAGAGACGGGCGTGAGACGCTAAGGCTGCTGCTGTCGCCACCAAGAAGCCTGTGTGCGAACACAGGTCACTATCCACACTCCCCTTCTGGGGAGCCTGTGCAGCCCGCCACTGCCAGGGTCCCGGGATCCAGGGTCAACTCCTCCAGGAGAACGCACAGCACGCCTCAGGCTGGTGCAACGTCACGCTGTGGCCTCTGCCACCACAGGCCCGCCCCACACTCCGTGCCCCTCCTTCCCGCCCCGGCCTGAGTGAGCCAGAGCCCCCGAACCAGCTGCTCCTTTAACCCCATCCTGTCTGAGCGAAGAATAGACGCCCTCCGGCGAACTACACGCAGAGGCAGGGCCAAATCCAAAGCTGAGCCCCTGGGAGCTGTGAGAACAAAGAAGAGAAAGGGATATCTCTCCAAGCAGCCTCAGAAGCAGTGGATTAAAGTTCCACAATCAACTTGATGTACCCTGCATCTATGGAATACATGAATAGACAACGAATCATCCCAAATTAAGGAGGTGGACTTTGAGAGCAAGATTTATTAGTTTTTCCCCTTTTCCTCTTTTTGTGAGTGTGTATGTGTATGCTTCTGTGTGAGATTTTGTCTGTACAGCTTTGCTTCCACCATGTGTCCTAGGGTTCTATCTGTCCTTTTTTTTTGTTTGTTTTTAAATTTTTTTTCTTTTTTTTCTCTTAATAATTATTTTTTATTTTAATAACTCTATTATATTTTATATTACTTTATTTTATTTTACTTTATCTCCTTTCTTTTTTCCTTCCTTCTCTCCTTCCTTCCTTCCTCCCTCCCTACCTCTCTCCTTCTTTCTTTCTCTCTTTCTACTTCTACTAATTCTTTCTTTCTACTTTTTCTCCCTTTTATTCTGAGCCATGTGGATAAAAGGCTGTTGGTGCAGCAGCCAGGAGTCAGTGCTGTGCCTCTGAGGAGGGAGAGCCAACTTCAGGACACTGGTCCACAACAGACCTCCCAGCTCAACATAATATCAAACGGCGAAAATCTCCCAGAGATCTCCATCTCAACACCAGCACCCAGCTTCACTCAACGACCAGCAAGCTACAGTGCTGGACATCCTATGCCAAACAACTAGCAAGACAGGAACACAACCCCACCCATTAGCAGAGAGGCTGCCTAAAATCATAATAAGTCCACAGACACCCCAAAACACACCACCAGACGTGGACCTGCCCACCAGAAAGACAAGATCCAGCCTCATCCACCAAACCACAGGCACTAGTCCCCTCCACCAGGAAGCCTACACAACCCACTGAACCAACCTTAGCCACTGGGGACAGACACCAAAAACAACGGGAACTACGAACCTGCAGCCTGCAAAAAGGAGACCCCAAACACAGTAAGATAAGCAAAATGAGAAGACAGAAAAACACACAGCAGATGAAGGGGCAAGATAAAAACCCACCAGACCTAACAAATGAAGAGGAAATAGGCAGTCTACCTGAAAAAGAATTCAGAATAATGATAGTAAAGATGATCCAAAATCTTGGAAATAGAATAGACAAAATGCAAGAAACATTTAACAAGGACCTAGAAGAACTAAAGATGAAACAAACAATGATGAACAACACAATAAATGAAATTAAAAATACTCTAGATGGGATCAATAGCAGAATAACTGAGGCAGAAGAACGGATAAGTGACCTGGAAGGTAAAATAGTGGAAATAACTACTGCAGAGCAGAATAAAGAAAAAAGAATGAAAAGAACTGAGGACAGTCTCAGAGACCTCTGGGACAACATCAAATGCACCAACATTCAAATTATAGGGGTTCCTGAAGAGGAAGAGAAAAAGAAAGGGACTGAGAAAATATTTGAAGAGATTATAGTTGAAAACTTCCCTAATATGGGTAAGGAAATAGTTAATCAAGTCCAGGAAGCACAGAGAGTCCCATACAGGACAAATCCAAGGAGAAATACACCAAGACACATATTAATCAAACTGTCAAAAATTAAATACAAAGAAAACATGTTAAAAGCAGCAAGGGAAAAATAACACACAAGGGAATCCCCATAAGGTTAACAGCTGATTTTTCAGCAGAAACTCTGCAAGCCAGAAGGGAGTGGCAAGACATATTTAAAGTGATGAAGGAGAAAAACCTGCAGCCAGGATTACTATACCCAGCAAGGATCTCATTCAAATTTGATGGAGAAAGTAAAACCTTTACAGACAAGCAAAAGCTGAGAGAGTTCAGCACCACCAAACCAGCTTTACAACAACTGCTAAAGGAACTTCTCTAAGCAAGAAACACAAGAGAAGGAAAAGACCTACAATAATGAACTCAAAAAATTAAGAAAATGGGAATAGGAAGATACATATCGATAATTACCTTAAATGTAAATGGACTAAATGCTCCCACCAAAAGACACAGATTGGCTGAATGGATATAAAAACAAGACCCATATATTTGCTCTCTACAAGAGACCCACTTCAGACCTAGAGACACATACAGACTGAAAGTGAGGGGATGGAAAAAGATATTTCATGCAAATGGAAACCAAAAGAAAGCTGGAGTAGCAATTCTCATATCAGACAAAATAGACTTTAAAACAGAGACTATTACAAGAGACCAAGAAGGACACTACATAATGATCAAGGGATCAGTCCAAGAAGAAGATATAACAACTGTCAATATTTATGCACCCAACATAGGAGCACCTCAATACATAAGGAAAATACTAACAGCCATAAAAGGGGAAATCAACAGTAACACATTCATAGTAGGGGACTTTAACACCCCACTTTCACCAATGGACAGATCATGAAAATAAATATGGAGACAGAAGCTTTAAATGATACATTAAACAAGATGGACTTAATTGATATTTATAGGACATTCCATCCAAAAACAACTGAATACACTTTCTTCTCAAGTGCTCATGGAACACATTCTCCAGGATAGATCATATCTTGGGTCACAAATCAAGCCTTGGTAAATTTAAGAAAATTTAAATTGTATCAAGTATCTTTTCTGACCACAACGCTATGAGACTAGATATCAATTACAGGAAAAGATCTGTAAAAATTACAAACACATGGAGGCTAAACAATACACTACTTAATAACAAAGTGATCACTGAAGAAATCAAAGAGGAAATAAAAAAATACCTAGAAACAAATGACAATGGAGACATGACGACCCAAAATCTATGGGATGCAGCAAAAGCAGTTCTAAGAGGGAAGTTTATAGCTATACAATCCTACCTTATGAAACAGGAAACATCTCGAATAAACAACCTAACCTTACACCTAAAGCAATTAGAGAAAGAAGAACAAAAAAACCCCAAAGCTAGCAGAAGGAAAGAAATCATAAAAATCAGATCAGAAATAAATGAAAAAGAAATGAAGGAAATGAGAGCAAAGATCAATAAAACTAAAAGCTGGTTCTTTGAGAAGATAAACAAAATTGATAAACCATTAGCCAGACTCATCCAGAAAAAAAGGGAGAAGACTCAAATCAATAGAATTAGAAATGAAAAAGGAGAAGTAACAACGGACACTGCAGAAATACAAAAGATCATGAGAGATTACTACAAGCAACTCTATGGCAATAAAATGGACAACCTGGAAGAAATGGACAAATTCTTAGAAATGCACAACCTGCCAAGACTGAATCAGGAAGAAATAGAAAATATGAACAGACCAATCACAAGCACTGAAATTGAAACTGTGATTTAAAATCTCCCAACAAACAAAAGCCCAGGACCAGATGGCTTCACAGGTGAATTCTACCAAACATTTAGAGAAGAGCTAACACCTATCCTTCTCAAACTCTTCCAAAATATAGCAGAGGGAGGAACACTCCCAAACTCATTCTACGAGGCCATCATCACCCTGATACCAAAACCAGACAAGGATGTTACAAAGAAAGAAAACTACAGGCCCCTATCACTGATGAACATAGTTGCAAAAATGAAAGAAATTAAAGATGATACAAATAGATGGAGAGATATACCATGTTCTTGGATTGGAAGAATCAACATTGTGAAAATGACTTTACTACCCAAAGCAATCTACAGATTCAATGCAATCCCTATCAAACTACCACTGGCATTTTTCACAGAACTAGAACAAAAACTTTCACAATTTGTATGGAAACACAAAAGACCCCGAATAGCCAAAGCAATCTTGAGAACGAAAAACGGAGCTGGAGGAATCAGGCTCCCTGACTTCAGACTCTACTACAAAGCTACAGTAATCAAGACAGTATGGTACTGGCACAAAAACAGAAAGATAGATCAATGGAAAGGATAGAAAGCCCAGAGATAAACCCACGCACATATGGTCACCTTATCTTTGATAAAGGAGGCAGGAATGTACAGTGGAGAAAGGACAGCCTCTTCAATACTTGGTGCTGGGAAAACTGGACAGGTACATGTAAAAGTATGAGATTAGATCACTCCCTAACACCATACACAAAAATAAGCTCAAAATGGATTAAAGACCTAAATGTAAGGCCAGATACTATCAGACTCTTAGAGGAAAGCATAGGCAGAACACTCTATGACACAAATCACAGCAATATCCTTTTTGACCCACCTCCTAGAGAAACGGAAATAAAAACAAAAATAAATAAATGGGACCTAATGAAACTTCAAAGCTTTTGCACAGCAAAGGAAACCATAAACAAGACCAAAAGACAACCCTCAGAATGGGAGAAAATATTTGCAAATGAAGCAACTGACAAAGGATTAATTTCCAAAATTTATAAGCAGCTCATGCAGCTCAATAACAAAAAAACAAACAACCCAATCCAAAAATGGGCAGAAGACCTAAATAGACATTTCTCCAAAGAAGATATACAGACTGCCAACAAACACATGAAAGAATGCTCAACATCATTAATCATTAGAGAAATGCAAATCAAAACTACAATGAGATATCATCTCTCACCAGTCAGAATGGCCATCATCAAAAAATCTAGAAACAATAAATGCTGGAGAGGGTGTGGAGAAAAGGGAACCCTCTTGCACTGCTGGTGGGAATGTAAATTGATACAGCCACTGTAGAGAACAGTATGGAGGTTCCTTAAAAAACTACAAATAGAACTACCATATGACCCAGCAATTCCACTACTGGGCATATACCCTGAGAAAACCATAATTCAAAAAGAGTCATGTACCAAAATGTTCATTGCAGCGCTATTTACAATAGCCAGGAGATGGAAGCAACTTAAGTGTCCATCATCGGATGAATGGATAAAGAAGATGTGGTACATATATACAATGGAATATTACTCAGCCATAAAAAGAAATGAAATTGAGCTATTTGTAATGAGGTGGATAGACCTAGAGTCTGTCATACAGAGTGAAGTAAGTCAGAAAAAAAAAGACATATACCG
Organism: Phocoena sinus; assembly: GCF_008692025.1. Lineage (NCBI taxonomy): Eukaryota > Metazoa > Chordata > Mammalia > Artiodactyla > Phocoenidae > Phocoena > Phocoena sinus. The sequence continues at coordinate 102,540,485 of NC_045765.1, read as the reverse complement.
TATGCTAACACATATATATGGAATTTAAGGGGGAAAAAAATGTCATGAAGAACCTAGGGGTAAGACAGGAATAAAGACACAGACGTACTAGAGAATGGACTTGAGGATATGGGAAGGGGGAAGGGTAAGCTGTGACAAAGCGAGAGAGAGGCATGGACACATATACACTACCAAACGTAAGGTAGATAGCTAGTGGGAAGCAGCCGCATAGCACAGGGAGATCAACTCGGTGCTTTGTGACCGCCTGGAGGGGTGGGATAGGGAGGGTGGGAGGGAGGGACACGCAAGAGGGAAGAGATATGGGAACATATGTATATGTATAATTGATTCACTTTGTTATAAAGCAGAAACTAACACACTATTGTAAAGCAATTATACTCCAATAAAGATGTAAAAAAAAAGAAAAATAATCTCATTATTATTAATAATAATTAATTGCAGGGCAGAAATTGAGACACAGATGTAGAGAACAAACGTATGGACACCAAGGGGGGAAGCGGCAGGGGGCAGTGGGGATGGTGGTGTGATGAATGGGGCGATTGGGATTGACATGTATACACTGATGTGTATAAAATTGGTGACTAGTAAGAACCTGCAGTATAGAAAAAAAGAAATAATCTCTGTTTTATAAAATCTCTGAGATTTGCAGATTTTTTATATTACAGCAAAATCTAACCTAGTCTGACTGATACAAATATAATATAAATATAAAAATATATATAGTCTTTTTTCACCACCAGTCAACCAATACATATGATGTAGTGCCATTTTAAGCTTTCAGCCAGTGAACATTCCACATGCCATTCTGTGTTTTCTTTAATGGTACTTCCTTTAGTTGTTTTTAGTTCTGCCTTTATTTCTGATGAAGAATTTTGACTAATTATGACAAGCCACATGTTGGAAATGGTTGTTCTGGAGGTTTCACCTAAACTCCCTAACAGGCTAGACGTTAAAATGTAAACTTTCAAGGAAATGGAGGAAATAGAGGCTAAAGGGCAACATGTAGAGATTGGTGGAAGACATTTGACATGACGAAGGGCAAGCATCACTGCAACCTGAAAGATGTTATTAATTGTATGAATAGTAGCCAGAAGAAACCATGGCTGAAGACAGGCCACAATTCAGGTGTTTTTTGTTTGTTTTTGTTTTATTTTTGGCCATGCTGTACGGCATGTGGACCCTAGTTCCCCAACCAGGGATCAAACCTAGGCCCTTGGCAGTAAGAGTGTGGAGTCCTAACCACTGGACTGCCAAGGAATTCCCACAGGTGTTTTGAAGATAGAGGATGTTGGATATCTTTTGCTGCATAACAAATTTCCTCAGACTTAGCAGGAATTCAGAAGTGGTTCTGGTTCGGGGTCCTGCAAGTGTGAGGAGTGCCTTGGAACATGGATCTCATCACAGTGCTGCTTGAGTGTCTGCACAACATAACAGCTAACTTCTTCTAGAGCAAGTGATACAAGTGAACAGGATAGAAGTTTCAGTGTTTCTGACCTTGACTCAGAAGTTCCATGCTGTCATTTCCACAGTACAGGCATACCTCATTTTACTGTGCTTTGCTTTATTGCACTTCACAGATACTGTTTTTACAAATTGAAGGTTTGTGGCAATCCTGCATTGCCAGACGATGGTTAGTATTTTTTAGCAATAAAGTATTTGTAAATTATACACATTGTTCTTTTAGATGCTACTGCATACTCAATAGACTACAATATAGTATAAATATAACTTTTATATGCACTGGGAAACCAAAAAATTTGTGTGACTCACTTTATTGATATATTTACTTTATTGCGGTGGAATAAACCTGCAATATTAGGTGGTTCCTTTATTTGCTGGAACCAAACCTGCAATGCCTCTGAGGTATGCCTGTATCCTACTTGCTACACAAATTAACTCTATTCATTATGTAAGGAATTAACATAAGGGCTTAAATACCAAGAGACAAGGATCATTCATGGCCATCTTGGGGGCTGACTACCACACTAGACGAGCTCTTGGCAAAGTGTAACTCAGGGATTGTATCTCGAAAGGTGATCCTGCTATAATGGCCTTGCTGTTTGTAGATGTAGTGTTCCCATTCTAGAAACACAATCTATTCCATCCCATCTGCATCTACCCAATGGAATATAATTAACAAATTTCAATACAAAAAAAAATGATTGAGACACCTCATGAGCTACTATTAGCTTAATAAAAGATATTCTACCCCAATGTTCCATAGTATTTTATTATTATCTGCACAAAATTGAAAATAATTGAAAAGATTGAACTTTTGAAATCTCAACTAAATCTTTCCTTAAGTATATTATTTTTCTATCATGTAAATATCAAGATATATTAACCAAGAAAAGTTAAATTATAATTTTTCTAAAAGTAAAATTTGAAACAAAAATTAAGAAGAACATTGTACATTTACACTGTACAGCACTCACAGTCAGCAGCAACTGTACACTTTTGGAATCATTTCCTCAGATTATTCTGCAAAGATTGATAATCATCATTTTGATTTTGCTCCTTTCCTCATGTCTTTAAAATTGGAAATATTTCTTGATTTTCATTATAATGACAAATTCATTATATACTTTAAGAATTTTCATTTGAATAAAAGTTTAAAGTTTTTATTATTCCATTAGAAAGACACATATAATGAATATTTCAATTACAAATTTTTAGCAAGACATTATTTCTACCCTTGTTCGAAATTGAATTAACATTCTAAAATTCCTGTTGATTTCCTTTTTATAAAAAAAGCTGAAGAAGGGCTTCCCTGGTGGCACAGTGGTTGAGAGTCCGCCTGCCGATGCAGGGGACATGGGCTCGTGCCCCGGTCCGGGAAGATCCCACATGTCGCGGAGCGGCTGAGCCCGTGAGCCATGGCCGCTGAGCCTGCGCGTCAGGAGCCTGTGTTCCGCGACGGGAGAGGCCACAACAGTGAGAGGCCCGCGTACCGCAAAAAAAAAAAAAAAAAAAAAAAAAAAGCTGAATAAAACATCTAGCATGATGGTGACAAGACCATAACCATCTAAATGGCACCAATGTTCCTTTCTACTTCTCAACTAGAAATGTATTTTATTGGCTGTCCTAGTTTACTGGTGGGTCTCATTTCAAAAGTTTTTTTCTAATTTGGTTTGTTTATAATCTGGAACGAATTTCCCCATAGAAATAGTGTTAAGCATAATAGTGAGTTAACTAAATTAGTCCTCAGAAGCCTTCTTAACCATAGAATTCCTCAATTGAGTATTTTCCATCTACAGAAACTAATCCCCTTGTGTGGGAAAACCTGAAGATGGGGCTTGGTTGAAGGATGTGCTACAGTCTCTTGTGGTTTGATTGGAGAAAAAAAAAAAAGTGGTCTATATCTTTTTCCTTTTGTTCACTTCCTGGTGACTTAGACATATCTACCTTTTTCTTCCTACTACTGTTCCCTTTGCTTCTGCTAGAATTTATCTTCTTCTTTGTTTCACAATAGACACAGAACTTACTTCTTAAATAATAATAAAGTACCAGTAATCATAATAATAACAATAATAAAAATAACTAACACTTACTACTACAAATTACATGCTGGTCCAAGCATTCTGTGAGTATTATCTCATTTAATCCTATAACAACCCTAGATGTAAGGCATCAATATTATCCCCATTTTAAGGATGAGATAACTGAGAAGTGAAGTTGAATAACCTGTTTACAATCATGGAGCCAGAAGGTGCTGGGATAAGAAGTTAAACTTAAGGAATTTGACTCTGGATCTCACCTCTTGTTAACCATACGAAGACAGATAGATATAGATAGATAGATAAACACACAATTTACCTCTACTAAAATTAAAAACAGATGGAAATAAAACTACATCTACCTTATTTTTAAAAATTTAGCAGCAATGGGAAAAGCAAAACTTCAGAGGTCAGCTATAACTTGTACATTTCATCTCCATTTCAAAAAAAAAAACAACTTTTTGGAACTGAGGCAGTAGCTCTGGGTAGGCAAGGAAAGAAATGAACGCAGTCTGACAGTGGGTTCTGGCCGGGGTGTGGCAAGCACAGCAATTTGTTGGAGAGGTTGAAGGGAATGACCCTTCCTTCTCCTTTCACTGCAGGACCACCCAGTCCCCATAGAACTTACCCTGAAGCAGCCTTCAACATCGCTGGGGAGGATGCCAAGAAGGCTTTGGGGTTCTGAGTTTGCTAGGTGGGGAGGGAAACTAGGGTCAGGATACACTTAAGTGGGTAATGTAAGGAACAAAGAAAAGGTTAGGAAGCTAGAAAAACACCAAGGGGCACATATGTCCTTCTGTCCTTTCAAAAAATAATTGACAACATGTCTAAAGTGAAATTTGTAGGTGTAACGTTTTACAGAGAATTTAACTCAGTGAAAAGTCATTTAATCCTAATGTTATTACTTCATTTCTTTAATCCATTGCTGATAGCTGGGAACAGAATCAAATACCACAGACACCTCTGGAGAAAGTCACGAGTAGCTAGGAGACTAAGTTGTTCTCAGTCTGAAAAATTAGAATCTTTCTCCATTGTGCGTTCTTACATCCTTGCCAAGAAAATAGATACATTTCCCCACTAGGAACTGAACACGGTCACCTTGGCCCAGGTCGTCAGGATCTAAAACAGTAACACACGCTTCTCTACAGCAAGATGATAATATTGCTATCAAAGATTTCTAACATTTCTTTAAAAAGAAATGGCATAGTAATATGTGGAGATTTAATGAATATTTAACAAATATGAGATAGCAATTTGGTTTGTTAGTGCCAGCTAAATACTTCTGTTAAAAGAAAAAATTAATAAATGAGCAAATAATCAGTTCAACAGTCAAGTAGTCAATTGACTTCCTCTAACTAGACAGAAAAGCAGTAGTTGCAACTGGGAATAAAATCCAGTTGGCAGCCTGCAGGGCACAGGTAAGGACTGAGCATGTCTTCATAGGAGGTTTTGAGGTTCGCCATTGTAGGGGAAGTGGGACATCTATAAAGAAGGTGAAAGTTTTCATATGGATAAACATTGCCGTGAGAGTTTGGACTTTGGAGATTCACTGCTGCTTCTGAAATGAACAGTTTTGTGACCTTGGGAAAATTCTTTTTCTTCCTTGGGTCTGGCTTCCTCTACGAAGTTAGGGAGCTAGAAAAAAATCAACAATGGAGGGCCTACAATGCCTGAAACACTTACTATCTGGCTCTTTACAGAAAAGTTTTGCCAACCCCTCATGTAAAATGTCTTATAGGATTAGTGCTCCTTGGAACACACGGAGGGATAATAGGCTAGATGATTACTCCAGTTCTTTTCCCCTCTATCATTTTATTCATGCAGTAAATGAACACTTCACTGAGCATTCATTTGTCTTAGGTGCTGTCCTAGGCCCTGGGACATAAAAATATGAATCAGTCGTAGCCTCTGCCCTCAAACTGCTTACAGTCCATTAGAAAGATATATAAAAAAATAAATGCAAAAAAGTGTTTTAGGCTATATGACAGCGGCCTGGGTAGAGTTCAGGAGTGTGTAGAGGATGTCTTTTGGTTGAGTGCTTAGTCCATGCCCTTTTCCTGAGAACTGCCCACTCCAGGCAGTTAGGAGTTGTGGTTGCAGAGACAAGCACAACAGATTCGGTCCCAGCCTTCATGGAGCTTAAAACCTAATGAGGGAGACAGAAATGCTTATGATTACAATAAATGTGACAAACATCTATGATGGAAAAGTATCAATGACTGATTTCTGACAAGACACATAAGAAAGGCACTTTACTCAGATTTTGAGGGTCAGGGACATTTTCCAGGACTAGGTTACATCGAAATTAGAAACTTTCGGATTAGTAGGAATGAACTGAACAAACATGGCAGGGTACCAGGGGATGGGGCATGGAGGAAGGATTCTGGGTGGGAGGAATGGCATGTGCAGCCACTCTGAATTATGTTCCTTCTGCTGAGAAGACACTTAAGCTGGTGTCTTCTCCCTGCAGGGAACCTGAACTTCTGCATGAGCCCATTCATTACACCAGGAATTGAGGGTTCAATTTTGAACACATTGAGCTTAAAGTGTCTGTGGACAACTGGCTTTGTCGAGAAGACAGTTATTTGGTTGTGAAACTCTGAAGACTGGTCTGGACTGGAGAAGAGATTTGAGAATAGCCAATGTAGATCATAAGTAAAAGCCTAAAAATGCATGAGACTGCATGGGTAATGGATGTAGAGTGAAAACCAACAAACCCAGGACATAAGCCCAAGAGAAAACTAATGCAGAAAAGGAATCAGGGGAAATTTTTTTAAATGTGAAGGAAAATCAGGAGAGTGCAACATCACAGATGCCAAGCTAAGCAAAAGATCAATGAAGGGGGCTGGTCAACTGCGTCAGATGCTGCTAAGATGGTCAAGGAAGACGCAGCTTCAAGGTGTCCAGTGGATTGAGCAGAAAGGATGTTTTGGTCACCTTGATGAGAACAATTTCGAGAATTCATGGGAACAAAAGCCAGATGGCAATAGGTACAGTCAGCAGCACAGAGGTGAGAGCAGAAGCCACAAGTTCATGCGCCACTCAGGGAAATGACAGAGCAGAGGTGAGTACATTTTTCAACCTCAGGATGAATTCAGGGAACAGCATTGTTAAAAGGTTATCATTGTTTGATTCAAGATGAAAGTAATTGAATTGAATTCCACAGAAAATAATATGAATTCCTACCATTTAGGTTATCCACTTTATTGAACAAAAAATTGTCAATGAGAAAATTGAATCTTTTCTTTTAGTCATTAAATGATTACACTCTAGGCACGTTTGTTAACAAACAAAACAGAGGCAATTTCCCCATCTTTTAACCTTTCCATTTGTATAACAATTCAAAGTTCAAAAATATTTGTTCATTCTCAAAATCACAAACCCCAGGAAAGCACTGTTATTACTATTTTCTCCATCTTACACATGAGGAATCTGAAATCCAGAGGGTTTGAAGTGGCCTTTCCTAGGTCACTCAGCACCTCCCAGTGGTATGGCTAGAATCATTCATTCAGGTCAATGGAACTTTCCCCTTACCTATTATATACCAGGCCTTGTGACAAGTGCTAGTTATTAAGATGAATGGGATGCTCCTGGTCACCACTAGTTCTCCCCACACTATGGCCATAGGACATCCTCTAGGACCCTACTGGGTGGAGTGATACAAGGGAGGTGGGGTGAACCACGTAAATGGGACTGACACCAATGCCTTGTTTCAGAGCACGCCGACTCTTCCACCAAGGACTGGGTTTGGGTGGTTCCTTGCATCCAAAGATTACAGCCTGCTGCAAAACTTAGCCCAAACCCCACATAGTGTCACCTTTTGATAGCTCATTATTGACATGGAGTAAGAAACAAGAGGCTCAAGACAGAGAAAACCTAGAAGCAGCTAGAGGAGTGGTCCCCAATCCCCAGGCCACTGATGCTACCGGTCCATGGCCTGTTAGGAACCGGGCCGCACAGCAGCAGGTGAGCCAGCAAAGCTTCATCTGCCTGTCACCATCGCTTGCATTACCACCTGAATCATCCCCCCATCTCCTACCCCAGCCCTGGAAAAATTACCTTCTACGAAACTGGCCCCTGGTGCCAAAAAGGTCTGGGACCACTGAGCTAGAGAAAAAGAACCCGTGAAGACGACTAAGGAACTGCCAGAACTTTAGGATAAAAATCAGGAAACATTGGTCTCAGCTTCAGTTGGGAGATTGGTTCTGGGAGGGAATTCTCCACAGTGTCAAGTGTCACAAAGAACTTAAGTAAGATGAAGTTTGAAACATGTCCATTGGATTTTGCCAGTAAGAGGTAATTGATGACCTTGTCAAAGCAGTGTTCATTGGCCAAAGATAGTTGTACAAGTTGTTGACTGAACAAGGATACCAGCCTTCATTCTGCTCATGAAATCATCCCCCAGAGGAGGGGATGCATTTTTCCTAACTGGGACAAAGGCACCAAGTGCGCTTGTGAAGAAACTGAGGGCTTCAGTAGAGTCGGGGGGGGGGGGGGGCAAAGCCCTATCACAGTGAGTTGAAGACTAAACAGGAAGAGAGAAAAATGGTACATTCTAGGGTCCAAGCTCAGTATTCCTAGTGGGCAAATTTAAGCTGCCAAAAAGAAGGATTTTCACCATGGAGGGAAGTGGCGAATCAGAGGAGAGGTGTCAGCAGAACAAATGGAAAAAGTAAAGGGAGAAGGAAGTGCTGTGGAGTATGAGTTGTGGCTTTTATTGCAAATAAAACTTAGCTGTTTATTCTGCTCATTCTTATTTCTGTAGAGCTCCACAGCGTTTTGAAAGTTGTTGCATGTTGCATTTGATCCTTAAAATACCTTAGGAGATAGGTAATGCAGCGTTCCTGTCCCTCTTCCATACCTAAGGAAACAAAATATACAAAAAGTTCAATTTTAGGTATATTGTAATGGACCAAGGATGGATCTTGCCTGCAAATTCAGGTGCCCGTCCTAGCACTGTCACTTAGGAGCAAGTTACATCAAATCACTGAGCCTCCATTTGCATGACTGTTGAATGGAACACATAGTGTCTGCCTTATAGAGATGTGAGATGAGACGTACAAACACCTAGGAGAGAGCAGAGCACAGACAATCAACATCCGTAAACTCCCTTTTCTCCTCTTCTCCACCTAGAACTCATATTCAGGTTATCTGACTCCAGGTTGATAGGTATAAAGTGCACTGATGCTGTGGTTATTTACTCATTTATTCATTTTCTAATCTATGTAAGTTTCTGTTTAATGATTATCCAAGAGACTTACTTTGTAGAAATTAAGTTCCTTACTGTTTTTCAGTAAGGAAAAACAGTGTTGTTTTTTTTTTTTTTACTGTTTTCAGGGATTCAATTGGAATCCCTCCAATTATGTTATTAGAATTTTGGACTACTTTAAGATTACCAACCTTGTTTCCTGCAGGTGTACTGAGAGGGCTAATAGGGGTTTGTGGTTTACAGGGAATGGAAAAGGCTGAATGCGTTGCTTTTGTGTTAGACTACAGTATTATCAAGATGTAAGAATTATTTCAGATTTTATGGCTAACATTTTATTGTGCATCACATGCACTTCTGCTTGTATGATTAGAGAATATAAAGATTGGGAACAGACACAAGGAAAAAAATCACCTTGCGTATAGACTAAGAAATTGTCATTATAATTTAAAAATCCTTTGCAAAAGCAGTAAGTATGAGTTTAACTTGTGATATAAATGGCATGTAACTTTCTCTATATAAATACATAACATACATATATATACACATATATATATGCTGATGTTTTAGTGTCTTAAACAGTGGTTGCTTATGGAGATATATTCTGGTAACAAAGAATATAGCATTTTCAAGTTGCTACTAACATTTTAACTCCAAATAGAAAGTAAAAGCAATGGGAATATTTTTTCATATTTTTAATACTGTATTGCTGCCGGCATCATTATCCACTGGTCATGATAATCTAAAAATGCACACAGTATTTGTATGATCTGTATAATGAAAAAAGTGTTCAAAGATGGGACAATGTACAGCTTCTTTTGGGTATTTATTGTCAGATTATTGTACTGTGCATTTGCTTTAAAGAATCTGGTCTTGCAAACAATATGTACTCTTCTTCCAATATCATACCACACCGTGTGCTGGATGTGGCTACAGAGTTGTCCTCTCTGAATTTCTGGGTCCATGTAAAAACCCATTTGCAGCTAACCAATAAAACAAAAAAGGAAACTTGCAAGCAGCTGGTTTATATAGACTTTTCAAAAAGCTTATGTTCTGATCCATAATATGTGCAGAATTTGTATTAGGTTTGGTGAAAGAAAATGGAAGTTACTATAGCTGTGAGTTAAGAAATTAATTCCAGGAAAAGAAATAATATCTCCTTTCTCAGAAGATCGCAACAAAATGTGCTCTTGGTGTGGATGCGTTTCTTGATTTTGTGTTATTGGTTATGAAATACATGTGCCTGGAAGAGCGATAGTATCCAATATGAAATTAACAATTTCATCACTCTAATATGGGAACTTCCCTACTCATAATGTTTTAGTTTATAAAGATAATTGACTACAGTGGAACTCATCAAGGTAGTAAAGAAAGATTTTACAGATTTGCAGACATTCTTTGCGTGTGTGTGTGCATACGTGTGTGTGTGCATGTGTGTGCGTGTGTGTGAGTTCACATGTAATAGTTTAGTAAAGTGCAAAGGCAGTCTTATTTTGGGGGGAAAGAATATCGTAGTTTTACAAATAATAAACTCGGCAAGAAACTTGTTTGCTAACAAATTCAGTTATCTTATGGTTAAAATCATTATATTTCAGAAAATGTATTTACTTGGGTTTTATCCTTACTCCCAATATCCACCTTTGAATAGAGCTCTACTATATCACTGTATTTAGCCACCATTAACAGGTGTTGTAGTTGAACAGTCTTTATTCCTTTTCCTGTTAAAATTTTCTAACTCCTTCCTTTTTACTAAAAACTGCAATATCATTTAAAAATATATGATTTGATACAAGAATGGCATCAAAATATGATTCCTACTGGGTCCCTTTGTCATTAGGAGATCATAGGGATCCATAACTTTTTTCCAACTTCACTTTAATTCAAAGGCCAACCCCAGTGCCTCTGTATTTAATAGGCTTCTAAAGAAGATTCTTGTACAAACTTTACATTTATTATTGAGAATAAAAACTTTAGCAAAAAGTAATTGTGCTGATTTTTCTAATACTGTGATTACATGGTAGAACCATAATTCAGAGTTGAAAAAATCCAGTCCAGTCTCTTTTAGTAAACTAGAACTGATTAATTCAATATTATATCAAGCTGTGTTGAATGACAAAAGACACTTTTCATAACTTCTGTAACCACTCATTCCAATGAGTGCATTTATTCATAAAAACAGAATAGATGCTCCTTCCTTAATTATTCTTCCTTTACTTGGTATCCTTAATTGAAAAAAGTTAGAATACCAAAGTATAAAAATTAATGTGCTGGGCTTCCCTGGTGGCGCAGTGGCTGGGAGTCCGCCTGCCGATGCAGGGGACACGGGTTCGTGCCCCAGTCCGGGAGGATCCCACATGCTGCGTAGCGTCTGGGCCCGTGAGCCGTGGCCGCTGAGCCTGCGCGTCCGGAGCCTGTGCTCCGCAACGGGAGAGGCCACAACAGTGAGAGGCCTGCGTACCACACACACACACAAAAAAAATTAATGTACTGACATTATTAAAAATAGCCCCAAATAAAATTCCAGATCGCTAAATATTGGAGACTGGTTAAGTAAGTTAGAGTATACCCATATAATGGAATAGCATGCAGCCACGTTAAGGGATGTTGTGGAAGAATATTTATTGAAATGGGAAATTGATAAGAAAAGTAAAAGCAGAATATATGGTATAACTTAATGGTAATGATATACCAGACCTTAACAGGAATTATATCTGGGTAGGAAGATTTTGATGATGACTTTTTTCAATTCCATTTTTCCTTTGTGCTTTTCTGCATTTTTGAAGTTCTCTGCATTGGCTGTTTAGTAGTTTTCAAATTGAAAGAAAGTTATTAAGACCACCTCATTAAAGGGAAGAGGAATAAGTGAGTACAGAGGCAACAACCAGTACTTTGTCAGTCGGCCTGATGCTGGGTTCATGCTCATCCTCCCTCTTCTGCCACCAAGCTCCCTTGGTGACAAGTGAGAAAAGAGGACTGGCTATGAGCCTATCCCTGAAACATTCTCAGGTTTGATTAAGATTGCGCAACCTAGTGGAAGAAATTTATTTTCTGATTATCATTATTTAGCTTTTTCCCAAACATTGGGTTTAAATATCCTTTTTCACTATTAAACATATACCAATAGAAACTGCTGTGTGACTATCAGATATATAACAGTGCTTTTACAGAACATGCATAAAAACCACTATCTTCATTTTAAAGCCATGCTTTATAAAGTATTTTGCAAAGGCAAAAAGCACTTTCAACTTATTTTGCAAACTAAGAGGGAAAGATCATTTCTGTTAACCTTTATCTTTACTCCACATTAAATCATCTGGCACATTTGTCATTTCCCCTGCATTTGGCATTTTCTGCACGTTGTTAATGCTGATTCTGTCTGGTCATCTGCCAAAAGGACATCAGGTGTCAACAGTCACTTCTGTGTTCCAGAGTTCCTAAAAGAAATAAAGACATATACTTTTGGTTCAAAAAAATTTGTGAAAAAGTGACAAATTCTTATAGTATATTTAAAACATATTTTTTTTACCTTAAGGATGCTGAATTTACAGTATAATTTTGTTAAGTATACAAGTTCTTCCATAGTTAGGTAAGTCAGAGAATAAAGATATGTCTGGAACTTAAGAATATTCTCTTCAAGAATTAATATTGTTAAAATGCCCATACTATCTAAAGCAATCTACAGATGTAATGTAATCCCTATCAAATTACCCATGATATTTTTCACAGAACTAGAACAAATAATCCTACAATTTATATGGAACTTAATAATTATATGTCAATTAATCTTCGACAAGGGAGGCAAGAATATACAATGGAGAAAAAACAGTCTCTTCATAAAGGTGTTGGGAAATTTGGATAGCCATATGTAAATCAATGAAATCAATGAAGTTAGAACACATCTTTTCACTATACACAAAAATAAACTCAAAATGGCTTAAAGACTTAAATATAAGACATGACACCATAAAATTCTTAAAAGAGAACATAGGCAAAACATTCTCTGACATAAATTGTACCAATGTTTCCTTAGGCTGGGACTTCCCTGGTGGTGCAGTGGTTAAAAATCTGCCTGCCAATGCAGGGGACACGGGTTTGAGCCCTGGTCCAGGAGGATCCCACATGCCATGGAGCAACTAAGCCTGTGAGCCACAACTACTGAGCCTGCGCTCTAGAGCCCACAAGCCACAACTACTGAAGCCTGCATGACACAACTACTGAAGCCCGCACGCCTAGAGTCTGTGATCTGTAATGAGAAGCCACTGCAATGAAAAGCCCACGCACCACAATGAAGAGTAGCCCCTGCTTGCCGCAACTAGAGAAAAGCCCACGCTCAGCAACGAAGACCTAATGCAGCCAATAAATTAATTAATTAATTAATTTAAAAAAATGTTTCCTTAGGTTAGTCTTCTAAGGCAATAGAAATAAAAGCAAAATAAACACATGGGACCTAATCAAACTTACAAGCTTTTGCACAGCAAAGGAAACCATAAACAAAATGAAAAGACAACCTACAGACTGGGAGAATATATTTTCAAATGATAAGACTGACAAGGGCTTAATTTCCAAGATATACAAACAGCTCATACAACTCAATAACAAAAAAACAAACAACCTAATCAAATAATGGGCAGAAGACCTAAACAGACATTTTTCCAAAGAAGACATAGAGATGGCCAACAGGCACATGAAAACATGCTCAACATCACTAATTATTAGAGAAACGCAAATCAAAATTACAATGAGGTGCCACCTCACACCAGTCAGAATGGCCATCATTAAAAAGTCTACAAATATCAAATGCTGGAGAGGGTGTGGAGAAAAGGGAACCATCCTACACTGTTGGTGGGAATGTAAATTGGTGCAGCCACTATGGAGAACAGTATGGAGGTTCCTCCAAAAGCTAAAAGTAGAGTTGCCATATGATCCTGCAATCCCACTCCTGGGCTTATATTCAGAGGAAACTATAATTCAAAAAGATACATGCACCCCAGTGTTCATTGCAGCACTATTTACAATAGCCAAGACATGGAAACAACTTGTGTCCATCAATGGATAAAGAAGATGTGGTATATATATATAATGGAATACTATTCACCAATAAAAAAGAATGAAATAATGCCATTTTAGCAACATGGATGGACATAGAGATTATCATACTAAGTGAAGTAAGCCAGAAAGAAAAAGACAAATACCATATGATATCACATATATGGAATCTAAAATATAACACGAAAGAATTTATCTATGAAACAGAAACAGACTCACAGATGTAGAGAAAAGGCTTGTGGTTTCCAAGGACGAGTGGTGGGGAAGGGATGGATTGGGAGTTTGGGATTAGCAGATGCAAACTATTATATGTAGAAGGGATAAGAAAGAAGGTCCTACTGTATAGCACATGGAACTATATTCAACTATATTCAATATCTTGTGATAATGGAAAAGAACATGAAAAAGAATGTTTATATATGTATAACTGAATCACTTTGCTGTACAGTAGATATTAACACAACATTGTTAATCAACTATATTTCAATAAAATAAACTTTAAAAATACTCCCTTTAAATGTTAGGGTTTTATTGAATTATTGTAAATAGAATGTTGGGAAAAATGGCCTAAACTTCATGCTTTCTTCCCCTAACAGGTGCTTTTAGAAGACAATGAAAAGGTAATTCAAATGTAATTAAAAATAATCACCTGATAGAGAAATAACGTATTCAAATAGTTCTAACTAAATTGGTTTAGATTATCTAATGACAGATATGACGATGTACTTTTCTTAGGAGACTATTCCCATAGGAGTCAAAGCCATGCCAGCTCCACCCTAAACCAACAGTGTGACCTGAGCAAAACCCAGAACCTCTCCAGGTTAAGTTTCCTTAGTCACACTTTACACAGTAATTTTGATCACATGTTTGAGTACATGTTTAATGATAAAACTGAATATTTAAGCCCACAATAATGAAGGATTGGACAGATAACCTATTAGGTGCATTCTAGCCTGAAATTCATTTGATTTTATATATGTATACGTATGTTATATATAACATTCATAAATTTTAAAACGCGGTTATACTAGCAATGAGAACTTATATATCATCATCTTTCTATTTGCAGCCAATTACCACCCAATCTAACGTTTCACTGTATATAAATTCATTTATTCTTTCATTCATTTCAAATATGTGATGATATAGCTATGAAATCAACGTTTGGTTGTTTAGAATAACCCCAAAACAGCAAATAATTTAAAAATCACTTCCACTGGAGTTTGGAATCTATTACATGCATTGTTTTTCCAGAAAATTTACCTCATAATTATGTTGTGTGGGAGTGAAATGAGTTTCTATTCCAAATTCACACATTCAATTCTGACTGCTAGGTGATGAGAAGCATCCAGGACTAACACTGACCATGTTGCCACGGGTAATTAGGACTGTTTGTGTGTGTCTTTAACTCTGAATTTGGTATCGACTCTTATGAGTCCAGGTCACCATCTAATGTTTTATATCCTTTTTTGGACCTTGTCAGGATATCACCTTTCCTTTCACAAATTTTATACACTATGTGTTTTGCTTTTGGAGGCTTTGTTTTTCATACTCTAAGAGTATTATCTTCTCTGCTTCTGTGAGAGTTATCGATCATGATCAAAAGTTAGAGATCCTTTTAAAAAGAGAATTCTTTCTAATACTTACTGTATTTATAAGACATTATTACATAAGAATAATTCTTGATCTTCCTCCTAAACCTTCATCATAATCACAACCCAATTCAAGTCAGCCTCGATACACATTCTCTTAAAGGCTGCTCTTTTCACCCGGTGAATTTCTACTTCCCTGGTTATCATTCACTGTCAGAACTTTGAACAGCTCTCACTCTATTCTATGTATCTGTCCCCTGGTCAGTCTCTTTTATCCCATTCCCAGATTTTTTTAATTTTAAATGGTTCATCTCAACCAACAACCTCAAAAGTTTTGATTTTGTGTATTATGACACTCCCAGGACCCACTTCCCAGAGCTAGTACAATGTATTTTGACCACCAAAATACTGTCACCTGGATTTATCAGGCCATTTGCAGTTGAAACATTAATTACTCCACAAGGGCTCAGCCTCATATTACTTTTGGTATAGTGTTATTAATTGCTAAATTTCTAAATACACTTATTTAAAACTTCCGGGGCTACATCCATTTATTTATAAATTCAGCAAATATTAACGAGTGTTTACTATGGGACAAAGCTGTTCCAGCTGCTATGGGCACTGGGGTTAAGCAGATCAAATGCCTGTGTGGTCATGGAGGATATTTTTCAGTTAAGAGAGTTGGACAATGAAATAAAAAAGAAAATATCAGATTGTGATAAAGCTAAGAAGAAAAATAACAACAACAGGGTAATGGATCAAAAGTTTTGAGGTTAAGATTTAGATTACATGGTCATGGAAGACATCTGAGGAGGTGACATTTGAGTTGACCCCCCAAATGACCAGCCAAATGTGGACATCTGGGGCATTAGAGGGAATCCAACTGCCTTATGGAGCTGTGAGCTTGGTGTGTTCACAGGAGGGCCCTCTGGTTGCAACACAGTGAGTGAGAGGAAGAGTGGAATGAATCGGGGTCTGAGAGGCAGGTGAGGGCCAAATCATGTAGGGCACACCGGCTGTGGAAGGCGACAGCAGTGGGAAGCCATTCGAGGCTTTTATTTAAATGTCCACTCTAATTCATATATGTAGAAGACTATTTACTGAGTATAGAATAAACTATACAACAGCCAAGGTAGAAGCAGGAAGATCAGTTTTTGCCATTGCTCAAGTGAGAGATGGTGGTGTAGACTGAGGTGGTAGCTATGAAGATGCTGACAAACGGACATATTCAGGATATGTTTTGAAGGTGCCACTAATAAGATTTCTGAAGGGTTAATTGCACATAAAGGAAATATTTAGTGAGGAATGATTCCTAGATTGTCTGCCTGGACTCCTGTGTCGACGGTGGTGCAGTTTGCTACAGGGAGATGGCTATGGGAAAGGAAGTTGTTGGAAGGGGCAGGCCAAGCATCAAGGTTTGGACTTGTTAAGTTTGAGACGCCTGTGAAACTTCCAGTGGAGCTATCAAGCAGGCGGTGGGCCTTTGACTTGGAGGTCAGGTGAGATCAGGGCTAGATATATAAATATGGAAGGATAACTGAGATAAAATAAAACAACACATTCAAATCTTCATTTTTAAAGATAGCACTCAATATGATCTGTTTTCTCTTTTGTGGGTGGGAGGATTGGGGAGGGAGTCTAACCATTTTGCTCCGAAAGTAGAGGTGTACGCAGAAAGCCATCCTCTTGAGGAAACTCTTTGCCAAGTACTTTAATTTTAACGATGGAAAATTCATCATAGCAAATTCATTTTGAAGTGCTTAGGTGATCAGGGGAAAGAGAACCTTCTCCTCACTCTCAGATTCTGACTTAAGAATCTCCGTAGGAAAAGCTGTTCACACGGTAGCTGCAAATATTACTGACATCACAGTATTATCATCCAAGAACAAGGGTCAGAAATTCCACAAGCAAACTTATTCTTGTAAGATTTCCTGGCAGATGTTATAGATAGAAAAGTGCACTCAGAATTCCAATAAGCAGATAAATATTTGCATGGTTTTCTATAGAAAAAAACCCCCCACATTTTACATCTTTAAAATTGCTTCTTTGCTTGTTATCACTAGAGGAGTGATATCAGGGCCTGGTACCCAAAAGATGTATGATGACCTAATAGACAAAAGACCACTGTCATTTCTTGACACTTTTTAGTAAATTCTCTTAAATATTGCAGAGAAGTATAACTTGGTGACCCTACATAATCATGCTAAAACCATCATTCCATATTTTAAAATTCGACAAGAATTTTTGGGTGCATGTTATACAAATTTTGGTTTTTTAATGTTAACCAAGTGCATCTTGCCACATTAAAGTTTTTTAGAATGTGAAAAAGAGGTTTTGTATCTCCATGAGTCATTGCTAATTATAATTAGATCAGAATCACGTGAAAATTTTCATTGCTCCTTTCAATATGACTAAAGATAGATTTGGACAAATAAATAAATGTCCAATTCAGTGAATTACCCAGTGGTGGGTACGTATCTTGTTCTTTGTTGAATTATGTTTTGTTTTAGTGTTGTAGTAAGTCCTTTCTGAAGGGGTCCACTTGTGATCCCCGAGGACGTAGGATGTCATAAAAGTGTAGCTACTGCAACTAAAGGAAACTCCTGATTCTCTCTCCCAGCCATATGCATTCCAATCACTCTTGTACAATGTCAAATAACAAGCTTTGAAGTCATGGAGTCTTCTGTCAGTAGAACTAATTCTACCAATTCACTGTTCTTTCTTTTAATGCACATAACTATTAATCTGCATCAGGCTCCTTTTTAGCCTAAAAAAATTCTAATGCCATAACAATCTCACTCATCAGTGTTTCAAATTCTAGGAAAAGTATTCTTGTTATTACTTGACATATGTGCAACATTTAATGTCTGTTATTTAACTGCTGTTTATTTGCTCTTTGCCTTTCAAATGAATTGTGACATTTTCTTTTCCATTGTCTTATTAATAATGATCCAAATGCATTGTGGGAAAAATAGTCATCTCTAACTACAAGGCAATAGAAAAACTCCAATTCTGATTGCACAAGTGGAAATTCAAAATGAGACTCATAAATTTGGGTAAAAAAGTCATTTATTCATTTGATGCATTTATTATGTCCCATGTGCTAGTGATTGGGAATATAAAGATGATATGATACACTGCCTGCTCCCAAGAGGCTTAAGATGTAGTCGAGTGAAACGGACATATGAAAGAGTAAGCACATGAAAGTATTTCATGAACTAAGGTGGTAGTATGCGGAGGAAGGGAGGGAAGAATTTTCAATTCCATCCTAATAGACTTCATAGAAAAAGTGTCTTAAAGCTTTGTGTTATCAAGGAAAGCAAACCACATTTTCAGCATAATCCTCATCCTTTTCACTGAATAGTTTTACTTTTAAAAAGCTATCTTTAACAATGTTTTGCCTCTATGATGCCAAAGCAATCTTTTAAAAAAAAAAAAATTTGAACAACTCATTTTTTGGTTTACCAGGATGTTCTTTTTCAAACCATTTGGTTGATAATTACAATAAGTAGTTTGGGCATGATTTAGACCTAGTCTAGATTCTTGCCTGAAAACCCCAAACTCTGAAGTTACCGAGTTTGCTCCCATTATCCAGCCAGGTGATTCCCTCAATATAATTGGATTCAGTTCAACTATCATTTGAGTACTGTCTTGTAGCTATGAAAACATACATCTGTCTGTTTGTTTTTAGGGTCCAATATAAATTCTACTGTTTTTAGTTTATATGTAGGCCTAAGGGCAAGGTTTTGCTTGCAGATTTTTTTCTTTGACTTTTCTTTCAGAGAGGAAACAGAATGTCACTAAATAATAAGGGAAAATAAGCAGGAGTTCCAAGAAAAATGAAGGGAGAATGAGTACAAGAAAGGTTGAATGTTGATTTACCACTTTTGAAAAATACAAAAATCAATCCTGGTTATTAATCTTGAAATTAGCTAAGCTCTAGGCTTTTCTTATTTTAAAATTTGAGAGTCCCCTTTCTCACTTCTCATTTGCCCCTCAACATAAAGAGTTCTGCTCCCACCAGTTCATTTTAAATCACTCTTGACAAGGTCACAATAAGTACCTTGAAGATAAGCCCAATGGATCCTTTCTATCCTTTTATTTGAGCTTTTGGCAATTTTTGACCTCACTGGCAACACCTGTATTCTTGAAACATTGTCACCCCTTGACTTACATGATTCTCAATTTCCTTTCACCTATTTGGCCACTCCTTCAAAATATACTTGTAATACTATTTCTTTAAAATGGGTGTGTTTCAGTGATTGGTCCCAGGCCCTCCTCTCTTCTTACTTTATACTGGGAGTTCTCAACTTTTTTTTTTTGGAGTCACTGATGCCTTTGAGGATCTAAAAAAAAGCTATGCACTCATTCTCCAGAAAAATGAACATAGATGCATACAAAAAAGGTTTTGTGCATTATTTAAGCTGGTTCACAATATAAGAGACCCTCTCTGGCTCCACGCAATTTGGTAGTATAATCTTCACCTACCATCGACATGCTAATTCCCAAATTTAGATTTTCAGCAAAGATCTGTTGTCCTCTATGTCAGACTCTTATATCCAACTGCTTATTGGACTTCTATCACATGCCCCCCAAACACCTAAAACCCAACATGTCCGAACTATAACTTATCATCTTCTTTCCCTAAACCGTACCTCCTCTTTTGTTTTATATCTTAGGACATGGCACCACCAACAATCCAGTTATGTCCAGAAACCTCTCCTTTCATGTCCAGAAACCTCTCCTATCCATCACAAGAACTGTGAATGCTACCTTCAAAATGTCTTTTCAATACCTCCATTTCTTTGCACCCCAATGTCTACCAACCTCACCAAGCTCCATCTTTTTCTCTCCCTCGACCTACTGCAACCGCCTACTAACTGGTTCTTCTGCCTCCAGCTTTTTTCTCTTGTAATGTCTTCTCCGTGTCTTTGTAAATGCCAGTTGGATTATGTCACTTCCCTCCTGGCTTCACAGCATCCTTCTTCTATTCATAAACAGATGTACCATCAAACCTGTTTTATAGTTAGAAGAAAGTTGATACAAAGAATGTTTAACTGGCTCTCTGTAAGCCCCAAATCATTCACTAAAAGGACACAGAGCTAATATCTTCTGATCTTGTCCCAATTTCTTTTTCATACGATGAGGGTTGTATTAACACCTGCCTTTCCTAGGGTTTTATGAGAAAAAAAAATGAGGCAGTAACAATTCTAACAACTTCCATTTGCATAGTGCTTTGCAACTTACAAGATGCTTTCATATATGTTTCTTTGCAATGAATGTGAGAGTACTTTGAAACACTGAAACTACAAGATAAATAGAACATTTTAAAAATGTTTCCACGTAATATTTCATATATGAAAGTCACTGAGAATCAAGGTGATAGGACAGGAAAGAGAACTAATGTTTCTGAAGTTCAACCCTCAGTAAGCTCTTTCCTACTGTCAGCCCACCACCCTATGTATAGCTAGAGGTCATCCTGGAGAGCCATGGCCCCTCCCATCTGCAGATGGGCTAAGTAATTTTAGCGTCTAGCTGCCTACACTGGCCCTTGAAAAGTCACATTTAGTAGAATCTTTAAAAAGCATCCTCTTTGTTCAGAAACTATTCAATCTGGAATATGATCTCTCTGTGACTTCGTGCTACTTGTGGCAGTAATTTTATCTTTTAGTAGAAAGGCTGCAATAATATTATGTCCTTGGAGGAAAGTGGGAAGGGAAAAAAATTTCACATCACAGTGGATGACTCAAAACATACAAAAATTAATATAAAAAACCTTTAGAAAAGGCATAGAAATGTATGTACAAAACTGTTCTTTTCCTTTTTTAAAAAAAAGAGTGTTACTTGTCTTTTATAGGAGATTTTGAAAAACTTAGGGAAAGCTACTTCAAGCTGGTTGTTTAGAGGAGACTGACTTTGTAGTGGGAAAATATGGGCCTTGGCATAGTTTAATCCTCCCCTCTCTCCACAAAATGTGACCACATCTTTCTACTTGACCCGAAAGCCTGAGCAGAGGAAGAGGCGATGGGACAGGAAGGCATGAAAAGTGCTGGAGACTGGTTTTGTACCCATGTCTAAACCAAGAGATTCATGTCACACCAAGAAAGATCCACAGGGCCTTTGCACTGGAAACAGCAGTGCTGAAAGCAGAACCACTGAGTGTTGTAATGTAGGGGGTCCAGGCTCCACTGGTATCTACAAAACAGCCGTGGTATGTAGATAGAGGTACGACCACTTCTATGAGACTAATACAGCCAGTTCCAGAGTCTTCAGAGGGATAAGTAAAAGGTCCTTTCAACCCTGCAATCACAGTCACGAAGATCTCAAATTTAGACTTTTGACATTCTTTCCAAATGAGGTCACACATGCAGCTGCAGAGCCATACTGCCAGGATTGAAAGAAGTTCATTGTGTCATTTTAAACTAGTGTCTTGCCACTGAGACATCACTGCGACAGCTCAAAGTCCCTGCATCTCCCACCTGAATTATTGCAAGAGCCACTGGAATTATGTCCTTACCTCCACCCTTGCACTTCTACCACCTGTTCTCCAAAAAGCAGCCAGAGCAATTCTTTAAAACGCAAATGTCATAACTCTGATGGCAACCTCCAGTGCCTTCCCATCAAACTTAGAATAAATCCAAGTTCCTGGTTCAGCCTATACAACCTGGCGTGATCTGAACTCGAGCCACCTGCCCTATCTCCTTTCAGTCAGCTTCCCTGTGCTTCAAGCAGACTGATCTTGCTATTTCTGGAAAATGGCAGAGATGTCCCCACCTCAGGGCCTTTGCATTTGCTGTTCCCTTGCTTGAGAAACTCTTTCCCCCAGATATTTCATTGCTTCTTCCTTTCATGCAGATCTTTCTTCAGAAAGGTGTTCTCTGCACAACTTACTTAAAAGAACACCTCTGTCACTCTCTATCCTTAAGGCAGGATGCCTTAATTTTCCTGCACACACGCACATCCACATTTTTTTAGCTTATTTGCTTTTTATCTTCCTCACAAGAATATAAGCCCCATGAAAGCCAAAGACTTTGTTTTGTTCACTGCTGTATCTCTTGTGCCTAGAATAAGTGCCTGGAGCACAGTAGGTGCTCAATAAATATTCTGGGGCCTGAACAAATGAATGGTCATTGAATCATAATGGCTATGACATATTAAGAGTTAATTTATCTCTTGCATATATTTTGTAATAAAATCACTAAACTGGTAAATATAGATGCTGGAACATGGTAGTTTAGGGAGAGCTGCACCCTTTCCCGCCCCACGCCTAGCTTCCTGTCCCAGCCTCCTGTGCTGCAAGGGGCCGCATGCATACATATGGGACAGTCCAGCTGCTTGTCTAAGCCCTGGTCACACTTCTTCCACCCAGCCACCCCTTACAGCAAACTGCCACCCTCTGGAAACTCCTTTGGCACAGGGCATGTACACCAGCAGCAGGCTTGCCCTGCTGCGAACAGACTGTTTGGGTGGGGAACACGGGTGTTCTGGGAATCTGAAGCAGGGTCTCTAAGGGAGAGAACGGGCTATAGTGAACATCTCCTCCTGTGGTGGGAGGGGCATAGCTGAGGGACAAGTGGAATAGGATCCTTTAAAACTATCTAGCCACTAGTCACTTGTTGCTATTTAAAGTAAATTTTGAATTAATAAAAATGTAGTGAAATTAACCATTCAGTTCCTCAGTTGTACGAGTTACATTTCAAATGTTCAGCAGCCACATGTGGCTAGTGATAACCAGATTAGTCACTCTGCAGATATACAGCCTTTCCATAATCGCAGAAATTTCCAATGGACAGCACTGCTCTAAAGCATGGGCCCTTGAAAACTCCTGCCCAGGTTTAAGTGAAGTCTTCTATAAGCTTTGTTAAACCAACTCAATTTCTTCAGAAAATATTTATTGAGCATCCACTGTGTTCCATGGGCTATATATGAGTTACTGGGAAATCAGAAAGGGACAAGGCACAATTTCTGTCTTCAAAGAGCATGCCATCTCGAGCAGTCCTGTAGCTCAATCACAGACAGAAAGTAAAATGGTCATAGCCCATCACATGATGGAATCTTGGCTCTGGTTCTATTTATGCAGGTTCAAGCAGAACATAGGTGTTCTCCTCAGGGAAGTGAAATACAGGAAAAATGGTGTCAAAAAAGGACAAAAACCAAGCCAGCAATATGTAAATCAAAGGAACACTAGACCCAGCACCACTTATGTAACAGAAACTTCTGCTTTCTAAATTAGACTAGGTGTTAGAATGACAGAAACTGGCTCATCTTACTTCATGAAACTTGTTTTGTCTTGTTTTTTAGAATAACTGAAGAGAGAAAGCACAATGGCTTTTTTTTTAAAAAACGCATCTTCGAAGTTTTATATCTTTGTGGTTTAATGTTTTTCTGGAAAAACCTATTTGTATTTGTAATCCAAAATTTCCCCCAAGTATGTATATATTTTTCATGGTTTCTTTCTTCAATTTTTTGCCCCTAGTAGAGAACACAAAGAAAATTAGAATTCAACTAATCATTCACGTTCCCACTCAAACTGTCCTGAGGAACCCAGTTTTGAAAAAAATTACCTTACAAAGTTAAGCCTGGATTCAGTTTTCTGAATAGGACCCATTTTGTTCCTTTCTCACAAATGTATTAGACAGTCTTGCACAGATGTTGTGTGAGAATAAAGGCAAGGTTTGTATAAAAATGCTTACCTGGGCTTCCCTGGTGGTGCAGTGGTTGAGAGTCCACCTGCCGATGCAGGGGACATGGGTTCGTGCCCCGGTCCGGGAGAATCCCACATGCCACTGAGCGGCTGGGCCCGTGAGCCATGGCCGCTGAGCCTGCACGTCCGGAGCCTGTGCTCTGCAACGGGAGAGGCCACAACAGTGAGAGGCCCGTGTACTGCCAAAAAAAAAAAAAGTGCTTACCTGACTTCCAAAATAGTTTCAAGTTTTCCTTCTTAGTATTGCCTAACCGTCAAATCTAAAACATAAAAGAATCCTCCCATTCACAGAACTAGAACAAAAAATTTCGCAATTTGTATGGAAACACAAAAGACCCCGAATAGCAAAAGCAATCTTGAGAACGAAAAAAGGAGCTGGAGGAATCAGGCTCCCTGACTTCAGACTATACTACAAAGCAACAGTAATCAAGACAGTATGGTACTGGCACAAAAACAGAAAGATAGATCAGTGGAACAGGATAGAAAGCCCAGAGATAAACCCACACACATATGGACACCTTATCTTTGATAAAGGAGGCAGGAATGTACAGTGGAGAAAGGACAGCCTCTTCAATAAATGGTGCTGGGAAAACTGGACAGGTACATGTAAAAGTATGAGATTAGATCACTCCCTAACACCATACACAAAAATAAGCTCAAAATGGATTAAAGACCTAAATGTAAGGCCAGATACTATAAAACTCTTAGAGGAAAACATAGGAAGAACACTCTATGACATAAATCACAGCAAGATCCTTTCTGACCCACCTCCTAGAGTAATGGAAATAAAAACAAAAATAAACAAATGGGACCTAACGAAACTTCAAAGCTTTTGCACAGCAAAGGAAACCATAATCAAGACCAAAAGACAACCCTCAGAATGGGAGAAAACATTTGCAAATGAAGCAACTGACAAAGGATTAATCTCCAAAATTTACAAGCAGCTCATGCAGCTCAATAACAAAAAAACAAACAACCCCATCCAAAAATGGGCAGAAGACCTAAACAGACATTTCTCCAAAGAAGATATACAGAATGCCAACAAACACATGAAAGAATGCTCAACATCATTAATCATTAGAGAAATGCAAATCAAAACTACAATGAGATATCATCTCACACCAGTCAGAATGGCCATCATCAAAAAATCTAGAAACAATAAATGCTAGAGAGGGTGTGGAGAAAAGGGGACACTCTTGCACTGCTGGTGGGAATGTGAATTGGTTCAGCCACTATGGAGAACAGTATGGAGGTTCCTTAAAAAACTACAAATAGAATTACCATATGACCCGGCAATCCCACTACTGGGCATATACCCTGAGAAAACCATAATTCAAAAAGAGTCATGTACCAAAATGTTCATTGCAACTCTATTTACAATAGCCCGGAGATGGAAAGAACCTAAGCGCCCATCATCGGACGAATGGATAAAGAAGATGTGGCACATATACACAATGGAATATTACTCAGCCTTAAAAAGAAATGAAATTGAGTTATTTGTAATGAGATGGATAGACCTAGAGTCTGTCATACAGAGTGAAGTAAGTCAGAAAGAAAAAGACAAATACCGTATGCTAACACATATATATGGAATTTAAGGGAAAAAAATGTCAAGAAGAACCTAGGGGTAAGACAGGAATAAAGATGCAGACCTACTGGAGAACGGACTTGAGGATATGGGGAGGGGAAGGGTGAGTTTTGACAGGGCGAGAGAGAGTCATGGACATATACACACTAACAAACGTAGTAAGGTAGATAGCTAGGGGGAAGCAGCCGCAAGGCACAGGGATATTAGCTCGGGGCTTTGGGACAGCCTGGAGGGGTGTGATGGGGAGAGTGGGAGGGAGGGAGACGCAAGAGGGAAGACGTGTGGGATCATATGTATATGTATGGCTGATTCACTTTGTTATAGGGCAGAGACTAACACACCATTGTAAAGCAATTATACCCCAATAAAGATGATAAAAAAAAATAAAAAAAAAATAAAAAAAAAAAAGAATCCTCCCAGAAACTTTCGAGAAAACAAAAGTCAAGGATAGGTTCCAGGACTTTGGGACTTGATTAAGTTTACTTGATCATTAGTTTTGTTTATGCTCCTAATTAGTGTTAAATTTTTAACTGATTCTTCATTTCACAGAAACTTTTGATAATTGGCAGCTGTCAGGCAAGTGTGAAACATTACTCTGAAAGTGTGAAGACACATGTTCAAATACACATTCTCTCTTGGGGGTGAGTGCCCCGGCCAACAGAACACCATGCCTATTGCTGTAAATTATTTTATCATAAATATATCATTATCATAAATGCGATATTTCATCCAAAGACATTGTCTAAATAAACTAAATTGCCATTTATAATCTATTAGCAATTCCACACATGCTACTCAAAATAGAGTTTTGCCCTTGTTTGGTCTAGATTCTATACCCTGGAATTTCCGTATGCTTCCTAGTGGTACACATTATATATTGTAGCATTGTGTGTCCACACGACCTTATGGATTTGTATTAAGTCCACATTCACATTTCTATTATTGCAGAATATCTATTCAATTTCAAAACGTTTATTTTCATAAATTTTAAGCATATTTAATATGCACAGGCAATTAAATCCTTTAATATTATTTTCTAATGGACTAAGGTTAATGAGTTTATTCTGGAAACATTACAAACTAGTTTAATTCTATTTATATGGCCTACAAGGAAGATTTATTTGAGGTGAAGAGAAATTGCCTTTGGAGAATTGGTGAATGTGTTTCACTTTCAGTAAAATATCAGAAGGATAATAGCAATAGTTCTATGTTGAGATCTTTATTTTTTTTGGAGATTCATAAACTTCTCCAGTTGGATCCCTTTTCTTCATAAATGACATAGATCTGTAGAATATCATTGTTACTGTCATGATCTATTAAGTACATACTTTAATTTCCTTTCAGCATAGCATCCTAAGTTGAATTGACAGCTCAAACTATCATTTATCCTGAGCACCAAAAAGATTTGTGTGGTCCAGAAAAAGTAGCTATTCACAAAGACATATTTCATTGTAACATTAGCTCTGATAGAGTAAAAACAAAACTTTCAAATTTAAAAATAAAAGACCAGGAATATACCATTATTTTGCCCTGTATCCAGGCATATTGGCTAGACCAATTTTTTTTTTTATTCATTGCCCAAACCTCAAGTTCTAAAAATTTAACACACCTCTGCATTTTTAAGAGAGGTTTAATATGTTGTTGAAAGAACATGTCTTAAAATAAAACATCATAACAATTTTTTCAAGAAATAAATTCTATCCTTGTCTACCTGGTTGAAATAGTTGATGAATTTATACACAAAAATCAGTTTACTCATCTCCACTACTCTCTCTCTCTCAATGTGCCCAGTAGTTCTAGGATTCTAGGCTTCTAACTTGGTGATCCAGAACTTTGATTTTGTAAGGAATCCATGTTTAAGAAGTACAACACACTTGCCTTCCTATTAATGTTATTCTGGTTAACAAGTCCACTAGAATTACCCCTAGAAATGAAGGCAACAAGAAGAGTCCTAACTGCCCCTCTTTTCTCCATATTACACTGATGCTTGCCAAACTTCATCTTTCAGTACTCTGGGATACCAGGTATTATGACATTGCTTTGTTTTGGGGAAAGGGGGTTTGGAGGAAACAAAGGTTCCAATAATTATGGAATGAAAGTTTGAATGAAATAAAGGATTTCTCAGATCTAATAGAGTGGAACAGGTCTGCCTGGTACATGAAGATACTTAAGAGAGCTCAAAGAAGGAAAATATAGTAGGCTTAGCATACAGTAGATGCTCAAGAAATGTTTGGATGAATGTATAAATGAATGAATAAATGAACAAACAAATGAACAAACTGAGTTTGAGAAATGTTTACAGACAAACATACTACTTTATGGAATTTTTCTAAGGTCAGAGAGCATTTCTAATTTATATTTTCCCGAGGCCTGCAGTATCCAATAGCTTCACGTAACCTGTGAACACAAAATAAATATTTGCTATCATTACCTAAAAAAGAAATGAAAACGTTTGACTTTTTAACACTCATATTCCTTAAAGTGGCATATGAAGAGAGCCCCACTCCCCTTTACACTTGTTCACTCATGAACTAGTTTTCAAGGGAATATATAGGTATCTTTATAGCCAATATAGTTGGATGTGAGTTCGGTTAATGTTATAAAAATGAAAGCGATAACTGCACCAAGATAGCACATTATCTATGGCTAATAGTTTAACTATCCAAAATATTAGAGAACCATATTATGACATGTGGGCTGCAGGAAGGATATGATGCCCTGAGACATTCTCGTGGAGGCTCTTTTTGGTGGGAAGAGAGAGAAGCACCCTTGACTCCAGGTCCACCTTCTCTCTCTGGTGGCAAATATAGTGCCAGCTTCAACACCCCACATCACTGCTCTGAGAAGACCACAGAATAGACCCAAGTGGGTATTGCCTGGCTACCTCTGTCTCCCTAGGAAAACGCCTTCAAGAGCAGAGGATTCATTACTGCATTGGCAAAACACCAGCTCACACCAGCTGTGCATGGCACTGCCCAGCCTCCTGCCCAGCGGAGAGGAATAGACCGGGTCAGTCTTCCTCTGCAGATTTTCATCAACTCTCTGCTAATCTAGAGCATTAATTCTTGGACTTCTGGGAAAACAGAGTTGTTTAATCCTGAGATCTTAAAGGCAAACATCCTTCTTTTCAAATCTACTCCTGGAATTTGTGAGCTTTGGAAAGTAACAGTCACAGCAGAGTTGAAATATCCACTTTTGGTAAAGGCCAAGTTAGTGGTGTGAGTTCCATCTATTACCTGTTATCTGAATGCACCAAATCAGGAGGAAAAATAGAGCTTAGCATGGGGGGCAGGGTGGGAATCTGTTACTTCAGTTAGATTTACAGGGAGTCCTTGTAAACAGGGTGCTAAAAAGTGTGTTGGATTTTTTTTAACCTTTTGTGACACACAACAGAGCTGTGAAATCAGTGAATTAAATAGTTCCAGTCCCCTGGGCACACACGAGCAATAGCATAAAAATGGACAGCACCCATTATAACATTACTGTTATGGAGCAGATGGACAGCTTCGGTTTCAGCCTTTTGTCCTTATTTCAGAATGGGGCAGAACTGGGAAACGACTGTAAATTTTCTCAAAAGAGATGAATAGGAAAGCTGTTAACTTTTTTCTTATTAAAAAAAGAAGCCTGGAAAAATTCCAAATTACACATTTTGCAGCTCTTTGACTGCAATTCTTTCGCTTTTGCTGCAAAACATCTGTAGGTGGTTAAGCATTTCCCACCCTCATTCCCCAAAATGGAATATCTCATTCCTGGCAAGACATCTAATGCCTGAGAAGACATATGTTTACCAAACCAGTTCCCTGCCATATGTGTCCCACAGTTTCTCCAGAGCCTGATGCATGTGAGCTGATTGGCTTAGCTTAAGAGACTCAGAGAAGGAAAAGAAGCAGGAAACGGATGGAGAAAGAAGTAAAAGATGGGGAGAGAGTGAGAGAGAGGAAGAAGACGAGAAAGGGGAAGGAAATTAGAATTTGTTTTCATTGTCCTTTTAAAACTTAATTTCTTCCGTTTGCAGTGCATGTTAATAAGAAAATTTCCAGTCGTATTGTAGTCGGTTTTCTACTACTAGGTAATTTCCAAAGATATTGAATGCCAAAATAATGAGGGTATCATATGGATGTGCCATAACACTTGAGATAGTTTGATATCTAGTCATCTCTGACTTTATTTCTATGATATGTGATAAAATTATCAAATAAAACAAACATTAATAACCACTTGAGTTTAAATTTTTTGGACTCAGAAAAAGTTAGCATATTTTGACAAATTCCAAAATAGAAAACCTCAAATGCAAAATAAGCTTGCTGGACCAAATGAGTAATTCTAGCCATCAAAGGGGAGGATAAAGAGGTTGCTTACATAGTACTTAGAGTCACTGAAATAACTGTAAATTTTAAAATAATTCTGCAAAATAATAAAAACATCATTTTAGAAAGCAAAAACAAGGCTGAAAAGGAAAATTTATACTCTTTTGAAAGTTTCTATTCTGCACATTAATTAAAATATTCTAACAAAAATATAAGATATAAATGGGAGCAAACCATTGGTAGGAAATCGCTTCTAAATGTTAATAATCAAATATATTGATAATCCCCTAGAAAAGATGTTATTTAAAACAATTTTACATATGAAAAGTAATTTGAAACATTCAAAAGGACAAAAGTCTAATATAAATATTAGATATAAAACTAATATTGTTAATTATTCAATCTTGCACAGCCAAATCACATTACTTCTATGATGAAAAAAATCTAAGAGAATTTACAAAGTTTTATCTATTCTAATTTTTCTACCATTCAGCCTCTTTACAGTCAATAGATAAAGTTGGGTATAGCTGTGGAATAGCAGAAATGTGTCACCACAAGCACACAAATTCCTATCAAGTTTATGTTTCATCTTTTGAAAAGCTTTTACTATTTAATAAAATTTGGTGTCTTGCCAAAAAAAAAAAAAAAGGAAGGAAGGAAGGAAGATCTAGCACTCTCCACCATGTTTCGATGTTGCCAAGGATTCACAAGTATGGGGCATCACTTCCACCAGTAAGTAAACAAGATTCTCAAAGAGCACTTGGGAGGACATACTAACCTTATAGCATTGTTAGCTGTGGAGAGCTTTAAATAAGCAAATGCTTTGTGGTTTTAACATAACACATACTAGTAAGAAGAAAAGGAAGTTAGATTAATAGCCACTTCTATGTGTTCATTCAGCAATTTTAGAGGAATTTAAAATTGCATAAATCTTTTTCTTCTCTACTTTCACATTGCATATCAGTTATTCTTGTATCATTAACAGAAATTGCCATTAGAATCATCAGTTCCTGTTTTCTATGGCTATAATAGTACTTCACAAGTACTAATTATTTCTAAAGAGAACAATAAATGTTCTTCATGTTCTATGGGGGTCTTTCAGCAGATATTTGGAAGGTTACACTTAACATCACAGCCTTTAATAATATCTCATGTTTGTGTGGGGGTTTTCTTTGCTTTGCTTTGTTTTTTGTTTGTTTGTTTGCTTTTTAGTTCCTTAAAAGCAAAGTTTACTATGCATTTCAGACTGGAAAGTTAAAATTTCATTACAACAATGAAAAGAGTTTTGCTTGATTATAGAAAATCAGTATCTTATAAGGATGAAGGAATGGTGATTAAAACCTTTAAATTTGTTTCTCAAAAGAGAGGAAAAATACATGGATTATTCAGAATGGACTATTTAGTTTTGTGTATTAAATTTAGGAATAAAAGTCCATCCTTTAATTAACTTTTGCAACTTACATGTGATGAAAAAATTCTGGTAATCGAGATAGCTTCAACTTTAAACACTTTTACCAGACACAGAGAATTACGTGCAATTATGTCCATGTGTGTCCTGTGAAAAAACATGCACACCATTCTTTTCTGAGAAAGTTTCTCCTCTATGCAGTTGTAGAGAGGTCCCAACACAAGACATTTTACTCATTCCACTAGGTTTGTTTTTTACTGTTTGTTTGTTTGAATGAGTGGATCTACAGTTGCCAAAGTTACCAAAAAAATTATCTAGTGAGTTACATAAACTTTGCTTAAAATAATGCATAAAGCAATGCAGATTAGGAAAGAAATCTGTATTCCATTACAGTGAAGAACTGAAATTGACATATTAGATTAAAATAGTATAACTATTGTACAACTGTATAAATTGTCTTTCTCTAAGTTTCCCAGCAAAGGGTAATTAATCGGGGCAGGGAATGTAGTTAGTACCCTTGATGAAGGTAAAAATGTAGTTGGAATATAGATGTACAAATGAAAAGATTTTGCAATAAATCTGGATCTACAAAAATCACATGGGAAAATTCAGATTTGTTTCTAGTCATTCCAAATAGACCTTTCTCAATTTAATCTGTAAAAGACTGTTACACTGCAGGCCTACATAGGAATCACTGCAGTTCCTTGTGGGGACTATCTTATTTCCATTCTCCAGATACGTTTCCTCCTTTTTCAACTATTTCAAGAATTGTGAGTAAGCAGGGCCCTAAAATTCAAGTTCAGTGTGCAGAGAGTTAATTTAAATTTGATAACAAATGGCTCTGCTTTTGAAATGAATGTAGCCTGGCAACTTCAACTGGGAACCCTTCGAGGGCCTCAATTATGTATGCAGCTTCTTTGAGAAATAGTTTCACACATCTGACCCAAGGCCCACTATGTTGTTGCCATGAAATAAAACTGTACGTGGGCATTGTTTCATTTCTGTACCGTCTACTCACTGCCAGGCTCCACTCCCTCCCCCCACCCTGCGCATGCATGTACACGCACACACTCACACAAACTCCTTTATTGTCATCCTGCTTCTATTTTTCTAGTAGAGTGAATGTATCAATATAATTATCATAAGCATAATGGCCCCTGATTTCTTTTTTTGTTATAAAAATATTCTGATCCTAATTGCCAAACTGTTCCGGTCAAAATCAGGAGTGGGAAACCTAAAAGATAAGGAAAGGGTTAAACCACACACCCATTTCATTTTTTTCAAAATGGCTGCTTTGTCTGTGTGCATACACCAATAGCAAATGTCCTTCTGTTATTGTACAGCCAATTTGATGTGTCAAGTATTCATATGCTAATAATGGTACAGTTTCTCACTTTTTCACAGATAAATGGTAAAGATTGTTACAGACAGTGAAACACAAGAATAAACAGCTTTTATTTCAGACGCGATAAATTACTTTCCATTCAAATAACATGCGACACACGCTGCTGACCATTTTGTTTCTATTCACTGTTAGTTTGCCTTCTGGGTGTGTTTTTTTAGAGTAGTTTGAAAATATTTAACAGATATGGACAGAGTTGTTACTAAAGACTTGATTGCATTAATTTGCTTTGTAGTCATTTCATCACTGGAAGATCATTTTTATGCTCAGTTATTACAGTGGGAGAAAGTTTGATGGAAAATCTGACACTGTTTCCCTAATATGGTACAATCAAGTCTTTTTAAAGCAGGGTAATGACAGTATTTGAAGGATGGATACCTTCCTCTCCAGGTTAGCAGTAACGTCATTTAGTAAATAAAATCCCTTGCTAAGAATATCACCGAAAAGAGACACTTGAATGAAATGTAAGTTGTTCTGTCAGAACAAAGTGGAGTTGTTTGGTTTTCTGATGCATAAATATGTCCTTTAAAAAAGGCTGAGTAGGTTAAATATATATGATTAAAACATACATATATATTGTTAGAATGGACAAATTAATGCAAAGATGGGGAGCTGGGTGTGTGGACGTGAGAGATAATTAACTAGTCCTTAAAGAAATATTATAAAAAGAACGTACTCATGAACATGCAGGCACTGATGACAGAGTTGTAAATCAAAAGAAACATTTCTGATTTTTTTCCACCAATTTAATGAAAATGTGCTTATATACTCTTGAGTTGTAACACTTTCCTTTAGGGACAAAAATTAGAAAACTTAGAAATGAAGCTGATGATTCTTC
Organism: Phocoena sinus; assembly: GCF_008692025.1. Lineage (NCBI taxonomy): Eukaryota > Metazoa > Chordata > Mammalia > Artiodactyla > Phocoenidae > Phocoena > Phocoena sinus. The sequence goes on along the minus strand of NC_045765.1, from coordinate 102,506,897 downwards.
CAGCTACTTCTTAAATTCACTTGATTGTGCCTAGATCATTTGTCTGAGCTTTATGTATGATCACTATTTAGTTTATACTGGGTCCTCTACAGTTGTTACCTATGCTTGATTTGGTTGTATCTTTTGATGGGAAAGCATACAAAATAAAAAAGATAAACACAAAGCAAAGTAGCTGGATTCACTACTAGGCTGAAAGCTCACAGCTTTTAAAAGTGGGTCACACAAAAGTGTTTTTTCCTAATTCCTCAAACTTAAATACATGCATGCACACACACATGCGTATACACACATAGATCCAGACAAAATCAGATTAGAGAATTTTTAGAAGCACAACCCTTGATCATGTGAAAGTCTACCTTGAGACGTTAAGGATTCCAAAGGTAACTATGACATCAGGTCAATGAGGCTGCAGCTCCCTAATAGTGTAATCAGCAGATTGTAAATTTTTTGCACAATTCTAGTACAAACGCTAGCCATTTAAAGGCGGTCCTATAATTTCAGGCCTTTTCTCCAAGTTCCAAAATACCAGAGATGACTATTATATCATATCAATGAAGAATAAGGAAGGCAAGTGACCAATTTTATGTCAAACATGGACAGTCAAGGGGATTTTCTGCTAAAGAACTATATGAGAGAGCTAATAAAAGTTGTCCCCCCTTTCTTCCCCTCAAATGCCATCGTTAAACCTATAAATTAATAGGGTCAACTTTCAATATCTATTTTAAATCTTCCCCTTTATATATGTTAACATTAGTTTGCTACAAGAAGAGTAGTTAATGGCAGATGAGATACTAATTTTTACTTCATGGGACACACATCAAAAAGTGACTGTAAGCTAATTTATCAAAAGTGAAATAAAGTAGGACACCAGTAACTATTTCAAGAATTAATTTAAAATGTGATATATGCCACACATGCTGCATTACTCAGATTGTGTTATTAATTTAAATGTTTCTTAACTAATTATCAAGACTAAATGGAGAAGTTTCTACCCATTGTTTCTCTTCTCCCATCTCATGTCTCTTTATCCTTGTAAATACAATCAGGCCTCACTCAGAGCTCTCAATCTTCCATTTTCTCCCTGTTAATTCTTTAGTGTAATTAGCACATTGGTCACAAACACAGGAATACACAGCGGGATTTGGGATTTCATCGCCTATTTTGGTAGGGCTCCTATCACTTCACCCTCAAACACCATTTTCATTTGCTTTGGGAGCTGCCTTTTTAAGTACAGAGGTTTAAATTACTAGCTCAAGTTTTATACAGTGGACACATAGTTGCTAGGGACTAGCCCAGAATGTGTCAGCTGCGTGTGTGGTATTTGATCATTCATGATACATTCCTGCACACCAACTTCAGGCAAACTGATCTGGGCTCAGGTAGTGGCAGCCTACCCTCATTCACAAGGGTTTCATTCTAACTGAGGTTGCAACAAAAAAACAAATAGAACGGAATGCCAAAACGTTTGAGGGGCTGCTGATGGGCGGGAGGAAACAAGGCTTTTGTGTTCTTGCCTCAAAAGGTACAGGTTTGAGGTGTATGTTATAATACATTGTGTAATTTACACTGACTGACTAATTTTGAGGTAAGAATTACAGTTTTCTTGTTTTGAGAAGTATGAGAATGGTGTTTTGAGGTTTTGAGTTTGCCCGTGCACAACTTTTCTAATTTGTTTATATTCTCTGCCCAAAGTTTTCAGCCTGTCATTCAAAAGGAAAAGTATTAAATAGGCAGGGCAAACACACAAAAAATGAAGGTATAGCTAAATGCCATAAAAAGTCACTGAGCCTCTCAGTTCCTTGAGTAAAATTATATTCAAGGGCTGAGGATGCGCTCCACGTTGAATTGCCTACATCTGTCTGTTGCTACCAGCTGAATTGAAATAGTGCGACACGCTTACTTCTTTTTCTTGTAATCAAATCAACCATGAGGTGTTTCATATTTTGGCAAAAATGACACTCTGCAAAAATAAATTATCTATATTCGTGTGGTCTAAATGTCTATTTCTTGGATCTCTGTAGATGTAGCAGTGTTTCTGAGTATCACGCCAGTGCATAGTTTAGGTTTTTACACATACAAAGGAAGATGGAGACTCAAGGCAAAGATCAGCATAAATCATGTGGGAGATCTTACATCTGGACTTAAATATCTGCATATTTTAAGCAAGAAACTTATTTCACCTTTATCTGAAAGTGGATTTAATTTTGGATTTTATTTCTCCACAGGCTCTATGTTACTAAAATATGATGAATTTGTAGATGTGTAATTATAAATTTTGTCTCAAATAAATGAAATGCAGTGTGAATTCAAGTCCACGACTATTAGGATAAGAAAACATTCTCATTAAGGGCAAGTCTACAAATATTACATGAAATGAAGAATCGAAGAATTATCTGAATAATGCAAACTCCAAACAGTTACTCTTGAAATATGCACTGGGCCCAACTTACCTGGATAAGTATCTTAATGATTCACTTTCTTCATATAGATCCAACCTGACTGACTGTATCTGAGTTGATTCACCCGTGGTTTGAGGATCATTAAATATGGCAAACGTAACAAACAAGCATATCCCTCAGGCTTTCAGATTGGTATTTTCTGCATCCATCTTTGAAGCAGCAAAATCCCTACCGGGAGAGACTCTCTCATATAGGCCGAGAGGCAAGAGATCAGGTTCTTATGTCCTGTGTGCCATATAGAAAAGCTGATGGTTTTGGTGGTTTGGACCATAAAATGAAAGTCATGTTTTTTCTTCTGTTCAGTCAGGGGAATGAGAAGTCCTGTGAGACAACAACAAGCAGAGGTACAAAGGAGAGCAGGACTAACGAAAAGAGGGTAACAGGCCTTCTCTGCCTGCTCCCACGTTGATGTGCCACCCTGGATAGCTCATTAGGGTACTCAGCAGAATACAAAGAGTCCTTTAAATAAGGCTTCCTTGTTCCAAAAGAGTGTATTCATCACCTCATGCATGTCCAGGATAGGAAGCCTTTCTCCTTGGAGTCTGAATGAAATAACCTGTAATCATGTGTATGGAGATGTTGCTAAACATATCTGTAACCTCAAAGAGGTCCTCATTCATTGGAACAGGAACAAGCTCAGAAGAAATGGATTTTCCCAAGGGTACCACTTCTACTTAGTGTGTTAGTACCTTTGTAACCTATTGGGCTGAGGACACTGTGGGAACAGTCTACAGAGACTTCACCCTTTACACAGAGAAAAGGAATCTAAAGGGATAGGAAGCTTGTGACAAAAAAAAAAAGAACAAAAGTGACTCATGTAGGTCTAATGGAGCAGACACCTAACTAAGCAATAATTACAACTTCTCCATGATTCTGTCAGAGGGCCAGTCCCAGGCTGCATTTTGTCACAGAGTGTTACCGTGTGAAAATAGAAGTCATTCTAAATAGAAGGGAAGCCCAGGAATTCGAGGTAGCATTCCTGACTGGATTACACTAATGGCAACATGGCCCTTTGACTCAGATGAACGATATTCACGTGTGTCTTGGCGATGCTGCTTTCCTCTTTTAGGTTTGAAGTTAAAAAGCTATAGGATTAGTCTTACCTGCCGGAGAGAACAATGTGGCTGAAGTGACACAAGCCAGGAGAGCTTTCCTGAATAAAGGATGCTGTACTCAATTTACAATAGCTTGAAAATAACAGTGATTAGTAGAGGTGGTAGAGGAGGAGACATCCTGTAGCCTTGTGCTGAAAAACTACCAAACCTTTCGGGGCTAGTGAAAATTCCTGCAGAGCTTCTCCGGTTAAAGTGAAACGGAAGGACTTCAATCATGAGAGTGATCTCACTCACATGGGTGAAATCTTGAGCGATAAAGCAGGTATTTTAGGAAAAACGTCCTATCAATTTCATTTGAGACTGAGTTCAGCAACTGCTTTCGGGGGCTGGCTGCCCCAATATACAGTGATACACTGAGCAGTTCCTGTTTCTTCCTTGTTGAAGCCAGTAGTGAGTGCGAATGCTTGAGGAGAATAAGAATGCAGATTTCTACTTTACACGTCATTTTTAGATTGAAAACTCCTTACAAGCATTATTGCTAAAAATAATTGTTTAGGTCAATATTGCTCAATTGGACTCATTTTTGGATAAGCTCCAAAGCACGTCTATTGGGAAAGTAAGGCCCCTCTGCAAGAGGAGTTCGTCTGCAGCCTGGGTCAGGTGGCTCCTGCAGGAATTCCACCTCCAAGCCTACCCGTGCGCCTCGACATCCAGGAAGGTTTGCAGCCGAGCAGATGCTTTCCATTAGCAAGTGGACAAGCCATTTATTGGCTAATCCTTGGCACTTATTTATCAACATTCCTATACCAACTCTGCACACACACTCTCGAGGCCATGTGAGATATGACAGGATGAAATATTCAGTCATTATTTTTCAATTTACATTTTACCATAATTAAAAAGGAGGCATCAATGAAGACTCTAGATGTAACTCCAATTTTAAACTCCAGTTGAAGTTTCAGTTTTCATATTAAGAAAACCATAATTATCCAATCTTTAAAATATGTTGCTGCCTGAACATTGGGAAGACTGGAAGAATAAATTCAGTGCTGTTAAATGTGATATGTGTGCATGTATAACTTGGATAAAAATAAAGAGCAAATTTTGAGATATCAAAAAGTAAATAAATGTGATATGTGTGGACACACATGCATACACACACATATATAGTATATAGATATGGATATAGGTCAATGTATGTGTATATTCAGATATGTAGATAGTAGAGATGTAGGTAGTTTTTTGTTACACGTAAACTTCAAATAACCAGAGATTCTACTTCAACTATGTGTTTTAAAGTGTGTCCAAGTGTGTAAAAAGGAAGAAAATCAGCAACCACTGATTATTTTTATGTAGTTTGTGTGAGCATTGGTGAGAAATCCTATTCTGACTAATGCCAGAACAATTAAAATATATTAGGTTTTAGATGTACAAATGTTTATCACGATTCTGGCATTGTGAAAACAATGATACTAGGATCTATAAATGTAAACTTCCTGCTATTCGAGGAGGTATATAACTTTAAAAAATCATAATTTTAAAGGATGTGACTTTGAGAATACAAATTTTTCCTGGCCCTTTCTAGCTTGATGACAAAGAAAGGTAGAAGGTTTTTTTTGCTTTTGTTTTGTTTTGTTTTTAAGAAATTCAATAGTTAGGGACTTCCCTGGTGGTCCAGTGGTTAAGATTCCACGCTCCCAATGCAGGGGGCCCAGGTTCGATCCCTGGTCAGGGAACTAAATCCCGTGTGCCGCAACTAAGACCCAGTGCAGCCAAATAAATCAATAAATATTAAAAAAAGAAAAGAAATTTAATAGTTAGAAGAACTGTGCCTACTGTCTGGTAGGTTTCAGATGTCTGAAAAGGAAACACACCAACTGATAGGAGGTACCTTTCTCAGTGACCCAAGAATCTACCTGGAGGAAACCAGGAAGACTAATGGAGATGAGCGTGGGAGCGTGATATGTGACTTGTGTAAAGCAGAAGGAAGAAAGGAGCCTATATTCTCAATTATCTTCTATCACACAAACACATGGCCCCAAGAAAGAGACACAACAGGATCATATCAGGAAAAAGCCACAAACCCAGAGCTCCATTTTTGGCAGGGAAGGAGAAATCCTGATCCCTTGCTAAACTGACAAAGTGGCTGGAGATAGCTGAATGTTTTTAACATAGAGAATTATCTCAAGCAGTGTTTTTATTAAAATCAACTCCAAGATTAATGAAAGATATTTTAAATGCCTAAAATCCTAAGATTCTCTTTGGATGTGTTCATTTTGGGGGTGATTTTCCTAACCAATCATAAAGATTTTAAGTACAAAACTGAATTTAAACCCAGCTGATTAGAATAGTGGGCTAGAAGCACATATACTTTGGAATCTACCTCTTATTACTAATACATTCAAGTATAGGAACATTATAACATGCAAGTCTTCCAACTAAAAGAGCTTTCCTGTAGGTATATAATTTAGAGACAGTATTGTTAACAATGTTGACATTTAAGTGGCCAAAGCTAAAGCTTTGCAAAGAACATTCCATTACAATAAATGTGAAAACCTACAGCTTTTCTTGGTGTTGAACTTAACGGAATATTAGTATGTTGGTTGACAGTGTGAAGGTTGAAATAACTTTCATAACTAGAAAGTTTACCGGATAATTTGAACAAAAGGGTCTCTTAGAGAAAAGTCTTCGATACAAGGGAACTACAATAGCAATGGAAGATATATGGCACATGAGTCTACTTCCTGAGCTCTGCATCTGAGACCAGGGTTAGTTATACAAGCCCACACTTTCTCCTTCATAGAACTAGGCCACTTTCAAGACTCCAGCCCTAGTCTGCTACAAAACTAGTCTAATTGGATGCCACATCAGATTAAACAAACATTTCTATACGTGAGTGGACCATACCATCCACGAGTCCCTCCCCTGACCCCAAAAAAGAAAATCCAAACTTCTTTCCTTTCTGACTTCTCTGTATTCCAGTTGGATCAGCTGACAAGTACAATCTGTTTTTAATTTTTTGTAATAACTCACTTCCTAACCTTTTATCCATGACTGCCATTATACTCAAGTCATACCTAAACTATTGATATTCTTCTGAGAAGTTTTTCTGTCTTTCTCCACTCTATTGAGCTCAAGACTTCACTGACGAGTTAATCCCCCAGAAACTCACTTTTAGTTGGCAACTCTTTTGCTAAAAATCCTCAATGTCTGTTCACTCCCTCCTAAGCCTGGGAAACAGTGACTCCCACAAGCAACTGATTTCCTATTTCTTCTCATCACCACGGTCTGAGTCTCTAAAAATGCCTGGTCACCCCAGTTCTCCTTCTTTACACAGGCCATTACCCTCTCCTTTCTCATCCTCTTTGTCTTCAGTATCTCACTTGGGTGCCAGTTCCTCCACAGATATTTCACTGACATCATCAGTTCCATCTGTCTTCTACCTTACTTCGTATATAAGCTTCATCAGGGCAGACTTTGCAACTCAGAGATTACCTGTGGGGCTTCAGCCACAGGAATTCATCAATATTTCTAATTCGTTCATTTTAATTACAGGAAAACATTTTATGCTATCATGATTTCAAAAAGCAGTGAGATCCTAAAAATTCATGTAAAATGGAATTACTGATTAAATCACATATTTAACATAGAGTGGGGGTGAGTGATTAAAGGAAGTCTGTAACAAATCATTTTAAAAACAAAAATAAATTTGTAATATTAATAATCATTAGCAGATAAATTTGGTTTGCTAAAAATTTAAATATTCACAAATAAGTTTTTTAAAATACTGGGTCACGGGAATGCCTTGGCAGTCCAGGGGTTAGGACTCTGCACTCTCACTGCAGAGGGCCCGAGTTCAATCCCTGGTCAGGGAACTAAAATCCCACAGGCCATGTGGCACAGCAAAAAAAGAAAAAAGAAAAACAAAGATACTAGGTCATGATTTATACTATTCAACAACTGCATGATTTGATTAAGTTTGGGAGTTAAGCAAATACTTTCTAGGATAAATTATTATTCAGCAGAAAGAAATTATAAGATTTTAAATTACCTTTTAATCTTAACAATTTTAATGACATTAAGATCCTATTTAGTAATTTTAATGACAACAAAAATTAACATTTGTATAATACTTAGCAAAGTTTTAAAAAATCTACTTTCAAATACATTATGTAAGTTGGCCTTCATAACAACATTTTAGGATAAGTAATGAATAGGATTCCTATTTTAGAGATGAAAAAACTAAAGTTTTTTCATATATTCATAAACTGATTTGATTCTCAATACTGAAGGCTGGTTGTTCCCATTCTTTATCTTAGAGAAGAAGCAATTGAAGTTGTGAGAGGTTAAGTAACATATCCATGGTCACCCGGTTGGTAAATAGCACAGTTGGTATTTATAAATCCCAGTCTGTCCAACTCCAAAGTCTCTGTCTTTCTATACTTCTTCTAACACATGTCATGATATAGCACAAAGAGCACATACCATGACTGGAACAAAAATATTTTTTATTGAGTGTCTACTTAATATATCAGACTGTCATTTATCTTAACTATAATCCTTTTAAGTAGTTTTATTTAGAAAAAGACTCTTTACACTTAATGTATGTCAGGCATTACATTAGTAGATGGGAATAAAAGTTTGAAAATACTTTATAGACGACAAAACAGTTTGAGTAAATAAAATGTCCATTCTATGAATAAGTAGGAGATAGGATTTGAAACCATGTCTATAAGAATCCAAAGAAATCATTCATACGAAATCTTCCTTCTAGATCTAATTTTTGCCAAAAGAAAATATAAAATTCACAGCTATTTTATAACTTTGTTAAAATTTTCTCACAGATATAATTTTCATGATTTTTTGCATGAGACAATTAGAAATTATGAGCCTATAAAGCATGACTCCCCATTAAATATTATGTTGAGAAAGTAATAACTGGATTCTCTTTTCTCCCTTGACTATTCCAGGACCACCCACCTAGTCTGGTTGGCAAAACTTCTTTACACATAACTTTAATTAGACTATCATCCTAAAGTTATAGTGGTTTCACCACACTGGATTTTATATTACTATATTAGATACAGAAAGGAACATCATTCTGCATGCAAAGTCTTTGCATCACAAAACACAATACGTAAAGGGGAAAAAAACATTCTTTTTGAGCTTTGCCAACTTTCTTGGCACACAGTTTTAAACGTGAAAAGGTCAAATTATGTTAGTGTGTCTCAATAGCCAGTAAAATATATTTTTTCGTAGCAATCTCTGTGGTGAGATCACATTGTATACATATCTCTTAAAAAACCAGAAAATAGTTGTATTTGTGTAAAAAGAACACAAATAAGAGGAAAACAAGCTTGGATTGTAATTCTGATTCTATCAAAAACTTCCTGCATGACTTGAAGCAAGGAAACTCTCTGAGCCTGTTTCCTTTTTTTTTTTAATAAGATACATGTGGCGTTAAGCTCTACCCATGTGAAAATGCAGGGTATCTACCTTAAAAATAGACCTTAATACTAAGAAATCCACCATGCTTTTTTAGAACGAGCACCATGTAACTATTTGGTTTACGTTAGTCTTCTAGTAAGTGAGACACAGCTGAGTAGCTAAAGAAACAGAGAAGAGGCCAAGACAGGAAATGCTTTTTCCAGTTCTTTCGACACAATATTAAGTGACCATGGGCAGGTTATTCAGATTCTCTCTTTCCTGTTTGTCCTTCTGTGGTATCAGGGAGCTGTCAGAATTTCTTTTTATTTTTCATTTCTCACAAACTTGGAAAAAAGAAGTCTCTTGAAAACTCCAAATAGCCTCATCAGTAATTTTACAACAATTAAAATCAGGTAATATAAGATTTTTTTTTTTAACATTTCAGTGGCCAGAAAGCTTTAGACTAGAGTAAAATAAATCAACTCAACTGAGTGAGAAATTTTAAAATATCCAATTGGCCATTTCATATTGTATAGACCTCCTAACACGATTGATTTACTGACTTGTACACAGGGTTTGTATTTGTTTATTTCCTTCTTCCCCCTTAAAGCCAGCCCTCCCACTAAGGGCAGATGCCTCTGGTACCCATGTCCTCAGTCTCGACCATTTCTGTGCATATTGGCCTGACTTACCGCTGCCAGCATCTCTTCACTTGAGGGCTTTCCTGATCAGCGAGGGCTGTTCCTCCGCGGCTGGTAGCAGACTGGGAATGCCTAAGAATTAATGGTCCTCCTAAGTAGCCCTCATCCAAGATCATGCAAACACCTGAGCCCCCTCTGAGGCATGGGTTCTACACTTTTCCCAGTGTTCTCTAGTGGATTGAGCTCTGGTTGCCCATACCCTTTACTGAATGCCTTCCCTGCTTTGTTCCACTTTCCTACTTCCCTAGGGTGTTTTCTGGGATCACCTACCAAATAAACTATTTAGAAACGAATCTCTGTTTCAGGATTTATTTCTGGGGAAATCCAAACTATGCAGTGTCAGCTGTAGAAGAGCCGGTGATGGGCTACGTTACAGGTTGATTTATGTCCCCCACTCTGCCCCCCAAATATGTTGAGGTCCTAATCTGCAGTACCTAGGAATGAGATCGTCTTGAAGTCTGAACCCCGAGTACTCCAGAATGTGACCTTATTTGGAAATAGGGATGTTGCAGATGTAATTAGTTAAGATGAAGTCATTAAGGTGGGCCCTAATACAATATGACTGGTATCCTTAGAAGAAGAGACACAGAGGGAGAGACACACAGGGAGAAGAACATGTGATGATAGAGGCAAAGTTGGGGTGTTGCAGCTACAAGTCAAAGCACACGAAGGATGGATGTCCACCAGAAGCTACTAAAAGGCAAGGAAGGGGCTTCTCTGGTGGCGGAGTGGTTGAGAGTCCGCCTGCCGATGCAGGGGACACGGGTTCGTGACCCGGTCCAGGAAGATCCCACATGCCACAGAGCGGCTGGACCCGTGAGCCATGGCCACTGAGCCGGTGTGTCTGGAGCCTGTGCTCCGCAATGGGAGAGGCCACAACAGTGAGAGGCCCGCGTACCACAAAAAAAAAAAAAGGCAAGGCAGGACTCTACCTAGAACTCCAGAGGAGCCTGGGCCTGTTGGAAGTCTTGATTTCTGACTTCTAGCCTCCAAAATATAAGAGAACAAATTTCTGTCGTTTAAGCCACCCAGTTAGGTGCTTTGTTATGGCAGCCCTAGGAAACTGAAAGACGTTACAGTAACTATCTCAGGTGTTTTCCAAAGACCATGTTAACTGCTTATTTTCTTACTTAGGGGTTCCTTCTCACCTCCCTGGCACTCCAAGTCCCTCACTTTATACTTTGACTTTAATGACTACTTCTGTTTCTCCCTTAGTTTGATGACATATTCATTTCTGTTCTCTGATTCACTGACCTTGATTTTTAGCTCTGCAGAATACTTTTGAATTAGTGCAGTGGTTATCAAACTTTGGTGTATATCAGAATCTTTTAGCAAACTGGTTAAAACACAGATTGTTGGACCCTCATCCTCAGAGTTTCTGATTCAGTAGGTCTACTTATGGCTGAGAATTTATAATTCTAACATATTCAAGTTCCCAGATGCTGCTAATCTGGGACCACTTTTTGAGAGCCTGATTCCTAGGGAGTTGTCAGAATTTCCCATTCTAAATCATCCTCTGTGGCTCGTCTCCACTCCAAAAGACTGATAGCTCCCCCCACCCCCATTTTCTAATGTCAGAAAAGGATGAGTCCCAATCAGAAAGATGAGGATCTCCAGGCTTTCTGGTGCCAGGGGTCACCAGGAGCTCCTGGATACGACTCACTGCTGATATACATTTTATTATATTTTTAAATTAATTTATTTATTTTTGGCTGCGTTGGGTCTTCGTTGCTGCACACAGACTGTCTCTAGTTGTGGCGAGCGGGGGCTACTCTTTGTTGTGGTGCGCGGGCTTCTCATTGCGGTGGCTTCTCTTGTTGCAGAGCACAGGCTCTAGGCATGCGGGCTTCAGTAGTTGTGGCACACGGGTTCAGTAGTTGTGGCTCATGGGCTCTAGAGCGCAGGCTCAGTAGTTGTGGTGCACAGGCTTAGCTGCTCCGTGGCACGTGGGATCTTCCCAGACCAGGGCTCAAACCCGTGTCCCCTGCATTGGCAGACGGATTCTTAACCACCACGCCACCAGGGAAGTCCTGATATACATTTTAAATGCTGCTGCCAGACTCATATTTCTATAGCACAGAGGAGCCTGTGCTTAATTATAATTCTGCTTAATTATTTTTTTCAGGTTGAAATCCAAACTCCTTAGCATAATACAAAAGATCTATGGTAATCTCATCTAATCCTCCAGCCTCATCTCATTTTTTTGGCCCATGGTGGGAGTAGAGTAGACACGGGGAAACCATACTTATTGGACACCCACTATAGACCAGTATTGTACTAGTTGAATTATGTGTTGCCTCATTCACACAAACCTACAAGGAAGGAATTATTAATTTCCATATTACAGATGAGGAATTAAGGCATAGTCAGCTAGTAACTGACTGAACACAGCTATTCTGCCTCTGACCATCCAAGTCTTGATTCATTCAAATCCAAGTCTATGTGATTCCTAAACCATTTCCAATCTGTGACCTCCTCACTTGGGGTGACCAAACATCCTAGTTTACCTGGGACAGTGCCTCTTTGCTCCTGTTATCCCAGAGTAATTATGAAGAGCACCCCCTTTCACTCACAAAATATCAACCTTGTCTTGTTGGTGAATTACACGGCCTCCTCTGCCTACACTCTAAATCCGGCAAGCTGTTTCTGGAATGCACCATACCTATTCAGCATTCCATTTCTTTCCGTGTGCTGTTCTTTCTGCCTTAAATGTCCTTTCCTTCCCTTGTCTCCTGGGAAAATTATGTCCAGTTTTACGGACTCTGCTCTTCTTCACTGTCTCTGGGTTGTCTCCCCAGTCCTCTAACTACAGGCAAAGGGTTTGATACACTCCTCTGCACTCCTCACACCCCATGCTTACTGTTATTCTGATTTTTTGAGTACTCGGCAATCCTCTCTACCAGCTTGGGAATTCCTTAATATTTGGACCATAACTTAATTCTCTGCATATCCACAGCACCTACAATTTTGCATGGCCCAAAGAGGATGTTTATTAAATATTTGTCGACTGATTGGATAAATAATAAAATCAGAAATATCTAGATATCTGCAGAAATTATTATAAAAGGTAGAAAGAGGCTCTTGCTAAAGGCACAGGCTTATACCAAATAGCCCTGACTCACTTTACCTGGAGGCTGGTTAAGTTCTGAGTGGTTGTTCAGAAGGCCTCTGACCTTGCATCATCAATCATGCCCAGGCAGTTCTACTTGATGGAGTGGCCCTCCTGTTTGGGGCCTGAGACATCGTTCTTGGTTCTCTGGACTACACTCCATTTCTGTCATGTGTCTTGTACTCCATTTAAATATTTTCCTGTCCTCTCTTACTCTGTGATTAGGAGTCAAACTGTCTGAGTTGGAATCTTCACTCCACCATTTCTTAGCTGGGTGACCATTTGAAAACCACTTAAATTTCCTAAGCCTCAGTTTCTTCATCTGAAAATTGGTAAAATTAACAGTGCTTAGCTCAGAGGGTTGTTATAACAAAGAACTAAGTGTTGTTAAGTACTTAACATAGTTGCTGGAACACAGTAAGCATCACAAAATGTTAGCTCTTTTTCTTTTCTTGAATTTTATTTATTTTTTTATACAGCAGGTTCTTATTAGTTGTCGATCTTATACATATTAGTGTATAGATGTCAATCCCAATCTTCCAGTTCATCCCACCACCACCACCACCACCCCGTCCTCCCTCCTGGAGTCCACACGACTGCTCTCCACATCTGTGTCTCTACTTCACCCTGAGAACTGGTCCATCTATACCATTTTTCTAGATTCCACATATCTGCGTTAATATATGATATTTGTTTTTCCCTTTCTGACTTACTTCACTCTATATGACAGTCTCTAGGTCCAGCCACGTCTCTACAAATGACCCAATTTTGTTCCTCTTTATGACTGAGTAATATTCTATTGTATATGTGTACTACATCTTCTTTACCATTCGTCTGTCAATGGGCATTTAGGTTGCTTCCATGACCTGAAAGCACTATTGTAAATAGTGCCGTAATGAACATTGTGGTGTGTCTTTTTTTATATAATTTATTTATTCATTTTTGGCTACATTGGGTCTTCGTTGCTGCACGAGGGCCTTCTCTAGTTGCAGCGAGCGGGGGCTACTCTTTGTTGCGGTCCACAGGCTTCTCATTGTGGTGGCTTCTCTTGTTCCTGAGCAAGGACTCTAGGTGCGTGGGCTTTAGTAGTTGCGCACAGGGGCTCAGTAGTGGCGCGTGGGCTCAGTTGCTCCATGGCATGTGGGACCTTCCTGGACCAAGGATCAAACCCGTGGTCCCCTGCATTGACAGGCAGATTCTTAACCACTGCGCCACCAGGGAAGTCTCCATGTGTCTTTTTGAATTATGGTTTTCTCTGGGTATATGCCCAGTAGTGGGATTGCTGGGTCATATGGTAAATCTATTTTTATTTTTCATTTATTTTTTTTTTTTGCTGTATGCGGGCCTCTCACTGTTGTGGCCTCTCCTGTTGCAGAGCACAGGCTCTGGACGCGCAGGCTCAGCGGCCATGGCTCACGGGCCCAACCGCTCCACAGCATGTGGGATCTTCCCGGACCGGGGCACGGACCTGTGTCCCCTGCATCAGCAGGCGGACTCTAAACCACTGCACAACATTTTTTAAGGAACCTCCATACCGTTCTCCATAGTGGCTGTATCAATTTACATTCCCACCAACAGTGCAAGAGGGTTTCCTTTTCTCCACACCCTCTTCAGTATTTGTTGTTTGTAGATTTTCTGATGATGCCCATTCTAACTGGTGTGAGGTGATACCTCATTGTAGTTTTGATTTGCATTTCTCTAATAATTAGTGATGTTGAGCAGCTTTTCATGTGCTTCTTGGCCATCTGTATGTCATCTTTGGAGAAATGTCTATTTAGGTCTTCTGCCCATTTTTGGATTGGGTTGTTTTTTAATATTGAGCTGCATGTGCTGTTTATATATTTTGGAGATTAATCCTTTGTCCATTGATTCGTTTGGAAATATTTTCTGAGGTTTGTCTTTTCATATTGTTTATAGTTTCCTTTGCTGTGCAAAAGCTTTTAAGTTTCATTAGGTCCCATTTGTTTTCTTTTGTTTTTATTTCCATTTCTCTAGGAGGTGGGTCAAAAAAGATCTTGCTGATCTTTGATTTATGTCAAAGAGTGTTCTTCCTATGTTTTCCTCTAAGAGTTTTACAGTGTCTAGTCTTACATTTAGGTCTTTAATCCATTTTGAGTTTATTTTTGTGTATAGTGTTACGGAGTGTTCTACTTTCACTCTTTTACATGTAGCTGTCCAGTTTTCCCAGCACCACTTATTGAAGAGGCTGTCTTTTCTCCATTGTATATCCTTGCCTCCTTTGTCAGATTCATTGACCATAGGTGCATGGGTTTATCTCTGGGCTTTCTATCCTGTTTCATTGATCTATGTTTCTGTTTTTGTGCCAGTACCATATTGTCTTGATTACTGTAGCTTTGTAGTATAGTATGAAGTCAGGGAATCTGATGCCTCTAGCTCTGTTTCTTTCCCTCAAGATTGCTTTGGCTATTCAGGGTCTTTTGTGTCTCCATACAAATTTTACGATTTTTTGTTCTAATTCTGTAAAAAATGTCACTGGTAATTTGATAGGGATTGCATTAAATCTGTAGATTGCTTTGGGTAGTATAGTCATTTTCACAATATTGATTCTTCCAATCCAAGAACATGGTATATCTCTCCATCTGTTTGTGTCATCTTTGATTTCTTTCATCAGTATCTTATAGTGTTCTGAGTACAGGTCTTTTACCTCCTGAGGTAGGTTTATTCCTAGGTATTTTATTCTTTTTGTTGCAATGGTGAATGGGATTGTTTCCTTAATTTCTCTTTCTGATCTTTCGCTGTTAGTGTATAGGAATGCAAGAGATTTCTGTGCATTAATTTTGTACCCTGCAAATTTACCAAATTCATCCATTAGCTCTAGTAGTTTTCTGGTGGCATCTTTAGGATCTCTATGTATAGTATCATGTCATCTGCAAACAGTGACAGTTTTACTTCTTCTTTTCCAATTTGTTTTCCTTTTATTTCTTTTTAAAATAAATTTATTTATTTATTTTTGGCTACTTTGGTTCTTTGTTGCTGTGCACGGCTTTCTCTAGTTGCAGCAACCGGGGGCTACTCTTTGTTGCGGTACATGTGCTTCTCATTGCGGTGGCTTCTCTTGTTGTGGAGCACGGACTCCAGGCGCATGGGCTCAGTAGTTGTGGCTCACAGGCTCTAGAGCACAGTCTCAGTAGTTGTGGCACACAGGCTTAGTTGCCCTGTGGCATGTGGGATCTTCCCGGACCAGGGCTCAAACCTGTGTCCCCTGCACTGGCAGGCAGATTCTTAACCACTGCGCCACCAGGGAAGCCTCCTTTTATTTCTTTTTCTTCTCTGCTTGCCATAGCTAGAACTTCCAAAACTATGTTGAATAGTAGTGGCAAGAGTGGACATCCTTGTCTTGTTCCTGATCTTAGAGGAAATGCTTTCAGTTTTTCACCATTGAGAATGATGTTTGCTGTGGGTTTGTGGTATATGGCCTTCATTATGTTGAGGTAGGTTCCCTCTATGCCCACTTTCTGGACAGTTTTTATCCTAAATCGGTGTTGAATTTTGTCGAAAGCTTTTTCTGCATTTATTGAGATGATCATATGTTTTTTTCTTCAGTTTGTTAATATGGTGTATCACATTGATTGATTTGCATATATTGAAGAAGCTTGCATCCCTGGGATAAATCCCACTCGGTCACAGTGTATGATCCTTTTAATGTGTTGTTGGATTCTGTTTGCTAGTGTTTTGTTGAGGATTTTTGCATCTATATTCAGCAGTTATATTGGTCTGTAATTTCTTTTTCTGTAGTATCTTTCTCTGGTTTAGGTATCAGGGTGATGGTGTCCTCATAGAATGAGTTTGGGAGTGTTCCTTCCTCAGCAATTTTTTGGAAGAGTTTGAGAAGATAGGTGTTAGCTCTTCTCTAAATGTTTGAAAGAAATCACCTGTGAAGCCACCTGGTCCTGGACTTTTGTTTGTTGGAAGATTTTTAATCACAGTTTCCATTTCAGTGCTTGTGATTCGTCTGTTCATATTTTCTATCTCTTCCTGGTTTAGCCTCAGAAGGTTGTGCATTTCTAAGAATTTGTCCATTTCTTCCAGGTTGTCCATTTTATTGGTATAGAGTTGCTTGTAGTAATGTCTCATGATCTTTTGTATTTCTGCAGTGTCAGTTGTTACTTCTCCTTTTTCATTTCTAATTTTATTATTGATTTGAGTCCTCTCCCTCTTTTTCTTGATGAGTCTGCCTAAAGATTTGTCAATTTTGTTTATCCTCTCAAAGAACGAGCTTTTAGTTTTATTGATCTTTGCTATTGTTTCCTTTGTTTCTATTTCATTTATTTCTGTTCTGATCTTTATGATTTCTTTCCTTCTACTAACTTTGGGTTTTGTTTGTTCTTCTTTCTCTAGTTCCTTTAGGTGTAAGGTTAGATTGTTTATTTGAGATTTTTCTTGTTTCTTGAGGTAGGATTGTACTGCTATAAACTTCCCTCTTAGAACTGCTTTTGCTGCATCCCATAGGTTTTGGATCATCGTGTTTTCATTGTAATTTGTCTCTAGGTATTTTTTGATTTCCTCTTTGGTTTCTTCAGTGATCTCTTGCTTATTTAGTAATGTATTGTTTAGCCTCCACGTGTTTGTGCTTTTTACGTTTCTTTTTCCTGTAACGGATTTCTAACCTCATAGCGTTGTGGTCGGAAAAGATGCTTGATATGATTTCAATTTTCTTAAATTTACTGAGGCTTAATTTGTGACCCAAGGTGTGATCTATCCTGGAGGATGTTCCGTGTGCACTTGAGAAGAAAGTGTTATCTGCTGTTTTTAGATGGAATGTCTTATAAATATCAATTAAATCTATCTGGTCTATTGTCTCATTTAAAGCTTTTGTTTCCTTATTAATTTTCCATTTGGATGATCTGTCCATTGGTGTAAGTGAGGTGTTAAAATCTCCTACTCATATTGTGTTACTGTTGATTTTCTCTTTTATAGCTGTTAGCATTTGCCTTATGTATTGAGGTGCTCCTATGTTGGGTACATATATATAATTGTTATATTTTCTTCTTGGATTGATCCCTTGATCATTATGTAGTGTCCTTCCTTGTCTCTTGTAACATTCTTTATTTTAAAGTCTATTTTATCTGATATGAGGATTGCTACTCCAGCTTTCTTCTGATTTCCTTTTACATGGAAAATCTTTTTCCAACCCCTCACTTTCAGTCTGTATGTGTCCCTAGGTCTGAAGTGGGTCTTTTGTAGATAGTATATATATGGGTCCTGTTTTTCTATCCATTCAGCAAGCCTGTGTCTTTTGGTTGGAGCATTTAATCCATTCACATTTAAGGTAATTATTGATACGTATGTTCCTATACCATTTTCTGAACTGTTTTGGTTTTTTTTTTTTTTTTTTTTGTACGCGGGCCTCTCACTGTTGTGGCCTCTCCCATGGCAGAGCACAGGCTCCAGACACGCAGGCTCAGCGGCCATGGCTCATGGGCCCAGCCGCTCCACGGCATGTGGGAATCTTCCCAGACCGGGGCACGAACCCGTGTCCCCTGCATCGGCAGGCAGACTCTCAACCACTGCACCACCAGGGAAGCCCCTTAGGTTTGTTTTTGTAGCTCCTTTTCTTCTCTTGTGTTTCCCACTTAGAGAAGTTTCTTTAACATTTGTTGTAGAGCAAATTTGGTGGTACTGAATTCTCTTAGTTTTTGCTTGTCTCTAAAGCTTTTGATTTCTCCATTGAATCTGAATGAGATCCTTGCCAGGTAGAGGATCTTGGTTGTAGGTTCTTCCCTTTCATCACTTTAAATATATCTTGACACTCCTTTCTGGCCTGTAGCGTTTCTGCTGAGAAATCAGCTGCTAACCTTATGGGAGTTCGCTTGTATGTCATTTTTCCCTTGTTGCTTTTAATAATTTTTCTTTGTCTTTAATTTTTGTCAGTTTGATAACTATGTGTCTCAGCATGTTTCTCCTTGGGCTTATCCTGCCTGGGACACTCTGTGCTTTCTGGACTTGGGTGGCTATTTCCTTTCCCATGTTAGGTAAGGTTTTGACTATAATCTCTTCAAATATTTTCTCGGTCCTTTCTCTCTCTCTTCTCCTTCTGGGACCCCTATAATGCAAATGTTGCTGCGTTTAATGTTGTCCCAGAGGTCTCTTAGGCTGTCGTCATTTTTTGTCATTCTTTTCTTTTTATTCTGTTCCATGGCAGTGAATTCCACCATTCTGTCTTGCAGGTCACTTATCCGTTCTTCTGCCTCAGTTCTTCTGCTATTGATTCCTTCTAATGTATTTTTCATTTCAGTTATTGTATTGTTCATCTCTGTTCTTTAATTTTTCTAGGTGTTTGTCCTTTAATTCTTCTAGGTCTTTGTTAAACAGTTCTTGCATCTTCTCAATCTTTGCTTCCATTCTTTTTCCAGGGTCCTGGATCATCTTCACTATCATTCTGAATTCTTTTTTCTAGAAGGTTACCTACCTCCACTTCATCTAGTTGTTTTTCTGGGGTTTTATCTTGTTTCTTCATCTGGCACATAGTCCTATGCCTTTTCATTTTGTCTCTGTGAGAATGTGGTTTTCTTTCCCCAGGCTGCAGGATTGTAGTTCGTCTTGCTTCTGCTGTCTGCCCTCTAGTGGTTGAGGCTATCTAAGAGGCTTGTGCAAGCTTCCTGATGGGAGGGACTGGTGGTGGGTAGAGCTAGGTGCTGCTCTGGTGGGCAGATATCAGTAAAACTTTAATCGGCTTGTCAGCTGATGGGTGGGGCTGAGTTCCCTCCCTGTTGGTTTGGGCTGAGGTGACCCAGCTCTGGAGGCTACAGGCTCTTTGGTGGGGCTAACGGTGGACTCCGGGAGGGCTCACAACAATGAGCACTTCCCAGAACTTCCACTGCCTGTGTCCCCATCCCTGCAGTGAGCCACAGCCACCCCCTGCCTCTTCAGGAGACCCTTCAACACTAGCGGGTAGGTTTGGTTCAGTCTCCTATGGGGTCACTGCTCCCTCCCTCTGGGTCCCGATGTGCACACTACTTTGTGTGTGCCCTCCAAGAGTGAAGTCTCTGTTTCTCCCGGTACTGTCGAAGTCCTGCAATCAAATCTCACTAGGCTTCAAAGTCCGATTCTCTGGGAATTCCTCCTCCTGTTGCTGGACCCCCAGGCTGGGAAGCCTCATGTGGGGCTCATAACCTTCACTCCAGAGGGTGGACTTCTGTGGTATAATTGTTCTCCAGTTTGTGAATCACCCACCCACTGGTTATGGGATTTGATTTTATTGTGATTGCGCCCCTCCTACCATCTCACTGTGGCCTCTCCTTTGTCTTTGGATGTGGGGTATCTTTTCTGGTGAGTTCCAGTGTCTTCCTGTCAATGATTGATCAGCAGTTGTGATTCTGGTGCTCTCGCAAGGGGGAGTGAGCACACGACCCTCTACTTCGCCATCTTGAACCAATCTCTAAATATTAGTCCTTGTTTTTAGTAATAGTATGATTATTCCTTCTGCTATGCTTTCCTATCAGACTGGAAACATTGTTTTCTACAGTGATCTATTTTTTCATCTTTGTCCTTCAGGACTTAATATTAATTTTAGATGTCTCAATATATGTTGTGTTCCCTAGATAAGCCCTACAAATTGTACGTCACCGTAGATATTCCACCACAACTCTGGGCTCCTAGTCCCTCCTTGCCTGACACTAGCACTGTTCCCTAGAAGCTTTTAAAATAAACCTCTGTGCAACTGGCTTACCAGATTAACTGTCTTTGTGTGCTTCCCCTAGAAAGCAGAGCCTGAGGCAGAGATTAAAGTGCTCACACTAGGGACTACAAGGCCAGGGTGATGAAGAGGAGGAGAGAGGGAGAAGTGAGGCAATACAAAAATGTGGAGTAATGCAAATCATTATCGTGATGGTCACCGCTTCATACTGAGCTCCAAGGAGATCCACAGTTCACTGGACAGGCCTGTTTGCTCAGCATGAAGGACTTTCTCCTAAGAGGTTGCAAGGAGAAGCTCACCTATTCCATCCATGGAGGGAAGAAAGGAGACGAGATTCACCTGCTGATCCCTCCCAGCTCTCATTTCCTGTCATGATTCGCCACACAATGAGACGTCTTCCCAGAGCTTCCAAGTTGCATTATCAGGCCCCTTGGTAACCACTCCAAAAGCCAGATCCCATGCCTACAATATGGCATGTCACTGAATCCAAAGTAGAAAGATGACTTGGTGTGAGTAGGTGCCCCCAAGAGAAAGAAGGAGGAAGGTCATCTAGGGAGCCACCTGAGAAGCTGTAAGAGAATTGTGTACATTGCCCTAATTCTCTAGTTGGCTGTGTAAAAGGCTGGACTGATGCTCTCTGCATCAAAACCCATGACCTAGGCTATCTTCTAGTATTCTCCAGTCTTCTACTCTAACCAAATAAATTATATGCTTGTTAAGAATCTGTTATGTTTATTCCTAAATTTTTCTGCCATTTGTACTTGTTATAAAATCACACAATTTAATTAAATACCACATAAGCTGATAAAATATGAATGTAAAAAGAATGAGAGGTGTTTGTATGAACACTAAGGAGAGTGTTTTGGAAAGACTTAATAAAGGTCAGTCTCTATAAAAAGTGCTCTCAGAGTAGGTTTATTAAGGGAGACAACTGTAGAATATTTGCAAGGGGCAACACAAAAAGCCAGAAGAAACTGCACTCAGATTGCATCACCCGTGACTTTACATTCTTGCTCCAAGGAAAATCATATATAAAGCATGATCTATGTGGTAATGCACAAAAGACAATATGGAACTCCAGTCAGCAATTCATAACCAAAGAAAAGCCCTTGGCTAATAACAAATAAAATACTGGTTATTTTATATATACCTACTTATTATAAATTTTAAAAAATTTTAGAGTAATATATACACTATGTTTTAAGATTCTTTACTTTACCAGCATTTTTGATTTACCAACGCAGATAGGATGGTCTTGGTTATGCTGTGGTAACAAACAATTCCCAAGCCTGAACAACATATGTTATTTCTTGTTCACTCTAAGTCTTCAGCTCCTGGAAGCCTGTCCACAGATGACAGCCCGAAGCACTTACCATATGAAGCATGTGCCCTCCTAGAAAAACACGAAAGAGGAAGAGAAAACCTAAGAAGTCCTGCACAGGCTCTTTAATGCCACCTGGAAGAGGTGCTCTTTACTGCTGTATCTTAGCCAAAGAAAGCCACGTGGCTGCACCTACATTCAAAGAGGTGGGAAAGGCTAGTCTTCCCAGGTGCCAGAAGGCAAGGAGAGCTGGAAATACTGGTGAGCAGCAGTGATGTTCACAATGCCAGCCTACTGCTATACCTAGCGTACGGGATAGGAGGACAGCTCCTCGACTAAGTGAAGGAGCTTGAGGCAGAGAAATAGAACAGTTTTTCCTTAAATATTAAAATAAATATTTAATTAGATAGATTGATTATAGTGACTATATTTGATAGGTTAGTGACTATACTTTCAAGACTGTTCTTTATTTCTGAGAGCTCATAACCAAATAAAGCAATTCCAGAGAAGGCTTTTAAATAATACTTAAATCATGAACTTCCAAAAGGTTAATTCAGCCCACATAATTTATTCTGTCATCAAAATGTAAAATACCTTCTCCTAATCATGCATTCTGCTTTTGTAGAAAAAAAAGAGAATACTGACACATTAAAACCCTTATACTAAAAAACATCCATTTATTCACAATTGACTGCCAATATGATAGAGTCTTTAAGTGACTGCTATTCAGAAAGTTCAACTAGAAAATATTTGGGATTTGAAAAATGATTCAAAAAATATCCAATAATATTCTTTGACATTTGTCTCTGCTTATTCTCCTACTTCTTCTTCTTTACTAACTCCAGTTTTCAATGTCCATTGTTAACTTAAACTTTTTTAAACTAAATAACTTTTGAACTCCAAAAGGGGTGTCTATTTAACCCACTTTATATTTTTAGCTGTATTTTAACTTTTATGCTACTCTCTGCTAGATTTTGTTTCTTTTATTTGCTTATAAACTAGCTCTTTGGCAAATGAAATATTTATTGAATGTGTGTCTCATATCTTAGCTTGTGTCCATACATGTTCTACAAATGAATAGAATTTTTCGTGTGCATTCATTTATCTGTCTACTCCGTATACCCTATCCCAGGCCAATTTCATTGATCTAAGCCTGCTTACAATAAACAACAGCTCTAATCCGACAACTGGACAACTGCGTCACTGGGGAATGAGAAGGGGGTGTCCTTTGTTGGCCTCTATACTCTCAGTATAATGACTTGCTTTCCTAATGAATGGCTTCTTCATTAGAAGTAAATACCTCCAAATACCAATAATACCTCCAAATTTTGATTCTGTCTTTAGAAAAGGTGATACATTGTGCTTTTAATTTTTCAGATTTCCATGACTAATTGGTATAGTTTTCAATCTGCCTATGATACGTACTGAGTCACTAGTGAAAAGTTATATTACAAACTATTATGGTATAAAAATGTCAATTTGGGGAGGTGTTGAGGTGAGGTCTGTTTAGAGAACAAAAGCTGGATCAACCACCTTTCCTTGTCCTTTAGTCTAAGCAGCTGCCAAGTGTGGTAAGGACTTTGCAGGGATGGGGAGGGAGAAGGTGTGGTTGGAAAGCACTCCCCTGGTGATTCTGATAGGCCCCTCCCACTTCACACACACACACACTCACACACACACACACACACACACACACACACACACACACACACACACACTGAGCCCCAGCTAAGGACCTGTGGACTGGAGGGCAAATCACAGTACTTGGGGAGAACTCTGCTCTACTACTTACTAAGTCTACCATAACCTGAAGCAATTGCCTAACTCCCGGCCTCAGTTTCCTTGTCTGATAAACCATGTATCTCCTAGTGTAATTTTGAAGGTTAAATAAGATAATAACCATAAAGAGTCTTAATGTTGTATATACTCACAAACTGGTTTGACACCTCATATTGAAGTCAGTGTAACAAGTTATGATCAATACCTTTGAAAATAATAATCAGCAATTAAGTTCAATACTTAAAATAACAAGAACAAAATTCCTACTGTGTTTAGAATTTAGACTCCTAAGTCTACTACTTAATTTCCATTAAGCTGAATTTTTTTATCTTTTGTGTGAATGTTCCTTAAAATTATAGAAAAGTCGTTTATGAACTATGTGTCACTACCCATTGGTGGGCAATGAAATAAACAAAGTAGCTTGTAACTAGCATTTTTAAATGAAATAAATAGATATGATAGAATAGAAACCATCAGAACACATCGCATGGTTTCTTAACAAGAACTGTGTACGTTGCAATAAATGCATCATGATGTAAAATATATTTCTTACTAAATATTTATTAAGTTTGTAAAATACTCTTCTAGAACAAACCCAAGTGAAATCTTGTATGTTTTTCTACTGTCTGATTTTATATCATCACCTTGTTCATTAAGAATAATAAAATATAAAATGTTTTCACTATTGTTCAAGCCAAGTTTTTCTTTAGTAACTGTTGTATCATTATATATCTTTTAGAATGATCTTTATGTGGCTGGTATCTCAAATAAAGTGAGTCTACATGACGGAGGACAAGCAGCAATCCACACACACCCCTCCCCCCAAGTTTCTGCTGCTTGGAGGAAGTTCGGTGGTGCTACAAGGGCAGTGCCACCCACTGAGCAAATTAGAGGCATCCAATTAGAGGCACACCCTTCAAAGGAGGGACCTGTCCCATGTAAATGGCTTTTAAATGCTTCTATCTCTCATCAAGCACAGAATACAGCACCAGAGGAGAGACAACAGCTGTCACAAAGACCAGAGGCACAGAGATTACGAGCAGCTGAGTCCTGAGACAATAAAACCTTCCTGGTTTGCCTGCCCATTTAGGACGAGGTCACTCAACCAGGGTCCAGCAGAGAACACTGCCCTGAAAGACAGAGAAGCAGAGACAGATCACAGGGTCCGTGTATAACCTTTATAGATCATTTACATTATTGTTCAGAGTCAACCATACATAGTGCTCATTCCAGAGTTTAGTCATTCTCAAGAAATCAAAAAATGCCATTTTTTGTTAAGAATCTCCCCATGTAGAGGAATTGGGTTATCTGCACTGATTAAATCAGAATTCTGATGCCCACTGTGGACTGACACAGGTTAGTAGCCCCCTTTCAAATTCTGCCTCAATGAAGCTGATGTGTGTGTGTGTAGCCGTTCTCCCCACCGGGCACGCGTATGAAGGGGCCACCAGACAAGAAGCCTTTCTGGTTCATCACTGCACGGCAGGATGCCGTGGACCACGTCTCAGGCTGTGACTTCCACGAAGCCCGTGACAAATTTAATATGCTATTACTCGCATTTTCTGCACTAGGATTCCATTTGGTAACATCACTGGATTCAGCTGAAGTTGAAATTTGTGTGACATTTTTGCAGGTGTTGCTTTTCACCAAAAACGTTATTTTACATAGTTTAGCCATAGTGCAGTGCTTTAGGTCTAGAAGTAAAGCTTGGGAAATCTAATGAGGTTGAAGAGAAAAGTGAAAGTTAACGGCCTCGGCTTTAACAAAGGCTCATCCTCCCTTAGGCTCTGAAGAGTCAGTAACTGAGTTCAGTAACTGAAAATTAAATTAGAAGAAAATGCCACCTCTGCAGCTCCCGCTGTCTTTAGCATTAATGGTAATAAAGAATAGGGTGGGAGCCATCGAGAAGCTCTCAGAGCCATACTTTCAGGCATGGAAATCTGCTCCTACACCATGTTATAAACTTCCATTGGGTAGTATTTTCCCTCCTCTCCTCCTTTTCCCTCATAGCCATATCCTTGTAGTGTATTTCCTCTTCTCTTACTCTGTTAGTTTTGTCCGGTTAGCCTTAATTTCCATGTTCCTGTCTCCCCCACTTCCTCATTTCTTTCCTCGACAATTTGGTTGTTTTTCCTCCACTCCTATATTTATATCTTTACAATGAGAGTTCAACAAATGTCAAGGTTTTTGTGCTTTGCCCTATTCAGAACCTGAGACAAAACAGCGAAAGATTCTCCAGTGCTAGGAAAGCACAAGGCTTTTGCCTTTATCTGGTCATATCAAATGAACAGGAACCACTCTCTCAGGATGGTATTATCAGGTTAAGTGATAAGGGTGAACAGGAAGAACTCAGGAGCAGTGGCCCACATTTTTTAAAAAGGCAGGGGCAGGAGCAAGGGAAGAAAAACAAATTAGATCTTATCAGGATCCTTCCCATTCTTCAAAGAAGCATCTCTAAAAAACAATCAAGCAAGTTGTGAATTTGGCTAAAAATCAGCGATGCTTTAATATAAGATAGTACTGCCACTCCTTAACTTCTAAACAAATAACTAAAGAACCTAACTATATTATATAGCTATAAAGAAATAAAGGCTATTTTATCATAATTTGATTATGCTACAAAGCACTATGCATAGCAATTCCTGGATCTAATTTTAGTTGTAATAATCTCTTGCCCTGTTATGTAAATGGGAAAAGACTTTTTACAGGCTTCAGACAGAGATAAGCTTAGGATGGAAAGCATGCAAAAGCCGTGGTTCAATTACTCTAAAGTGATCTGCATCATATGTCACAGTACATCTTTCTGCCTTTGCACAAAAGCTAGGATCTGCTGCAAATTAACCATCTTTTTCTAAATGCTTACAAATGCCCTCTGAGAGTTTACTGATTCAAATTCAACCTGAGTCCCACAACTACAAAATAATAGGGGGCATTTAAAAATTTCTCAAAATATTTCCTTCTTCCATAACTTTCCCCCAATTTTCGCCCTTCTGTTTCAAAACAAGACATGTTGAACTTCTCACCAAGCACACATTAGCTCTTGCTTCCAGTTCTTGTGGTCCCACCCACTGTGCAAAAGGACTAACCACCAGGACTGTCCCATTCCACCTAAGTCTGTTAATGTTACAGAGGTGCACGTTCCGGCCTGACCCCTGAGCAGACATAATTCTGACCCAAAACCTCACATCTTGGAATGCAAAAGGGGAGAGAGAGACCTATTCCCCAGGGCTCTTTAGTTGCTGTTTGAAATGCAATTTATAATAGTCCAAAAACTAGCTCTCCCCAGGAGGGGCAGGCCTTCAGGTACAGCTGGGGCCACCCACTGGAATAACCAGCCTCCCCTCTTCACTGACCTTTTTCCTTCATCTCTCTACAGGGCAGCTTTATTTGCTCCTACTGCAGACTCTTCCCCACACTCTGGAAGACATGGTGCACACCACTATCAACCCACCTCCCAGGGCTTCACCATGTTGGAAGGAATGGCCTTTGGCCTTAGATGCAGGCATAAGATGTCCTGGGAGAGGACCTTCCTTGGCCCTGCTTAAGTCAGATGCTCCCTCCTCATGGGGCCTCCTCCCATACCACCCACCATGGCAGGAGGGAGCATACTGCAACATATTTCCACTCTGCATGGGCTGTGGCTTTCTCAGTTTGCCTGAAGGCGGGAAGGGAAGAAAAACAACTAAGAGTTAGATATTGACACTTGATGCCAAGCACATTTTTTTCAACCTTTTCCCCTTCGATTTATTGATCTTTCTGTTATTTTATTTTATTTTGGCAGTGCTGCGCGCGGCATGTGGGATCTTAGTTCCCCGACCAGAGATCGAAGCCACGTCCCCTGCAGGGGAAGTGTGGAGTCCTAACCACTGGACTGCCAGGGAAGTCCCCTCTTCAATTTAAAAATAACTGTTATTTCCAAAACTGTCCCTTTACTCCAGGATTCTGTTCCTTTTGTTGTTCACAGGGGAAAAAATATTTGTCTATACGTAGCTTTTTCAACACTGACTCTTTTATTTTGCGGTACGGGGGCCTCTCACTGTTGTGGCCTCTCCACTTGCGGAGCACAGGCTCCAGACGCACCGGCTCAGCAGCCATGGCTCACGGGCCCAGCCGCTCCGCGGCATGTGGGACCTTCCCGGACCGGGGCACGAACCCGTGTCCCTGCATCGGCAGGCGCACTCTCAACCACTGTGCCACCAGCGAAGCCCTCAACACTGACTTTTATTGAGCAAGAGATTAAATATTTTTAGAGAGTGGCCAGGCTGGGACATGAGGCCTACTGCTGATTAATTTAAATCAGAACTGTGATATGCAAGCAATACATGAGAGAACATAGAATGCCTACTGTTTTATTCTCTGACTTTCTATATCTGTTCCTTCTTGAAGAGCTCTCCTCACCCAGAACTCCCTGCCCATTCCACTGTCATCTCAAGAAGTATAATAATTGTAAATAGCAAACCCTTTGCTAAACTCTCTGTGGTGTTTTTTTTCCTCTCATTTCTTTATAAATATTGGAATTAATCACAAACTTCATCCCCAAATATGAAGTTCTATATGATTTTTTGGAATATAAAAAGAGAAGTTACTATTTCAACCCAAATTATAGTATGTTTTTTTCCTCCACCCCCAAAAAAAGTTTTCTTGCACTTTTACAAGCTTTTTTTCCTGCAAATGCATTGCCGTTACAAGCTGAGTTGTCAGCTAAGGAAGCACGAGCTTTAAGTCACATCTTGATTAGGTCACCTACTGGCTGTGTGGCATGGATTAGGTCACTTAGTGCTTCTGGGCCCAAATTTTTTCGTCTATGCCATAAAATAATAAAATATGCAGAGATACTTAGTAAACTGTAAAGTGATATACAAAAATAAGGTAAAATAAGGTATTGTATCAGTCAGGATTCAACCAGGAAAGATTCAACCCGAATATAGATGAATTTTATACTTTTGTATATATTTATACAAGTATATACATCCGTATACATTTATACATATATATACATCCCCAAATCAATATCTATACATATATACATGCACGTATGTGTTTGTGTGTGTGTGTATTTATTACAGGGGACTCCTGGCTAAGTAGTCTCTGCCAGGCAGTAACCATGTCACACGTTGGAGCCCAAAGTGCACAGGGAGGCAGGAGTGAAGATCACAGACAGGCTGGAACCCAGAAAGAGTAGACTGAAACATGTCTATTCTTCTTGCCTCTGATGTTGGTGACAAGGGTATTCTGCAGAATCAGGGGCCCCTCACCATAGAGCTGAACACTGACACCTGTTTTGGGGAGTCAGAAACCTGTTTCAGGGGAGAGGGAGGGCAATCGTAGGCCCACCTGGTGCTTCATTCCAAGGACGGAAATGTAGACTGTTTTACAGTTTTCCTTCCTATCTGCTACCTGGAGCCTCCACATCTCAGGATGGCCTATTCCCTCTTTAGAGGACTTGTGCCTGATTAGGTCAGGACCACCCAGGCTATTCTCCCTTTTGATTAACTCAATCAACTGATTTGGGACTTTAATTACATCTAAAAGTCTCCTTCACTGAAGCACCTAAACTAGTACTTGCCCAAATACCTGGGGGAAGGTGTGTCTGTGCTACAAAATGGCTGCTGTCTCCCTTCCGCTCTGCAGCTCTTATGAGAGAATCTCTCTTGAAACCCACCTGACCAGAAGCAAATTAAAGAGGGAATTCTGGGCAAGGCAGTTCAACAGAGATGACACATCTCAAAGCCATCCAATGAACAGTAAAAATAATTTGTAAAAAAAATAAAAGAATAATTTCTATCCTAAGTGCCAATCAAAACTACAATGAGGCACCACCTCACAATAGTCAGAATGGCCATCATTAAAAAGTCTACAAATAACAAATGCTAAAGAGGATGTGGAGAAAAGGGAACCCTCCTACACCATTGGTGCAGCCACTGTAAATTATAAATTGGTGCAGCCAATTTTTAAGGCTCCTTAAAAAACTAAAAATAGAATTGCTACGTCATCCAGCAATCCCACTTATATATCCAGACAAAACTGTAATTCAAAAAGATACACACACCTCTATGTTCATAGCAGCAGCACTATTTACAATAGCCAAGACATGGAAACAACCCAGATGTCCATCAACAGACGATTGGTTTAAGAAGATGTGGTATATATGTATACAATGGAATATTACTCAGCCATAAAAGAGAGTGAAATAATGCCATTTACAGCTACATGGATGGACCCAGAGATTATCATAATAAGTGAAGTAAGTCAGAGAAAGACAAATACCACGTAATATCACTTATATGTGGAATCTAAAATATGACAAAATGAACCTATGAAACAGACTCACAGAGATAGAAAACAAACTTGTGGTTGCCAAGGGGGAGAGGGTCAGGGGAGGGTTGGAGTGTGAGTTTGGGTTAGCAGATGCAAACTAGTATATATAGAATGGATAAACAACAAGGAAACTATATTCGATATCCTGTAATAAACCATAATGGAAAAGAATATGAAAAAGAAAATAATATCTATGTATGTATAACTGAATCACTTTGCTGTACACCTGAAACTAGCACAACATTGTAAATCAACTATACCTCAGTTTAAAAAAAAAAAGGAATACTTTCTATCCTAGAAGACAAATAGAAGCAGTCTACTACACAAATGCCAAAGACAGCCCAGGGGGTCTTTCTCTCTTCCTGTTCTGCCCTCTTCCCCTGCCCACCCCAGACCCTATCTAATGCCTCCTTTATTCCTGACAACAGCACCTCTCTGTGGTTACTTGGTCCTGAGTGGGAGTATGCACATCAAGGGGACCTGCTCTTTCTTGCCCTACTCCCGGCCTATCCTGAGCTCTACATACGAAATGCAGTCGGCCAGTGATGCCCTAGTTTGAACATCAAACAGCGTCCCCACGTCACTATGTTTGCTCTCCTTTTGGACAAAGGATGCTTTTCTTCCTCCCTTAGAAGTCAGCCTGGGCCCTTCTCCTACACTCTTGCAGTGCTTTGCTCACCTTAAGCTTGGCTGAGGAACAGGTTCAATGAGTATTTTTAAACACATTCTCTCCTCCACTGTTTCTTTCTTCACTCTTCTGATGTGTACAGAATATACAAGTCAAAGCACAGTAAGGATGGGGCTATTTGAGGAATTTATTTTCAATGCAGTCACAAAATAAACTCCTTACCTAGACTTTCTGGTATTTCTTGATCATTCATCATTACTAGAGGAAGAAACTTTTGACACTATAGGTTCCCAGCATCCTGACTAAAATGCAGTTTGATTTGTTGTCCATGACCTCTCTAGTATTAAGGGTCATTCTCACAAGCTATAGCTTCAAGCCTTTGCCAAACAGCTCTCATACCTGTACCTGAGGAGACAGCAGAGGCCACATTTAGTCGTCCCTCTGCATGGAGTCAACTCTCCTGCCAGCCCTGCCATGATGTTGCTTCTACTTTCCATAATGAGTTCTTATTTTGTCCATAGTGGCCAAGACTCTGCCACACAGCCCTATCCTAGTATCCTGGGTCTCCATACTAATTTTCTCCTTTACTCTCTGCTTCAATCCTGGTACATAAAAAGCGAGCACTTCAATAGCCAGGCCTTCCAAGAGTTGTCAACTGCCTCTAAATGCCAGTTGGTGTGACTGAGTGTCCATTACTTATGGCTGGATCTCCTGGAAGAAGCCTTCATTATATCTGCCTGCATCACTCCTTCTTTGCCACCTGCAGTCATAAAACAGCCCTTGTCCGCTCCCTCCCCAGTGTCCTAATCTAGTCACCTGCTGACATGTACATTGCTAGCCTACTTGTGGGCCAGTCTTACACTGACTGCCTAACTGTCCCAAACACCTCTGAACATCTACCGCCAGCACTTCTCCAGGGAGCTCACCCTGAGGGCCTGTTTGGATTCTCAGTTCTGAGCCCTACCAGGCAGGTCCATTTTACCACTGAGTTGTGGCTGATAACTATGAACATGTGATTTTTTTCAGAGATGCAAAAATTCTTCAGAAACCAAAGTATACCAAGAATAAATTTCACAAAATATTTATGTTTCTATGTTGGCAAAATAATTCAATACAGATCTCATGAAAACCTTAACAAAGCAATTACAGGTGTTGATTAGAATATAGTTTATAGCTAGTAGAAAGGGCTTTCTTTCCCTCCCTTCCTTCCTTCCTTCCCTCCCTCCCTTCTTTCTTTCCTTTTCTCTTTTTCTCTCTTCCTTCCTTCCTCCCTCCCTCCCTCTCTCTCTCTTTTCCTTTCTCCAAAACATACAGTTCTGAGCACAGGGAATACAAGATGTATTTATATATCTATAATATACATGCACAAACACATGTTACTGGCTCTTTGAGTTTTCACATCAGAGACATTGAGACAAATAAAAAACAAATAATCACATCTCATGACAAGAGCCTACAGAAATGAAAGTGCTTGATTTTGTCTAGAAATGTTGGGGGAGACATTTTAAGAAAACAAAGTTGAGTTGACTCTTGAAGAATGGTTAGGATGAGTTTAGTAGACAAATAGGTGAGAAAGGACTTTCCAGGTAAATGAATAGAAGGACAGAGACATAAAGAAGAACGCGGTACATTTAGGGAACTGCAAGGAGTTCCATATTGCTAGCACTCAGGGTTGATCCAGTAGCAGCTATAAGCAATGAGCCTGAAAAGGTAGACAGGTCTGAAATCATAACGTTCCTTGTAAGTAATGCTATGAAGTCAGGACTTTATCCTGCAGTTGATGAGGAGTTATGGGAGGATTTTAAGCAGTTGAGTGATGCGAATTTGTTTTATATTGAATGGGTGGCTATATAGAAGAGGGAAAGAGGAACAGATAGGAAATTTCTGGAAAAGTTCAAACAAAAAGTTTTGAAAGCCTAAAATAAGGTGATTGATAAGGAAACAGGCAGGTATAACAGAAATGGAGATGTACAGCTCAGAACCTCTTTAAGGATGAAGTCTTTGACATTTCTATACAATGTGGGACAACTCGGAAGCCATTTTGGTTCCCAAGATCCTTGTGGCTGAGGTTATAGGGCCTGCATCACAGCTCAACTTTCCCCTCTGCCCAATCCTACTTCCTTCCCTTCTGTTCCACAGATGCTGATTCAAAGTAGAATCTGCATCCCAGAGAACCCAACTTGTAGGAGAGGAGGAGTCAAGATGGGGGTAGAAGCAATTAAACTTAGAGGACAGTTAGATGTGGAGTTGAAAGATAGGAAGGAATTTGAGGACTCCAAGAGTTCAGGTTGATGCTGGGTGATATATGGTACAGCCAACTCAAGTGGGTCACATCCAAAGATAATAGAAGAATGGGTTCTGGTCAAAGTTCCTATGGGACATTTTTGTAAAAGCTATGCACTATGCATTTGGCTAGCAGAGCATGGGTAGGGACAGGGTAGAGAGAAGAACTTTGCTATCCATAGAACATAAGTAGTAGCTATAGGTGCAGATGCATATGAGAAGATGAATGTGCAGAGTAAGGTAAAAAAATGAGGGAAGACAGATTTCTAAATGGGTCCGAATCCTTCAGTCATTTCAGCTACAATCTCAGTCTCCAAGCCACTATGTAATGATGGCTCTTCGTCTTTTTCTTGGTGATATTCTTATTTGAGGTGACCACCTTTACTGGAATGTAAAGTCGTTAAAGAATTGATTTTGTTCATCTTTTTAGCCCAAAATAACTTAAATGAAGTAGGGGCTCAATACTGAATGGGATATGGTATAAATATCAAAATGGAGCAAGTCCCAAATGTAGATTGGAGTCTTCAATTATTTATAGGCTGAAGATGGTTGCTCTGAAAATTTCCAAGCCTGTGCAACACACATTTTACTGATTAATCTGTTTTAGAATTTCTTATATCCCAAGATCAGGTAATGGTAGAATTTTGGGTCAGATTTCTGCTTGGTGTCCAAAGACTGCCTTTATTTTGTGCTGGCTCATTAGAAAGTCTTCTTTTCATTTTGTGTATGTCTTCCAGTTCAGTCATCAGCATACAGCAGTCCCAAATGACTCTCTCAAGAACTTTTAAGGATCCTCACAGCCAGAAGAACCTCTCAGAGGATCAGAAACAGCTAGTAGCAGCGTACGGATTCCTTACTACATCCTTACACATGAATAAAATAAGCTAGACCTATTATGCAGCTGTTTTCTCTCCACTGGTGACTGGGAACTGATCTAAAAAGAATTCATGCACACCCAACACTCCACCTTGTATAACCTTCTCTCGGCAGCCGAATTCAAGTCATAGCAACGATGACATACCTTTGCTCCAAATACCCTTGCAAACCCAGGACTATGCAGTGGTCAAAATTAGAATGAGGCCAATCCACAACATCCCTGACAAGTACTGTGCCCGAGCAATTCAATATCTAGACTGGTTGTTTCAGTCAGGAGATTAACTGGCTTATCTCAACCCCAAGGGCAATCTTTGGCTCACGTCCAGGAAGTTGGCAGTTTTCAGGTTAGCCCCTGGCTGATCAAGCCATCCATCAGCTGCTTGCCTAATCCCAGCATCATATACAGAATTACAGAATGGGATTTTTTGCCACACGATTTGTAGTTTGAGCTGGTTATTTTTTCAAGGTTTAGCATGCCATCTTAAAAAGAAAATTTTTTCCCAAAAAAATATTGGTTGGAAATTTCATAAAAATTGTGTGCCCTTTGGTAACATCACAGTAATTCTTTAGTTAGACAGAAAAATATATATTTTTAATTGATAGTAAAATATATAATTAATATATTGACTTAATATTATTTGATGATTATTTGTTGTTGATTATTATATTGACAATAATCAACAAAATCTTAACTAAATGTTTATATATAATAATTGTGTCTATGTGTTACATCTTCTGGATATGACCTTAGGGACAGTGCTTACAAAAAACTAACTGATTCTAGAAAACCAAAATATGTCCCTATTCCTTCATTATTTACAGCATTTTTCTTCAAGATCATTTTCTTAATGAGTTTTCTTAAATGGGCCACAGTGATTTCAAAAATGGTTGAGCCTTGTCAGTTTTGAGAACCAGTATAGTGCAATGGAACGAGTGTGAGAAGCAGAGTTTAACTCAGACTCAGTTGAACTTGTGCAAATACGGATCCACTCTGGGCTTCAGTTTCTTCCTTATAAAAGGTGGTGGAGTCAGTGAGGACTTCCTGGAGAGGAGCCCTGAGCTCTTGCCCTCCGGTTCTAAACATTCCATCCTCTCAGGGGAGTGGGGAGGAGAATACAGACCAAGGCAGAGGTAGCTAAAGAAGGTGATGGGAAATTTCAAGTAAATAAAGATTAAGATGGATATACTTCATACACCCATTGTTTTGGGTGCTGGAAAATCAGAAATTTCAGAAAAAAAAGTAAAAATTCTTACTTTTACTTCTTTTACTCTTATTTTCATTGTGCCAAATATTTGCATGTTTGAAAACATCAAAGAGATACTTTTAAAACATGCATTTAACCTGAATGTTTGTGTTCTATAAACAAAGCTATTAAATCAAAAGGTCAGTGCTGAATAAAGCTGCTACTTTGATGATTATTCATTACAGTTAATACGTTTGACCCCTTACTCTTTGCCAGGTATTGTGTAAGAGCTTACTTATTTTGTTTAATATGCCCAACAAGCATTAGTTTATTAATGCTACCTATGTGATAGATATTATTCATATCCCTGTTTTATAACAAAAAGAATCTGGAACTTAGAGAGTCTAAATAACTTGCCCACAGTCACTCAGTTGCAGATGAGAAATTCTATCCTAAGTTTGTCCAGCTCCAAAGTACATACAGGATCTTAACCATGGTATTCAATATATTACTGATACTCAATATTACTAAATTCAAAAATTTATAAAATTATACACAATGTTTCTTTTTAAAAACAATGAAACCTATAAAACATTCATCAAATTGTAATGCTACTTTATGGGACTTTTATTGGGGCTAGCTAAGGGGCTTTATAGACTCAAAAACTAGAAACTGACTACTGCAATTAGTTGTTCAAAATAAAAGCCAGGTTTGAAAGTCCTTCTTCCCATTGAATTTCAAATGTTCCACTTTGAATGAAACAGATGTTGAACTTTAGATTAGTTCAATCTGCATTAGATTTAGCCTGTGCACACCATAGATAGTACTAACATGGGCACTTACGCTACTGTCTCTTCAGGGACACCTTTCCCCAGACCAGCATCAACTGCAATTTAAAAGAGGTATTTTCAAAGAAGTAAAGGATTTTACTTAAAAGCACAAGAATTAGTCTAGTGGGTTTAAGCCATGGTCCATCCAATATTCTGTCTCTTCTAGCAGTATAAAGGGGCATGTCATGTGATAATAGTTTTCTATCATGTGAAACTCAAAAGGTTAGCGATATTTTCCTGACATCTGTGAATTTAGATTCACCTTTCCTGAAGCCTATATTTTAGGTTTTCATGATACCAAGTTCTACATATACACAACTTTTTGAGTAAACTAACATGAGAAACACCTTGGATTTGTGGATTCCCCACCTACTACTGCAAATATCTACGGTGCTCTCCAGCATCAGTTCAAACGACTCCTGTTTTCTTGTTGAGGCTTCTCAAACCCATGCCCCGGTTCATCAGAGATTCAGCTGTTTATTGAACTCTTATTCTCTGTTAAAAGGGATATTAGTGAGTGTTAGGTGTTAAAGACACATTAACACCAGACTGAGACTTTCTTCTTGACATAATCAGAGGGACTGAGTAAGAATTTTAAAAGAATTAGCTTTGGAAGTAGGTACCCATCGGAAGCATTTTATGTAGGGTTCGACGCCTACGTAAGTGACGAGAAGTCACTTAGTTTTTGCAAAATCATTCCTCATTTTGTAAGGAACTGATACATTTTGAGGGTCTCCTCTTGATGTTTTAGAGAGGATACAGTCAATCTTTTTGGTATTTCTTGCATAAACTGTATAACAGTTTCCAAAATAATCCTATACCTACAACTGGGTATTGTTCAGGAAATGAAAGAAACACGCTCATTATAAATTTTATCCTCCTTAAATACATGGACAAAAAAAATATGCAGCTTTCTTAGGATAGCTATTTGATTGAAGGTGGTTCTCCAAAATAGTAACATTCATGTCCAATTAGATAGTTTCAGTACACTTTCATGAAAGTTAAATATTTTACCAAAGTTACTGGGTATGAAAAATTTTACAAAGAGTTGGTGGATATTAAGGTGATCTAGACAACATCATCAATATATGTGAGATTCTTTCTAGACGTACATGTCTCTTAGACTCACCCCTTAACATTGCCACTATACATCTGACTCCTTCTTTGCAGATTTGTGAGAAGAAAGCTGGTCTAAATTTATTCTTATGGCTATGCCTGTTTGTTTGGGGAGCATCCAAAATGCAAAAGAACAAGAGCCCAACAGTGGAAAAATCTATACCCGCAAACAGTAGTGTTGTGTTTGCCTCAAACAATATTTCTCCTTTCCTACTATATCCACTTATTTGGATATTCTCCCAATCCCTACTCCAGTTCCTTGTGGACTGGAAGAGACTTCACCCCTCTGATTCTGTGACTGAAGCCCAAGGGCCAGGTTCAGTCAAGTATTTCCCTAATGACCATGTTGATTCAGTAATGGGCACCTGAATTAAGCCAGTCCTGTCAGAGAAAAGGCTAAGAGTTTTGAAAGGAAATAGGAGAGAGGCTCCCTGTGAAAACAGCTGAAAGAGGATAAAAGTCCCAAAAAAGAAACAAAATCTTAGTGAAATCATTTGATCCCCTATATCCAATTGTACCTGAAGCCAGAGTGCTTCTGGAATTTTGTGTTATGTGACTCAAGTTTACGACAGGTTTTCTATCTTAACACGTGCTGCATAAATGGTCTTAACTGATGGCCTACCATAGCCTTTATTTTCTTACTTTTTTAAAATAACAGCACAGGAAAAGTGAAAATGCCCTCCCCCTATCCAATGCAAATGGTCAGAACAACAAAAATAATAAATGTAGCAGGTTTTCTACAATAGTTAAAATGATTTCTGCCACTCTTTCATGCTAGCAATTATGTGGTTGGTGGCTTCCCAGTGGTTAAATGTTAAAGGCCCTTTCCACCAGAGAATGCTGGGAAGGGGACAAGTGGAACATTCTCAAGACACTGCTCATTCAAGTTGATAACTAATATGGTTTGAAATGTGGTGTGACTGATCCCACATGTGCCGAAAATCAAGAGCGACGGTGTTTTCACCTTCAAACTACTACTCTTGAGTATGAGACATTAAAACAAAAATAAAAACTAAAGCAACCCCCAAAAGTGGCATAAGAGATATCACTCAGTTTATGTATAAAAATGTTGTGGTTAAACAAACTCAATGTGATATACTGTTTGTAGAAAAAACTTGAAAGTGTGTCATGTATTTTTTTCAAATTCTTGATTAAAAGTTATTTTCTTCCTTGAAAATGAAAATTGGTTTTATAGTCCTCTACTTGTCAAAGCCATTTAAGTAGATCAGGTTAGAGGTCCTAATTACAACTTGTTGGCAGGCTGTGTTTATTCTGACACACAGTCTGACAGGTATACTCTTTGTTTGTTTAAAGATAATTTACTACCCATAAAAGGTAGGAGATTAATGGCCCTAGAAATTGAAATCAGTTCCCTATTTACCAACTAGAGAGTCTAATCTGAGGAAGTCTATGTTTTCATTCCAATTTGTCTCATAGGTGAAAATGTATTTTATACTCCACAATCACTCAATCCTTAGCTTTTCTCTTGAGATTGCCCACAAGGGTGCTAATTGCATTGGTGACTTTTGTTACACTCACATTAAGAATTATCCCGAGTTCTCAACATCACTTTGTATAATCTCACAGCTGGCAGA
Organism: Phocoena sinus; assembly: GCF_008692025.1. Classification (NCBI taxonomy): domain Eukaryota; kingdom Metazoa; phylum Chordata; class Mammalia; order Artiodactyla; family Phocoenidae; genus Phocoena; species Phocoena sinus. The sequence goes on along the minus strand of NC_045765.1, from coordinate 102,468,559 downwards.
TAGCAATGACTTTTTATCACTGCCAATACTACCACTTTTGAACCAGAGACTCTATTACCCATTAGCAATTCCACAACCACTGAAAGCCCATGTCTGCTGTCTTTCAACATACTATAATGGTTTTAAATTTACCTGTAAAGAAGCATTTGACCTATTCCTGGGTTGGTGCCTTAAATTGAGTCCTCCAGTGTAAGAATATTTATGTAGACACCGTTGAGCAAATAGGAAAGTATTCAAATTGGGTCGATATTATTGTAGATAGACTTCAAATATAAAGGCTTACAATCATTTTACTTAGCCAAAAGTTTTTAGTAGTTTTACACACATGATCTCTACTTGTAACCATTGTTGTGATGCATTGTGCCTAAATTTAAAAAGCAAAATTGTAACAGATGAGAAATCAGCTCAATGAGAAAAAACGTGCAAAGAACATAAACAGGTAACTCACAAAAGAAGAAATACAGAGATTGAATACGTATATGAATAAGTAGTTACTCTCACTAATAATAAGTGAAATTCTAAATAAAACAACAGTGACAAATCATTTTTCATCTATCAGATTACCAAAGATTGAAAAGATCAATGATACTGGGTATTTTAACACTGATATAGTGCAAGTAGAAATGTAAAATCTCACAATAATTGTGTAGGAGAATTTAACAGTATTTATAAAAATCACTTTTTTAAGCATTTTTCATTTTTAAAAATATATCCAAAAGAAACAATTTTAAATGGTGCAAAAATATTTGAACAAAAATATTCATGACTACATTAAGCCATATATCAGACAGGAACCTGCATTGTGTGTGTGTGTGTGTGTGTGTGTGTGTGCGCGTTTCCTCACCATTGTTCCTTCAGTGCCAAATATAGTGTCTGGCATACCATAGGGATTCAATATTTGTTTAAGTAATGATTTACACTGTCAAAAGATTTCACTCCATCTAAATACCTGGCATTAAGGCATTGAGCAAAATAAATTATGATATAGTTTTTCAATAGAATATTATGCACCTTTAGAAAATAATAATGTCAGTCAATACTTATCAACATGGAATGACATTTACAATAAAATAAGTATCAAGTTACAAAATAAAATGGTTTAATTTTTTTTAAATAAAATTTTTAACTATTTCCAGGATATATTCTATACTATAATATTGAAAGTGATATGTATGAGTTATGAGGTTTGACTCTTCTTATTCATCTGTATTTTCAAAACTTTCTAAAAAGGCTACATATTAAAACTGTATAGCAAAATAAGTGAATTCTTATAAATTCATAACATAAGAAAAATTTTTCTTAAAATAACAAAAGCAGAAACCATAAAGAAGATTAAAACTACATTAAAAATTTTCTGTTTGACACTATAAATTATTTTAGTTTTGAGGTTATGTTAAAAGGGAAAAGTCTTTGTCTTTTAAAGATATATATTGAAATATTTACAGATTCAATGACACAATGCATGGGATCTTCTTCAACATACTCAGAAGTTGGGAAGAGGTAAGGTAGGGGAATTGAAGAAAGGGATTAGGCATGAGTTAATAGTTGTTGAAGCTGGGCAATGAACAAATGAATTTTATGTATGTGTGTTCTCTCTACTTTTTTGTGTATGTTCTAAAGTTTACATCATATAAAAATTGTAATGCAATAAACAAAAGTGATAGAGAACCATGAACTGTGGAAAACAGTTGCAAAATGAAAAAGAAATTAAATAAATTATTATATAATGAGTTCATAAATCAATTAAAAATATTAAATTGGCAAAGACATGAACAATTTACCAAAGCAAAAATAACAATGATCAATAAGCATATGAAAATAATTGTATTCTTATATGTCTAAAAATTGAAAATTTTTACTTAAAATGGGATGAAATTTCTCAACTAAGAATACTGCTTCAAAAGTTTATTTCTGACTTGAGTAAAATGGCAATTTGAGCCAGTACCATACTGTTTTGATTCCTGTAGTTTTTTAGTACAGTTTTGAGTCAGGGAGCATGATTTCCTCCAGCTCCGTTCTTCTTTCTCAAGATTTTTTGGCTATTTGGGGTCTCTTGTGTTTCCAAACAAATTAAAAATTTTTTTGTTTTAGTTCTGTGAAAAATGCCATTGGTAATTTGATAGGGGTGGCATTGAATCTGCAGATTGCCTTGGACAGTATGATCATTCTAACAATATTGATTCTTCCAATCCAAGAACACGGTATATCTTTCCATTCATTTGTGTCATCTTCGATTTCTTTCATCAGTGTCTTATAGTTTTCAGAGTTCAGATTTTTTGCCTCCTTAGGTAGATTTATTCCTAGGTATTTTATTCTTTTTGATGCAATGGTAAATGGAATTGTTTTCTTAATTTCTCTTTCTGATATTTCATTGTTAGTGTACAGAAATGCAACAGATTTCTGTATATTAATTTTATCTCCTGCAACTTTACCAAATTCATTGATGAGTTCTAGTAGTTTTCTGGTCGTCTCTTTAGGATTTTCAATGTATAGTATCATGTCATCTGCAAACAGTGACAATTTTACTTCATCCTTTCCAGTTTGGGTTCTTTTTCTTCTCTGATTGCTGTGGCTAGGATTTCCAAAACTATGTTGAATAAAGGTGGTAAAAAATGGGCATCTTTGACTTTTTCCTGATCTTAGAGGGAATGCTTTCAGCTTTTCATCACTGAGTATGATGCTAGTTGAGGGTCTGTCATACACAGCCTTTACCATTTTGAGGTATGTTCCCTCTATGTCCATGTTCTGGGGAGTTTTTATCATAAATGGATGTTGTATTTTATCAAAAGCTTTTTCTGCACCTATTGAGATGACCACATGGTTTTTATTCTTCAACTTGTTAATGTGGTGTATCACATTGATTGATTTGTGGATATGGAAAAAATCTTTGCATCCCTGGGATAAATCCTACTTGACCATGGTGTATAAATCCTTTTAATGTATTATTGGTTTGCTAGTAATCAAAACAGTATGGTACTGGCACAAAAATAGACACATAGATCAACAGAACAGGATAGAAAGCCCAGAAATAAACAAAGGCACTATGGTCAACTGATCTATGACAAAGGAGGCAAGAATATACAATGGAGAAAAGACAATCTCTTCAATAAGTGGTGCTGGGAAAAGTAGACATCTATATGTAAAAGAATGAAAGTAGAACATTCTCTAACAACATATACAAAAATAAACTCAAAATGGATTAAAGATCTAAATGTAAGACCAGATATTATAAAACTCCTAGAGGAAAACATAGGCAAAACACTCTTTGACATAAATCGCAGCAATATATTTTTTGGATCCGTCTCCTAGAGTAATGGAAACAAAAGCAAAAATAAACAAATGGGACGTAATCAAATTTAAAAGCTCTTGCACAGCAAAGGAAACTATAAACAAAATGAAAAGACAACCTATGGAATAGGAAAAATTATCTGCAAATGATGCAACCGACAAGGAATTGACTTCCAAAATATACAAACAGCTTACAGAGTTCAATACCAAAAAAACGAACAACCCACTCAAAAAATGACCTAAATAGACATTTATCCAAAGAAGACATATAGATGACCAATAGGAACATGAAAAGATGCTCAATGTCGCTAATTATTAGAGAAATGCACATCAAAACTACAATAAGGTATCACCTCACACCAGTCAGAATGGCCATCAGAAAGTTGACAAATTTGTAAATCAACTATACTTCAATAATTTTTTTAAAAAAAGTCTACAAATAATAAATGCTGGAGAGGGTGTAGAGAAAAGGGAACGCTACTACACTGTTCGTGGGAATGTAAATTGATGCAGCCACTATGGAAAACACTATGGAGGTTCTTAAAAAACTAAAAATGGAGTTACCACATGATCCAGCAATCCTGCTTCTGGACATATATCCAGAAAAAAATGAAGACTCTAATTCAAAAAGATGCATGCATCCCAGTGTTCATAGCAGCACTATTTACATGGCTAAGACATGGAAGCAACCTAAATGTTCATCAACAATTGAATGGATAAAGAAGATGTGGTTTATATATACAATGGAATATTACTCAAAAAAAGAATGCAATAATGCCATGTGCAGCAACATGGATGGACCTAGAGATTATCATACTAAGTGAAGTAAGTCAGACAGAGAAAGACAAATACCATATAATATCACTTATATGTGGAATCTAAAATATGACACAAATGAACTTATCTATGAAACAGAAACAGATTCACAGAAATAGAGAACAGACTTGTGGTTGCTAAAGGGGAGGGAGAGGGGGGGAGGGATGGATTGAGAGTTTGGGATTAGCAGATGCAAACTATTATATACGGAACGGAAAAACAACAAGGTCCTACAGTATAGCACAGGGAACTATATTCAATATCCTGTGATAAACCATAATGGAAAAGAGTATGAAAAAGAATGCATATATATATGTATTGTGTGTATATATATATAATGCATATATTGTGCATATATATAATGCATATTACATATATATATTATATATGAATCACTTTGCTGTACACCTGAAACTAACACATTATAAATCAACTATACTTCAATTTAAAAAATGGCAATTTGAAATACTGTTGATGAGTGTGTACATTGTCACAAACTTTCTGGTAATACATATCTAAAATCTTACCATTTTACTTATCCTTAGACCCAGCAATTTTACTTCTAGGAATATAAGTTAAGAAAATAATCATGAACATGCACAAAAATTTATCCAAAGAAACATATAAAAGTGATGTTTATAATTATGAAAGAAACGTAAATAACCTGAATGTGTACAAATGGGGGCATTAAGTCACTATGGTAGATGTATCAATGGAATTTTCTTCATCCTTTCATTCCCTCATTTATTTTTTTTCAAAAATAATTTAAGCAAGTGTCAGACACTAGTTAGGCACTGGGAATGCAATAATAAATAAAAATACATTTTATGCTTCGAGGAGGGTCATAGGATAGGGAAAAGCTGGGGGTGGGAGTGGCAGCTACTTGCTTCAGTAATCAAGGAAGCCTCACTCAGGAGGTGAAAAAGGTGAGACCTGTAGAATAAGAGGAAATCAGGCATGCAACAACCTGGGAAAGAGGATTCCAGATGATTAAAATAATTCCATGAAGAATATTTAAAACACAGGGAAATGTTTATGTTAAAACAACTGGGGAATGAGCAACTGTCAAAATCATATGTAATATAGTGATAATATCTATAAACATGTACATCACACATATAACTGGAAAGGACCAAAATTTTAACAGTAGCTATTTTGAGTGGTGAAAATATGAAGGATTTTTCTTTTCTTTTTATTTATCACTGATTTGTAAGTTTTCTATTATAAGAAGATAATTTATTTTTATAATATGTATTACTTTATAATAAGAAAATAACTAATTTAAAAAGATTAAGAGACTTTGCACTTATGAAATTATGGTTTCAAGCTTAGGTACTCTGGACTTGAAGGTGTGCCAAGTATTGCAGCCACCTTCCTTAAATGTTGAGTTCACGGGAATATTTGGAGAAACAAGAACAGTGATTCAGATAACTAACGATCCAGACTGCTAGGGAACTCCCACTAAGATTGACAGGCATGTTTTACCTGGGTGATTTCTACTCGAATATTGTACAAGACTCATTTATTGAGTATACGCTATATTGCCAAGGCACTATGTTAAGTAGGAGACATCAAGTGACAATATAGACAGGGCTTCTATATTCATGAAACTTGGATTCCAATTTTTATCCTCAGAGGGTGGTAAATGTATTAAATTTGTTAGTCAATAATTTTATTGATATTCACTCAACAAATATTTATGAAGTGCCTAATACGTCAGGTAACGGGGATATAGCAGCGAACAAATACTCCATATGTACCCCGATTTAGGCAAGTTCCAAATAAGGAAAAAAGATAACTTACACATAACTAATAGAACTGTTATCTACCTGAATCTTAAAACTTGAACAGTCCATCAAGGTGCAATATGTAAGAAAATGATTTCCATATTTCTTTCTGTATAGTAAGCCTTAGCCAAATATTAGTGAAAGTATTTTCCATCTTTCTGATTTCTAAAATAGTAGTGTTGACCAGTATATGCTAAGAAGATAATAATATTCTTTTCCATAAAAGAGACACTGGAAGAACATTCAAGTTGAAATGTTAAAAGAAAACCAAAATCAAAAAAAAAAAAAAGAAAACCAAAATCAACTGCTGCACGTTTTTCTTATTGTAATTCTCCGGCTAAATCTCGTTCTCCCGAGGGCTGCCAGGGAAGACAACTAGTGGAGCTAAGCGACTTGCAGAATGTTGCAAATGCTAGATGGTGACTGACTGGAGAAGCCATGATGTATAATTTATCCAAGTGGCAAGATGCTTGAGCAAGCTCTAATGTAATTTTGGGCTTAATTATACGGAAAAAAGGTAAATGGCACATGAATGAAATCCATAAATGATACAAACCTGGGAGTTATAAATGCCAATGAGAGGAGGAAATAGTGCAAAGGTGTAGGGAAGTAGAATATATCAGGAGGCAACAGCCCAGAGAAGCTTCACTTGGAAATATGCAGGAGATATGGAGGACGAATGCTGTCTGCTGGGCCTGTAAACTGGAAAACTATTTCTAAAGGTTTGCAAATCACATACTCACTCTTGTACACACGTTACTGCACTGTATATACTTTCATGGTCAAGATTTGTAATCCTCTGATATGGTTCTTATTTAAAGAGTCGAGATGAATGGATTTCAACAGTGCAACAGATATGTTTATTCAACTAGGACCCTGGAACAGAGAAAATAGTTGATGGGGAATCAATTAAAGGGATTTGGAGAGCAATACATCTGGTATCATTGTATTTTACATTTAAAAATGCAACCATGGTGATTATTGCAGGTGCTTCTCTCTGATCATGATTCAAACCTGCTTCTAAAATTTATCATTGTCCTAGAGAAAGACACAGCAACAGTACTCCCAAATCCTTCATTTTCTTTCAATCTAATTCTCCAGCAAAGTATTTTTTTCTGAAACTGCAACACTGAATTTTATAAGCACGCCACCTTAAATTCTTTCTCTCTACACATGTAGGTCTGGGTTTACTCCTGAGGCAATTATCTCTAGTAAGAAGTATTAGAACCCTCATCAGCTGGTGGATATTTCTTCTCCAGTCACGGCCTACCACACACACAGTGATGTGAGGATTCAGGGTAAATATTTTTCTGCAGTTTTCTCTATCAAAAAATAGCTTTTCTTCCTAAAACAGTGACATATGTAAGTATTGATTTTTATTAATATGCACATATTTTAAAGGGATATTAAACAAAACAAAAATATTAAAAATGTACTGGCCCCTAGTTACAGTGAATGTTCTTCTATATCCTTTAGCTCTTAGCTTCAGTGTTTATCACTTACTTGTTCTATCTTCACACCAAACTCCCTGGAACTTTTCCTGGTGTTAGAACCTCCCAAGACAGACTTTTGGGATCTTGATGGCCAAACCTCTCTCTCAGCTGCACAATGCTTCCCATTCAGAACCTTTCAGCTGCCCTCTGGAGCTGGTGGTGGTGAGAACTCTCACTACCTCACTGACCATTATTCCCCTCTGTCCGCTCTTGGAGAAGTCAGGAAATCACCCTAACATCCCACAAGGATTGGCAGAAGCTGGCAAAGAGAAGTGTGTGTGTATATGTGTGTGTGTGTGTGTGTGTGTGTGTGTGTGTATTCATGTGTGATTAAATACTATCTTGAAAACTGATTACTTGCTTCTTTTCCTTCCCAGGTACTTATTCTTAACCTCTCTCTTTTGGCACTGGCCTCATCTACAATATGGTCCATCACCTTTCAAACCAGTCCCAACTCAACAAAACCTACTGAAATTGATTTGTATCCCAAAACTTGAAAGTTAACTAGGGTTGTACTAATAACAATCTGTTTTAGGGTGGGAGGAGCAGGGGTAGGGGTAGGCCTGACTTGCAGCAATTCCCATTTCTGTGGTGTAAATACTCCCACCCTGGCTGGTTTCAGGCTTCCAGTGTGATGCCAGTGTATGCAGACTTGGAAGAGATGATGACATTTGGCCCACGTGAACCAGTATAGACTGGGTCCAGCACACCACTGGAACACCCAGCTTACTAGGCCCAACTTTAAAATGCATTACATAGCATGTAACAGGTTTCAAAGTGGAGAATTTACTTACTTCACGTGGCCACCCAGCCATAAGTTTTGGAGCCCTCACTTCCGTTCCTGGCCCTTGCTTCCTGCAATGGCTATGGATTATCTGAGTACAAAGTGAGATGCATTTCTACTATATAAACTCTGAATGCAAAACCACTGGAAATCATTTTCTAGACCTAATACAGGTTAATGCTATTAGCTACTATTTATATCAAATCCATTACCTCTCAACATGAATGCATTAAGCAGCACCTCTGTTCATCCTCACATTAGCTGGATTACAACTGTCCCATTGCTAAGATTATTTCAAATTAAAGCAGATAACGCGTTTGAAAAATATACACCCAGGAATAATCCCGACTTGAAGGAAGTGGATAAATTGTGGAAGGAAAATTGCCTGATTAGCAATTTTAGTAAAAGTCCTCAAGTTGTGTTTTCTGATGTTCAAAATTAATAGCATAATCACGTACAACAAATTTTCCTTTGAGACAAAATGAAGTTATCCAAAATCATTCAAACAGCTTTGATATTCATAATTTATAGCTCAAATTCTTCCTCCTCGATGAAGACATTCCACTGCAAAAAGGCCTTGTTTCACCATCCGGATGAAAACCCTTGGAGGACATGGCAGGCCAGATATCTTTTGTATCCTCCACAATATCCAACATTCGGTAATTTATTGACTGATAGTTTGATGGATTTTAGCTACATCTGAAGGTTTCTGACTGAAGCCAGTGAGTCTCTTAATCCATAGATAGGCTTTCTCTATTTTTTCTAAACCAGAAGTTAGGACATATACGATAACAAATAATTTTTTCTGATTTACAAATTTCTTTATACGGAAAGTCATAAAAAACACAAATCACATTTAGTCATTTGTTAACACAAAACAGTCTTTCCTGAAAAGAAAGGAAGTTATACTATGACCACAGACACCCTGGACCAGGTAGCATTCTAGTCATTCATTGCTGTGTAACAAATCATCCCCAAACTTAACGGTGGAGAGCAACAACACTCTTATTTTATCTCTCAGCGTTCAACTGGGTGGTTCTGGCTGGGGATCTCGCTCATGAAGATGGAATCAGACGATGGCTGGAGTTCAGACAGCTTGTCAGATGGAGGCTGGCTGAGCAGGTCTCTGTTTGTAGTCTTGGGACCTCTCCATGTGGTCTCAATGCAGTCTTCCCAGCAGAAGGGACTCAGAGTAGCCATACATCTTACATGGTGGCTCAGTAGGTATGTCAGTGAGTGTCCTAAAATAAACTGGGAGAAGCTGCATGGATTTTCCTTACCTAATCTCAGAGACAACACAGCTTCAAAGATGCCATGTTCACTTGGTTAAGCAGTCTCAAAGGGGAGGGAAATAGACTCCACCTCTGTTTTACTGATTCAACGTAAAAAATAACTGACATGCAATAAACTGATGTGAACTATCTGATGTCTTGAAAAATGTATAAACCCATGACACAATCACCATAACCAAAGTAATGAACTTACCCATCACTCCTAAAAGTTTTCTCATACCCTTTGGTAATAACCCTCCCTTATGTTGTCCCCGAATCCAGGCAATCACATCCTGCCTGCTTTCTGGCACTAATGATTAGTTTGCATATGCTGGATTTTATATAAATTGAATCCTACAAGATGTGCTCTTTGTTTGGCTCCTTTTCCTCAGCATATTATTCTGAGATTCATTCATGCTGTTGTGCACCTCAACAGTTCACAATAACGTTGTGCGTATGAATAGTTGTTCCTTCGTATGGATATTCCACAGTCTTAGTCCTTCAGATGTTAGAGACATTTGCGTTGTTTCCAACTTGGGGCTATTACAAACAAACCTGCTACGAACATTCGTGTACAGGTTTTGGCATGGATGTGCATTTTCATTTCTCTGGGATAAATGCCCAGGAGTGTGATTGCTAGGTTGTACGGTAAGCGTATGCTTAGATTTTTTAAAATTGCCATACAATAGTATGGCACTCTGGAAAATATTCCAGAGTGAAAAGAAGTGAGAAGAAGTTTAACATCATCAAATATTCCAGAGTGACTGTACAATTTTACATTCCCACCAGCAGTGTATGAATAATCTAGTTTCTCTGTATTCTCACCAGCATTTTATGCTATCACCATTTTTTACTTTTAGCCATTCTGATAGATGTGCTCACTGCAGTTTTAATTTGCATTTCCCTAATGATGTTAAACTTCTTTTCATGTGCCCATTTGCCATCTGTATATCTTCTTCAATAAAATGTCTATATATTTATATCTTTTGCACATTTTGAATTGGATTTTTCTTTTTACTGTTGAGTTTTGAGAGTTCCTTATGTAACATATAAAAGACAATTGTCAAGTCAATATCTTTAAGAGAACTAAATAAGAAAAAAAATTATTCATGAAATAGCTATTTCTGGTGTTTTATTTGCATGTGGTCTCACTTTCTTCCTTAAGGAATCTCTTTAGCATACATTGTAGTGCTGGTGTGTGGGTCATTTTGTTTGTCTGCAACACCTTTATCTTTGAAAGTTATTTTTTCTGGGTATGGAATTTTAGGTTGACAGACTTTTTTTTGTTTTGTTTTTGGTTTTGCAAAGAGTAAAGAGCACTGTCTTCTCACTTGCATTGTTTCCAAAGAGAAATCTACTGTTATCCTTACCTTTTCTCCTCTGTTCAATATGTTTTTTAAGATTATTTTATCACTGGTTTTGAGCAATTTGGTTATGATATACCTTAGTGTGATGAGTCACATGACCATCTCTAATCCAATCCCTGGCAAAGGAGAATAGAATTATGATGAAAGATTTAAACTATGACTCATCTCCTGGGAATATGCTCACCTTCTCTGAGCCAAGTTTTGCATGATGCCTGCAAAAGAAAACAGTTTTGTTAGCCAGTAAAAAGACGTAAGAAAAATTTGGGAAAGCAGAGTAAAGACCTGAAAAGATTGAGTATATCAAGGAACAGGATAGAAATCAATTAAGAGATCTTATACTTCTAAATGTACACACCATGTAATAAAATATAATCATCCTGGGTACGACATATTTGTTTAGCTGGCTTGGGGTTAGAGTTAGGATAGGGTATGTACATAAAGTAAATATCTTAGGTATCCAGGAAAAATTAGGCCCGGGTAGGAAAGGAGTAAGGTCTTCCTGTGTAATGACAGTGGCCCTCCGTTGACATGCTTTGCACGAAAATCTTTTTCTACTGTAAGAAAAGTGCTTTATGGAATTCTGAAGATGATACAGAGTTGTGGACTGGGTGAGAAAAATATACTACAGCAAAGCAAGGGGCAGCATTATAATCTCAAACCAAAGTCTTAAAGAGGCACCCTAACCTTCTTCAGTTCCTCAGATGTTGCCAGTAAACAAGATGAGCATAGTATCCTTGGTCCACCCTTCTGTTTGTCCCTAGCAATTCATCCAAGAACCGCAGGGTTGAAGAAGCAACTTACCTGAGAGTCCTAAAGGTCATTTCATTTAAAAATCCTGTCTTAGCCTGCAAAAAGCAGAATTCTTCATGTATGTGGGAGTTTCAAAGCCAGACCCATCACCATAATCTAACACAGTTGATGGTTCTTATCAAAGTCTTACTTATACTTCTTCACAGTAGTAACATTACAAGAAAATAAGGGCATAAGAGTACATCACAAAATAGCATTCATTATTCTGCTCATTTCATTTCTGAAAGAATTATCTAAAAAGGGGATAACACACACTAATAAAGATTGGAAAGCTCCCATTTGGCTAGGAATGATGGTTTCACCAAGGGACTGTGCTACTGTAAAGGAACTTAGAACGGAGCCGTAATTCTTACATGAATGTTCTTCCAGTATTTGAATATGGGTTATGGTTTGATGGAAAGTGGGAAATTTTATGATTTTGCTAAAGTGATTCTGAAACTAGCATATCAGGAGTCCACTTATTCCATGTTCTTTCAGGAATAAACAACACATATAAACCTCCTCAGTGGCCCTGTCAATAGGGACTTCTCTGCCTACAGGTGATATGATACACCTCTCAGTTAACTCTGAAATCCAAATGCAAAATCCAGCCTTTAAGGACATTGCCATACAGATTTGTTACACTCCCCGAAACACTTTGGTTCTATAACCCAAAGACTAGAATACACTCACCTGTATGAGATTTTTGTTTAAAAAAAATACAATGTAGATATGTGATGCCACTGTCACATGTCCCTTTTTTATCAGAAGATGTAAGCACTAGAGTGAAGATGATGAAGAATTCCTCCTATCACGTTGACATGTTCATCATTTAACCATTTGAAGGCACCAAAGAAAGAGAAAGGTCATTATTGAAAACATGGCATAGTATTTTTATCTGACCAGTGAAGTGTGTTGCCCTGGTTCACAGTGAGAACAGTGACCCAGCCAAAGGAGACTGTCACACTTAGAATCTGGTTTGCAATGTGCCTTTCATTTCAGCATATGACCTCCTTTCTGCCACATATCAAAGAAGCTGTAAAGGTCAGCTGACCTCTTAAAAGTGGGAGAGACAAAAGTCAGTGCTGCTATATTGGCAGCAGGGTTTCCAAGTCAGAATCTTTCTCCAAAACTGCTATAGGGTAAAGCAGTCCACAGCCGCCTGGGTAAGAGACAACCCACCCTTTTGGTTTGCAGAAGTCATCTGGGGCAGTTTTAATAGCAAAAAGATATGGGCTTTGCAAATTTCTCAAATCAAACTGAGAGTGAAAGAGAGCACTTTTAATAATTATGTCAGAAAATAGACATACATGAGGTGTGTCCTGAGCAAACAGAGGCATATGGTCATATATAATAATGAGGGCAGGATTGTAAGAAACATAAACAAATATGCAAAGTATAGCTACTAAAACTGCACTTTATGGCCATTATATTGTCATAGAAACACAAATGAGTTTGCATGTGGAAATCCCCTCCCAAGACAGCACTGGTTGATGTCATTTTTGTCGTTATCACAGGAGGTGGAAAGTGTAGATGGGAGAGAGCACTTGTACAAATAGCACAGAAGCTTCTGCTAATAATTATAATGTGCAGTTGCTACGGGGTAAAATGATACTTAAGGATAGAGTGGGTTAGGAGGGTTTCATTTGCTGCCTTCCATTTTGGCCCCTTGCTCCTTTTTTGATGGCTACCAGTACAGAGGAGAAAATAGAATCTGTCCAGAGCAAGAGACTCTGTCCTCGTTCCAGCTGTGAGTCTCTCATGGGAACACCCGCCACCCAGACTCCCCCAACTAGACAGGGCATCCTTGGGGGGCTCCCGCCAGAGTTATTTCCGTGAGCTCCTACCTTTTATAACCAAAACCGTTTCCAATGATGGAGAAATCCAGGAGTTAATTTTTGTCTTAAACCCTTTAAATGTAAAGCAGAAATGATTGCTAATTGAGAAATCTATGTAGCAACTATTTGGGGAAGAAAAAACATCTTTTTTTTTTTTTATTGTTGTTGTTGTTGAAATGTTTCCCACTCTTCCCCCCTCCAAAAAAGAGAGGTGTGGGTGTTGGGGCAGAAGAGAGAAAAGGAGCAAAGTGGCTTCAGCTCAGTGAAACACTAAAAAACTGCACATGAATCAATTATGAAGAAGAGAAGGTCCCTTTGAATGAGGAAAAGCTGATTGGAATTAAGATAGGCTTTGTTCCTATCTGCAAGGTACAAGGAGGGGACTTTTCAGCGGAACAGAAAAGGGGGATTTGGGACTGTTTGGCTGCTTAATGCCATAGTGCTTCAGAGCCCATGTGAAAATTTGCTGCTGGCTATTAATCATCATTGTGCCCCTGCAAAGAAGCTGTTACAATGATGACTATATGTCATTATATTCCCACTGTAAGTAACGAATCAGAGAGCTGGGAAAGTTGGATAAGAGCGGCTGGCAAACTTTTAAGCGGTGGAATCTATTTAAATAAATTTACATCACATTTGCTACTTTCTCTGGTATGGGAATCATACTTTAAAATGAAACAATATGCTGTGTTCATGGGGCCTGGTCTTTTATTCCCCTGTCTCTGAGCCTACTTTCCAGGTCAGCCTTTGCCAGCGCTGACAGCACGCTTTTCTCATAGCCTCTCCTTCTCATAGCCTTTGGTTGCTTTCAAGTTCAATTTAGCACAATAAAGTTGTTATGCATGACAGTTTGGAGAGCAGAATAGGTGGTGTCTGAGCCCGCTGTGTCGCTACAAAGTGGGTCCATTCTCTGTGGGCCGGCTCAGTTACTGGAGCCTTACTGGTGGGATACAGCCATGGACTTCCAGACGTTCCCATCCTGACGAAAACAATTAGCTTCAATCCGCACGAAGCCGCGGGGTCAGCCTCTCTTTGACTGAGACTGCGCCATTTAATGTGCTGCAGTGGATTTCAAATTTATGTTGATTTATCCTGTTGTGCTCCTCTTTTATGCACTTTATTTACAGATGTGTAAAGAACAGGGAAAGTTGGACTCCCACATGCTTCAAGAGTTTCATGAGAAATCTAAACCATTGTTTTATGTTTATCTTATAGAGAAATAGAGTTGAAACGTGTCAGGCTTAATTCCATTAGGCTGAACTGCCCAGAACAGAGCCCTGGGGTTTGGAAGACAGAATCTGAAAGGAAGTGTCTCCTTGGCTAAGCATCATCAACAAGCCAAACAACAAACAACCCTAAAACACCAGTGTTGTCAGCATAGTTTTCTATTGTGGGAGATTACCCTCCAAAATCCCACTCTGACCTGAAAGTGACAGATCTTTTAATAGAAGCAAAATGTAATTCTCAGCCATTACCGGCCACCATGCGTATTTGTGTGTGTGCATATGGATGTATCAGATCAATTAGTGTTTAGTATTCACTGACGTCCACCCAAGTGCTTACTGTCCTTAGACATATGATACATTCTACTGCCGAAAACAAATATTATCTGATTTTGACACTGCAGAACTGTCCTCCTGCAGAGAATATAACCTCCTCTTGTCCCTCTGAAGAGAATCATATAACAAAGCAAATTTAGGTGCAGTTTGAATTTTACCATCAGAGTCGTCTAGGCCAGATGTCTTCAGTCTCTGAGCCTTCCCAGTAAAATAAATCACAGTTGTCTTGATTACTGATCTCATTAATTATAGGGTACCACCATCAAATAAGCCTCCTTCTAGATTAGAAATTAACTGAAAGCATATCTTAAAAGCATATTTCACTTTCTTAAAAGAGCTCAGTATTTTTCTGTAAGCTACTGTAACACTTAAAAAAATTTTCTTTTCGCCAAAAAGGTGAAATACAAATAGAAAGTGTGCCACATAACGTTTGCTTTAACTGTCTACTAGCAGAGAACAGTAAAAATTAAAATTCACATGGGGGAGTTTCTGGAAAATAATTGTTTTTCTAACATATCATTTAATATAATTTCAAAATGGTTTTGACCAAGTTACGTCATTAAAAATAAAAATATATATTTCATTTCAGCGAAGTTTGAGAAGGAAAGTCAGCTGTTTGCTCTGGTCACCCCTCTCCTTCTGCTAATGTTTGAATATTATTTGGTGTCATTTTTAGTAATGCATTTTTTTGAAGTGCTCATTTAGAATGGTTTTTGGAAATGGAGCTGGACAAAGAAAAATTGATTTATGAGAGAAAGTAAATGTGTTTATGACAAAAACACTACACCTTTTCTAATTTTCAAATGGGATCATTTCTTTGCCATTCAAATGAGTGAATACTCCAAAAATTGACCAAGATATTTAAGTGATAATTTTGCATTTAAACAGTCTTTTTTTTCTTGTAGAAATATGTCATAAGCATATTTTTAAATCCCCCATCCAAAAGTAGTGAGAACAGAAGTTGGTTAGAGGGAAGGGTATGCCTGGAAGTTTACACACACACACACACACACACACACACACGTGCACAGGAACACAATGTACAAAAGTATACCATAGTATAGGCTAAGGAACTTAATATACATCTCCTCATCTGAAATCTGGAAATATAGAGTAACTTACTATAAAAGTTTGTTTCCTCATCTCAGAAGAAATTTCCAAGAAAATATTGTTAAATTAATAATAAAAAAAAGAAGATAGTTTTGGAGGGAAGCTTGAAGGATTATAATATGCCATAATGATTTTATGTAACATTTACAGACCCAGAATTTCAGACTGACAGACTTATATTCATATTCTTTATTTGAGAAAAGGTAACCCAAGAGAAACAGTTGTGTGTAGATAGATCATCTTCACTTCTCAGTGAAGTTGCTTCTGTTAAGCTGATACGGAAGATGTCTGATATGGAAGATGGTTGATCTTCAGTGTTCTCTTGGATTGAAGGAAAGAAGGGAAGAGAAAGAAAGGCAAAATGAAAAGCTCTTTATAGTGAGTGAATTTGAAGTAAGGCGATATAAAAGAGAATGAGAGACAGAAGGCAGTATACACCAAAAATGGCGTCAGCAACATTAGCTAAATTTTACCAAAGTCCTTTGGCTAAAATAGGTATCCAAGACAGCATAAGCTTCATGAGAATATAATCGTGAGTTTAAATTGCAGCTTTACCACTTACTTGTTTTGTAGCCTCAGGTAAGTTTCTAAAAATCCTGGAGCTTCTTTCTTCCCATTCATAAAATGAAATAATAATAATCCCAAAGTTGTGGAGACTAACCAACAAAGGTAAAGTGCCCAATACAATGTCTGGAATGTAGTATTTTATAAATACTGATTCCCTTTACCGCCTCAATTTTTTTTTTTTTTTTTTGCGGTACGCGGGCCTCTCACTGTTGTGGCCTCTCCCGTTGCGGCGCACAGGCTCCGGACGCGCAGGCTCAGCGGCCATGTCTCACGGGCCCAGCCACTCTGCGGCATGTGAGATCTTCCCGGACCGGAGCACGAACTCGTGTCCCCTGCATCGGCAGGCGGATTCTCAACCACTGAGCCACCAGGGAAGCCCCTCCTCAATTTTTTTGATATAGCTCTTGCAATTCTCATCCTCAAATTCTTCTGTTGGTCAATAAGTCAAAATTGTGAAATAAAGTCTTAAGAGAAAGAGAGACAATCTTGGTAACACATTTTATAATGGATTTCTGATGGTTTGGACTTGAGAAAAACTACACCCACATAACTAGTTTTTATTTGGTTGTATTTAGCCTTTGCTTACACTAGTTTGAACACTGAAGCAAATTAATAAAGACCTGAAGAAAGGGTGCTAAGACCACGGCAATGGTATCTTCCCTTATGTAGACACGGGTTTAAAGAGACAATGTCATGATACCCACAAGGTAATCTCCACAAAAAGTCTCCAGAGCCTTAGTGAGAAATCTGAGATGCCAAAAGTAAAGAGGCCTTTGGCATTATAAGAAACAACCTGCTTAGTGGCTATTCCTGTTGCACCAAAATAGTATGCTTTGGAGGAATAATGCTTTAGTGTTCATGAAAAAAAAAATGAGTGAATTCATTGACCTAACACTCATTTATTTTCAGAGGAGGAGAATCATACCTACCAAATAACAAACTTCATTCCTGTGAAATAGTCAAGAAACCATAGATGAGTTCGATGATGGGGAACGTGGGTGAGGGAGTGGATTTCTTTTTATTCAGGGTTTGAACTCTGCTTCACCAATATAACACTTTGGCAGAACTTTCAGACGATTATGTTCTATTTCTACTTATACAAGTTTTCCAGGTACTAGCGATGATCTTGACCAAATGACTGGCCATAGTTATTTTTTTCTCCTATACTGCTGCCTAATTGAATTCTTATATTAATGACAGCCTTATTTCAAACCGTGCAAGTATACTTTAGAGTTAAATAGGCATGTGTAATTAAACTTATATCGAATAGCAAAAAGGACTCAATTTTATGTTGGAAATGCCACATATGATGGAAGCATGATAAACATTTTTTCTAAATGCAGTACGTGGACATACTGGTCCTTTTTTCCAAAGTCTATTAGTTTTTATGTCAGTTGATCACATTCCTTAATGAAGTGGTTTTTGCCTTTTTAAAATATGCAAAGCATGAATCAGCCTTCGAACTTGACTTTTAAACGAATCTTTCTTTACAAATATTGGTAGAAAACCAAGAAGAAATTAGCTACATTATATTTCTGCCTATTTCCCTGTCTTCTGAATATTCAATAGGATATATTTTCTTACATCTCAACATTGATGTGATTATTTTTAAGACCTGTGAATATGGAATTAAACATACACATGTTAAGTAGGCTAGCTGTGCAACATACAACCTTTAAACAATTTTTTTGTTTTTATGGGCAAGCTGTTAATCAAGAGACATATGTGCTGTTTTATATATCCACATGCTTTACTACCATTTTTTAGATAAGCACCATAACTTAAGTTGTCTTCCACACAAAGTTCTGGCAAGCTTCAATAGATTCATTAGTGGGTTTTTCTTTACAACCAACGAAGCTCAAAGAGCTTCTAACAATGGAGCTAATCACTGCCTCTTCCCTGACCCAAGCTTAGGTTTTCCCTCCTTTCACTTCAGACTCTTATTTCATTTCTGAGCAACTGGATTTCCGTGGCACTCCCAGAACAAATAAATATCTCCCTTTTCCCCCTGCTTACATCTTTTGTGTATATTTTTTCTATACGACTGCCCGTATTTAAAGTAGTGTGGTAATGGCAGGGTTCTTCAGGTAATCTTTCATTGGACATAAATGGTGTAGCATTAAAATGCAGATAATGTTACCTCAATTAGAGAATGCTGTGCAAAACTTGAAAAAGACGTAGCTAAATGTTTGGACTAAACAAGTAAGTCTATGTTGTTAAGAGTGGGGCTGGGCAAGTTGCATTTTCAATAGATCCCTTAATGAATAAATGTTAGACTGTATCAACAGTCCTGAACAGGCTTGTGGTTTGTGTGTGCATGAAGTGTAATGGTATCAATTGACTGGCTCTTTGTGGTTGCTATAAAGTACTCTTGAATGTGTCAATGGAGAGAAGGCCTGCAGACAATGAAGCCATGACAGCTGAATGTCAGCAGCGACCTTGAACCTAAACTGGTTTCACCATTCCAGTGACTCCAGCTACAGTAAAGACATGCACTGGAGCCGGACCTTCGGCATTGCCTGTCATTTTCTGTGTTCAGATTCCAAGCACTTAAGTGACAATTTCACCACATTGCTAGACCCTGCTAATATGCATCAGTGAACGTTCACTTATTAGTGATGGGGCTAACAATATGTTCAGCATTTTAATCAGTCTTGTATTGGCATTTAAAAATACAAAACACAAAGCAAAACAAAGCATCATTCTAGACTGAATGTTTCATAAGCAGACTCATCCAGAGAAGATACTCAAAACATGTCTTTTCTGCAGCAATGGATTCTTTGATATCGATCTTGCATTACACAGCATTACTGCACATACATTACTACATTTGTTATTGCTGCAAATAGCACATGATTAGTTAATTAAAATATGGCATCAAGAAATAATTAATATTTGTAAGGCAGTGTTTCTTTAATGAAAAACAAGAGAATACTTCTAAAGGTCACATTAACAGATTAAATGTGTCTTTAACATAAATGGAATGTTATTAAGCTAGGCTTAATATTCAGGAGAGAACTACAAAGCCGTTTGTGGCAAAATACTATTAATGAATTCAAGAAACTGAATCCCTTTGCTAATGCTGGAGTTGAGTTAGGTTAGAAGCCCAACCATAACTGACTGTTCCTAATACGTCCACTGTTCTCTGCAGTGGAGAACTGAGGGCAGGGAAGAAGGGAACTGGATGGAGAGGGGGCGAGACTGCAGGAAATAGAGGAAGAAAAGGGAGAGAGAGAAAGAGAGATATAGAAAAAAAGAGAAGATTTTGATTGGTGAGAAACACATAAGCGTGTGTACGCAGCAGAGAGCAGTAATTCTGAAAGTTGGCATTCTAATATTGTAGGAAAGATAGATAATATTTTTTGGTATTAAAATATGTTATTAATGTGATAGCACCATAAGCTGATTACAACTCATTCTAAAGCAAATGTAACATTTGCTAAAAATGAACAATATAAAGAAAATTATTAACTTTATAATTATGAAGATTTGTAAATGCAAATTTGTTATTACGAGTTTGTTGGGGATTGATATGAGTGAGGTATGCCACACACGCTTCATTTAACTAGCACATCTTTGAGTCCTAATCATCAGTAAAAACTTGTGTGATACAATATTGTTCGAAGTAAATAAAACTGGGACATAACTGTCCTCTTGTTTCTCTGTGCTTATCTCAAGTATTTATATACTATAAATAGTGAACTGCCTGATTAAATTTGTCCTTATAAGTCCTTTACCACATACAGTGGGAAAAGGAAACCCTTGAAGAATACACCTATGCCTTTTACTTGAAAAAGCTCAATGTTGGCAAAGATTTTTCAGTAAGTTCCTAAAAAGGTGAAGTCACATGTCTTAAAAATAACCAGAAAATATCTTAAAGTAAACATGCTACTCTGAGAAATGTCTGCTATCCAGAAAACACTTGGGCATGAAGTTTATTATTTATTTATTTAGTAGGATAATTTCTTTAAGTGTACTTTATCAGATCATACAATACTATAGAAGAAAAAGGTAAATACATCATCTTGATTTCATTATTTTGGTTAAAATATTCATTATGTTATCAAGCCACCAAAAATAAATAAATAAATAACCAGTGAATACTTTTAAGACAAATATTCAAATAACGGCTTCAAATCATCATCAATTTTCCAGGGATAAAAAATGGGCAAAATTAAATTCAGTGTATAGAGAGGTCCTTTTGGGCCTTAACTTCAAAGTACAATGAGGAAAACAAATAGTGAAACAGGAAAAATTTTTTTGCATTAAATTTTATGCATTTAATGTATTTAATTTTAATGTATGTAATTTTATGTATTTAGAAAAAAAGATAATTCCCTTTCTAATCTTTATGAATGCGCTTGCAAAGTTGAACATTCAATGCACACGTTTTTACATTACTATTATCACTTATAAATGGGCTAATACATTGACAGCTGTACAAAATTGATCCGCTTCATTTACTTATTTTGAGTTTGAGATGACTGTATTTTTATAATTTTTCCCAATATATGTTTTATACCAGAAAGAATTAGTATCACCCAGTTTTATTTTGAATCATTGAGATTTATGTGATTTATATGCACTTGGAAAGTATCATTTAGAAAGTTTTTATATTTATATTGGCACTTAAAATGTATACAGATGAGGTATAATTTTTATGAATGCCAGAGAATAAAGGAATTCCACAGATGCCACCTTCCATTATGAAGTGACATCTCTGCAAACGCCTACTGGTATCACTTTAAGTTGCCTCTTCACTCTGCTGTACGGAAGAACTCTCAAGAAGGCAAGCTCCAAATCTTGAAAAAAAGTTGATGGTCGAAATGAACACCTGTTTTTGCTGTTACAGTTATTTTTAAGTAGGATGATAATTCTCAAATGATAACTAATCCCCAATACATATATAGGTTATAGAATTTAAGTTTAAATACAAAAGTAGTCAGAAATGAAATTCAGATTAACAGGTCAACACAATGCAGCCGAGGCACTCATTTTATTGGCCTACATACATTGGCAATCTTGACTGAAACCAAATTTACGTGGATGTCTGAAAATATATCCTTCTTCATAAGACAATTAAAGGGCATGTTTGGTAAACATTTGACTATGTTATTTAGGAAAATATTCTAAATAGATGCTTGTACTATGAAGGAATGATAGACTATTCCATGAATAAATATGTAGTAACTATGCTAGAATGTGTGCTTAAAAAATCGTACAAGAAACATGTATTAATATGGGCTTATTCTTATACTTAAAGCTACACTCCATAAAGGTGTATGTCAAGTAGGTTCTTCTTCAACATATGTGAACATAATGATGGATCATTTTAGAGTGCCCTTCATTCTCTTAAAGTCTCTTGAACTTTTTATTCTCAAAAGAAAAAAAGGATAGAATTGGGGGTGAACTTGGAATAACGTATTTTCAAATTTAGTGGTTTCATATTTAAAATACACCTTTATTTGTGTATTCATTCAGCAAATGTTTATTTAATCTATCATACATTAGGTTCTGTGTTTAAAAAAAAGAAAAAAACATTGGATTTCTGTGTGAACTTTCGTTCTTTTTGTTTGCTTCTAAGCATCTAGTGTTTCGATTCTTGCCTGAGTTGTAGCTATAAGAAAACACTCAAAAGTTTCACATGGTTTGGTTAAATGTGCAACTCTGACCTGAGACTCAAGCAACAGCCCCACGCGGGGCCTCATCGCTTTTCCCGGATGATGAAGGGGCTCTGAGGGCACCCCTCCCCACCCACCACCCCATGCATTGCTCAAGATAAAACAACCATTCTTAAAAAACCACTCAGCTCTGAATTTATCCTGGACTGTATCTACACATTCAAATTTTAATTCAACCAGTATTCTGGGACATCTCTTATGTTCCAGATATAGTAGTAGCTATTTTGTCAGATGATATTTTATGTAATCTTTAGAGTCACCGTGTAAGGAAGAAATTCCTGAAGCTAAGACAATGCTCCAAAATAAGGACAAGGTGCAATTCTAATCCAGATCTCCTCACTCCAAAGCCAGCCCTCTTACAGGTAAATTCCTACATGCCAAAATGACCACCTGATTCACTCAAGCCAAGCAGCGTCCGTACTGAGTGGAAATATTAGGCAAACTACAATTTGGATGAATGGATTTTCTTAAGCTCCTAGAGATAGAAGCCTGTGGAAAACAGAGTGAACAGATACACTTATCCAGTACATACAAGTATGAGCTCAGGTTAAAAGAACTCTGACTACATAACAACTCCCCAGCTCCTACCCCTTTAGTCAGTTCTCCTCCAAGAAAACTGTGCTTTTCTTCTCTACAACAGGGGTGGCAACCACGAGGAATTTTTAATGGGATTGTGCCTCATAATTTTAGCAAGCTTGAGGTTAGGATGCTATAGCAGAAATCGGTTGCTACTAGGCCCAGCCCACGATTTATTGCTATACATACCCCCCTCTGCCTCCACACCGCTAGTGGTTAAGGGGCAGGTGAGAGCACCGACGTAAGTTCATTCTCATTAGAGCTCTGATCAGGGATGACATCTTTCAAAAAAGAAAACAACTCAATAGAAGCTTATCCAGTGCCCAAATATTCAATATTTCTATATACTTAATTTCTTTAGCTACACTTGAATTATTCTATTCTTACCAAACAAATTTTTCAACACATTAAAGAGAAAAGTTGATTTTTCACGTTGTGTGGAAAACAACGTAAAACTCATTTTAAAGGAAAGTTTAATTAAATTCATGGTATATACTTCCTGATCTAAATAAAAGTATAATTTCTTCTTTTATTTTTGTTCAACTAAGTTATAAACCTGTGCAAATTAACATTAATCTTTATAAAAATATCAACTTCTTTAAATAATGTTTTGTGATCTAAAATGCAGCCAGATCACCATCAATCGAATACATGTAATATTAATACTCACAGCCCTACCTACTCTCACCTAAACTCTACAACTTCAGTCCAGCTTCATACATATTCAAACAGAAAACTTTCTTGCATTCATTTTGTCAGTAAAATATTTAAATATATGTAATATGTACACGTGATGATTATGGTACAATAAACATAAATATTTTTGTTAAATTTTGCTTTAGGTAACATGAGCTATTTTACTCTATTCTGTTATACTGTTGTCTTAAAGTAATCCAAATAAACACATACACATTTTATAATGTTTTACTTAAGATGAAATGAATTCCAGAGGTAAAGATTCTCTTGTACATTCTCTAGTTGCAAGTCCTGTTGATACATAACGGATTCGTAAAATCGGTTGGACAGTTTTAGAGATGAATATAAAGTATAGTCACATTAATGCTAAAATAATTATTAATAAAATCCTAAAAAGGAGTTCTATTGATCAGAGAGAAAAATGTAGTCTCATTTTACTTGTTAGCACAAAAAGTTACATTAATACTATTGAGTAGCTAAGCACATTTAGAAACATCATGCAAATCCACCTGTCATGTTTAATTATAAACCACTGAGGAGATTGCTAATAAAATTAACAAATAAAAATAGCAATATTCATTATTTAACTGCTCTTGGTCTGAAAGCATATGAGAATTGCCACTTATAAATACCAAGTGCCATTTAAAAGATTAATCAATTAATTCATTGTAACGAATTCTCTGAGAAGTGTTTGTAACGAGGTCAGCTCCCTACAACATAACCTCACATTTTGCGATGCAGTCACCTTAAAAAGGTGACATCTACAGTTCAAAGTACTGAGAAGTATGATCACTAGGAAATAGATATTTTTGAGTATTTCAAGGTCCACTTTTGTTTGGCTATTTTAGATATCATGGACAAAAACCATGTCAAACATAATATAATAACCACAAACAGTAAAAGCTGGAACTCAGCACAAAACACTACATTGGTGATATTTCCTGACACTAACAGAATAAAGGGGATCCATTCCCACCACACTGAAAATATAGGATGTAATTTTAAATGCCTTTCTCATAAAAATAATTCTTTTAGTAATTAGGCTGCACTGTGTTTGAGTATTGTCTTTTCATGTCTACAGAAAGTTACTTTCTGAAAGGATACCTAGCTGTCCATATGCCTATGTTTACCATCATAAGCAAGGCAAAGCACACGAAGGGTCTCCTCATTTAGTTTGCATCTAAAATATCTGAGAATTTGTAAAAATCAAATATCTCTAGTCCTGATACAGGTATTACATATCCCCTCTTCAAAGTCTACAACAAATTGCCCATTCTCTTTCAACATGTATCTAAAGTTTAAGAACCACACATACATTATGAGCCTTTCTTGGGTAGGCCCTACACACAAAGCATAGAATAGAAAGTACATTATTTCCTTAAAGCGTTCCTGTTTCCTTTGGAATAATATCATTTAGAATGCACCTTAGCCATATTAAGTGGTTGACAGATAGCATAAACAAAAATAGGTTTTACATTGCAGCTGTACACAACACACCTTTGTACAGCTGACTGATTACTTACAACAATAAAAAATAATTGCAGCATTCTGCTGTCAAACTTTCTGGCTAGTTTATAGTGAACTTTAAAACTATGATTCCTTTTTCTCAAATGCAATTAATTTGAAGATAAAAGCAATGTGGTGCCATGAAACATAAATTTTTCACCCCAGAAAGGAGATTGTTTGTTATCTAATAACAATAGATAAAGTTTCACATCCCAATTTTTCAAAAGAATGCAATGGTACCACTTAAGTATGCAAGGAAATGCTTGATGTGGCAAGAAGTATAATAAGATTAATATTAAAAAATGAAAAGTATTTATTTACCAATTTTGACAGTTGTCATGGACATCACTGTTTCAATGGCATTTTTGACAAAACAATTTGTTGCCTGATAGTTACAGGGGAACTGAAAGATTTTTTTTTTTCCTATGTATTTACAATAAAAAAAAAAAGCATCCTCAATGTAACTTTTCTGCTTAAGAGAAAAAAAGAATGAGTTCTATAAAACAACCCATCCAATGCAGTTTCTATAAGAACAAATGAATGCAAGTGTTAACAAGGCCTAATCTTCCCTTTTGTATTTGTTTCTTCATTAAGCTCTAACTATGCTCTAGCTCTTGTATCCTGAAGATTTGATGTGAAGATGGTATGACAGGCTTGGCTTCTCCTGATGCAGCTGGCACTCCTGATGCCAAAAGCCAGAGTTTGTGGTAGTGGGATCAGAAGAGAGTCGTTCGGAGCACAGTTTGCCTGTCAGTTTCCCATCCGCCTCGCAGTGCAGCACTCCCTCCCCGAGTCCCCTTAATGAGAAGTGGAGGACAATACCAGTATTGTTGTTTCTACTCGCAATCTTGTGGAAAGAACAATCGCTGTTTACCCAAGCATTTGTATTACCCAAACTCCGTCGATAATTACTTCTAGAGTCCCTGATGAACTCTGCTCTCTGCCTCAGCACAAAAAAACTATTGAGATAGACACCAGACAACTTTTCTATCTCTTAGAGCCTTTTAACAGTTTACTAAATATGATTCTGTTCTCATATTTATCAGAAGAAACGTACCTACATGACTTGCACTCAGCTCATCAAGAGCTTTCGAACCATGTAAGAAACCCGTGTACTACTTCGAAGGCTTGAAAATTCTCCATCACCTCACCTTCTCCACTCCCCCGCCTCAAAAAAAGTTAACAAGCACCGTCTCCTTTCAGTTGACATAGTCCTATACCTAGGAATCTATGACAAATATAAGCACATTTCAAGTAACAATGATGTTTCTAGTCAGTCTGTCGGTGTTAACTTTTTATTGTGAAATATGTAGGAGAAAAATTTCGAGTTATTTAATTACTATACAATTTTATGATATGCTTTTGTTTTCTAAGACCTAACAAAATGGAACTGTTGCTATGTCTATTTCCATGATACTGGTAATAATTTTAATCCATCACATCACTCCTACCCCCCTTCACGTCCCACCCCACATGCAGTCTGCTGTTAGCGCTATGCAAAACAGCATCATGAATATGCGTAATTATGGAGATTCATGGTAATTTTTCAGGGTTATCCGATGTGACGTTTATAGGACAGCGGCATACATCAATTTAAACGAGAGTGACAAATATCTTATCCTTTATATTTCTATAGTATTTTAAATATTTTCTTGGCCCCTCTCTAGGGAGTAGTATGAAATGGTAAGAACTTGAATAATAAAAATGTTAAACAATTAAATGCTTTACTAGAATGCTTTTTAAAGGCAAGTTTAAAAATGATTCTCTACCTGTTGAAGTTTAAAAAGTATAATACACTGAATTTTCTTAGAGGATGCTTTTTAGCAAGCATCTTACACATTTCCAAACCAACAAAACATGGACCTTTGCATGTGCCATTTTAAGATGAGGCTGAATTGCTTAATTACTTTTAAACTATGACTGCTTGCCTGACAGAATTATTTGGCAAACAGGGTTCACCAACTTCATTAAGCATAGGCATTTGAAACAATAATCTAATTGTGACATATCTGAATTTTGTTCTAAGTTTTGTTGTACCTCTTAGAGACTTGTATATTATCTTTATCTCAGTGACTAATTAGAACTAGCTTGACAATTTCATATTTACCATGATTACCAAGTAGGAATCCTCTTCCTTGTTCCTTATGTTTGTCATGAATATTGTACAATACTAATTACATTGAAGATATAAAGAGCCCAGAATTTAATTGAGAGACATCTTGAGTTTAAAGTGAGTAATGTGAATTGTATCAAGAACTTTAAATGGCAGGGCAATTAATATCTATTTTTTATGCAGTCACTAGAAAGGACGAAATAACCGGGTGAGTTCAAGTCATTATATCAGCCATGTTTTTAAGTGTATTAACAATAAAGTCATTAAAAATTGGCTTGATTGAAAATGATCCTCCCCATTCTAACCAACTGGATTCAGAATTCCTTTTTCTCAAGCATATACTTTCAGGTGGAGGGTCAAACTTTCACAATTAAATGTTTCTCAGTACTATATTTGTAACACACCATCGTGAATACTCTCCATACAATTATCAGGGCCTACTGTGGAAGTAGACTGCTAATAGAAATAATAATGAAGGAGACTGGGGCATTAGTATGCCAGAAAAGGTTGGAGAAACCTAGTTTGCATGATGCATATATAATTGTATGTCACATCTAAATATCACTGTAAGTTGCTTTAGAAATAATTACTTAGGAAAATATATTTAACCCCTCCCCTTTTTTAAGATTCCAATTTCATTAACAAATAAGTCCAGTGGTGTATTAAGCCTATAAAGTAGCAGTGTCGTAAATGAATGTGTTCTGTATTTGCATGTTTTTAAAGTGGCAATTTCTAAAGACACACAATTGCTATGTCTATATACTCGTACAAAGCAAAGTGAAGAATTGATGCAATCATCCAGATAATTCAAGGGAAAAACACTTTTGCCTCAATTATCTATTGCAAGTGAAAGTGTGGGGTTTAGCCTGAATTGTTCAAATAAGTGCCTTGATTTTCTTCACTTTGCATGTGTAGACACATTTTGCAATAATATTTATGCTAACATTTGTAATTTACATACATATAAAGGAGATATATTTCTTCATTAAAGATGACCAAAATCTTTTCCCAGCAATAACTCCTCTTTGGTTGTACCTAATTTTTGGTAAAGAGTCTGATTATTTGTGTGCATATTATATATGGTAATTGAATTAAGGCAAAACTAGATGGACTCATTTGTTCATTTATTAAATGCTTGGTTAATAATCTAATTTGTATATAAGATACTGATATCACACTATGAGAAGTTCATTGATATATTCTATCTAAAACTTTAATCATACATGCTTCCTACTGAGTATAATCATAAATTGATTTGAAGAAGTAAATGTGATTCATTATGTACCTTTATAATAAAATGCAACATTAAGGCAAACAAAAATTTCCAAAGAATATATCCCATATTGTCCATGTGTAAGATTTGTTATGAATAAGTTAATATCCATAAAGAAATTAAATACAAGAACACATTTTCAAAAGTTCCATTGATACATTAAAAATTCAAATATATAGCAGATTTTACAGTGTTTTCTCCATATGCACTGACAGAAACAATAATATATTTAATTGCTGACATTTGTATTATTTTACCATACATTTATTAAATAAATAAAGTGTGTTTTCAATGCATTTGAAAAGTCTGTTGTGTTTATTAATACATGAGGAATTCTAAATTTCTTCTGGGCCTGCTTGATCACTATTTGCAGTCTTTACTCTGGCCCACACAGAAAATGAATTCCAGAAAACGTAAAGCAACTGTACCATGTTTCTTCATATTGGCACTGTGTCAAACTATGTTTTGTTTGAACATTAGAAATTAAACCTTGGTTTGGTTAAAATATTGTCAAAGTATTGGATTATAAGTATTTGTCTGGACAAACAGTTAATACCTAAATGTTAAAAGACACTGGAATATTTTATGGATCTATTTGGCAATGAAAATGAACTATCTGTATTATAAATGTGGTGCACAGGGCTCATGTATAATGTTCATTTATAATTTTCATGTTTTATATAAAAGTGTGTAATTGATGCTTACAGTATAACCAAAATCTTCTCTGTCCTCATAAAAACACATGAAGCAAATTTAAAATTAAGCGTTTCAGAGTATTTTACTACTCCAATATTGTTTTGTTTTAATACTCAAGTATCTGCCTCTAAATTGTATTTATGAAAAATCAAGTTCCAGAATTAAATGGATATGTTTTACAAATACTGCGAGGGGCTTTGATAGACATTTTTCTTTAGTACTGCTAAAGAGAAAAATATAGTAATTTGGTGGCAAACATCTGTCTGGTAATCATATATGATAAATTCATAAGAAATACAGGAAGGCTATTTATTTACTGTTACTGCTAAGCCAGTCTTTATTTATCTTAGAAGATTTTTCATCTATGAGTGGAAAACAAACTTTCCTTCAAGAGGTCTGTGAACCGAATAATAAATGTCAGGTCTAAATCCTGTATGAAAATCAGTCTGGTTTAATCCTGGATATTCTTCAGCATGCAAATGAAGACCAGAGGTTTCACTGGGCCCGCTGTCATACAGGCAGCCAATTTACAGACCCTGGCACAGTGTATGTGTTATGGGCTCGCCGGCTGCCCCTCCCCCCTAGCCTAAGACTTGGTCTCAGCTGCCTGCCTTTCACAGAAAACCACAAGCCAAGGAAACATATCAGTAATAGCGCCCTGTAAATTAACTTGACATTTGATGCAGAAAAAACCCTAAAAGCTTACAAAAGACATTGAAAACAAAAGCCACTCAGGACCCACACTACATATATTGTAGATTTAAGAGATCTGGAAGGTGGTTATTCTATTGTAACCAACACATACAGCCTTCATCTTCTTTGTTAAGACAATTCAGTCATTCTTTGTTACAGGCATAGTATCCACCAAACAAGAAAACAATATTTCCACCAAAAAACAACAACAACCTAAAAGTCCAACTGATATTATAATAATAATTCAATCAATGGGCTTCTTTTGCATTAAAAAGTAAAGCTATACATTCCTAATGTGAAAAAAAGAGATGCTAAAAATATGACTTTATGTTTCCTTGGTAAATAAGACATGTTGACATTGCTGAGATGTAAATAATGTAAGATGCATCGGAGAATGGTGTGAATCTTGCTGAACATGAGGTATTCACAAATATGTTGTGTCTCAAAATTTTGCCATTCAAGAGATTTAATTTTTTTCATGCTTGGAAGCCCCTGAATTCTTTTTATAGGGAAAAAAATATTTTTTGGTTCAAAGAAGGACTATTGATAAAATATTAAATGGTTCTTTGACATCAGCTGCCGTGTGGGGCTAGAGTGAGGCACACAGCATATTTAAGCCATTAGACATGCAGGAATGTTAACATTATTATGCGTTATTGTGTCTGGCTATCTGCCCCCCTCTCTTCTTCTCAATCTCTCTCTCTCTCTCCCCGCCCCTGCCTCTCACTCACTTTCCCTCCCTTCTTCCCTCCTCCCTACCTTTCTCAGTGTCTCTCCTTCCTCTCCCTCCCTCTGCAGAGCCTGCTACACTGCATCTTACAAATGTCTGGCCTTATAGTTTACAAGCACAGAACTGTACTAGTAAAAATGCATAATCTCAGCATCTGTGCTTCTTGATATTCATGGATTTATTTACAAGTCCCTGTGTTCTACTTTTTTTTGCCTGTTTCTATGGTTTATATTACTGTCATGCCTATATTCTTGTGGGAATTTCAAATAAGAATCAAGATATAACTGGCAAATATTCTGTAATGCAGTCTGCATTTCCATAATTTAGTTGTTTTTTAAAAGAGACAATTTAAAGAGGTTTATGGACTTAAGGATATATGAAGAGTATTTTGATTGGCTTTTTTACTACTTCAACTGCTTAAGGTTCAGTTTGTGTAAAATGCATGTAATAAAATAAATTTATGTACATATATGTGCTTGTGTCTATGTAAATGCATTTAGAATGAAAAACTTCATAAATCTCAGTCAAATTGACTGATTAAGTTCACTATGTTCACATTTGGCCACATTAAGATATTTCACCAAAGGGTTCAAAGGTAAAAGGCTAGCATTTTATTTCTTCTTTAAATTCCAGCCTGCAAAAAGCTTAAATATTTACAAAGTATTCAGGTTCCTGTGTTTCCCTAACCCTACACATACACACACACACACACACACACACACACACACACTCACCCCTCCCGTACATGGAGCTAGTTTAACCGAAGCCTTTTATCACACGTCACCAGTGCCAAAGAAATCTTTTCTCCCTTTTTTAAACTGTAAAGACACAAATTATCTTCAATGATTTAACTAACGCTAAAACTAGAAATCTGACTTATTTTACAATAATTTTCATTTTCCACCCATCTCCCCCCCCTCCGAATAGAATTTCACCTTCATATTATCAGTGCACTCATTTTTAGGGATTAATATTCTCTAGTTTAATGTAATATTGAAATCTGATAAGTCCATGTATATGCTTTGCTGTTTATAGCTCCAGTTTAATTACTGTATGTTAAACTGCCTAGACACCGAAATGAATTTATGAATATCTTTCAAGACAGCCATAGTTTGGAACTGCACATGAGAGAAAATGGGATGGCGGGGGACACTGCGTTAAGTGATCTTTATGCCAGTATTCTTGAAAATTCACACTCTATGTAGGAAAATGTTAAATATGAGAACATTAAGATAAAGGCTTGTTATAGTCCTGAAGTGCGGTATATGTAAAATATGAAGATTTTCATATGTACAGTTTAACACATGCTAAGCAGCACAGATTATTAAGCAAGATCCATTCCTTTATTGGAGAGGGAGGGGAGTAATTTACAGACAAGGGCTAAGCAATTCTGTTTAACACAACTCTGTCTAGTTGATTGTAAGGCATGTATAGTATTTTTCCAAAGCCCGTCATAAGTCGTAAAACAGTTTACAGCTCAGGATATTTTTTAGAGGATACTCATTTTATTAAGAGTTAATCAGGTAGGTTGTGCAGAAAGATATGCATGTATTTGCAATTCACATTGTTGCTGTGTTCCTATTGTGTTCTGAGCTTCCATCATGGCTGGGAAATGAGAAGCTGGCACATATGCAGGAGAGTAAGAGAGAAAGCCCCAAATAAACACTTAGAGCATTTTCTAATCAACTCTAATTATAACCATGTTTCTTTTTTTTTTTTCCTGAAGTGGGTGGGGGAAGTGGTAGAAAGAGGACGATTATGAGTGCAGACCACATCTGTGCTATTAAATAATATTAATAATTCTTCTGGTCCAGGGGATGATGTTTTCATTCTAGACTTTCAAGCACCTCAGTCTACCCATTCAAAGCGATGACAGAAAAATGAATCTGAATGTGTAGGCATTAAACATTTAAATTCTCTACTCCCTGGTCATTATACCGACTGTCATATTTTACACCTCCCTTCCCCCACTATGCTTTTGCTGATTTGACTTCATTTACATTGGCTCATTATGCACTGGTCTTTGTTCTACTGAACGGAATACAGTATAGTGACAAAGCAAAACTTACACATTGGCTGGAGTATTTTTCTGATTTAAAAATTAGGTTTCACTACTTAAATTTACATTTAACTTCCCAACATTGCTTATATTGGAAGCAAGTCTTTTCTTATACAATAACTATAATCTATATGCAATTATTTTAAGAGTGGTTAAAATTACCTCAAAATGTCTTTAGGAAATGACATTTAAGACCTTTTATAACAAATACTCTACTGCTACCTAGGCAATATTATCATATTAGAAGTATTAAGTTGTTCTTTCCAAGCCTCTGTCTGAATTTCTATGTAGGCCCAAGGAGCAAGCTTTTATCTATTTTATATGAAGTTCATTGTTTAGAAGCTGTCCCTTATGGGTCTTATTTTAATGTATCAAACAACAAAGGTAATGTCAATCCTTAAAAAAAAAAAAAAGATTCCTGCTTCGCATTTCTTGCAATTAAAAGGTTTTCTGATTTACAAACCAAATTTTCATCAAATTAAAAGGAAGTCCTAGCTGACCGATCACATGGAAAAATATGAAAGTTACATTGAGCTTTAAATGTCTATCCCCATGACAGTGCATACTATCTTTTCATTTGTTACAACCAATGGAGACATGGGATTAATCTAATACAGCCTAATTAAAACCCATTCACACATGATGGTTTTTAATGGTACTAGTGGCACAAATGCTACTTTGTACCACAGTTATATTTGCATTTATTTGAAGTTAGACAATAGATAATTTTGAATACAAAGAAAATGGGAAAAAATACTGGGGAACATGTTTTTGAAAATGGTAGCAATTTCTTGTTTCCTGTAAAGATAATGGCTGTATGTACAATTTAGGTTTCATTCCAGATATTTTGACCAGGATTCTTTTTGTATTTCTGTTATTTATCAAAATGTATAATCATGGTTACAGTGGCTACATGTCTGGGACACCAAACTGAAAGAAAAAAATATCATGACTTCGTGGTTTTGTTAATGACTCATTGCACGACCTCGTGCTTCTCCCCTAACCTGATTGTGCCTTTATTTTTTCATCTATGAAAAGGGAATATTTGTCCCTTACCTACCCTTACCTACCTTTATTGGGC
The DNA here is from genome assembly GCF_008692025.1 of Phocoena sinus. NCBI lineage: Eukaryota > Metazoa > Chordata > Mammalia > Artiodactyla > Phocoenidae > Phocoena > Phocoena sinus. The sequence goes on along the minus strand of NC_045765.1, from coordinate 102,434,786 downwards.
TATTGTAAAGGTTTATTGGAATAAGGTATTTTGTTTGTTTGTTTGTTTGTTTGTTTTGCGGTACACGGGCCTCTCACTGTTGTGGCCCCTCCCGTTGCGGAGCACAGGCTCCGGACGCGCAGGCTCAGCCGCCATGGCTCATGGGCCCAGTTGCTCTGCGGCATGCGGGATCTTCCCAGACCGGGGCACGAACCCGTGTCCGCTGCATCGGCAGGTGGACTCTTAACCGCTGCGCCACCAGAGAAGCCCAAGTATTGTTTTTAGGAAGAATGTACCTTAAGAACACAAGCTTTTTTTTTTTTTTCATTGATTAATTTTTACTGTACTTGGGGAAAATGCAGTGTTGTATATTTGTCTATATTCAATCTCTTTTACTTAAGTTTGGCACTTTTGGTTCTAGAGTTAATGAGAATAAAACATAAACGCTTAATTGGATTTCTTGGAGGTGGGATCAATCGCCCACATCTTGGCGATTCATATTATATAACCTTGTTATGATCTGCAAGATATTTCTATGAGCATAATTGGTTTTAGAAAATGGCTTTTGCAGTAGAAGTAGTCAACACGGCAACATTCAGAATAAGTTCAAGCCTGTATGAGAACTAGAAATTTGACAAAGACTTCTTATTCCAGTGGCACCTCAAGGGAAGCAAAGTGAATAAAGTTTTTAGGCTATAGTTGCTTTAAAACTATCTTAATTTTTCTCTTGAGTCCTAGAAATTTTAGATTTGGTACAATATGCAACTCTGATGCAGAAATCTGTAAGACGATATCATTTGAGTATTTATTGGGACTTATCTAGAAGCCCTCCTAAACTCAACACAATTTTAAAAAAACATGCTAGACACAATTAAGCTTATTTCCATTTCTAGGATTAAAATGGTGGTATTTAATTTCTTTACACTTCAATTGAATCATCTGTTAAATGACAGGGTTAAGGTAGATTATCAATAAGACCCTTCCCAGATTCAAAATTAACTTGGCCAGTATTTGGATACATCATTCTTATTGAAATTCTAGGCACATAAGTGTCATGCTATATACAGTATATCTAAATGATATTTTATCAGATACTTGTCCATATAGATGATGAATGTTTATTCAACACTAAATACACATCAGACATTTGTTAAATTCTAGAAACCTAGAAAAGGAGATTTGGAGGCAAAGATAAAGATTGCCTTACTGCCTTACTAACATCTGACGAAGATCAAAGTCTATAAGCATCTAATCACTTGACACAACAGAGTTAGATGTGCTTTACATATATGACTGAATATAGTAGACAGTATTACTATTCACTAATAGCCTGTGTCTGTCCCTATAGGAGGGTTATACACCTCCCTGCCTTCATGAAGTCAGGCTAGGATATGTGAATTGCTTTGGCTAATGGCACATGAGCAGAATTAATAGGTGTCGTTTACAGGGGGAAGCTTTAAGAATCAGTGCGTCTTTTGCCGTTTCTTCTTCCCCTTTGCCACGGTTACCAGCAATGTTCTAAAGAGTTTCTGCTCCACCAAGATGGATCCCAGAGTGAGGGCTACAATGACATGGAGCAAAATGTCCAACTGATCTAAAATGGATATGAGAATGAGAGAGAAGGGAAAAAAAAACCAAACATTACAGTTAAGTCACTAGGATTTGAGGATTGTATATTATCATAGTATAACTTAGTCCAGTGGTTCTCAGAGTATGGTTTGGAGACCACTGGGGTTCCTGAAACATTTTCAAGGAATCCACGAGGTCAGAATTATTTTCATAATAATATGTAGATGTTATTTTTCCTTTTGCTCTTATTCCCTCACAAGTGCAAAGTAGAGTTTTCCAAAGTTTACATGGTGTGTGATATTGCAGCCAACTGATGCAGAAGCTGATAAAAGAATCCAGTGGTTAAAGAGATTTGAAAAAAAATTTATAATGATGGCACTCTCCTTCTGAATTTTTTTTTGTTTTGGAAAATTTAGCAATTTTCCACAAAAAGTGTGTTATTTATATTAACATGTGATGGATTTGTTGTTGATATTTTAAATCATAAGTAGTTTTAAATTTTCTTATTTTTCATTTCTAATATGAAAAAGAAAAATAAGTGGCTAGAACCCGCTTCAACAAACACTCTTTGGGAGTCCTCAATAATTTTTAAAGTAAAGAGACCAGAGAACAAAAATTGGGGGCCTAGCCTATCCTGACTGATGTGGCAAGCTCCACCAGGTATAGCTTATTAGAACTAATTAAGCCCTGTCACACAGAGTTCTGTGGATAAACTATAACTTTAAAAGTATGGTTAGAGTCAGTCACATTATTTAGTTATTTAACAGAATCAAATGGAACTTTTTCATGTTGTATAACAAAAGAACAGTTGCTGCCTAATGCAACTACTACAATAATTAGTCTAGACGTAATAAACTATCTCTTTGGTAGGATTTGACAGTGTGGATTTTCCTCTTTATTTTGTAGCAAAGAATAAATGTACTCTCTTGCAGTAAGTATGAAAATATATAAGCTAAACTATAAATCACCCCACAAATGTACAATCTGTCCAATTTATAGGGCAAGGGTAAAAAGAATAGAAGAGGGATGAATTGTGAGATGTGAAAGTTTCAAATCATGCTTTTGACAACCATTCAGACACATCGTGACTGACAGCTGCAGATCATACCCAAGCAGAAAACAATCTGAATTAAAAGTATTTGGGCCCATAATCTCTCCCTCAGGCCAGCACAGTTTCTATATCAATTTACTCTCACTGGCATGTTGGTCCATAAATGTGTGGTCCCTTGTTTGAAATGCTGATATGCATTCCTTCAACTGGATCAGAAGCTCCTAAAGGGTAGTGATGATGTCTTCTATTGAGTTTGTCTCCAGCCTCACCCAGTGGCCCTGCCTAGTGCTCCACCTGAGACTGGGACTCCACATGTGCTAGTACATTAAACAAAACAAGAGAAGATCTCTAACTTCACAGCAATGGGCAGGCAACAAAATGAACAAAGAACTTGCGCTGGAGAGGGCGAATAAGGTTGACAACTACTTTCTATTAATTTAAATATACTTACCAATATAAAATCAATATTGTATGAAAGGGTTGTTTAAGATAAGAATTAAAAGATTGAATCTAGCATCCATGTCCCATTGAAGAAGTGTTCTTCCTGTCAGCATAACTCCTGGATGGGCTGTGCTCTGTTCCGACCACAGTACAGGGCATATTCATTTAAATATGTTCTCCTTCCTTACATCATTGAGTTGTAGAAATTCCTAAGAGGTTTTATTATCTTAAAACACAAAATATTTCTTCTATAATTATCAATTCACTGGGTTTTGCCTACAAATCTAGTTAACCAATCTTAAAAAAATGTTTTATGAGTGTGTTTATGTATATATGTAGGCTTTCCTAGTTTATACACATTATCCACACCATATATGGTATCTCATCTGACCTTCTCAACAAGCTTGTGAGATACTTTTCATGCTTACCCTCGTTTTATCAATAAAAAAGTAAGAGCTCTGTGAGATTAAGAGATTTGTCCAAGAATATATACCTAGTAAGTACTGGAGAGAGAATTAAAATCCAGAGTCATTTCCAGAGCTCTAGTGCTTTTCAAACTATTAAGATATAAACATAACAGAAAAGTTTATTTATTCTTCTAGTAAAGAAGAGAGTATTGTTTTGAATGTAAATATAGGTGATTGGAAGTTTTACATACATTCCTGAGGAAAAAAAAATCACTATTTCTGAAGTTCAAAATGTTTTTTTATTACCTTAATTTAATTTTCTTATTTTAAAAAATAATTCTATTTATAAATTTGAACAAAGTATAAATGTTAAATAACCAAATAGATTGTCTTGAAAATAATCTAGAGATAATTATACCTCAAATTTTTAAATAGGAATATTATGGTAGCGCTTATCTTAAGATTTCCAGTAGGTTGGCTGATGGTAATTGCTAACTCAATAATTAATCTATTTGTGTTTTCCGTAGATATCACCATAAAAATAATTAATGGGCCTTTCATTCAGATTTTCTGGTGAATTATTAAAAATAGTTTTGTTGGACTTCCCTGGTGGCACAGTGGTTAATAATCCACCTGCCAATGCCGGGGACATGGGTTCGAGCCCTGGTCCAGGAAGATCCCACATGCCGCAGAGCAAGCCTGTGCACCACAACTACTGAGCCTGCACTCTAGAGACCGCGAGCCACAACTACTGAGCCCACATGCCACAACTACTGAAGCCCGTTTGCTCCAGGGCCCGAGTGCCACAACTACTGAGCACGTGTGTTGCAACTACTGAAGCTTGTGCGCCTAGAGCCCGTGCTTCTAAACAAGAGAAGCCACCGCGATGAGAAGCCCACGCACCTCAACGAAGAGCAGCCTCTGCTCACTGCAACTAGAGAAAGCCCGAGAGCAGCAACGAAGACCCGATGCAGCCAAAATAAATTTATTAAAAAAATAGTTTTGTTTCTCATGATAATTCTCTAAAAAAAATCAGTTAAAACACTTACCCAGAATCTAGAATACAAAGTAATTTAAAGATACAGCAAACAATAAGCTATATGCCACGATTAATAAAAGCAGTGGAATAGAAAATTACTTTTTACTTGGTTTCTAATGGCAGTAATCATAAGAGTTTAAGTTCTCATCCTGCTTTATCTGCAGAGTTTGATATGAAAGGTTGTGAGTTCCCAAACTCTCCAGATGAGCGAGAGGCCATTTCAGAAGGCTTGAATGGTGTTGGAAGATGAGCACTGGCGGGTAAAAGGAAGCAACACTCTAGAATGAACTGCTAGTATTCTTTCTTCCTTTTCTTCTGGAAGCTTGAAGTTCTACCTCAGGTTACTACAGAAATGTCCACTGACTGTCTCTTATCTGACAGGAATACACAAACCAAAAAAACTTAGTGACCCAGATGTTCTTTTCTTAATGTCTCAGAACTCATAGCCTAACACCTCCTTGACATGACTTCTTCCTTTCCTTCCAACGAGCAACATTTTCCCCTGGTGTTTCCATCTGATGAAGATGGGGGCTCTCAGCCCTTTCCAAAGAGAAGTCCCTTAGTCTTTAGCAACGTCGTAAACTCGTCTCTCCTCACATCCTAAAAGATGCCTTCGTTGTTTGGGTGCCCTCTACAACCTCAACAACATTTACATGTATATGCAAACGACAAAGTAACCTACTAAACTCTTGATATTTGTAGATTTATCATTCCTGGTCTTCCCCCTGCGCCACCAGAATAAAGACTCCACGAACACAAGGACCTTGTCTTATTTATCAGATGCTCAATCATTTGTTGAATAAACAGATGACAGCTAATGAACTCAGTGGTCTATAATGTGTAATCTATGGTGATGTTAGGTGTAGATGAATACACACAGTGTGTGGTGAGGCTAGTCTATAGGAGCGTCAGCAAGGTCTTGAATGAGTCTAGGAAACTATCCACTGTTCATAGGATAGGTGGTTTCCTTTGGTGGCATTGTGAATCTCAGAATTCTCAAAGGTCTCTTCTATAGCTTTCATGAAATTGAGGAGTCTATATTATACAATGCTTCTATCTGGAGGCAATCTAATACAGGAGTAAGAACTAAGACTTTGCAACCAGACTTTCTGGGTTCAAGTCTCAGTTTCAGCACTTACCAGCTATATGATCTTGGAAAAATACCATTTACTTCCCAAAACTGTGAGGCTTCCAGGATATGTAAAGAACATAATAACATGCCATACATAGTAGGTAGTCAATAATTGTTATTTATTATTATCATAAAATTTCTATGGGATCTCCAGGGCTGAGAATTTGGCCCTCTAATTTAAGGTCAATACATGAATTAATACAAGAATGGAAGAATGCTGAAGGAGTATTAACTAGGTTTAGAATTCAGTTTAGGAGAAATGTTTTATGTTACTAGGAAGAAATCGGAACTGTTGGTTATATAATTGTTATAATAGTTATTATAATAGTTATAATGAGGTTACATCATAAACATCTATAATTAAGAGTTAGTTAAATGGAGATTTTAACACTCTTGGTTTTTTAGTCAACTCTGTGCTGAGACTCAATCTGAGTAAAATCCAGCAGGAATCAGGCACGTACATTTCAGCATGTCGAAAAGATGTCACTTACTCTGGTGTCTGAATAGCCAGTATACCTTCAAAGCAGAAATCTGTTTATTTTGATTTTGAAAGCAATAAATACTCCAAAACAATGAGTTATCCACCTCCAGCTTAAACTTCGTGAGAATTTTGTTGGCCTACCTTTAAAAATAGGCACAGAGTTTTTCTTAAACCCAAGTTCAGTTCTTCTCTTCAAGTCCAATTATTGTGGGTGGTAGAATCCTCATTGTAGAGACTGCTGCTTGAGCAGCACTTCATTGAAACAAATAATCTTTTCATATTTAAAGGGTCAAATCCTGGAGCATATTTGCGAATTTGTAAGAAATTTCAGTGAGTCTGTCCTTCACAGCTTGGCTGTGGTTGAAATTAAGTGCCAACACAGGTAAGCTGTAGAGAAATGACCTTCCAGAGACTATTTGTTAACTGCTTCTACGAGACAGGAAGAACTACGAGGAAAATGGAAATTAGGCCTAGTTCCAAGCATCATGGACAAGCAGAAATAGGAGCTCTTCTGAAGTGGGAATCATGGCTTTAGGGGAAAAGGTCTCAGCCTTATCAGTGAGCTGATGATAGGATCTAATGGGCACTTTCTAGCCCTTACCTAACTTGTCTTGGCTGTTGCCTGTCCTATCATTGACCTCTTTCTCCAAATTCTCTCCTTTTCCATAACACTACTCTTTTGAAGTTTATCTCCTACTTCTCCAGACATTTCTTCTCAGTCATTTTCATGGATTCTTCTGCCCTAAGGGACCAACCTCAGACCTCTTCTCTATTCTCTAATTACTCCAAGGAGGGTCAGGGAATCATCTGCAACAACATGTGATATCTTCAGACTTGTTAAAATCCAGATTCCTAGGCCCACCTTCTGCTCTCCTGAACTGAAATCTCTGGGTACTGGAGAGAGTAAATGGTTTTCTATAGGGGCACTGCAAATCTCAGAACTTTCAAAGACCTCATTATATGCCCTCTAGAAATTCAATGGTCTATTTTACACAATGTTTGTATCTAGAAACAACACAGTGTGGCAGTTAGGGCAGGGACTTCATAGCCAGAAGTGACCTTGTGAATATAAATTCCACTCTCTTTCCAAGATCATGAGGTTTAAGAGATAACATATGTAAAGAAGATAGCTATGTAAAGGGCTTAATGCAGTGCTACACATAGTACGTGTCTTTTGACAAGTTTCTTGGTTGATTCTGACACAGACCAAAGCTAGAGAACCACTGGGTGATATCATCCATTTCTAAGGTTTCAGATCCACTTTTAGGATGAAACTCTCCAGTGGCTCCCCAGTGTAGAAGATCCACATTATCTTCCCTTCTTTGCCTTTCCAGTCTCCTCTCTTGCCTTTCTTCCTGGTAAGAATCAGCATACAGGAACTCCTACTGTACTCTCCTTTGGCTCTCATCTTTCATACTGGCTCTTCATTCTTTCTCAAATAACTTCCCCGTCGAGGCCACTTTGCCAGACTCATCCAGATCGTCATGTCTCGGCCTAGATGTCAGGACCTTCCCTGATCACTTGGGTCTGCGTTTGGTGCCTCTCCTATGAGATCGCAGGCACTCCAGATATCTCTCATCATTGAACTTATCATATTTTATGGTACTAGCTTAGTTATCTGTTTCTATCCCCTATAAGATATTTGCAGTTCCATATCCTGGCACATACTAAGAAGGTGTTTAACATATGCAAATTGATGAATGAATGAATGACTCACATATATTTTTCCAGATCAGACCTCCTCCCTAGGCCTTCATATCAAGCTGAACATGTAAAAAACTAAATTCATTCTCTTTCCCCAGCAAAATGGTTCCTATACCGCCCTCAATTCTTCTTTTCCATGAAGCACATAGAAATTTGCCCAACTGCTAAAAACAGCCAGTTGAGGATGATCCAAGACTGCTCCATCTCCCTTAGCCCCACATCCAATGTCACACTGCACATCAGCCACAGCCTAGCTCAGGAGATTCTTCCAAAGTGTGATTATTGAGGTTCGATTTAAGAGGGTATTTTGAGTGCACATGTCTACCTTCCCTCTTTTCTTAAAACCCACTGGAGAAACAGGAAAGAAGCTAAGAAGGGTATAAATTTGGAACAGGAAGACCAGAGAGTTTGATGACGCTCTGTAATATGGAAATCAGGTGGAACCTATCACATTAAGAGGTAAACAAAAGTGGGATCCTCCATCTCAAACAAACCTATGAGAAAACTCTAACAGAATATGAAGCACTGCTCCTAGCTGTGGAGCCACAGAGACTTCAATGGAGCAGATACAGAGAGTGGAATGGGTAGGTGGACGGGGAAAGTGATCAACTGAAGGACTGTCTATAGAATGTGTTACCAGCCTCGGCTGATCATAACATTACTCGGAGTTTAACAAGTTCTCCTGTTAAACACAGAGAACCTCAGTACCCTTCTCTGGGAATTCTAGTTCAGTGCATCTGGCATTATGACTCAGGATTCTGGATTTTTGACAAGGTTTCCAGGTGATTTTTTATGTAAAACAAGTTTGGGCGATATTGGACTGTGGTCCACTCTTTGTTCAGGAACCCCTCTCCCACCGTTCACACACAGATCTCTATGGCATACAGGATTAGCGTTTATTCCCCAGGCTTAAAATCAGATAATTAATTTCTAAAGAAAAGTTTAAGTTGTCTGGGACACCGAGCAGAAATAACACCCCAGGAGAAAGTTGTCCCCATTCTGGCACGTGGGATTGCCAGATGGCTTCCTGTCTGAGCATCTTAAAAGGAGTCCTGCCGCTCTACTTGCCCCAATCACGTACATGGCGCTCTGTGTTAGTGCCCTCATTCAGAGAAGAACCTTACTGTAGACAGCGACAGAGAATTAGCAGATTAACTGCCTAGGCTTTCATTCATACGTATAACTGAAAACCTAAACTCGCCAAATATTTGAGGGAAAAACAACAGCATAAAAGAGAAAGAAAAAATTGAACAAGTAGAACTTACTAATCTAACCTAAAAAACGAAACAAAACAGATGTGGTGGATGCTGACATGAACCACACAGATCCCCCTTCAGCTGCTGGCAGAGCTGCCAGCAGAAAGCTCTGAGGGAATTGCATTGGCTGAACGGAGCCTCCTCACCCAAGATCATGCCCTGGATCCAAAGGCTGATCCACAGGGAGATAGAAAATCCTGGCACCATTCCTGCTGTAACAAATTATCACAAACTTAGAAGTTTAAAAAATGTATTCTCTTGCAGTTGGTGAGGTCAGAAGTCTAAAATCAAGGAGTTGACAGTGATGTTTCCTTCTGGAGGCTTTAGAGGAGGCGTCATCTTACCTTTTCAGCTTCTAAGGGCCACCCATACTCCTTAGCTTGTGATCCCTTCCTTGCATTGCTCCAAACTCTTGCTTACATTGTCCCATCTCCTACTACTGACTCTGATCCTCCTGCTGCTCTCTTAAAAAACCCTTGTGATTACATCAGGCCCACCCAGGTAATCCAGGATAACTTCAAAACCACTAACTTGATCATATCTGCAAAGTCCCTTTTACCACATAAAGTAACATATTCACAGGCTCCAGGAATTGGGTCGTGAGTGTCTTTGGAGGACCATTACTCAGCCTAATACAGTCCCATTTTAACATCATGTGTTGGTTTTATTTTTTAAATGTTTAATATGATTATTACTAATCTGCCACTGCATGGTATTGATTCTACTCTGCTAAATGGCTCAATCTACTGAACTCCTTCTTCTTCTTATTGCCATTGTAGGAACAGTTCGGTCTTTTATCATTTTTTGCCTGGACTACATCAACGGTGAACTGTTTTGGTCTCTTTACCTTCTAGTCCATCTCCTTCCCTTCTCCATGGTTACTGGAGTGAGTTTACAAAAAAGCAATCCAATCCATACTCCCCTACGTAAAATAAAATGTATCCCCATTGCCTTCAGGATAAATTCTAAACCCACTTATGTTTGGCCCCTGGCTACTTCTCTCCTGCCTCATCCAATACCAACTTTCCCAGAGTCCTCTCACATGCAGTTATGTGAACTTCACACACTTTCCTGAATGGGCCACATTCCCTCACTTCTCTTCCAGCACTTTTCCCTCTGCCCAGAAGACCCATCCCCTGCCTCCATCTAACTTAACTTCTGTGTGTCCCTCAAGACTCAGTTCACACTTAATATCTTCTCTTACGTGTTCCTGACCACATTCTCATGCCCTTCACTTCTCTTTACAGACTTCTTCAGGGTGCTGAAAAATCTTCAATTGCAGCATTCATGACTTTGTTTATAATTGTTTATAAGTGTTGGTTTACTTGTCTGTCGTTGTCAATTGCCTGTGAATTCCTTGAGGGCACTGACAATGTCATCTATTTCTATGTCTTGGCGAAGGACTGGCACGTATTTATCCCTCAAAAGAGTCTTTTTTTAGATGAATGAATAAACCATGACATGCTTTGGCCAATTGCCTTTTTATGTGTTTATCACTATTCACTCTTTAAATCTATCGAAAGAGTTTTTTTCCAGATATCTACGTCAACAAACTTGTACATGCATACACACACACACACACACACACACACACACACACAAATCAACACTTCTATCAATTCTTACCATTGAGTTGACATAAATCAATTAGCAAACATTATACATAAGTACACAGTACATACCCAAGTAAAAACAGACTGAAGTTTTATCAAGGAACCAATGTCAAAATCAAAGAAACTGGAAATGGGAGGAAAAGGTTTTCCCAAGGTTTCTTCAAATTTAATTTTTAAATTACAAGAAAACTAACCTGATCGTCATCATGTCTCATGTTTGTACAGCATGTCCTAGTTTTCACAAGTTTTAAAATCATCTCCCCATTTGATCTTCATGACTGTATGAGACAAACAGGTTAGGTATGTGTTGCCCCAATTTTAGAGATGTGAAAATAAAAGCTTAATGGTACTTGAGTCCTTGAAAGGAATTCACAAAAAGCAAATGTTATAAAATGGAAAGTAGAACAGTGAACTCACCTGAGGAGTTTGTAAAATACTATGCCTGAACCTCACGGCAACCAACTGAATTAGACTCTTGGGAGTGGGGAGGCGAAGGGTGTCTCTAGCATCTGTGGGTTTTGAAAGCTCACCAGGTGTTTCCAATTGGCAGCCAGAGTGGAGAAGCACTGGATTAGAACCCATATCTTCTGATTTTAGTTAAGTGGGTTTTCTATTGGTTTTATAATGGTTTTATAACTGCAAAGCAAAATAGGTGGTCTATATTATACTATAACTGGTGTTGGCATTAGGTTATTCTTGTTATGCTGCCTTCAGGAGAGTGGGGGTGAAGGTTTGCATTTGGTTCCATTGACCTAATTAATATTTTCTGATGGTTTTTAAGGAGAGGGTAGGATTGCCAACATTTAAATAGCATTCAAGACTGAGGATCTAAGCATGTATTTTCCTGGCTCCTTGATGGCTAATAACACAGCTGACTATGGAAGAGAAGGGAGTGAGGTGGAAGGATGGAGAGGCAGGCATGGTACATAGAAACAAATGTGTTCCATGTCTCTTAGGTAACACAACAGAGTGATTACTTACAAAATTCAGTCCTAATGCCGCCACTCAAGAGTTTGAGCAAAGTTCTAAGCCCCGTTAACTCTCCCATTTTCTCATTTGCACGGGGGTGTACTGACAGTAGCTTAGTTGATAACTTAAAATATTAGATCCTAGAAGCTGAATGATAAATGCATCTCCGTGTCACCGTCACATAAGGCTGACTGGTAGAAAACACACACCTCACAAGGACATTCTGAGGGATAAACAACAGTTACACTGCTCTTGGAGATATAAATAGCTCTCATAAAAAATGTTTCCATGCACATGCTTTCTGCCAAGGTAAACTGTAATTTACACTTTTACCCTAGGCCAAATTGTTAGTTTATCCTTTTTTTCTGTTCACACCCATCTATTCTTCCCTTGAGCCTCAAAGCCACCAGAGTTTTCACAAAAATAATCTTTGAAATATATATTTACCCTCTTATTGACCCCTTAAACTAGCTCTTTATTACTCCAGGGCATTTTAAATTGTTCTAGATTTGTTTTAGAAGCTGTGGGTGTATTCTTTCCTCTGTAGATATTCCTAACCTCCATTAGCGTCCACGGGAATTGGACACACATGTATCAGAATGAAACGAGGCCCTCATACGTTTAAGTAATGATTAAAAGCTATTTATCATAAAATAAAAACTAAGAACTAAAATCTTGGGAAAAGCATATGAAAAAAAATGAGACCATGTTGTGCTTAATTAAAGAAGTTTACATTTATGGATGACTAAAATGACATACAGGCCCCCTGGCACTATTTCTAATACGTCCTTGGTCTCAGGTTATTTACTGTAAAGTGTCCACATTATAAAATGAAATGTGTGTGAGTGACTGTCTCACAGACTATTCTTGGCCCCGTGTGTCTTGGCTCTGTTGTAAGTACAGAAGAGCAAAGGTACTGTTTTGACCAATATTAAGTCACCTGTGGGTAGAAATTGATCTTACCTATTTATTGTCAGATTTTAAAGTTACGTCATAAACACTTGCAAACTTTGCATATATAAGTCTGCCTACATGTATGCCCATGAAAATTGGGTAATGGAGTTCCAAACAGTCCAATTTTTTCTTATAAACCCAGATCTGTGTAATGCACATCCTCTCTATGAACATTACTAGGAGGCAAATACAAACTTTACATACATATTTTGGTGCTCCTTTGAAATGTTTGCTTTGAAATACAGATATATCATACATGCAAATAAATACACTAATTCATCCATGCATTTAATGATATGAAGCCAACTCTAAACCCCACAGCAGTAAGAAGTGCAATATTAAAATTCATTTCCATTTTACAAATAAACATTGTGCATTTCTCAGATAAAATGTGAGAAAATATGAACCTAGGTGAGTTTCAAACATAGTTTAAAATAAATGGATCTTTCCTAAAATATATATATGGTCATTTTGAGGAGATATGGTAAGGTATTTCTTCAGTTGCACTAAGTCGTTACTTAGTGCTTTGCTAAGTAAATAATACTTAGTCGTTACTTAAGTAACTTAAGTACTTAAGTAAATAATACTTAGTCGTTACTTAGTCGTTTGCTAAGTAAATAATACTATATTAAGTAACACACTGATGAAAGGAAAGCATCAAATGCAGCTTTCAGAAGCACCCATGGAACATCTAGGAAGTCAATAAATTGGAAGAATATTTTTTCTTTTCTTTATATACAAAATTACATGAAACTAGATTTAAAATAAGCATTGTAAAATGAACAGATGCATACGACATATGGATGTTTTAGAAATATGCTATTTTAAACACAATATGATTTTTAAACATCCCTAAGCCTATTTGAATGGAGCAGAAGTAAGCTATTTGAAAATCCTGAAGGTCTTTATCCTTCTTCATTCTCTTGTGTTCCTGCCTCACATCCTCCTCTGGAACAGCTTCAGCCGCTCTCCTCAAATGAGCTGAGCTACTCAAACTTGAATCCAGAGCATTTAATTAAAGTGGCTAACCAGCGACAACGGTTTCATAGAGATTTAAGATGACACTTCCTAATACTTTTGCAATAACCAAAATCAACACAATTTTTTCAGCTCCTGTGACAACCCAAGAACTGTGCTAAATCCTTTATAAACAGATGTGTTAATCCTCAAAATGAGCTTGCAAAATAGGTATTTTACAGGTTTAAGAAAACAAAACAGAATTAAGACATAGTGTGAGTGCTGGAGAGGGATTCACCTTCAGGGCCCTCAGCCTCCATTCTTGGAGGCTGCCCCTTATACCTCCTGCTGACTCCCTCAGAGGCTGAACCTGGTAAACCTCACAAAGTGGATACTTAACACTCAGGTCCTGGCCCTGTTTAGAAAAATCCCACAGAATGAAGCCAAATCAGCATAAATTTTTTAATTTTTCATTTTATTGTGGTAATAACACTTAACATGAGATCTACCCTCTCGGCAAATTTGTAAATGTGTAATGCAATATTGTTGACTATAGGTACAATGGTGTACAGCAGATCTCTAGAATTTATTCATCTTGCCTAACTGAAGTTTTATTCCTGTTCATTGGTAACTCCCCATTTCTCTTCCCCTGCCCAGTCCCTGACAACCACCATTCCACTCTTTGATTATATAAATTTGACTCTTAGATACCTACTATAAGTGGAATTGTGCAGTATTTGTTCTGTGAACTGGCTTATTTCATTTAGCATAACATCCTCAAGGTTTATCCATGTTATTGCAAACAGCAGGATTTCCTCTTTTGGGGAGCTAAATGATGTTCCATTGTATGTATATACCACATTTTTTTAATCAGTTCATCTGTCAATGGACATTTGGGTTGCTTCCACACCTTGGCTATTATGAATAGTGCTGCAATGAACACAGGAGTGCTAATATCTTTTCAAGATCCTGATTTCAGTTCTTTTGGATAAATACCCTGAAGTGGGATTACTATATCATAAGGTAGTTCTATTTTTAATTTTTTGAGGAACCTCCATAACATTTTTCATAGTGTCTGCACTATTTTTGTATCCTCACCAACAGTGTGCAAAGGTTCCAATTTCTCCACATCCTTGACCTTGGTTGTCTTTGTTGTTGTTGTTGTTGTTGATAATAGTCACCCTGACAGGTGTGAAGTGATATCTCATTACAAATTTGACTTACATTTCCCAGATGATTAGTGACTTTGAGCATTTTTTTTTCATATATCAGTTGGCCATTTGTATGTCTTCTTTGAAGAAATGTCTATTAAGTTTATAGTCCAATTTCAATCAAGTTGTTAGTTTTTTGCTATTGAGTTGTAGGAGCTCCTTATATATTTTGGAGATTAACCCCTTTTCAGATATGTGATTTATAAATATTTTCTCCCATTTCATTGGTTCCCATTTCACACTGTTTGTTTCTTTGCTGTGCAGAAGCTTTTTAGTTTGATGTAATCCCACTTGTCTATTTTTGCTTTCATTGGAACCACAAAAGACCGCAACTAGCCAAATCAACTCTGAAAAAGAACAAAGTGGGAGGCATCACACTTTCTGATTTTGAAATATATTACAAAGCTACAGTAATCAAAACAGTATGGTACTGGCATAATGACAGAGACCAATAGAATAGAAATAAAAAGCTCAGAAATAAATCCACGCATACATAGTCAACTGACCTTCAACAAGGGTGTCAATAACACACAATGGGGTAAGTATAGTGTCTTCAACAAATGGTATTGGGAAGACTGGATATCCATGTGCAAAAGGATAAAATCAGATGTTTTTCTTACACTACACACAAAATGGATTAAAGACTTAAGGACCTGAAACTAAAACTCCAAAAAAAAAAAACAAAACAAAACATAGGGAGAGCTTCAGGAAATTGAACTTGGAAGTAATTTCATGGATATAACCTCAAAAGCACAGGCAACAAAAGCAAAACTAGACAAGTAAGACTATACCAAATTTTAAATTTAGCTCAAGCTAGAGAGCCAACTGGAAGCTACTGACCAGCAATTGATGGAATAAGACTGAAAGTCATATGATGTAATATCTGAAACTAGACTGAGAATCCCCCAAAACTCAAATGCAAAGTGTTCACAACTCCTCTTTTTCTTCAAAATGCTAACATAGGGCTTCCCTGGTGGCGCAGTGGTTGACAGTCCGCCTGCCGATGCAGGGTACACGGGTTCGTGCCCTGGTCTGGGAAGATCCCACATGCCGCAGAGAGGCTGGGCCCGTGAGCCATGGCCGCTGAGCCTGCTCATCCGGAGCCTGTGCTCCGCAACGGGAGAGTCCACAGCAGTGAAAGGCCCGCGTACCGCAAAAAAAAAAAAAAAAAAAAAAAATGCTAACATAAACATTGGATATAAATAATACACAAAATCTACAGTGAAGAGCAAAGATACATCCCAAATTCATGGAATGTCAACATGCCAGGGGCAAAAAGTTGATTATGATCTAGGAGCCATCTACGAAAAACATGACAATTCACACCTTCTTTAAATTATTCACATACTTCTAAATATAAATATATTTATAAATTATTGCTTATACTTCAATTACACTTAATAAATCCTTTCTAAATATAGATCTTGACACTGTACTTTATAAAATGGAGTAAATAAAATTTTTTGAGCTAAAAGGGACCTTAGAGAATCATTTTGTCAATCCTTTCATTTAAACAGAGGAAAATAATTTTGTATTTTGTTTAGATATAACAGATTACCCTGACACCTAACTATAAGTGTTCCTGTTTCACTTCAACATAAGAAGACTGTGTCGGGGATTACCTTTTTAAAAAGCCATTATACTCAAAGGGTACTTCCTTTGTCCCATGACATCTTCCTGCTCAGCTGTGTCTGGCATAAGTACAGTATAATGACTACTCTGGGTCCAAGGTAAAATCAGCCAATGTTCTTATTACTAACTTTTTCTATTTACATATTCTTGAACTACATGTATGTGCACATTCACAAATTACAATTCATCCTCATTTCCTTGTTAACTGTAATCTTTGAAAGGGTGCAATTCTGTCTTATTCACACTGTCAACAGAATTTAGGACACTGCCTGACACATAGTAGATAGTCAATAAACAGTCCTTGGATGAATAAAATACCAACTTTTCTGCCAAAAACAAAAGACGAATCTTATAACGGACACCTGCCTCTCTCCTTAACCTTGGTAAACAGTCCATCACCAAGTCCTCTCAACTTTACCTCCTAAATAGTTCTTCACTAACTACTTCACTACCTACTTCCACTGTCATCCCCCTGGGCCAATAAAGTTACCATGAGCTCTTGCCTCAAATAAAGCAAAAACCTACTCCTTGGTTCACCCCAATACTCTCTGACTTGATTTGGACCAGGTCTCCACATACTATAGCTGAACCATCCACAAAAAAGTAAAAATCAGACTAGGTCACCACCCCCAGATTAGTTTCCTAGAGCTGCTACAACCAATTACCACAAATTTGGTGGCTTAAAACAACAAAAAATTCATTTTCTTACAGTTCTGGAGGCAAAAGTCTGAAATCAAGGTGTCTGTAGGGCTACGCTTCTCCCAGAGGCTCTACAAGAGGATGTGTTCCGTGCCCCTTCCAAGCTTCTGATGACTATTGGCACTCCTTGTCTTGTAGCCCGTCACTCCAATCTCTGCCTCCATCTTCACCTGGCCCTCTCCTTTGTGGTTTTTCTCCTCTTTTGTCTCTTATAAAGATTTGCCATTGGATTTAGGGTCCACTGGGATAATCCAGGGTGACCTCACCTCAAGATCTTTAGCTTAATTACATCTACATCTTCTCCCAATAGAAAACTCCCTCATACTCCACCCTACTCAAACTTCGCAGAGCCTTTCTTTCACCCCAAACTCACTCTAGACAAAGTCTGGTTGCTTTGTTATGCTGAGTACGGGGTTGCTCCCTGTAAAAGAACAGACTTGTTTGTAAGTATACTTTCATTAGTATGGTGATGTGATTAATACAAGTGGAAGCACTTGCCTGAACCTTCATGAGAACAAGGATCATCCCTGTTTAGTTTTTTGTATTTTTTTCCACTTACAAATGTGTTTTAAGGACTAACACAGGGCCTAACACATACTAGGAAGGCAACAAAAGTTTGTTGAGTGAATTAATGAGAGAACAGATGAGTGGGTGATAGACTATGCTTATATACAATCCTTCTCTGACCCTTTGGGGTCATCCCAGTTAAATGGATTACTTAGTACTGTTGGACTATTGCTATAAATTTCTATAAAGAAACAATAAGGTTACACTACACTGAACTAATAAACCAACTAATGTAAATGGAAAATTGAGTTATTAACTCAGAAAAAGAAAACATTTTTATTGATCAACTCTCCAAATAACCTTCTTGACTTTGTTTTTTAGTGCAGACACAGACCACCACTCAAGTCTGTCACTAATCACTAAATTTTGAGTTGACGGAACCTAATCGGTCCCACTCTCTTGGAATCCACTATGAAAGAACAAGCCTCCATTGTAGAAACAGTAACGGACTTCATACAAAATATAGCTCTCAGCCTTTGTGATTCCGTGGGAACTCTGTTCTCACAATGGTGTTAGCTGAGAGAAGACTGGCTCATGTTAAATCCAGTGGCACGCAATATCCATGCTATAGCAGGGGGACATTTTATTTTATGACTTAAATAAAATCATTTCTAAAATCACATATCCTGTGATAACAAGATTCAAAAAAGAGCCTAGGGTTATTGGAACATAGGAAATTCGAGCTTGAAAAGAATTTAGTTGGTTTAAAATTATTTGAAGATCATATGAAAGTAAGGAATTTCCTTCCAGCTTCAGTTTAATACCTACTATCACTATGGGGATACAAGTAGCTAGCAAAAAATCCTTCTACTAGATGACTCATATTCCTATAAAGAAAGTTGCCTAAACTCTTATGTTCACGGAATGAAAGACTATGACTAAAGGATATTTTGTTATTCATCAGTTCGTATGTAATAAAAATCCCAAAGAATTTTCAAAGTTATGATAAATTAATGCTGTATGTATTACAGACCCTCTTAAAATGAGGAAATAAATCTAATAGTACAAGCAAATTATTAGAATGTATATCTAGTCACTATATGTTATCAGTTATACTTAATTCTGAATACCTTTAAAAAAAACCATTTAAAATGCTAACGCCAAAGAATTGATCAATGAAAGTTATTTTTGTGTTAAAGCTTCATTAAAGTTTCAATTTATTTAAAGCTGGGGGAAATTTTTTAACCATAAAAAGATACTCTAAATGATGCATCACATTCTGCTATATTTTCAAATCCTATGGATTTAAAGACTGTTACACTGATGGTAATTTGAATATTTACATCTGGATCTCCATTTTGCTGATCACTAAAATAACATCGTAAGAATTAATTTTGAAAACTAAGACTCCCAAGTCTAAGTAATATAATAAATGGGAAGGAGATGATCCAATAGTAGAGCATAATAACTATGAACTTCATGTTATTTAAGGAATTCACTTGAAAACTTTATTTCCTTTGTATTCTAATATTAAGGAGAACTCTCCTTATCAAAATTTCTGTTTGTCACTGGAGACTATGACAGAAATCAGAAATTTGGACGTTACTTCTGAGTCCCACTTACTAAAATTCTTTTGCAAATGTTGGTGTTTACCATGTTCCTTAGAGAGATGAGATTCCAGGTTTATCCATTCTGTGGGCTTCAGGCACTGGCACTTTGCCTGGGGGATAGTGTCAACAGAGACTCACCTGGATGTATGCCATGGGCATTTTCTCCTTGTCAGCAGTGTCACCAAAGCTTTGCAGAAAGGACCTCCTTGTCTAATTTATAGGATTATTCCCAATGGTTGTTTTAGTAATTCTTTTCTAGAAGGTAAGTCAATAAGCTATTTTTTCCTCTAACACACTCAGCTTTAAAAGTTGATAGAATTGCCTGCTATCACATAAACTGGCTCATTTTTTGAATGCTAAACAGTTGTACAAGGAAAGCTTCTTTTGGTCATTGTAGCAACCCTCTAATGCAGAATGATATGCATAGAGTAAGGGATACCTATATTTCTACACTTGTAAAAAGATGATGCATGGAATATTCTAATTTTAGTGTTATTGTTTTCAAATGGGACTGGGAGTAGATTCTATTTCAACAATATTTAGGCTAAATTCAAATATTCTTCTGTGCTTTCAGTGAGTAAGGACACACATATCCAGGCCCCCAACTATGAGCTGATTAAATAAGTAGACACTTAACAAGCAAAAGGACTCTAAGGGTCTCTATAAAGGACTCTATAAACCACAAATTATTATTAAATACAAAGAATAACTTTATTATCCCAGTTCAAACCATCTTAGCTTTTAAGAGAAATGGGGGGGGACCTTAAAGATGGTGGAGGAGTAAGACGTGGAGATCACCTTCCTCCCCACAAATACATCAAAAATACATCTACATGTGGAACAACTCCTACAGAACACCTACTAAATGCTGGCAGAAGACAGACTTCCCAAAAGGCAAGAAAATACCCACGTACCTGGGTAGGGCAAAAGAAAAAAGAAGAAACAGAGACAAAAGAATAGGGATGGGACCTGCACCAGTGGGAGGGAGCTGTGAAGGAGGAAAAGTTTGCACACACTAGGAAGCCCCTTCACTGGCAGAGACCGGAGGTGGGAGGGAGGGAAGTTTCAGAGCCATGGAGGAGAACGCAGCAACAGGGGTGCAGAGGGCAAACTGGAGAGATTCCCACATAGAGGATCGGTGCCGACCAGCACTCACCAGCCTGAGAGGCTTGTCTGCTCACCCGCCGGGACGGGCAGGGGCTGGGAGCTGAGGCTCAGTCTTCGGAGGTCAGACCCCAGGGAGAGGACTGGGGTTGGCTGTGTGAACACAGCCTGAAGGGGGCTAGTGTGCCACAGATAGCCAGAAGGGAGCCTGGGAAAAAGTCTGGACCTGCCTAAGAGGCAAGAGACGATTGTTTTGGGGCGCATGAGGAGAGGGGATTCAGAGCACCACCTAAATGAGCTTCAGAAACGGGTTCAAGCTGCGGCTATAAGTTCGGACCCCAGAGACAGGCACTGAAACACTAACACTGCTGCTGCAGCCATCAAGAATCCTGTGTGCAAGCACAGGTCACTATCCACACCCCCACCCCCAGGAGACTGTGCAGCCCACCACTGCCAGGGTCCCATGATCCAGGGACAACTTCCCTGGGAGAACACACGGCGCACCCCAGGCTGTTGCAACATCACACAGGCCTCTGCTGCCGAAGGCTTGCCCCGCGTTCCAACTATAACTACCATACCCCTCCCTTCCACCAGACTGAATGACCAAGAGCCCCCTAATCAGCCGCTGCATTAACCCCCTGTCTGGGCAGGGAACAGATACCTGAGGGTGACCTACATGCAGAGGTGGGGCAAAAAACAAAGCTGAACCCCAGGAGTTGTGTGAAGAAAGAAGAGAAAGGGAAATTTCTCTATGCAGCCTCAGGAGCAGCAGATTAAAGCCCCACAATCAACTTGATGTACGGAACCTGCGTTGGTTGAATACCTGAATGGACAACGAATGCTCCCAAAACTGAGGCGGTGGACTTTGGGAGCAACTGTAGACTTGGGGTTTGTCGTTTGTGACTGATTTATTTCTGCTTTTTATGTTTATCTTAGTTTAGTGTTTAGCACTTGTTGTCATTGGTGGATTTGTTTAATGGTTTGGTTGCTCTTTTATTTTTTTAATAATTTTTTAAAATTAATTTATTTATTTTTCTTTCTTTTTCTCTCCCTTTTCTTCTGAGCTGCGTGGCTGACAGGGTCTTGGTGCTCCAGCCTGCTGTCAGGCCTGACCCTCTGAGGTGGGAGAGCCGAGTTCAGGACACTGGACCACCAGAGACCTCCCAGCCTCACATAATATCAATCAGCAAGAGCTCTCCCAGAGATCTCCGTCTCAGTGCCAAGCTCCACCCAACGTCCAGCAAACTCCAGTGCTGGACACCCCATGACAAACAACTAGCAAGAAAAGAACACAATGCTACCCATTAGCAGAGAGGCTGCCTAAAATCATACTAAGTTCACAGACACCCCAAAACACACTACTGGACGCGGCCCTGCCCACCAGAAACAGGAGATCCATCCCCACCCACCAGAACACAGGCACCAGTCCCCTCCACCAGGAAGCCGACACAACCCACTGAACAAAACTCACCCACTGGGGGCAGACACGAAAAACAATGGGAACTATGAACCTGCAGCCTGGAAAAGGAGACCCCCAAAACAGTAAGTTAAACAAAATGAGAAGACAGAGAAATATGCAGCAGATGAAGAAGCAAGGTAAAAACCCACCAGACCAAACAAATGAAGAGGAAATAGGCAGGCTACCTATAAAAGAATTCACAGTAATGATAGTAAAGATGATCCAAAATCTTGGAAATAGAATGGAGAAAATACAAGAAACATTTAACAAGGACCTAGAAGAACTAAAGAGCAAACAAGCCATGATGAACAACACAATAAATGAAATTAAAAATTCTCTAGAACAGATCAATAGCAGAATAACGGAGGCAGAAGAACGGATAAGTGACCTGGAAGATAAAACAGTGGAAATAACAACAGAGCAGAATAAAGATAAAAGTATGAAAAGAATTGAGGACAGTCTCAGAGACCTCTGGGACAACATTAAACACACCAACATTCAAATTGTAGGGGTCCCAGAAGAAGAAGAGAAAAAAGGGTCTGAGAAAATATTTGAAGAGATTATAGTTAAAAACTTCCCTAAAGTTGGGAAAGGAAACAGTCAAGTCCACAAAGTCCAAAGAGTCCCATACAGGATAAATCCGAGGAGAAACATGCCAAGACACATATTAGTCAAACAATAAAAATTAAATACAAAGAAAAATATTAAAAGCAGCAAAGGAAAAGCAACAAATAACATACAAGGGAATCCCCATAAGGTTAACAGCTGATCTATCAGCAGAAACTCTGCAAGCCAGAAGGGAGCAGCAGGACATATTTAAAGTGATGACAGGGGAAAACCTAAAACCAAGATTACTCAACCTAGCAAGGATGTCATTCAGATTAGAGAAAGTAAAACTTTTACAGACAAGCAAAAGTTGAGGGACTTCAGCACCACCAAACCAGCTTTACAACAAATGCTAAAGGAACTTCTCTAGGCAGGAAACACAAGAAAAGGAAAAGAACTACCAAAACCAACCCAAAACAATAAAGAAAATGGTAATAGGAACATACGTATCAATAAATGTAAATAGATTAAATGTAATGGATTAAATGTAAATGGACTAAATACTCCAACAAAAAGACACAGACTGACTGAATGGATACAAAAACAAGACTAAATAATAGAATACACTTTCTTCTCAAGTGCTCGTGGAACATTCTCCAGGATAGATCATATCTTGGGTCACAAATAAAGCTTCGGCAAATTTAAGAAAATTGAAATTGTATCAAGTATCTTTTCCAACCACAACGCTATGAGACTAGATATCAATTACAGGAAAAGATCTGTAAAAAATACAAACACAAGGAGGCTAAACAATACACTACTTAATAACGAAGTGATCACTGAAGAAATCAAAGAGGAAATAAAAAATACCTAGAAACAAATGACAACGGAGACACGATGACCCAAAACCTACGCGATACAGTAAAAGCAGTTCTAAGAGGGAAGTTTATAGCAATACAATCCCACCTTAAGAAACAGGAAACATCTCGAATAAACAACTTAACCTTGCACCTAAAGCAATTAGAGAAAGAACAAAAAACCCCAAAGTTAGCAGAAGGAAAGAAATCATACAGATCAGAACAGAAATAAATGAAAAGAAATGAAGGAAATGAGAGCAAAGATCAATAAAACTAAAAGCTGGTTCTTTGAGAAGATAAACAAAATTGATAAACCATTAGCCAGACTCATCAAGAAAAAAAGGGAGAAGACTTAAATCAATAGAATTAGAAATGAAAAAGGAGAAGTAACAACTGACACTGAAGAAATACAAAAGATCATGAGACATTACTATAAGCAACTCTATGCCAATAAAATGGACCTGGAAGAAATGGACAAATTCTTAGAAATGCACAACCTGCCAAGACTGAATCAGGAAGAAATAGAAAATATGAACAGACCAATCACAAGCACTGAAATTGAAACTGTGATTAAAAAGCTTCCAACAAACAAAAGCCCAGGACCAGGTGGCTTCACAGGCAAATTCTATCAAACATTTAGAGAAGAGTTAACACCTATCCTTCTCAAACTCTTCCAAAATGTAGCAGAGGGAGGAACACTCCCAAACTCATTCTACGAGGCCACCGTCACCCTGATACCAAAACCAGACAAAGATGTCACAAAGAAAGAAAACTACGGTTAATATCACTGATGAACATAGATGCAAAAATCCTCAACAAAATACTAGCAAACAGCATCCAGCAGCACATTAAAAACATTATACACCATGATCAAGTGGGGTTGATTCCAGGAATGCAAGGATTCTTCAATATATGCAAATCAATCAACGTGATACACCATAACAAACTGAAGGAGAAAAACCATATGATTATCTCAACAGATGCAGAGAAAGCTTTCGACAAAATTCAACACCCATTTATGATAAAAACCCTGCAGAAAGTAGGCATACAGGGAACTTTCCTCAACATAACAAAGGACATATATGACAAACCCACAGCCAACATCGTCCTCAATGGTGAAAAACTGAAACCATTTCCACTAAGATCAGGAACAAGACAAGGTTGCCCACTCTCACCACTATTATCCAACATAGTTTTGGAAGTTTTAGCCACAGCAATCAGAGGAGAAAAAGAAATAAAAGGAATCCAAATTGGAAAAGAAGAGGTAAAACTGTCACTGTTTCCAGATGACATGATACTATACATAAAGAATCCTAAAGATGCTACCAGAAAATGACTAGAGCTAATCAATGAATTTGGTAGAGTAGCAGGATACAAAATTAATGCACAGAAATCTCTTGCACTCCTATACACTAATAATGAAAAATCTGAAAGAGAAATTAAGGAAATACTCCCATTTACCATTGCAGCAAAAAGAATAAAATACCCAGGAATAAACCTACCTAAGGAGACAAAAGACCTGTCTGCAGAAAACTATAAGACACTGATGCAAGAAATTGAAGATGATACCAACAGATGGAGAGATATACCATGTTCTTGGATTAGAAGAATCAACATTGTGAAAATGACTCTACTACCCAAAGCAATCTACAGATTCAGTGCAATCTCTATCAAACTACCAATGCCATTTTTCACAGAACTAGAACAAAAAATTTCACAATTTGTATGGAAACACAAAAGACCCCAAATAGCCAAAGCAATCTTGAGAAAGAAAAATGGAGCTGGAGGAATCAGGCTCCCTGACTTCAGACTATACTACAAAGCTACAGTAATCAAGACAGTATGGTACTGGAACAGAAACAGGAATAAAGATCAATGGAATAGGACAGAAAGCCCAGAGATAAACCCACACACATATGGTCACCTTATCTTTGATAAAGGAGGCAAGAATATACAATAGAGAAAAGACAGCCTCTTCAATAAGTGGTGCTGGGAAAACTGGACAGCTACATGTAAAAGAATGAAATTAGGACACTCCCTCACACCTTACACAAAAATAAACTCAAAATGGATTAAAGATCTAAATGTAAGGCCAGACACTGTAAAACTCTTAGAGGAAAACATAGGCAGAACACCCTATGACATGAATTACAGCAAGATCCTTTTTGACCCACCTCCTAGAGAAATGGAAATAACAACAAAAATAAACAAATGGGACCTAATGAAACTTAAAAGCTTGTGCACAGCAAAGGAAACCATAAACAAGACGAAAAGACAACAGTCAGAATGGGAGAAAATATTTGCAAATGAAGCAACTGACAAAGGATTAATCTCCAAAATATACAAGCAGCTCATGCAGCTCAATATCAAAAAAACAAACAACCCAATCCAAAAATGGGCAGAAGACCTAAATAGACATTTCTCCAAAGAAGATATACAGATTTCCAACAAACACATGAAAGGATGCTCAACATCACTAATCATTAGAGAAATTCAAATCAACACTACAATGAGGTATCACCTCACACCAGTCAGAATGGCATCACCAAAAACCTACAAACAATAAATGCTGGAGAGGGTGTGGAGAAAAAGGAACCCTCTTGCACTGTTGGGACTGTAAATTGATACAGCCACTAGGGAGAACTGGTAGGAGGTTCCTTAAAAAACTAAAAATAGAACTACCATATGACCCAGCAATCCCACTACTGGGCATATACCCTGAGAAAACCGTAATTCAAAAAGAGTCATGTACCACAATCTTTACTGCAGCTCTCTTTATAATAGCCAGGACATGGAAGCATCCTAAGTGTCCGTCGACAGATGAATGGATAAAGAAGATGTGGCATATATATACAATGGAATATTACTCAGCCATAAAAAGAAACGAAATTGAGTTATTTGTAGGGAGGTGGATGGACCTAGAGTCTGTCATACAGAGTGAAGTAAGTCAGAAAGAGAAAAGCAAGTATCGTATGTTGACACATACATATGGAATCTAAAAAGAAAAAAAAGTGGTTCTGAAGAACCTACAGGCGGGACAGGAATAAAGATGCAGATGTAGAGAATGGACTTGAGGACAGGGGGAGGGGGAAGGGTAAGCTGTGACAAAGCGAGAGAGAGGCATGGACATATATACACTACCAAATGTAAGGTAGATAACTAGTGGGAAGCAGCCGCATAGCACAGGGATATCAGCCCGGTGCTTTGCAACCACCTGGAGGGGTGGGATAGGGAGGGTGGGAGGAAGGGAGACGCAAGAGGGAAGAGATACGCAAACATATGTATATGTAAAACTGATTCACTTTGTTATACAGCAGAAACTAACACCATTGTAAAGCAATTATACTCCAATAAGGACATTAAAAATGAAATCAACAGATTCCAATGAGATGATATTGATGTTAAAATCAGATCTGACAAGGATTTTAAAGAAGCTATCATAAAAATCCTTCAGTAAGCCATTACAAACTTTTCAAAACAATTGGAAATATAGTCTCAGTGAAGAAAAAGATGAACCAAACAAATTTTAGGATTGAAAAACCCAAGACAAAGGAAAGCATATGTCCATACATATACTTGTACACAAATGTTCATAGCAGCCTTATTCGTAAGAGCCAAAAGGTAGAAACAAGCCAAATGTCTATCAACTGGCTGATGGATTAACAAAATTGTGGTACATCCATACAATGGAATATTACTTGGTCAGAAAAAGGAATGAAGTACTGATATATGCTACGTGAATGAACCCTGAAAATATTAGGCTAACTGAAATGAACTAGTCACAAAAGGCCACATATTATGTGATTCACCTTATCTTAAATATCCAGAATAGGGCAATACATATACAGAAAGTAGATTTGTGGTTGCCTAGTGCTGAAGGGTGTGAGGATGGGGAAATTAGGGGTGTGTGACTGCTAACAGCATTGGAGTTTCTTGTGGGGCATAAGGGTAACGTTCTAAAATTGATTGTGGTGATGGGTGCAATTCTGTGAATATACTAGAAACCAATGAACTGTACACTTTGAACCAGAGAATTGCATGTGTTATGGGTTAAACTGTGTACCATACCAAAAAACAAGAACAAAAACAAATATGTTGGAGTCCTAACCCCTAGTAGCTCAGAATGTGGCCCTATTTGGAGAAAGGGTGTTTACAGATGATTAAGTTAAAATGAGGTCATCAAGGTGGGCCCTAATCCAATATGACTAGTATCCTTATAAGAAGGGGAAATTTGGACACAGAGACAGACACGTATGGAGGGAAGATGATGTGAAGAAACACAGGGTGAAGATGTTCATCTACAAGCCAAAAAAAGAGAAGCTTTGAACAGACTTCCCTCAAAGCCCTACAAGAAGCCAACCCTCAAAGCCCCTACAAGAAGCCTTCCCTCAGCCCTACAAGAAGCCAACCCTGATGAACCTTGATTTCAGACTTGCAGCCTGCAGATGGCGATAAAATACATTTCTGTCAAGTTTAAGTCACCCAGTTTGTGCAATTAACTGCAGCCCTAGCAAACTAAAACAGTACGTGAATCATACCTCAATAAAGTTGGTACCAAAAAGTCAAAAAAAAAAAAAAAAAAGGAACAGAGGCATGAAATATATCTTAGTCTTTATATAGGCAAAACTAATTTTGATTGTTTAATTTGTCATCATCAAAATTATTATGTAAAAAAGACATAGCTTTTAAGAAAATAAAACTAAAAAAGCAGTATGTGTAGTGGTCAAACATATGGACTCTGACGTTAGATGGCTTGAATCTGAACTTCGACTCTGCCACTTAATAACTGTGTGATCTTGGGCACATTACTTAACTTCTGTGTTCAGTTTTCTCATCTGTAAAAGGGAGATAGTAAGAAAGCCTATCTCAGGAATTGCCTGATGGTCCAGTGGTTAGGACTTGGTGCTTTCACTGCTGTGGCCTTGGTTCAATCCCTGTTCACGGAACTAAGATCCCACAAGCCACACCGTGTGGCAAAAAGAACCAAAAATAAATAGCCTATCTCATAGGGCTGTTTTGAGAATTAAATGAGCTAAAACACCAAATACACTTCAAAGAACAATCCTGATATATATCAAGCACTATGTATTTATTATTACTAACAATTACCTGATTACAGATGTGGCCACTCAGGAAATAGTAAGAGAATAGCAAGAAAATACTATAGGTGAGTGCCCTTCTTCCACTGACGTATTTGTCCTTGGTTTCACAGTTTCAAGATTTTAAAAAGTAGAAAATAAAGAAACATGATAGGAGAAAGATCATAAAATGTCTGGTACGTGGATAGTACTTAAAAGCTCTACCTATAAATTCACAGTGCATATTTAAATCCTCTCTACCACTTACCAGCTGTGTTATACTTTGGACAGGTTACATGAACTCTCTGTCTCAGTTTTCTATTCTGCAAATAACAGTACCTAATTCATAAGGCTGCTGTGAGAAGCAAATAAAATAATTAGTGTAAAGCAATCAGGACATAGTAGGAGCTCAATAAATGTTACCTATTTGTATTAAGGTCACAATGTTGCACATTAGAAAAGACATGGCCTGTATAACACATCATATTACCATGAAAACTTTAAAAAGTTGAGGGAACCAAGTAACATACTTAATAAAATTGCTTTTATATTGCACAGGGCATATAAAATTACAACAACATTTTATATCCTTTTCATTATATTCTTACAGATAAGCAACAATGAATAGTTGTTTTCCATACAATAAATCCAGAACGACTTAAAAGTGGAAGAGAAAGGCACAAATATTTAATTTCTGTTGTGACTAAACTCCTAGACTCCACATTTTTCTCTTAAAGCAGAGGGCTGAGCAAAAACAATACATTCCAAATGGTTTCTGTGGTGTATCCTATCCCCTCTGGCTGAAATGTGAGAGGGTTCTATGGCCTACCCACAGTTTTTGGTCTAACCGTCGTATTAACTATATATACTACCTAAGGCCAGTGCTTAGATACAAAAACTTCCTGACACTTCCTTAGGGAATTTCTGAACACAATTCCTCAATCAACAGTTCTCATTTATGTGTACAGCAGGTTTGTAGAAAACTATTCACTGCCTCTAAAAATTAACTTTGCGTGGACACCAAGAAAATATTTCTGCACCCTATTTTTAATGTGCACTTGCATTGATATAGCTGTAATATCAAGTCCATTTCATAAGAAGAATATTAATTCATCATAGAAACCAAGCTTTTTTACAATTTTGTTAGTTTCCAAAAGCAGGCCATCAAAAATTTAATAAGATCAATTAATAAAATAAAATTAATTAAAGCTTCATTCTGTCAAGTTCTATCATTAACTTTAGTTTTAACGCATTGATTCCACCTACTTGAGAACCAGGAGGAAGTCTTAAAGATATTAGTTATTATTAATAAATACATATTTTTAAATTAGTAACTTAAAGCATTAGAGGTGCTCTACAGTAAAAGTTGCTAAAATAAAACCGAATCATTTCTCAATTAAACTCCACTCGCAGATGTGTACAAATAAGAGTCAAATTCGACTAGCGATACAAAAATTCTAACAGTGTCATAAAATAGGAGAGGAATAAGCGGTATCTTTGTCTCCTAATCTGGCTCTTCTACCTCCTCCCAACTTCTTACCATAAGCATAGTTCAAAGTTCACTGATCCAACTTCTGTCTCAGAACTCACCCAGTCACACAACTTGAACTATCTCTTTTCTGAATATGACTCCAGAGTTTAGGATCTCAGAACCTCAGCTTATATCCTTATTCCAACACATTTTCTCTGTCTGCCTAGTGGACATTTTCATTGTCTCAAACTTACCATATCTAAAACTAGTTCCTCCACGTTACTACTTCTCTTCTAATGAATGGTCCCACAATTTCTCTAATCTCCCAAGCTCAAATTCTCCACATATGACTTCTCTCCTTTCCTCACACACCGTATTTGTCAGGTCTTCCAAGCACTTTGGATTGGTGGCCTCCAGTACACCAAGCTGCCGAGTATTCACTGCCTCCACACTGACTTACTTTGGCCAATGAGACATTAGCAGGTGGGAGACAAGCAAAGCCTTGTTAAGTACTTGCATGCTGGGCTTCACACTCTTGAAATGCTCTCTTGTGCCCAGTCAGCTCCCACCTGTCCCAGCCAGACCTATGAGGGAAGAAACCATCTTGAACATTTCAACACCAGCACACACCAGGGGAAGCAGAAGACAGCTAAGCCCAGCCCACATGGTACAACTAAGACAAATACTAAACTGTTATTGTTTTAAGCCACCACATTTTAGTTATTATGCAGCAATAGATAAAAGAAATTTTTTTTTGTATGAGCCATCCTTAAAATCCAGTTCCATAAGAACCTCTATTCCCAGTGAATGCTTTTTGCATTCCTGTGAAATATCGCTTGCTTCCTTGTCATACAGTGTGTATCACCTTGAACCAGGGGGATTGTTTATATGTTCATATTTCCTTTCCTAGCATGACTATAAGTGTCTTACTTTCCAAATCTAGAACATCATGGACCCAATAATTATTTGCTGAAAAAAGAAAGGGGAGGAGAGAAGGAGGAAAGAGGGAAGGAGAAAAGGAGGGACACTAAAGAAGAAAGAAAAGAGTCAAGTCAAACTGAGCAAACATGAACATGAGGCCATCGGCAAAGGGCAGGGTAGAAGTTTCCTGACGTTTCTGCACATTGGGCAAGGACAAAAGAAAAATTCTACATAGCTAACTATGACTATGAAATATAGGTCAAAGTAAATGCTTGGAAAATTTTCTATTTTGCCTATGAGGTGATGGGTCATAAAACAGAAAGGACTGTCTTAGAGAAACCTCGCTATTGTGTGATGACATCCCTTCTTCGGCATATGCTTTTATAAGTGAAGAGAATGCTGTCAATGTGAGCACTATCAATATATTTCCACATATATTTCACACGCACTGGATTAAAGGAGACTGAGTTTGTGTTGAAGTTACCAGCAAAGTTTCAAGTTAGGGATGAGGTGAGTGATTGTAACTGATGACAGTTTTAGCACTGTAGTAATGAGAGCAAGGTAGATTTTCACCATTTCCCACGCCTGTCTTTCACTAAAATAGATCCAGGTTGTGCCATTTGCTCTCCTTATTAGTCTTTGTCATAAGAATATGGCACCAGATTGTTAATGCCTGAAAGAACCTGAGGAAAACAAAGTTTTGTAGCTTCAAGTCTCTGGCGTGTAGTAGTGCAGCGATCTAAGAAAAAAGTTCAAGTATTTCTTCAGAAATTTTTGTGAAAATTGTCACGTGTATGATTTTTAAAAATGTTTTAAGAACAAGTGTGCTATTTTTAAAGGGTTAAATGATAAATATTAGGGCTTCCCTGGTGGCGCAGTGGTTGAGAGTCCGCCTGCCGATGCAGGGGACACGGGTTCGTGCCCCGGTCTGGGAGGATCCCACATGCCGCGGAGCGGCTGGGCCCGTGAGCCATGGCCGCTGAGCCTGCGCGTCCGGAGCCTGTCCTCCGCAACGGGAGAGGCCACAACAGTGAGAGGCCCGCGTAACGCATAAAAAAAAAAAAAAAAAAAAAAAGATAAATATTAAAATATCGTAATTTTCAATAAACATTCTTGAATTTCTCCTTTCACTTTGCAAGAAAGTTTATTTAATAGTAATTTGAGCCAGATAAACCTCACTTGCAGTGCTATCATCTGCCTCTGATTGTATTAAACAAAAGGAAAAGTGGTTGGATTATATTTACGGCAGGTCTAAATTAGAATGAAAACAAATTTCTATCAAGTCAGCTAGTCTACAAACCATCTTGGTTATTCAGATTAATTAAGTTGAAACAGAGTAGAAGACGTAAGTTCCTTGTGCTCCCATGGGGTTCCTTTGTTTATCTGCCAAATTCATGAAGCCTTCACAATTTATCTACCAGAGCAGTATTTTTAAAAATTCAATACAATATAGAAGCCTCTTAGGGCAGTGCCAAGAGCACTGATTGAGACCCAGAATTGAGTCTAAGCAGTGTTTCCACTCACTTCCTCTGTGGTCAGGGGAAGGCTGATTAACTTCTCTGAGCCTCAGTTTCCTCAACTACAAAATGGACATAATAATGGATTATGGGAATGTGAATATTAACATAGATAATGTGAGAAGATGTTCCATAAACCCTATTGCATTGGTTCTCAAAGGGTGGTTCCTGGACCAGCAGCATCAACATCCTTTGGGAAAATTCTCGGGCCTCACCCCAGATCTGCTGAATCAGAAACACTGTAAGTGAGGGCCCAGCAACTTCTGTTTTACAAAGCCCCCCCGTGATTCGTGTGGGTGTTGACATTGGAGAAGCACTGCTCTAAAGCATGTCCACTTACCAGCTTAGGCAAGGGCCTTAATTACCTAAGCACCTTGGTTTCCTCACATGAAATGGAGGTTTTAACTGTGCCTACCTCATAGAACTGATGAGAAAATAAGTTAATATCTGTAAAGTGCTGAGAACAGTGCCGGGCAAGTGGCAAACACTATGAGAGTTAGCCATTATCCCCTAATCCAAGCACTGCTCTCAGCGCTGGGAATCCTGAGGCAAACAGGACAGACAGGGTTCTTGTTCTCATGGACAAGACAGACGATATGAGTCAACAAATAAATAAGCGATGTCATTTCAAAAAGTGCTAAGAAGTGCTATAGATTGTGTGATAATGAAGACTGAATTGGTGGGGGGCAGGGTTGGGGAGGTTCCTATAGTTAGGATGAGAAGGAAGACCTCTCTAAGGAGAGGACATTTGAGTGAGACCTGAAGGAAGAGAAGAACAGCCACATGGAAATCCAGGGAAGGGGCATCCAGGAGGCAGAGCAGCGCAAAGGCCAGGAGGCATGGATGCGTTGCCTTGTTTAAGGAACATAAAGAAGGACGGTATCGGGGACAGTAATGAGGTGGGAAGGGGAGGGTGACACAACTCAAGATATGGGCAACAGTTACAGTGCATGAGACCTTGGACATTTAAAGAGTGTGGGCTTCTTTCTCTGTGTTATGGGATGCCTTTTGGAATACCTGAAGGAGGAGAGTGACAATTATATTTTTAAAGAGAATTTTGGCCACTCTGTTGAAGATGGACTGTACATAAAGAGGGCATAATGGACACTTGGAGACAAGTTAGGACAAGTTAAGACAAGTTAGGACAAGTTAGACAAGTTAAGACAAGGCAGGAACACGGGCAAGAGACAGTGATGGCTGGATGGAGGTGTGCGGGTGGAAGTAGAGAGCTAGCTGATTAAAATAGAGATATACTGTGGAGGAAGAGTCCACAGGATTTGCCAATGAATTGGATTTGGTCAGGGGAGGAAAATAAGATGATTCCCATTATTAAAGCTGTTAGGCCTGGTTTATGGGAAACTTCCAAACATCAAAATATTTAGTCCTAAAGCAAAGAACAAACAAGTAACGCAGACAGCATTTTAACTCAAGTCTGCCTCTAATTAATTGTGTGATCCTGTGCAAGTCTCTCTGTATTCCTCAGCTCCTTCAGAGAGCTCAGCCACTGAGGCAGGATTTAAGGATTTCCTTGAAATCAGGTAAGTAAAGCAAAGTTCACAAACTACTCTTCCTGAAGTCCCCAGTGAACACCTTCAAGTCAGACTCAGTGGCTACTTTCCAAGCTCTTGACCTCCATGCAGAATTTGATGTGTTCAACCTTAAATGCCCTCTCCTCTCTTAGCTTTCACAGATCCATTCTCCCTGGTTCTCCTTCTTACTCTTGGGTTACACCTTCTCTTTTTCTAACCAGGTTTAACTTTCATCTTCCCAATCCCAATACGTTGTGATTTTCATAGGGTTCCCTCTTTAACCCACTTCTCATCCTACATCCACAGCTTTAACTACCCCTACAGGGTAATGGCTCCCCAGATCTATAAATCCAGGCCTATACATACCATGACTCACTGGATATTCACTTACTGGAGTTTCATAGTTACTTCAACCCAATCATATGTCTTCTTCCTGTTTTACCTACTTTGTTAAAAGAAACCAAGATTCATTCAGTCACTAAAATATAATAATAACAAATTTTTTAATAAAATTTTTAAATAACCCAAACTTCCAATCTGAATCCTCTAAAGTCTTCCCCATAGTTACTATGTGACTGTCACTTCCTCTGAATTCTCATTGCTTTGCCTTATCAATTGCTTATGACTGTTATGATCTCCTACCTGGACTATTTCAACAGACTTTTACCTTCTCTGTCTTTCTAATCTCCATATTGCAGTCAGGGTAATATTTCTAAAATACAAGTACAATCCATCCAATTCTATTATTCTCCTGCTTAAAATCCTTCAGTGGACTGCACACCACCAGTTCAAACTCTTCGGTAGGCATTCAAAGCCCTTCATGATCCAGCCCTGTCTTGGTCCATTCAGGCTGCTATAACAAAATACCACATACTGGGTATCTTATAAACAACAGCAACTTATTTCTCACAGTTCTGGAGGCTGGAAGTTCAAGATCAGGCCACCAACATCACGAGGTAAGGGCCCTCTCCTGGGTCACAGATTTCTTTCTGTATCCTCACATGGTGGAAGGGGTAGGGAGCTTTCTGGAACCTCTCTTATTAAGGACACTAATCCCAAACATGAGGGTTCTGCCCTCATAATATCATCACCCCAAAGACCCCACCTCCTTGGGGATTAGGATATCAACATATGGATCTTGGGACTTTTGATGGTTAATATTTTGGGACAACTTGATAGGGCTAAGGGATCTCAGAGAGTTGGTGAAACATTATTTCTGGATGTATCTGTGAGAATGTTTCCAGAAGAGATTAGTCTTCAAACTGGTGAACTGAGTAAAACATATAGAGGTGGGTGGGCATCATCCAATCCGTTGAGGGCCCAAGTAGAACAAAAAGGTGAAGGAAGGGCAAATTCCCTCTCTCTGCTTGAGCTGAGACATCCATCTTCTGCCCTCAGACATTGGAACTCCTGGTTCTTGGCTTTCAAAAGCCATACATCCAAAGATCATACCACTCTGACATTTAAACACACACACACATAAAACCCTACAAATTCCAACAATTTTTTGCTGAATATTAAAGAATGGTTTGGGTAAATTTGGAAAGAAAATCTCACTTTTTAAAAAATTTTATTTATTTATTTAATTTATTTATTTTTGGCTGCTTTGGGTCTTCACTGTGCGTGGGCTTTCTCTAGTTGTGGTGAGCGGGGGCTACTTTTCGTTGCGGTGCACGGGCTTCTCACTACGGTGGCTTCTCTTGTTGCAGAGCACAGGCTCTAGGCACGCGGGCTTCAGTAGTTGTGGCACGTGGGCTCAGTAGTTGTGGCTTGCAGGTTCTAGAGTGCAGGCTCAGTAGTTGTGGCGCACGGGCTTAGTTGCTCTGTGGCATGTGGGATCTTCCTGGACCAGGGCTCGAATGCGTGTCCCCTGCATTGGCAGGCAAATTCTTAACCATCGTGCCAGCAGGGAAGTCTGAAAATCTCACTTTTAATATAACAAATGCCATTCATTTTGTTTTCATAATCTTTACAATAGTTGAGAGTCATAAAATTTATTGAAGTTATAAGGTGCATTTTCAAGTTTCTGTAGGCTTCACATTTCTGATTGGGGAAATTATAAAATTAGTGAAATTCTGTGAATTAGAGATGTTTGTAGAATGTGAATAAGAAATAAACTTCAATATATTTGGAAAAAAACTTTTCAGGCTTCCAGTACTTTTATGAAATGAATTAATAGTGGGGAAAAAAGGGTTCTCTGAGAAAGTTAACCGTGGGACTATAACTGCCATTATCATAAATTTTACTGGGTTAAGTTCACTTAATGCTTACTCCTTTTCAACAGTACCATCCAAGAAATTGGCTTCTAAATGATAAAAACAAAAAAACAAGAAGGAAAAAGCTGTTAGTGACCTTGCTCTTCATCCACCACGATGGACTTTCAGACTCAGATCAGGACTTAAACTGCCAGATATCAAGTCTGCCAGTGCTATGATCATGGACTTCCCAGCCTCCAGAACTGTGAGAATTAAATTTCCATTGTCTATAAACTACTCAGTCTGTGGTATTTTGTTACAGCTGTACAAAGGACTAAGACATAAAAGTGTCTTAGTACCAGGTGTAAGGTGCTGCTGTAGCAAATACCAAATATGTGGAAGTGGGTTTGGAACTGAGTAGTAGGTAGAGGCTGGAAACACTTTGAGGTGCATGCTAGGAAAAGGCTACACTGCCATGGACAGACTGCTAAAAGCAATTCTGGTGAGGGCTCAAAGGAGAAGAGGAGAGCTATAGAAAAAGCCTCAGTCTTCTTAGAGAATATCTAAGAGGTTGTGATCACAGTGTTGGTAAAAATATGGATCGTAAAGGCCGTTCTGATGAGGTATCAGGTGGAAATGAGTTCCCTGCATTCCAGCGCCATGTTCCCCAGCCCCCCAGATGCAGCTCCAGTGGGCCCTGGTGCAGCTTGTGCTGTGTCCAGCAAAGCAGGGCTGTGGCTGCCTACACCTAAAGTTTGAAGGATGGAGACACCTGAACACCCAACCCAGGAAGAGGGCACGGCCACCTCGGAGAGTCCCCACTAGGGCAATGCCCAGTGGAGCTGTGGGCACCAGCCACCCCCAAAACCCCAGACTGGTAGAGCCACTAGCTTCTGATTCCAGCCCAGGAGAGCTCCAACAAGGACTCTGCAAAGCCAAGCCTTGGGGGTGGGGCCGCCCAGAGCTGTGAGGCCCCCACCCTCACTCCAGGATATCCAGAAGGTGAAGCACTGATCCAAGGAGGACTGTTCTCAAGCCTCAAGATTTAGTGCCATTTGTCCTATTAGGTTGGGCTTACCTTTTTTCTTTCTCTTTCTCCCTTTTGGAATGAGACTGTGTATCTTATCCCTGCCCCACCACTGTATTTTAGAAACACATAACATATTGGATCTCACAGGTGCGTAGCTGCAGAGGATGTACAGCCTTCTGGAGAGACTTGTCCTAGCCCTGCACAGTATTGCCACCCAGCTGGCACTGTAACTGAGTCTCCAAAAGGCCATTCCAATGTTCTATCAAACCAGCTACTTCAGGATGGGGGGAACATGGTAAGACCAGTGAATTCCAGGAGCTTGGGCCCACTGCTACACTTCTTTTTCTGTGATCTAAGTTCCTTGGTCTAAAACAGTGATGGTGGATAAGGCATTCTGTAAGTCCACAGATAGCAGTTTTGGCAGAAGCATTACGTCCAGGGAAGGCACATCTGTATCCAGAGTAAGTATCTATTCCAGTAAGAACAAAATGCTGCCCCTTCCACAATGGAAGTGGTCCAACGTAATCAACCTGCCACCAGGTAGCTGACTGACTACCCCATATGGGAATGGTGCCATACTGGGGGCTCACTGTTAGGCTTTGCTGCTGACAGGCTGCCACTCAGGGGTGGCTGTAACCAGGCTGGCCTTGGTGAGTGAAAGTCCATTGCGAAGCCTGTGCATAACTTTCATCGCTGCCACCATGGCCACTCCCACTGGGAGATGACAGGGGTGACTGGGGAAAAAGGCTGACTGGTGCCCATAGAATGTGTCTTTCTATGCACTTGATTATTAAAATCCTCCTCTACTGAGGTCACCCATTGGTGGGTATTCACATGGGACACAAATACCTTCACATTTTTGGCCTATTCAGAGAGGTCTATCCACATACCTCTTCCCCAAATTTCTTTGTCACCAATTTTCCAGTCATGTTCCTTCTAGGTCTCTGATGATCCAGCCAAACTATTGGCCACAGCCCATCAATCGATACATGATGACATGTCCCGCCATTTCTCCTTCTAACCAAAGTGAACAACAGGTACGCTGCCTAAAGTCCTGCCTACGGGGAGGATTTCCCCCCACTGCTGCCTTTCAGACATGTCCCAGAAAGGATTACAATGCTGCAGCTGTCCACTTTCACGTAGTGTCTACTCACTATGCAGAACCACCTATAAAACAGCCCTGAGTCTCTTCTTCCTCCTTCAACTGACCATAGGGAAATCCCCGTGAAGCCAGGCTGGGGGAGGGAAGGCAGTGCAGCAGGAGTGGGGACCATGGGCGTTAGGGCCACTTCACGTAAGTTATTTGTGCCTTCAGACCTTCCCAGGGCCCAGTCACATATACACCTCTTCCATTTGATGATGGAGTATCGTGTGCATGCCCAACTTCAAGGCTTAATGGGTCAGATAACATTCAGTTCATGATGGGCAGCTCAGGTCACATGGTAACTTGACGGTCCATGGTCAAGTGTTCTACTAAGGCCCAGTAGCAGGCCAGGAGCTATTTTTCACAGAGAGTAATTATCTATAGAAAATGACCAGGTCTTACTGCAAAAAATTCTAAAGACCTGTGCTGCAATTCAGCTATAGGGGTCTCCAAAGTCTCCAGACAGCATCTCTATCTGTCACTGGCAATTCAAGCATCACTGGATCTGCGGGATCCTATAGCCCAAGCGGCACAGCAGCCTAGGCCTGCTGCAGAGTCTTCTCCTATTTTGGGCTCCATTTAAAACCAGCAGCTTTTTTTTTTTTTTTCATCTTTATTGGAGTATAATTGCTTTACAATGGTTTGTTAGTTTCTGCTTTATAACAAAGTGAATCAGTTATACATATACATATGTTCCCACATCTCTTCCCTCTTGCATCTCCCTCCCTCCCACCCTCCCTATCCCACCCCTCCAGGCGGTCACAAAGCACCGAGCTGATCTCCCTGTGCTATGCGGCTGCTTCCCACTAGCTATCTATTTTACGTTTGGTAGTGTATATATGTCCATGCCTCTCTCTCGCTTTGTCACAGCTTACCCTTCCCCCTCCCCATATCCTCAAGTCCATTCTCTAGTAGGTCTGTGTCTTTACTCCTGTCTTACCCCTAGGTTTTTCATGACTTTTTTTTTTTTCTTAAATTGAGTCACTCAGTAAATGGGCCAGAGGAACACATTCAAATGAGGAATATGTTGCTTCCAAAATCCGAAGAGGCCCATTAGGCACTGGTTATCGGAAGAGCTAGATGAAACAACTTATCCTTCACCTTAGAAGGACAAATCAACATACTCCACTCCCAGTACCAAAATCTTTACTAGACAGGGTCCCCCAGAGAAACAGAACCAATAGGATATATAGAGAGATATATAAGAGATAAATTGTAGGCATTGGCTCACATGATTATGGAGGCCAAGTAGTCCCATGATCTGTGGCCTACAAGCTGGAGAACTAGGAAAGCTGGTGGTGCAGTTCGGCCTAAGAACTGGGGGTTGATGGTTTGAGTCCCCATCTGCGCCCAAAAGCCAAGGGCAGGAGATCAATATCTCAGCTCAAACAGAGAGAACACATTTGCCCTTCCTTCACCTTTTTGTTCAACTCAGGCCTTCAATGGATTGCAGGATGCCTGCCCAGATTGGGGAGGGCCATCTGCTTACTCAGCTCACCAGTTCAAATGCTAATCTCTTCTGGAAACACCTTCACAGACACACCCAGAAATAAGGTTTTACCAGCTACCTAGGCTTCCCTTAACCCAGTCACGTTGACACATAAAATTAACCATCGTAGGCCCCTTCCCACCTTTCCAGCCTCTGGATATGGAACCTCAGCGACACCAAACTATCTGCAACTCTTGAAATAAACCGTGCTATTTCTCATCGTCATTCTTCCATGCTATTCCCTGCCTAAAATTCCCTGCTCTCTTGTCTGCCTGTGTCTCCCTTAATTGGCCTTCAAATACCAGCTCAACATCACTTGTCTGGAGGCTTCCCTAAACATACCTCCCTAGGGGAGTAAAGCCGCCACCCATGCCTCCCAGCAGGGCTGTGCCTGCCCCTCTGCTCCTCTCAATGCATTACTCCTATAAATATGCTATCATATCTGTGTCAGTCATGACGGTTGAGCAGGGCAGGGAAGGGGTTTCATCTCTGCCTCCTCAACATCCAGAACAGTCCATGGTGGTGCTTAACAGCCATTCATTCAATACTTACTCAGTGTCTTATGTTCACATAATTGAACAAAACAGACACAGAACCCTAACCCCATGGAGCTTATATTCTAGTGTGGGGATGGGGGAGGGCAGAGAAAATTTTAAAATAAACATGGTAAGTAAAGTATCTAACACCTAGTTAGAAGGTGATAAGTGCTATGAAAGGTAAGGTAGAGTGAAGGAAAGAGGAGTGCCCTGGGCAGTACTGAATAATAATAGATAGGTGTGTTATTCATGATTAGCGAGGTTATACTGCAGCACAAACAACCCCCCAAATCTCAGCAGCTTAAAACAGCAAAGGTTTATTTCTGGCTCATGCAACATAACCATTATAGGTTGGTGGCAGCACTGCCCACACCATCCTCACTCAGGGACCCAGGCGGATAGAAACCCCATCATCTGAAAGGCCGCCAGTGGCAGGGACATAGGGAAGGGAGCCTGGAGAATTGTACACAGGCTTTTAAAACATGCACCTGGAAGTAACACAAGTCCCTTCTGCTCATACTTCTTTGGCCAGAGCAAGTCATACATCCACGTCTAACTTCGAGGGAGAAAGGAGGTGTGATCTGCCCAGGGGCAGAGGGGAACCGGATACTGGTGAATGGTAGCGATGTCTAGCAGAGTGTTGTTAGGCTGAGAAGATGAGAGATGAGGGAGTTAATCAAGCACATATCCTTGGGAAGAATGTTTCAGGCAGAAGAAACAATGATGAGTGAGAAAGCCCTAGTGCAGAGCATACCTGGAGGGGTTTAGGAACAGCGGGAGGCTGTATGCCTAGAGTAGAGTAACAGAGGGGTAGTAGCAGGAGGTGAAATGAGAGAGGTATTGGGGATGGGAAGAGGTCCAGAACGCAGGGAGGGAGGGAGGCCAAGATGGCTAATAACAGATGGGTCAGCCTCCTCTGAATCTAAACAACAGTCTAGCCTAGGCTTAATTTGAACTGATCTTAGTCTGAGCTCTCATCTCAGACCAGCAGACCCTGCAAGAAACACAAAATTAATTTTACCATTTCAAAACTGGGATGATAATCACACATGCAAAATGAGGTAAGAAAAGCTGACACAATATGAAATTGCTTCAAAATATAAAATATTATTATTTATTCATTCATTTAAAATCCATTTATGGAGCACCTACTATGCATCAAGCAAAATGATCTGGATAAAAAATGAATAATAAACTGATGAATAATTACTGACCATTCATCATTTGAGAGTTAGAGTCTTAAGTGAAATGATTTAACAAGTCAATGAGCTACAATGCAATAAAATTAAAGAATGACAACACTGGAATAAGCAAATTTTCCCAGATCTCACTTAGGAAGTAAGAAATTTATTTAAGTTATTTATCCTACTTTTCCACTTCCTTTCCATTTTTCCAAACCATACTCTTTACATAGTGCCCATTTTTGAGGAGGGTAAAGTTAAAATAAAGGTATTGGAAAACATACTGCTTAAAGAACTCATGGGGGCTTCCCTGGTGGCGCAGTGGTTGAGAGTCCGCCTGCTGATGCAGGGGACACGGGTTTGTGCCCCGGTCCGGGAAAATCCCACATGCCGTGGAGAGACTGGGCCCGTGAGCCATGGCCGCTGAGCCTGCGCGTCCGAAGCCTGTGCTCCACAACGGGAGAGGCCACAAGAGTGAGAGGCCCGTGTACCGCAACAAACAAACAAACAAACAAATAAAACCAAAAAAAAAAAAAAAAGGACTCATGGCCTAGCTAGCTAGGGGGACATTTCTGTAGATAAAGAAACTGTTTCTTTTGTTTTTAAATAAACTTATTTATTTATTCTTTTATTTAATTTTTGGCTGCATTGGGTCTTCGCTGCTGCACGCGGGTTTTCTCTAGTTGCTGAGAGCAGGGGCTACTCTTTGTTGTGGTGCGTGGGCTTCTCATTGCGGTGGCTTCTCTTGCTGTGGAGCATGGGCTCTAGGCACGTGGGCTTCAGTAGTTGTGGCACACGGGCTTCAGTAGTTGTGGCGTGCGGGCTCTAGAGCTCAGGCTCAGTAGTTGTGGCGCATGGGCTTAGTTGCTCTGCAGCATGTGGGATCTTCCCGGACCAGGGCTTGAACCCGTGTCCCCTGCAATGGCAAGTGGATTCTTAACCACTGCGCCACCAGGGAAGCCCCAAGAAACTGTTTCTTGACAAAATAGCAAAGACTGAAGATCAGAGTTCCCTGATTCTCTATTTGGACTTATCACCTATATCATCTCGCTATTTCTCATTTCTCTGGAACTGTCCAGTGTACTGAAGTTTAATTAATGTCTTTTCCATGATATTCTGTAATAATCTCCCCAAATTAGCTATTTCCAAAATTTTTATTTTAAAACTAACATTAGAAATATTATGAACTTTACAGCACATAAATAATTAAAATCATCTGGGGGCTTCCCTGGTGGCGCAGTGGTTGAGAGTCCGCCTGCCGATGCAGGGAACACGGGTTCGTGCCCCGGTCCGGGAAGATCCCACATGCCGCGGAGCGGCTGGGCCCGTGAGCCGTGGCCACTGGGCCTGTGTGTCCAGAGCCTGTGCTCTGCAACGGGAGAGGCCACAACAGTGAGAGGCCCGCGTACCGCAAAAAAAAAAAAAAAAAATCATCTGGACGATCATAAAAGACAGACTTCATTAACATAAAATTCCATTCACCTTCATATTCCTTAACAAGTACATTGTGTGCGTGTGTCCACGTGTGCATCATGGTTCTCTTTAATATCTCTTTAATCGTATAGTTTCTCCCCTAAAAGTGAAAGCAGCGCAAAATAGACTCTAGTAGACATACCGCTTACTACATTAGCTTTCACCCTGGCTTTCTATGAACAGTCTTGAAAGGTAACCTATAGCAACATCTTTCTTCAAATGTACTGGTTTGGAATAGTACTAACAAAGCTAGGTGGAGGTAAAAGCACCCTTCTGTTAATTTGGGATGTTTCCTACTCTGATGGTTTACACTTTTAAATGGCTTAGTTTACAACATAAACTCCTTTTTAATCTGTGTACGTTGATTTTTTAAAAAAGAAAACTATCCAATTACTTTCTTGGTCCTTTGATCATAGGGCCATCTCAGGGTGGAGATGTGCTCTGTGGCTTCCTGCCTGATCTCCCTGTGCCCTCACTGCCAGTCTTTGTCTTCCCCACTGTCAGTCTCATCCACCTGCCCACCAAGCCCCACCTGTATGCATGGCTCTTCAGGGTTAAATACAGAGACATCCTCTCCAGATGGCTATTGCTAAAATGCCCCAAGGGTACATCCTAGGCACATCCTGATTATAACAAGACTGGATTATTGCATTGCTTAGTTGTCAATTTAAAGGACACAGAGACACAAGTAGAAGTACTAAATTATGGTGCTATAGGTGATGCCTCTAATAAATTAAAAACAACAATCCTTAGATCTACATAATTAGAGTTCACAGAGAATTTTCATGTGCATTTTGTATTTGATCTTCATAAGCACCTAGATCTATTATCCCTCTTTAAAGATGAGGAAACTGTGACTCACATAATTACAGAGACCTCCCCAGCAGTCCCCAAACTTCATTCTCCCACATTTGGCCCTCTCCTTTTAATCCACGAATGCATAGCCTATGAACAAAATCATTTCATTCTTTTATTTAAAAATAGCACCACTGGACTTCCCTGGTGGCGCAGTGGTTGAGAGTCCGCCTGCGATGCAGGGGACACGGGTTCATGCCTTGGTCCGGGAAGATCCCACATGCCGTGGAGTGACTAGGCCCGTGAGCCATGGCCGCTGGGCCTGCGCGTCCGGAGCCTGTGCTCCACAACGGGAGAGGCCACGACAGTGAGAGGCCCGTGTACCGCAAAAAAAATAAAAAAAAATAAAAATAGCACCACTAATTTTTTATTGAAGTCTACCACTGAAAAACATGTCACTTAATCAGTCCCTAAATGTTCCAAAATTGATCATGTAAAACCCTGGAACCCCAGCACAGATGATATTACAATTGTGGCAGATATAAAATGAATCTAGAGTGCCAAAGACAGTGGAAAAGGAAATTTCTAAATATTTGGTGGAAAGTGATAGAAGACATTTTTAAATTTCTGAGACTTAAAAAATAGAGTGTTCCTTTTTCGACTCTTTACCTTTATCAATAAGTTTCCAGAATAATGATTTGGTTCCCAAGAATGATCAATGAAATATGATTTTAAAATATCATTAACTCAGAGATTTTAACATAGTTTATATTTTTAATCCATTGTAGTAATTTAATTTATGTATATATATTAGTTACTATTGACATAGCAACAATATTCAAGAATATTCTGGAAATAATTGCTTATCATCTTCTACCTTAACATAGTTTTTATCATTTTTTACTTATTTCCTTTTATAAGCATAGTGGCAAAAAACAGAATTTTAAAATATTTTAATGACTCTAATGTTCAAAGTAATAAGACGAATCCTTAAAGAGCTCCTTGAAAGAGAAAGTTGGGTAACCACTGACATGAAGTGAACCAAAAAAATACTAGGTAGTCTCAAAACTGAATAACAAGGCCTGAATAATCAGAAATAGCCAAGGGCCATGTT
This sequence comes from Phocoena sinus, assembly GCF_008692025.1. Lineage (NCBI taxonomy): Eukaryota > Metazoa > Chordata > Mammalia > Artiodactyla > Phocoenidae > Phocoena > Phocoena sinus. The sequence continues at coordinate 102,390,136 of NC_045765.1, read as the reverse complement.
GGTGATTGTGCTATTATAAAGGTTAGTTCTTTATAGTGGTTATATTTTAATACTTTGGAAATGGATCAAAAGCAGAGGTCATAGTTGAAAGATCAGAGGTGAAGTAACAGGGAAAACATAATCATGAGCTTTTACTTTAATCACTTAATACACAAGTCTGATTTTCTTTAAACAAAGGATTATTATTTGAAGAACACCAAAAGACCTTGACAAAGAGAAGATTATCTGAAGTTTAAGTTCTAAATTCTTTTAAGGGTTTAAAGGATTATGAGGAGATCCTTTAAAATATACCACCACTGCTGGGGACTCTGCAAAAGTGAAATGAGGAGGAACTTTATTTTTAATATCTTTGAAAAGGAGATTCTGCCTTTAGAAGAGTTCTCCAAGTTCACAGGTTAGAAAATCTACCTATTATAACTGGTTTTGCATCTGGAAATTTTAATAATCCTTAGGATGACATGATGAACTAGATGAACCCTTATGGGTACTTCCAGACCTGCACGCCTATGATGTCCCTTCCAAAATAATACAATGATCAGTTTGAAGTATCTGAGAATAGCTGAAATCTATGCCCTCTTTTCAATATCTTTGGAAGATTCTTGGCTAAAATAAATTTCAACTATAGGCTTTACGAATGTGATGATAATCTATGCAATTGAATTTAGGGGCAGTTGAGAGATAAATACATATTAATCAATCTACTATGCAAAATATTTCCTGAGTAATTTTCTTAATGTTCCAAAGTTATATAATGGCTAAAAGTTCATTTCCACTTATGTATTTTGAAAATATCACTGATCTAGAAACTTCTCTTTCGATCATTTAAAATCTCATTTTCTTAAATAGAATATTAAAATATTTTTAATTTCCCAGGAAAGTCCTCAGTTTAGTTCATTTGCAGACGTAAGCTGAGCTGTATTTCAAGTAGATGTGCAGTACCTATACTTTCTCAAAAAGGTGCAGATGTTTACACAAACATTCCTAGAAAACTCGAACACTTCACACAAGATTGAGTGAGGAAAAGGGAATGTTTTATTTTAATACATGTAGTGTAATCTCAGTGAAGAATTTTTATTTAACTTAATTATTGTCACTTTGTTCAGGGCAATTCTTAAGAGTTGTTTAAGGATCTCTTACACCTACCAGTAAACAGATAAGGCCTTGAATATGGTACCAGATGTATACTGGAATTGGAATTAGAAGCTAGATAAGTGGATAAAACATATTCTTCAGACATAAACATTTTTACATAAGTACTTATGAATGAAAAGATATGCTATCTGGGATTTGCTTTAAAATCATTCAATAAAAATGAATGTCATTAAACTCATTAACATTTAACTGATTATTCCTAGCTTACCATTAACAAGTGTACTTAAAAAATTTTTTTCTTGCCATTCTGGGAAAAAAAAAGATGACCTTGATTTGCATAAAATACAAATCTGTCAATTTAAATGTAAAATACTAAATGTTGTAAAGAAATGTTTACCAAGTCTTTTGTTACATTTTCTAGATAAAAAATAAAAGTTCCTGATGGGTGTTTTGGCCAAAACTTATATGAAGTTAATTTATTTCAAGTACCTAAGATTCCTGATGTTTTACATAGCCACATACACAGCAAATCTCAAGTCAACATGAGCAAAAGCAGTTAGCCATGCTCAAGACCAAACTTCTGGTCTTCCACCTCCCCATTCCCCCCATCTCAGCAAACAGCAATTCCAGCCTTTCAACTGTTCAAGGCAAAAATCTTGAGTCATCCTGGGATCCTCTATTTTCTCATTTCTCTTAACTAATCGAAAATGGGTCAGTTCTACTTATAGGATATATCCAGATCTCTGACCACTTCAACTGCTACCAGTTTGCTTCAAGCCACCATTGCCTCTTACCTTATTGTAATAGCCTCCTAACTGGTTTCCCATCTCTGCCCCAGCAGAGAATATAGGATATTCTCAACAAAGGACCTATATCGTCCTTCTTAAAGTATATGCCAGACCACATTACTCCCCAGTTCAAAACCCTCCAATCTCGTCTCTACCAAAGTAAAAGCCAAAGTCCTCAAATAACTTACAAGATGGTACATGATATGAGTTTTCGTTTCTCCTCTGATGTTATCTCCCACTATTCTCCCCTCACTCATTCTGCTCATTCTGCCATGGCTTCCTCAAACATTTTAAGCATGCTTCCACCTCAGGGACTTTGCACTTGCTGTTTCCTTCGTGTGGAACATTCTTTCACCATATAAGCTGTTTCACCAGAGAGCCACATGGCTTGCCTCCTCATCTCCTTTGATTTTCCTTAAATGTCATCTCAGTGAGGCCTTCCTTCATGCACTATTTAAAATAGCAATCCCACCCCCAAAGCCCTGACCCCTTCACTCTATAGCACTTGCTACCATCTGGCATACTATTTTTAACTTCTTTATCATGTCTCTCACCACAACTAAAATATAAGCTTACTGAGCGAAGATATTTAGATCTGCTTCCTTCACTGCTGTATCTTGGCATCTAGAAAAATGCCTGGCCTAAATAAATATTTGTAAATGAATGAATGAATAACTGAACAAAAAACCCTCAGCTTTTCAAAGCATTTAAAATTTTCTCATATGTAAAAACTTTGTATGAATTATTGACTTTTCCCTTCACAAAACAAAAATCTCTTCTCTGTCCCCAGGTATATCTTCCAATGGTCCCTCTTCCCACATTCTTATATATTCACTAACCATGAACAAACATTAAGATATCTCCAAGTCACTATGCTTCTCAATCAAGAGCCAAGTACCAATTTGAAAATTCCAATTTGGGAGACTCGTTTAGGGTGGATTCTGTGTTCCAAAAATCCTTAAGGAAAGGAAAAAAATATTTAAACATTCAAAATTCCAAGTATGTCTGTCAATCCCCAACACTTTGGGGGTAACTCACTTCTATTCCTATACACAGTTCAGAGAGAACTGTTTGTAAAGAACACTTTTTACATTAAGAGGCTATAGACAATTTCATAATTGGCTCACCATAAATTTGCCTTTCCCCCAATTTTTGAGGGATGAGCTGCAACCTTGAGATGAACACACGTTTGTCCTACCAAAAGTCAAGCTTGGTTTCAGACTCCATAAGGACAGGAAAGGTGACCTAAACATTTGTTTTTTAAATAGCTCACAGTGACAAGCTCTGAACTTACACTGGATATATTTTGATCAGCTTTCCAGTCTAGACATTACCACTAGCTGAGTGATCTTAAAAAGTCATCTAACATCTCTGGACTTGTTTTCTCCTTCTCTTCAAGTAAAAAACAAACAGGGTTGAACCGATTGTCCCCTGGGACCATATCCAGGTCTAATGTTCTAAAATGTATAAATCTAAATGCTCAAGTGTTGTTTAGTTCATCAGAGTTTATCAAACTTGTCATATATGCTTAGTTTGATGGTTCTACTTTTAAAGTTATAGTTTATTATAAGTATAATTTACACGTTATTTAATTTATAGCCATTCTTCTCTGTTGGCACAAAATGGTGTTTATTGACAGTAATGAGCTGATGAATTTTCCTAGTCCTTACCCTGGTATTCTGAGAGTTATTGGGGATGTTTTGGGAAGCATCCTTTAACTGTTTTAATCTGTCTTGCAGCTATCACTCTCTGATGGTTAAAGTCATAACTGGCTTTTAAGATTGCTGGTATTCATGAATACTCGTGATGCTGCTCGAGAATTTGTGTTGCATCTATCACAGCTCCTATCTATGTGTTATGTAACTCCCTACACAATTAAACATTAGCAATACCACGTATCTTGATTCTTTTTTAAACCTCTTTTCTTATTGTTCTTATCCCTGTTGGCACAAATTTCTACTGCTTTCTTGTTAAAAATTTCTGATTCTCCCCTTTTTCCAAACTAGTGATTCAATTATCTCCAACATTATTATGAAATGCTTGTACACATTGTCTATTCAGTCTTTACAATCTTCTGACAATAAGAACTCAATAACTCTTAATTCCTTGAAGGAATGTAGATGCCTACATAGTATCTAGTGTTACCATTTGTGAGAACATACTTCAGAGGATTTGCTGACAAAGTCACCTCTATTCAAACTGTGTATACACAATATCTAAGAAATTAAGTTGAAAGGAAATAAAACATCAGTAGGTATTGAGGCAAATAATGTCTTATTAAAACCTGAAGCTCTGAATTCTAAGTATTCTTACATCAGTGTGACCGGTCCCATTCACCTCTACTGGCTGACTGTGCTTACAACCTCAGCTGTCGACTGCTTTGGCTCAAGGTGTGTCCCTCTGTGTCCCCTCCAAGGGACTGCCTTGGGACAAAGGTAGCTACCTCTCCCCAGATTATACCCCCTCCATGATGACAGCTTGCACCCAAAGACTGGACAGCATGGATAAAAATCTTGGCCTCTTGCCCCAGTTTGGGACAACTCTGAAGGGCAACCCCAGCTCTGGAGCTTCCAGTGGGATTCCCTCTTCCCAATCCTGCTTCCCTCACTCCATTAGAAGTGTTCTTACCAAGATTATCCCCACGACACTTCCACTTTCTGCATGCAAATCTTCATTTCAGGGTCTTATTTTAGAGAACACAATGTAAGGCAACAGGTGTTAAGCCCAATAAATCAAGTATTAACACTAATGGCTATGTTTCTTTCTTTGCCTAAACCAGGTATGGCAAATTGATTTCATTTGAGTGCCAACTTAAGTCCACTGTTTGAATCTGCTTGGAGTATCATGTTGAAAAGGGTTCTGAGGCTGTCTGTTCATCTGGAAAGAGTACCATTTAAGATGTCATCCAAGGACAAGGAAGAAAGAAATGACAGTAGAAGCGCCCCTGGACACTTCTGGCTACAGCAGATTCTATTGGTTTTGCTGGCCCAGAATAACTTTTTATTGATAGGAGAGCCCTGATTTTATCTTGGGGAAACACTCCTCTCCACTATGCCCACCCTCCCACCCTTTCACCCACTGAAAAGATTAAAACTGTACCCAGGCCTGATCAACCAGCTTAACCCATATGTTAACCCATATGTCCTCTGGCCATAGTGAGTCTTCATAGATAGATAATGTAAGTTGGTCTGCTAAAAGTAAATCCTTTGAGTGAACTTTCAGAAGAACGTTCTACTGTGATTTTTCAGCTGTGAGAATGTAAGCCTAAAAATGCCTTTATCATAACTTGGGGAGAACATACTTGAGTATGAAAAGTCTACATAGAGAAAAAAAAGAGTTAAAAGATAGCATGCAATAGCCATACCTGAAGCCAGTCCCTTGGATTTCTGAGTTGCATGAGTGAATAAATCATTTCTTTTTGGATTAGGCCATTGTTACTTGTGTTTTGGTTGCTGGCAACCAAAACGAGTTCTAACTCATATATTTAAACTCATATTTAAGCAACCCAGGTACCTCTGAGGCAAGAAACTCAGGAAGATGAAACTATATTAAATATTTTGACTCATGAAATGAATGATTGTGCTCGAATATATATCTATGAATACGTTTTTATTTTTATTTATAATCTTTTTATTCTAGAAATATTGAGGGTGGCTTTCTTTTGTATGATTTCAGATAGTTAGTTCTATAATTCATAGTGGAAATTTATTCCTACAAATAGATTATTTTTAAATTATTTGTAATATCTATTATTATTATAACCCAGATATCCTATATTTCAATTCCATAAGCATAATTTGGAAAACCATAACTAAATGGCTAACCAACATTTACAATGTGAATAATATCTATTTGGGGTCAGGTTTAAACTATTTCTAAATTGACTGCAACATAACAGGAACAAATGGATGAATTAGACTTGAGGCTACCCACATAAAAAATCCAGATGTACTTCACTGATACTTATCATGTAATAATAGCTAATACTTATTAAACACTCATGAAAGGCCAGGAACTGTTCTAGGTACTTGACATGTATTATTAACTCACTGAATCTTCACAATATTTTCAGGTAGGTACTATCATTATGTCAATTTTATAGAAGAGGTAACATGTTCAGAACAGTGAAATAATTTTCCCAATGTTACTTGGCAAGTAAATAGTCTAGTCCAGATTCAAATCCAGGCAGTTAGATCTCAGAACACTATACTCACAGTTTGCTGTGAGAGAACTTATTATAACCTCTAGAGTCAAGCTCCCAATTTCTTTTATACTAATGTATTATCACATGTGGACCTGATATAAGCAGATAAAGGCAGCCTAGCGACAACAGACATGGGACAGTCTAAACACCAGCACCTTTAAATATCATGGGTAAAATTTAAGGCAATCCAAATTACCTCTCTCATCAATAATAATTTGGTATTACTCATTGTTTCACAGGGAGGTTCCTGTTAAAACAAAAATTAGTTTCCTGTATATGTAACACAACATCAACATCTAGTTGTTTTCCTGGCAAAGCTTAAGAGAATTAATCTGTAACAAAGGAAAGGGGAAGTTCTGAGTTCTACAGAAGGCCAAGAAGATGGATAATGTAAAATTTCCTTGTAATACAATTTCACATTTACATTTGAAAGTCTCTATCTCCTATTTTATGAATTCCAAATTTTTCAAATAAAGTCACACTGTGAAGGACTCCTAAGAAGTGGTTGATTTACTGAATGCGAGAATGTTTTAGGTTTGTTGATAGGTGTTTCTCACATACATTCCACGCCCTCCTAGCTCCCTTCTCAATAACATTTTCTAGCTTCCAACTCCATGCCACTGAGAGTATCACTTAAAACTATTTTTTAAACCAACCTAAAACATACCTAATGCTACAACAATGCTGTTATGTATTTCTCATGTTATCAATAAACTAGGGAGGTTTTGAAGCACTTCGGGTTAAAAAGTCTTCTAATCAACTATAGATTACATGACATGTAGATGGGAAAGAGTGGCCAGTGTCACAAAATGCCTTCAAAATCTGCCCTGGCCAATTACAGTATTTATTATATAATGAGCACCAGAAAAATAATAATGACCAAGCTTTTAATTTTGGGAAAAGGAGAGGAATAGGTTAAGAAAAATTACCTAAAATTCCATGACTCTATTTAGTTATAGGGCTTCTTTTTATTTCAAGTCTCACGTTTTATACTTAGTCAATGGCTCAATAGATTTTTAAAATAAAAGAGAGAGCAAACAATGACAAAACTCCAAAAGATTAGATGACATGGAAACAAATTGGAAAAGGTAAGAAAGGTAGAGAGAGAAACAAGAGTAGGGAGATGAGAGAAGAGACTTAAGACAGACCTGGATACACACAGGCATTTTCACAGTCCTAGGGCATCCCCTGCATTCAAAGGTATATTTCCCACTGCTTTTCTCTAAGATCTAACCCTAACCCAATATATTTTCCACCATTCTCACTCACTACTGCTCTCCCCAATTTGGGACTGAGTTTCTCAGCAGATGAAATTATGTAAGTAGTTAAATAATTTTAATTATTAGCAGCTTCGTTCATTTATACAACTAAGATTTACTTGGTGCCTATAATGTGTCCAATACTGTGCTGGCTACTGAAGATTCAGTTGTGAAAAAATCAGAAATACATAAAGCAAGCCACATATGCCATTATATTTTCCTAAAAGCCACATTTTTAAAAAGTAAAACAAAACACTGTTTTGAATCTCCCTGGTTACAAAAGAAAAGGATATAGAGAAAAAGTATGAGAAATAAAAATATACAAACAGTATGGAAAATGGAGTCCAACCTAAGAATAAGAAGTGCTGAGCTAATTAGACATATGAAAAATAAGAAGATGGAAATTGGGAATGGAAAATAAAGATCAACACAAGAATAACAAATTCTGAGGAAAGAAACACAATACTTAAAACAGAAACAAGAATCAAAACTATAATTGAAAAAAATTTTCTTAAACAATTTTTTAAAAGCCTGAATATTCAGATAAAAAGAGTTCATTGTATTTCAGAAAGAAATGATTAAAATACAATATCTAGGGCTTCTCGGGTGGTGCAGTGGTTGAGAGTCTGCCCGCCGATGCAGGGGACACGGGTTCGTGCCCCAGTCCGGGAAGATTCCACATGCCGCGGAGCGGCTATGCCTGTGAGCCATGGCTGCTGAGCCTGCGCGTCCGGAGCCTGTGCTCCGCAACGGGAGAGGCCACAACAGTGAGAGGCCCGCGAACCACAAAAAATAAAAATAAAATACAATACAATATCTATTGAGGTAATAGGCCAAATCTATTGAGATAATAAATATCTATTGAGATAACGTTTCTAATAACATTTTCCAATAAAAGGAACCAAAGTCCCTTGGAAAAATGGCTGATTCTAGAACTCAGGCAGGAAGTAAATAAGATGAGCCTGGGGCATCTTGCAGTGCCAAAAAGTAAGAGATGGTATACACACACACACACACACACACACACACACACACACACACACACACACACTGATGGTGGTATGTCAAAGGGACACAGGACCCAAATGTAAGACCTCCCAATGGCCAAGGCTGGAACAATCTGAGCAACAAAATGAAGTACTATTGAATTATAACTTCATACAGATATAAGTTATTGAATAAATATGTAAATGGGGAATAGACAAATATCCCACACAGAAAAATTCCAAATAATTTATGTAGAATTCCACCCTCAAAGAAGTGAAGTATAATTCCCCAGCCCCTAACTGTGGTGTACACATGGTAACTTTCTTGCAAATAATACGGTATGGAAGGGGGACGAAAAAAATTACCTTTATAGTGAAGAAATCTGACAAACACTGCTCCAGCCAGATTATCAAGGTAAAGGTCAACGACAAGTCATGTTGGTAATATGTAGTCTTGATGTGATATGATGAGAAGGATATTTTACCTCTGTGGTCTTCTTCCCCAGTATCCATAACCACAGTCTATTCTTGAGAAAATCCCAGTTGAGGGCTATTCTACAAAATACCTGACCAGTGCATCTCAAAGCTATCAAGGTCCTCAAAAACAAGAAAAGTCTGAAAAATTGTCACAGACAAGGGGAGCCTAAGAAAACATGATGACTAAATATAATGTGGTTTCCTAGATGGAGTCCTGGAACAGAAAAAGGACATGAGTTTAAAAACTAAGGAAACCTAAATAAAATATGAGCGTTAGTTAATAATGTATCAATGTTAGTTCATTAATTTTGGCAAATGTACCATAATAATGTAAGATGTTAACAGTAGAAGGAACTGTGGGGAGTATGTGGGAATTAGTTAATTTCAACCAAACACTCAATCCATGAGCCAGGAAATACAGTGTGAGATGAAAAGTCCTGAACTCAGAGTCAACATCAAGGTCTAACGTCGAGAACACTGCTTGGCATAAAGAACACTCAGCTATACATCCTGACTGTGTCACAAAGCAGCCATATGGCTTTGGGACCTGTGTCAGTAACCTCAATGTTAAAATGAGGAGGTTCAATAGATGACCTCTAAGTTCCACCCCTAAAATTCTAACATTTTATCCAGAGCCGAATTCAAGGTCTGTACCACTACCTAGTTAGGAAAAGTTAGGAAAAGTCCTTCAACCTCCCTTAACCTCAGTTGTGTCAGCTCTAAAATAAGGCTAAAATCATCATCTTTAAGGGGCTCTTCCGGTTCTAAAAATCTTCAGCAACCATGTATCACTAACGTTCTTTTCAATTTCAAGTTCACTTTGGCAACCTAGGTAACCTCTTAAAGCTACCACTTATTTCAAGCCATAATTTAGACTGAAAACTTCATGAGGACAAGCGCCAGTTCTATTTTGCTCACAGTGGTGTCCCTAGGGCCTAGAATAGTGCTTCTCATGCAGTGAACACTGAATTAGATTTATGCAATGAACAGTGAATGTTTAATTTTCAAAATCATCCTTGGACTAAATAGGAAACAGTCAACTACAACCCTCCAAATAAAGACACTCAGAAGGGAAGAGACAAGATGGTTTGTCCACCAAACTAGAGATCCCTTGTAAGAGTAACAATATGGGAACTTCCCTGGTGGTCCAGTGGTTGAGAATCTGCCTTCCAATGCAGGGGATGCGGGTTCAATCCCTGGCCAGGGAACTAAGATCTCACATGCCGCAGGGCAATTACACCCGTGCTACTGCAATTACTGAGCACATGAGCCACAACAAAATATCTGGTGTACCACAACTAAGACCCAAAGCAACCAAAAATAAAACAAACAAACAAAAAAGAGTAGGGACTTCACTGGCGGTGCAGTGGATAAGACTCCGCACTCCTAACGCAGAGGGGGCGCGGGTTCCATCCCTGGTCAAGGAACTAGATCCCACATGCATGCTGCAACTAAGGAGCCTGCAAGCCACAACTAAGGAGCCCACAAGCCACAACCAAGGAGCCCACGCAACCAAATAAATAAAAATTTTTAAAAAGAGTAACAATATCATCCCACTTAAAAATCACAATCATTTTGAAAACCAGCTCTTTATAAAGCAGCATTATTAATAGGGTATTAATTCCTCATCAGTTTCTTACAAAGGCAAAAAAATTAAGAGAGAAGACGTTTGGAAGCAAAACACAATCTGCAAAGCCCCAGCTGTAGTCAGAAGGACTACCACTTGTGTCTGTACAGACTTTACTAGAGGAACATAAAATGAATAAAGTAACATTTTCCTTGGGAAAAACACAGGCCGTTAGGAAGAGACCAGGTTTATTGCTCAAGTATGTATTTAAGAGCAGAAAGGTTGATGGGGGAATTTGTATATGAAGTTTAGAGGAACACGGAGGAAAGGAATGAAAGACAGCAGGAAAGAAAGAAAATATTTATGTTTTACTCCAAATATTTCACTAAATCTATTTTAGATTTCGGCCTCTAGTAGTATTCTGAAAGTGCAAGGCTTGGATCACCCTCTTGCATCAGAATGGAGAGGGGTGGCTGAGAAAAATAAAGATTCCTGAACTCTGCCTCTGACCTGCTGAATCAGAATCACAGGGAAAGAGGCTTGGGAATCTGAATTCTTAACAAGCTCCCAGGTGATTTTATGTAAAACATTGGAGAACTGTTGCTAAAGTGAGCTGTGATAATCTGTCAAGGAAAAAAATGCTTGTTTACATCGGATGTACAACTCTCTCAAATGATCAAGATATGATTCCATCCTGAAAGAGGTAAATAGCCAAATACTTTCTGTAATTTTGTGAACAAAGAAAAATAATTTAAAATAATAATAAAGGTTAATTTGAGGTTAATTTAAGCTCACAGAGATAATGGAGGACATTTGACTTCAAGCTTACAATGGAACTAAACCACTTTGATAAAGAAAAAGTAATTTTTACTAGCTCTGACACATAAACCTTAAAATATTTAGTTCTAGTTTCAGTACATTGAAATTAAACCACAAACTTGACTTGAATTCATCTATTCTTTCACTGTGACTAAATAAATATTTATTTCTTGAATGGTTTAGTTCTAATGGTTTAATTTTAGGGCACAGAGTCAGGCTGAGAAAAAAGTATGATTATGGAGATTCGCCTGAGTGAGCATTTTTATTGAGCATAGCACTCATGGAACATACCCAGAAAGGCACACTGTTTCCAGAGAAAGTTCTAGTTACTCTTGGACTTTGTTCCACCTTATTCTTTTTTATACGCTTTTAGCAAGTAATGATACTACCACAAACAGTACTTGGGACATTTAAAATGAAGCTATTATGCATTCGAATACATTTAATTCATAAAAGCTTATTCTCGGACAGTGAAATCACTTGTCTACTTACAACTGGAATAGTTAGTTGAAGGACTCAACGTGATCTAAAGAGAACCAATTTTGGAGACCTGTTTTTTGGTTCTGTTTTTATTTTGAAACCACACAATTTCTGTGAGTAGGTGAGGATGAATATACTTTTTTTTTTTTTTTTTTTTTTGCTGTACGTGGGCCTCTCACTGTTGTGGCCTCTCCCACTGCGGAGCACAGGCTCCAGACGCACAGGCCCAGCGGCCATGGCTCACGGGCCTAGCCGCTCCACGGCATGTGGGAATCTTCCCGGACCGGGGCACGAACCCGTGTCCCCTGCATCGGCAGGCGGACTCTCAACCACTGCACCACCAGGAAAGCCCAGAATAGACTTGTTTTAACCATGGAAGACTACAAACCATAAGCTCTAAATTTCATAGCGATTCATTCAATCATACTTCTGACAATTCACCAGAATATGTATAATCTCCATTCCCATGCTTTTTCTCAGCCTTGAACACTGTCCTCATAGTCAGAAGGATTGAAATCATAAAGGAGTTATTTAAGGAACAACTTGTTTTAGTCTGGCCCTCTGGCTACCCTGAAAGAAAAGCTTCCTGCTCAACAGAAGGCTTCCCCTGGAAAGAAAGTATGACACAGGAGTCTTAAGCAGTTTATTTTCATCTAGCATCATCTAGCAGTGGAAATACAATTATAGGTGCAAACAGAGTATGCAAATACAAACTATACGCAGCAAACCTCTGGAATCAAGTTTATTTGTTCTCTGCATAAATACTTTTATCTTTATAAAAATATCTGAACATATGAGCAAGTGGACACCAACCTGAGGCATTGACAATGAAGTTAATAAAAGTAAAACAGTTTAGTGGTTCTGAGTTTAATATAATAACTTTAGAAGTTTAATTTGATTTTCCTAAAAATTGTTCTTCCATGTTGAAATCCTATTGTTTTTCATCCTTCATTATGTTTTTATTCTTCATTATTCGAATAAGGGATCTCATGTGTATCTGTTGTTGATGGGAGTGTAAGCACAACCATTTTGTAGGAATGTTCCAACCATTCCACTTCTAGGCATCGATTTTTCACAACTAGCTTGCACATGTCCATAATGATAAGTGTACAAAACAGTTATTCATTTGTTTGAACACTAAAGATCTAGCAAGAACATATATTCCCATCAATAGAGACCTTGTTAAATATATGATGGAGTGACATGGTATGAACACAGGTGTTTATTATTTGTATTATCTTATTCTCTACTCTTGTCTGGATGTTGACTATCTTGTAATACAAACAATCTTAAAAAGCAAACAATAATACATTATGATGTATTGATTCTATGGAATTCCGTGCCATCCTAAGAGAATGGTGTAAATCTACGTGTATTAACTTGAAAATATATTAGTGATAGGCTGCTAAGCAAGCCACAGAACATGTAGAATGTGATTTATTGACATAAACAGAAAATTAAGCAAACCCTGTATGTAGAGAGGAGAGGAGTGGGTGTAGAAAAAGAACTGCAAGATATACACCAAACTATTAATGGTGACAGTCTCTCCAGTTTGGCACTGGAGGGGGTGGGGCATCAGGATTTTGACTTTTTATTCTATAAAACTCTGTAATATTTATTTTTTCTTTACAATGAGAATTTATTACTTTTGTTTTGTTTTTAAAATAATTTATATAAGGAGGAAAAATAAGGGGCACTGGTAATTTGTCAACACACCTTTGTGCTAAAACTAATTAGCTTTAGAAATTCAGATGAAAATTTAGAATAAATAACTGCAGTCAGAGTTAGAAAATAAAATATATATTGCAACTAATAGGATATGCAGAAATAGTTTGAAGATGTGGATTAAAAATTCTGCAATGTTACTTTATTTTGATTACAGCATAGATGTAGTAATTATAAACTGCACACCTTGAATCTTTCAGGTGTTGTTAATAAAACTAATAAATGAATCATTAGTTAATAAATACCCATTATGTATAACTTACTTTACTTAACTTTAAACTTGATTTCAATCAAACAAGTGGACACTGGACAAGAAGGCCCAGCTGTAATTGAGAAGGTACATAAGTGCAGTTTCAGACATGAGGGTAACTTTTGAGGTTGACTGATTTTTCATACATCTGACAGATAGGTAATGGTTTTAACCTGCATTTTACCTCTCAGGGACCTCCTTAATGGCAGGATCATGGCTTATTCATACACCTACCTCCACCTAACTCACAGTCTGATACATAAAAGTGCTCAATACTTCATTAAATGGATTTTTTTCCTGCTATTTTAAGTTGAATTTTATATTTTCTTCTCACATGAATTCTTTTACTTTTGAGTCTTTGCTTTTTTTTTTTTGGCCACACTGCGTGGTCTGTGGAATCCTAGTTCCCCAATCAGGGATCAAACCCGTGCCATTGTTGGAGTCCCAACCACTGGACCACCAGGGAATTCCCATCACATGAATTCTTTTATAAGGACATTCTATCTAAAATCTTATGCCATTGTAAGTGAACACTGATCTTGACCTAAAAGTGTTAAATTCTGAATCCTGAAGTTACATCTTTGAGGCCAAATTACAAATCTGGTTAATCCAGGATAAAGGGCCTGTTCTCATACTAATGATGCTGCATCTTGTGCTCTATTCTCTGGCCACACTCACCTTCTTCCTGTCCCTTGCACACACCAAGCTCATTACCACACTAGGGCCGTTTCACTTGTTTTCTCTGCTCCCAGATCTCCACAGAGCTAGCTTCTACATATCATTCAGGCCTGAGCACAAAGTTCACTTCGTCAAAGAATTATCGATCAATTTAAGTAGCTCTCATCACTCACAAGCTTGCACTTTCCAATCCCTCTTTTTATATCATCCTGTCTTATTTTTCCCTTACATGAAATTACCTTGTTCGTTTATTTGTTTCCTTTTGTATTGACTCTCTCACCTCTCCCTAAATGGATGTAAATTCTATAAAAGCAGGGACCCTTCCTGCATAGTTCACCCTGGAACCCTCCATGCCCAGAATGGTGCTCTACTCATAGAAGGCATTCAAGATTTCAACATTTTGAATTCAAAAACTCAACAATGAGGATGCATAGAGTAGATAAGAAACAATAAGTGCATGTCTGCATTGAGCCCTTCCTTGGTTCTTTGAATGATTCCTGTCATAGTAGATCTTGACATTTCCAAACGGTACACCTCAATTCCTCCAGAATCACTGAATTAACAATCTGACCATAGCATACAATTTCTTCAGTTCCGTCATTTGTAAAACTGGTATACTAATATACACCTACTTTACAAGATTGTCATGAGAATTAAATAAGAACTGCAAATCCACTGTCATATGTAGATTCAGGGGGCTCAGTTTCCTCACTCACTGGCAAATGGCATGATTTAAATGTATACCAAAAAAGGTACCAACTACGTATCTTTGGGGGTGGCTAGTAGAGTCAACACTGTGCCAGGTATCAAGAAGTGTAAGACAAAATAAGAAGGAAGGTTTCTTTAATGCATGACCTCTGGCATACGTATCTGGCTTGGTGAACAGTGCAAGCTTGAGCAAAAGCAAGGGATCTCCTCCCTCAAGCAGGAAAACAGAAGTGGTTCATAAAGGATGAGACTGGAAGGTACACCAAAAATTACTTGGGTAATTCTACTTCCAACTGTGGAAACCTCATCATCTATGTCACAGACTAAGTTTCTACCAACAAATGAAACAAGGAATACTGAGCAAAGTCAATATGATTTGTCTTTTAAAATAACTAAATTTCCTGGATAATTCAAATGAAAAATAATCAGGTAAAATCTTATTCTATCTGCATTATGTAGGCAAACCTGTAACTTTATAGCTTAAAAATATAAATCAGAAAAACATTTTGATCATAGCAATGTCAACTATGTCATCCAACCCAAGTGGTAAATGGGGGATGGTATTTAGAGGAAAATGACATATCAAGTCAAAGAGGGGACTTGGTATCATATGCCCTGGACAAGATGAATGTCAAAATAGTGTATCCTGGTAATGTCTAATAGAAAAAATTAATGTTCATGCTCTGAAGACTCCACAGCCAAAATGGAGTAGTCCATTTTAATTTTCAGAGGAATTTGGTGAACAAATGACTAGATATCCACCAAACCTTGGTACTAATGAAAAATACAGTGCATTCTGAGAAAATCAATATATAGTTTGCCTGAAGGTATCCCAAAGGAAACATTCAGTTATTGAGGTTTAAAATACGTTAGCCCCAGAATAATAAAATTCTTGAATTGCAGGCGTTTGCAAGAACAGCAAAGGGGTTAAAGACATTTTATATTTTATCAAAGCTCTAAAACTGCTGTGCAGAGTTTTTATGCATTTCATATCTTTTTTCCTTGCTGCTTCTTCATGCAAAAGCCTTTGCCAATTCCTCTGAGCACTGCTCCGCTGTTTGGACCTTCTTAATTTGCTCTTCAAATAAGTTATCCTCAGTCCCACTCCTACCTGGCCTCCACAGGTTCATGTGGTCAGTGAAGACTGTGGTGAGGCGATTGGGAGTATACCGTGAGGAACAGATATTTGTCACAATGTTTCAGTACTGTAGTTAGCTATCAAACTGTTGGGGGTTTCGTCTGTTTGTTTCTGTTTTGTTTTTGGAAAATAAGTTCTTTTTCAGCCAAGCCACATTTGGCTTTCATTTTAATTGTGAATCTTATTTTGCTTAATGATAATAAAGATAAATGGGGATGCTCTACTTTAAAAAACACAATGAAAATGTCAAGACGAGAATATAAAAGGCTAAGACTGTCTCTGCAGGAAAAGAAAACTTAAGTATAGGTTGGAAAATCAGCTAACTCAATTTGGACTAAATCATGAGTCAGTTCAGGTAATAATCTAATTTGACCCTTGCAGTCCACATTTATTAGTTAATTCTTCAGCATTTGTTTAATAATTATGAACTGAAGTCCTTCCTAAGGGGAAAAAACTATTTTGGAAATAAATCTGATAGGATAGTTTAGTGCATGCAACATGTTATATATCCCTTCTTTTACCAAGTTATAAAACTATCAACAGTCAAAGGGTTGATTGAAGTCAATAATTTGTCAAAAATCTAATTTCACAGAAGCAATACTATCCTGTACAAATTCAGTACAGAAGTATTTTAAAATAGTATCAATTTAATAAAATAATTTTTCTCCTAATTAAAAAAGTATTTGAGCATTCTAGTAAATACATTTTTGTCTTCTGCAAATACTACTACACTTGATCTAGTATTAGTCATGAAAAAAACATTTAAAAAGGTGTTTACAAAGTTAGTTTCAAAATTATCTTTTAGTAATCACTTATGATCTTATAAACTATTGAGGCACAAACAGAAACAGAATTGCCATACTCAGAACTTATCACTAAGAAACAATTCATTGTAATTTTTGTTGTCAGCGTAGCTCTAACCTACTGTATAGCTCAGGGAACTCTACTCAGTGCTCTGTGGTGACCTAAATGGGAAGGAAATCCAAAAAAGAGAGGAGATATATATACATATAGCTGATTCACTTTGCTACACAGTAGAAACTAACACACTGTAAAGCAACTATATTCCAATAAAATATTAATAAAAAAGAATAAATCACTTATTTTGATTTATTTTTGAATCCTTTAAAATGTTCCAAAGTTAGATGTTATGAAAATTCCTTACACTTTCCAACAAAATTGTAGTTCATTTTAAGTAAATTAAAAAAAAAAAATACAGCACATTAAACCATGGACAGTGACCACAAAGATAGAATGCTGTAACTCTAAAGAGATTGATGACAACTATTCCAAGTACTGTTTGCATTATATCAAACTAAACAAATAATGATTTCTGAATGTCAGTTCTTTGTGTTGGTCATTTAGCTCTGACTCAAAGAGTTGAAAATACATCTAATAGTTAGTTCATCACATTTGAATGTAAACAAAAAGGCCTCTCTACCTTGGTCCCATCATGAAGACAGTTAAAGTAGACTAATCTCCCCTCCAAGATGTCCATTGTAAGAACATTCTCAGAGAGATTACAGAATGTTTTTTTTTATAGACCACAAATTCTTAGTAGAGTGTCCTGCAGCTGGGTTGAAATAATCCTAGCAAGTGCTTTTAACACAAATAGTAAGAAACTACTTGCTATTCCCTGGTAGGTTTGATCAGTAAATCACCTACAGATGGTATGAAGAGTAGACTCCTAAGACACACACCCCTGACATGAACTTTGTACTGCTCTTTAGAAACTATGACAGTGAAAAATAGCACAAGATTTCCAATCTTAAGAATCATTACAATTCATCTGAAAATCTTACTTGACTTTGAGTTCATCTACTATGACTTAGTTTATTATTATTAGTGAATGAAACAAAATATGACAATTCCTTTGACATTTTCAAAAAGAACTTCACGAAATGTTAAGAATATAAAAGTCAATTAATAATAGACTATAATTACCATCCAAATCTGCAAGTTTTATTGACTATCCAGTTTCTGGATGATTTCTTTATTAAGAACTTGTTACAGGCATACCTTGCAGATACTGCAAGTTCAGTTCCAGAACAATGCAATAAAGCAAATATCGTAATAAAGCAAGTCACACAATTTTTTTGTTTTCCAGTCCATATATAAGTTATATTTACACTATATTGTAATCTATCAAGTATGTAATAGCATTATGTCTAAAAAAACAATGTACACACCTTAAGAAAAAATACTTTACTGCTAAAACATGATAACCATCATCTGAGCCTTCACCAAGTTGTACATAATCTTTTTGCTGATGGAGGGTCTTGCCTCGATGTTGATGGCTGCTAACTGACCAGGGTAGTGGTTGCAGAGGGTTAGGGTAGCTGTAGCAATTTCTTAAAGTAAGACAATGATGAAGTTTGCCTTGTTGATTCTTCCTCTCACAAATGGTTTCTCTGTAGCATGAAATGTTTTTTGATAGCATTTGCCCCACAGTAGAACTTCTTTCAAAATTGGAGTCAATCCTCTCATACCCTGTCACTGCTTTATCAACTGTTTATGTAATATTCTAAATCCTTCATTCTATTTCAATAACATTCACAGCATCATCAGGAGTAAATGTCACCTACTTTCTGTGCTCATCCACAAGAAACAACCCCTCAACTGTTAAAGTCTTATCATGAGATTGTAGCAATCCAGTCACATCCTCAGGTTTCACCTCTTAATTCTAGTTCTCTTGCTATTTCCACCACATGTGAAGTCTTGAACCCCTCAAAGTCATCTATGAGGGCTGGAATCAACTTCTTCCCAACCCCTGTTAATGTTGATATTTTGACCTCTTCCTATGAATCAGGAATTTTTTTTTTGGGGGGGGGGCGCTGCATTGGGTCTTAGTTGCGACACACGGGATCTTCATTGAGGCATGTGGGATCTTTCGTTGCAGCGTGGGCTCTTCGTTGTGGCGCGTGTGCTTCTCTCTAGTTGTGGTATGCGAGTTTTCTCTTCTCTAGTTGAGGCGCACAAGCTCAGTAGTTGTGGCACGCAGGCTTAGTTGCCCTGCAGCACGTGGGATTTTAGTTCCCTGACCAGGGATCGAACCCACGTTCCCTGCATTCCAAGGCGGATTCTTTACCACTGGACCACCAGGGAAGTCCCCCATGAATGTTCTTAATGGCACCTGGAATGGTGAACCCTTTCCAGAAGGTTTTTGATTTACTTTGCCCAGATCCATCAGAGGAATCACTATCTCTGATAGCTATAGCCTTACAAAATGTATTTCATAAATAACAAGACTTGAAAGTTGAAATTACTCCTTGATCCATGGGCTATAAAATGGATGTTGTGTTAACAGGCATGAAAACAACATTAATCTTGTGTATCTCCATCACAGCTCCTGGGTAAGCAGGTGCATTGTCAATAAGCAGTAATATTTTGAAAGAAATCTTTTTTGTCTGAGCAGTAGGTCTCAACTGTGGGCTTAAAATATTCAGTAAACCATGTTGTCAATTGATGTGCTGACATCCAGGCTCTGTTGTTCCATTTACAGAGCACAGGCAGAAAGTAGATTTTTAGAATGGTAAATGAGCATTGGTGGGACTTCCCTGCTGGCACAGTGGTTAAGAATCTGCCTGCCAATGCAGACGACACGAGTTCAAGCCCTGGTCTGGGAAGATCCCACATGCCATGGAGCAGCTAAGCCCGTGTGCCACAACTACTGAGGCTGCACTCTAGAGCCCGCGCGCTGCAACTACTAAGCCCATGTGCCAACACTACTGAAGCCCACATGCCTAGAGCCCATGCTCCACAACAAGAGAAGCCACAGCAATGAGAAGCCCATGCACCACAACAAAGACCCAACACGGCCAAAAATAAAATACTTAAAAAATTTTAAAAGTAATGAGCATTGGCTTCAACTTAAAGTTACCAGCTGCATTAGCCCCTAACAAGAGAGTCATCCAATCTTTTGAAGCTCTGAAGCCAGACACTGACTTCTCCTCTCTACCTATGAAGTCCCAGACAGTGTTTTCTTCCAATATAAGGTTGTTCCATCTACACTGAAAGTCTGTTGTTTAGTGTAGTCACCCTCATTCATTATCTTAGCCAGATCCTCTGGATAATTTGCAGCAGCTTCTCCATCAGTAATTGCTGCTTCACCTTGCCCTTTTATGTTGTAAAGATAGCTTCTTTCCTTCAATCTCATGAACCAACCTCTGCTAGGTTCAAACTTCTCTTCTGCAGCTTCCACACCTCTCTCAGCCTTCATAGAATTAAAATAGAGCTAGGGCCTTGCTCTGGATGGCTTCTGGAATGCTGTGGATGGTCTGATCTTCTATCCAGACCACTAAAAGTTTCTTTACATCAGTAATAAGGCTGTTTTGCTTTCTTATCGTTCATGTGTTCACTGGAGTAGCACTTTTAATTTCTTTCAAGAACTTTTTCTTCACATTCAAAACTTGGGTAACTGATGCAAGAGGCCTACATAGCTTTTGGCCTATCTCTGCTTTTGATGGGCCTTCCTCACAAAGCTTAATCATTTCTAGCTTTTGATCTAAAGTGAGAGACTTCTAACTTGAACACTTAAGAGGCCATCATAGGGTTATTAATTGGCCTAATTTTAATACTGTTGTGTCTCAGGGAATAGAGAGGCCTGAGGAGAGGGAGAAAGACAGGAGAATGGCCCATAGATGCAGCACTCTGAACACACACATTTATGGATTAAGTTCAAGATTCTACATGGGTGCCATTCATGGTGCCCTAAAACAATTATAACAGTAACATCAAAGGTCACTGATCACAGATCACCATAACAAATATAATAATAATGAAAATTTGAAATATGACAAGAATTATCAAAATGTGACACAGAGACATGAAGTGAGCAAATGCTACTGGAAAATGGAACCGACAGACTTTCTCAACACAGGGTTGCCACAAACCTTCAATCTGTCAAAAACTCAGTATCTGTGAAGCACAACAAAGTGAAGTGCGATAAAAAGAGGTATGCCTGTTTTATTTATTTAGTCATTTGGGCTACCTTAATCCATTTCATCCCAGAAAAACATATGATAAATTAAGGTGCATAAATATTATAAAATATCAACATTGAAAATTATAAAAGTGAAGCTAAAAATCTTTGAATTAAAAACAGCATATGAAATCTACATGTTTTTTATAGAATATATAAAAGTTAATACTAAAGGTGTGACCTTTCATGAGTACTTAATACATTTCATAGCACAAGATGGAATACTATTTGGTTATAAAGTTGTTGCTTCCTACCAAATTAATGAATGAATATTACCTGGTATATATTTAAGAGGCAGCTCTGTGTCATGGAGAAAAAGCAGGCTTGGAGAGCAAACACATCAGTGCTGGATGTGACATTCTCTAGCTGTAGGGTAAACGGAAAATTGCTTTATCCCTAATGAGGTTCTTGTGAGAATTAAACGAGGTAATATGTGCAAAAACATTTGGTTCAGAGTTGGCTTTCAGTAATCAATAGTGCCCCTCCTTTTTGCAATTCTCTTTCCTTACTCTATATAGATATCTGTTCCATATTTTAGGTATTCACAGCTGACCCAAATAGTTGGTGATTCTGGCAGCTACCTAGGTTTTTAGAACACAGTCTTGCAATCCTCAGTGAATGTCACAATCCATGCGTGCACCTGGCCATATCTGTCAAGATAAACATTTTTTTAAGAACATATGTGTTTGCTCACTAGACAAAAAGATACAACAACATGGATGGACCTAGAGGGTATTATGCTAAGTGAAATAAGTCAGACAGAGAAACACAAGTACTGTACATGTGGAATCTAAAAAACAAAACAAGCAAATATAACAAAACAGAAACAGACTCACAGAGAACTGGTGGTTGTCGGGGGAAAGGGGTGACAGGATGGGCAACACGCGTGAAGGGAATTAAGAAGTATAAACTACCAGTTATAAAACAAGTAAGTCAAAGGTATGTAATGTACAGCACAGGGAATACAGTCAATAACACTGTAATAACTTTGTATGGTGCATAATGTATAAAAATATCAAATCACTATGTTATACACCTGAAAATAATACAATACTGTAATTCAACTATACTTCAATTTTTAGAAAAAAGAAATTTAGCATTGACATAGTAATATTATCTAATATATAATACATATTAAAATTTTTCCTTTTCTGAAAAAAAAGATATGAAGACCAACTTGCCAGTAGTTTTTTGAATTAATGCTTTGAATTCTGTCACTTTTATTTTTTCTAAACTGTTAATTCATTTATTTTAAAAATTCTATATTTTTTAAATAAAAATGAGATGAAAAAATAAAATGAGAAAAAAATAAAATATTGTGATTTTAATAATTTCTAGAAAATATCTTCATATAATTTAAAATTTTTTTCAAGCTGTTATGAAAGTATACATAAGTAAAATGTATTGAGCAATTCAGCTGTCAATTAAAATTATTTTTGAATTCAATATTTGCCTTAAAACTAAAATATAAGTAATCTATTACAGAAAGGTAGGTAAAGTTTCAAGTAAACCAATCTAAAAGAAAGTAACACTCAGATCCAGAAATACAGTGAACTCCAGGTCAGTCTTATTTATTTACTACAAAAGTTTCTGGCTAGAACACTGAATTCAGAATAACTTTGTGCATGAAGTTCTCAGTGTCTGCTTATTTAAAAAAAATAATGATAGATTTCTTCTGATCTTTCAGAGCCCCAATCATTTTTGCCCCAGCAATATTCTTCTAGTCTTTAAAATACTCCATGGAATGTAGAATAAGGTTAAAGGCAGCATTCTGTCTTTGAGGCCTTCCTTGGGCAGAACAAGAAATATAAAAATGTTAGTTTTATACACTAAGGCCTGAAGAAAGCCTAACAACCAAAACATCACCTTTAACATGGTTTCTATTTCTGAGTAGTTTATCAACGAACCCCTCTTTTATTCTTTGGCCTAAAAACTGACTTTTGATTCTCTCTCAGTATTTTAAATGTATTCTGGCTCTTTTGGGCCTCATTAGAAAGTCTCCCAATATCACTAACTTTTTTCCTCCTCATTGTACAACAGAAAATGAATTCTTGGTCAAGTTGCAGAAGAAACAGCACAATTGGCTATTTTATATACGTTTGAAATTTAAGAATCACTTTTTAGGGTATGTGCATTTTCAAATCATTAACTTAAAAAAGAGTAGTCTTTCTCATTAAATAATAGGCTTGGTCATAACTATATACTTATTAATTCACAACATGCCCTAAACCTGGGATTGTTGTAAAACAGAATGCACAGGCTGCAGTTGGTTTAAAAGCATAAACTTTAAGCTTTATGATTTCCACATTCTGCTTCCTACCAAGATCCAAAACAAAATCTGGTTCAACGATCAAGAGTCTAATGACAAGGAACTTCAGATACTTGAGGGATTCCAAACTCTTGTGCCTTCATTTTTATCACTATTCTATCTGTATTATGGCCTAAAAGTAGTTGAAAAGAATGAGTGATTAAGTTGCCATGAAGGTACAAAACATTTCATTTTTAACATGTCTTACTTCACTGACTCCATTGTTTTGACTTTGGATTTGGGCATCAATTTGTTTATCTGTTGGTCCGTTGGTTAATTAATTGGTTAATTGGTGGGTTGATTTCATCCAACCCAAATTATCCATCCATTCATCCCATATACCCAAGAAATATGTAAGAAAAAAATTGATAGTCACTTATTTTTAATACTTGACTTGGGTATTGTATTAATACTTAATATTATATACACACTCCAATCCAAAACCTTGGATGTGTTGAGAATCTGACGTTTAACATATAGGAGCACTGACTGGGAAACTACTCATTTTCTCCTAAAATATTTTATCACCATGTATTGGGTAACCAGGACTTTTAAATTTATTTACAACAAAGTGAATATTACTAACTACATGTTTATCTTGGGGATCCCATTTTGACACTATTTATGCATTACACTGTGACAATCTGGAAAAAAATGTTGGTTAAAAAATTTAGAAATCCAGATCACGATTCAAGAGATAGCCAGGTTGTATCAGTCAGAGTGCAGTCAGGAAACAGAAATCACACTGGTTATTTGAAAAGAGAAAATTTAATATGAAGAACTGTCAACTACCAACAAATGGTCCTGGAACTACTGGATAACCATATACAAAAAAAAAAAAACCCAAAAACTTTGATTCACACCTCATACCACATACAAATATTAAAAATAAAATGGATCACAGACCTAAATACAAAACCTAAAACTACCAAAATTCTAGAAGAAAACACAGGAAAAAATATTTGTGACATTGGGTTAGGCAAAGATTTCTTAGCTACAAAATCATAATCCATAAAAGAAAAAACTGTTAAACTGGACTTCATGAAAGTTAAAGATTTCTACTCTTCAAAAGATACTGTTAAAAGAATGAAAATAAATGCCACAAACTAGGAGAAAATATTTGCAAATTATATATCTTATAAAAGACTTGTACCCAGAATAAACAAGTCAAAAATCAAAACTCACTAATAAATTTTAAAAATCCAATTTGAAAAATAGGCAAAAGATTTGAAAAATCACCTTTACCAAAGAAAATATATGAATGGCAAACAAGAACATGCAAAGGAAATTCTCCAAGGTGATGAATATGTTTATCATCTTGATTGTAATGATGGTTTCTCTAATCATTAGGGAAATGCAAATGAAAACCACAATGATACTATTAAAATGTCTAAGATTAAAAAGACTGGCCATGCGAAGTATTGCTGAGGATGTGGACCTAGAACAGTCACACACCCGTGGTGGGTATAAATAACAGCATAACTTTTTTTAAAAAGGTTTGGCAGTTTCTCAAAAAGTTAAACACACACCTATCATATAGTTTAGTCATTTCCACTCTTAGGTATTTACTCAAGGGAAATCAAAGTATATGTCATACAAAGTGTTGATACAAAGGTTCAGAGCGGCTTTATTTTAATTGACAAAAACTGGAAATGATTCAAATATCCATCAATAAGTGAATGGGTACACAAATTGTGATATATCCATATACTGTAATACTACTTAGGAATAAAAAGGACTGAACTATTGATGCAGTCAACAACATGGATGATTTGCAAGATGATTACACTGAGTGAAAGAAGCCAGTCCAAAAAAAAAAAAGAGTATGTACTGGGTGATCAAATTTATATAAAATTTAGAGGATACCTGGGTATATGAGAGCAGGAGGGAGACAGAGAAGGCCAGGAGGGAGAAATTATTTAAAAAGTGATAGAAGGGAACTGTTTGGGGTATTAGATGTGTTCATTTTCTTGATTGTGATGGTACTGACCTATCTAACAGGGCAAAGAGATCATGTCTGGAATTCTCTGGGCACTTCTTAGTACTTCCATGTCCAATGGTAAAAATTAATGAAAAACTACAACCAACTAAAAAAGAGCAGGATTCAGACCCATCACAAATTAAAGTTTGGGTGGGTCACCTTGACAAGTAAAGGACTGACCAGCTGAAGCCCTGGCTGAGGGAAGGCAAAGGAAACAGGAAATGGTTAATCGAAGAAGGAATTTTTAAACATCAACTATGGTCTCATGACCAGCTATAGACATTAAGACAGTATCAGTTATGCACATTTTCTTTCTTGCTTGTTCTGCACGCACATGCATACAAACACACACACACACCTCCAAAGAGTAATTGGTAATCTGGGATTAATCACTTTAGCTTCTTGGTCTAGTGGAATGAGAAGCCCAAAATATTGAGGTGACATTCTAATTCAATGGAACCATGTGGGTCCCCAGGTGGAAACATTCCTTCCTTGGGAAGCAGCAATGACTTTTGTTTGTAAAAGAGATTAGGACACAGACATGCAAAGAGGAAAGACTATGTGAAGACATAGGAGAAAGAGGGCTCTTTACAAGCTAAGGAAAAAGACCTCAGAAGAAACCAACCCAGCTAACTGCTTGATCTTGGGCTCTAGTCTCTAGAACTATAAGGAAATAAATTTCTGTTGTTTAACTCACTCTATCTGTAGTACTTTGTTATGACAGCTCTAGCAAACTAATACAATGTACTTCTACCTGTATCTCAGATCAGGCAAATGGACAGCTTGAAATCCTGCCCACTGAGAGGATTGCCCTTCATTAAATATCCCTGTAGGTCCAAACATTCTAATTACCACGTCTCTGCTACCCATTATAGTAAATGTGCCCAACTTGTTTTTGGAAATTAAGTGCTATTATTTGGCCTACAGAGGAAGTCACCACAGAGCTATTCAAAGATACAGGTGCTTCCCTCCCTAGTTTACTTCTCCAAGTCTTATAAAGTGAGAGTCCTCTGGGCTGGCTCAGGTGATGTTGTTAGGAATGGTTGGCTATGTATGACATACATGATAAACCTGCTCAACATTCCTATCTCCATAAGCCTTTGACTTCTACTATTTCAAAGAATTTCTGGCATCTCTTCCTCATTGAATCTAAATTTCAGTCAACTAAACTAGTAAACTGTTAAGAGTCTTCCAGCTACACAAGCTAATGCATTAAATTCAGAATCTTTAGTAAGTACACCATATCCATAAATGTGGTCCAACCCAATGTTCTATTCCACCCTCCTTGTTCCAACACCCTTAGATTTCATTCCTTCATGTATTCCCCAGACTTCTGCCAATATAAATTAGCAGAATTTTACAATTCTCTTGGCATATAAACTATTTCTTCCTGGATGAGACTGTACTTTGGAGCACAGTGAGCTATGTATGACCCAGTAATGAGTCTACAAAGAATAGTTGGGGTGAGTCTTGAGGAGAATGGGCATCCCCTTACATGGTGTTGCCCTGGGTAAGGTCATTACAGCACTTGCAAGCCAGGGAAGACTAACGTTCCCACAGGCAAGCTGTTTTCTTTGGCAATGCCTCCGTTCCAAGTTTGAGAGTCCAACATCTTCCAATGGATGCCCTGATTTTCATGATTTGGTGAGCCTGTGAATTTACCTTATAACTTTGTAATCATTACAATTAAACTTTGTGCTTACTTTCCAGCAATATTGGTATTGTTTCTATAAGAAATAAGAGATTTAAGGCTACCATAGAAGTTCACAGGTTCTCTGACCATGCCTCAAACTAAGAGTTAAAAACCTGTGCTTCTGAATTTTCTTTCTGTAAATGCTCCAGTTCATTCAGAAGAATCTTACCCACACTAAGGTTCTTTTAGTCATTAATGATGACCATGATGGTCAACTGTGGTGACCACTTAGGCTCCCAAGGTACTTCTTTCGGAAGGTACGTCATCACAACCAATTATAGGCAATAATTTTATTAACTGTGATGCCACCACATGCCATGGATTACGAGTATTTCATATTCTATGGCACAGAGCTCAGAATTTCATTCAAGTCCAAGGACATGCCCCAAATCCCATCTTTGTAAACCAATCCCCAAATCCCATCTTTGTAAAATATGCTGATAATTATTCTGCTTTATTTAGACTTTACTTAGTATATATCCAAATTATTTCCTAATCTGTAAAACGTGCTTGGTACGAGCAATTGTGCAAGGAAGGATGACCAATAATAAATTGCAAAAAATATTTTAAAATATGATAAACTCTCATATGAATCACTGCAAAAGTGTCTTTCGTATTTTGTAGTAAATCTACTATAGTGGTTGACAACATTTAGGTAATAAATCTAATGCTTATTTGAAACCAGCAATTGTATGATGCCTCTCAAGGAATTTGTACATAGCTAAGAGACAGACTGACTCATTTCCAATTTTAGAAGTACTAAGGGCACATTATAGACACTGAACTAAATTTCCTAGCAAAGAGAGAAAGTTTTCATTTCAACTTTGATTTTGCATGAATTCTTTTGAATGCCCTAAATTTATAGCTGTTTGGGGAAAAATAAAAGGACCTATAATCTTTTCCCTGGGTATCGCAATACAAGTTTTTATTTTCCTCCTCCGTAATTCCTTGTGGTAGGTGGGGAGATGAAAGGGAATTATCTAGAATTCAATTTTTATTAAACAATAAGTTTGCAAAGCATCAGTATAGCAAAAACTAGAACTACATCTCTTAAGCTCAAAGTGAGGTTGCAAGACAGATGAATGCTTTCTGAATTTAAACAATATTCATAAGG
Source organism: Phocoena sinus (assembly GCF_008692025.1). NCBI lineage: Eukaryota > Metazoa > Chordata > Mammalia > Artiodactyla > Phocoenidae > Phocoena > Phocoena sinus. Next base: position 102,361,888 of record NC_045765.1, on the reverse strand, counting down.
AAGGCTGAACTCTTACCAGTGTGTACAATTTGTGCGGGGCCCTATATATTGGGTAGTTCCAATTGGCTAAGCGTTATAAATGTTATAGTGTCAACAAAACGTTTCATGGAATATGACTTAGCCATTTAAATAAGTAATGATAAACTGAGTTGCACATTTTTCTTTGGTCTGACTCAATTCTCCCATAACTACAATATAGGCTGAGAATTACTGTTTTACACCTGTCTGTATTGACCTTAATCAAAAAGTTGTACTATTTCTTCAAAGACTTATTTGAGAAATTATCAGTTGAGAAGTCAAATGACAATTAGAATTATTATTTAATAATAAGCTTCAGAGTGGACAAATTTTCTATCAGTCAATTTATCATGTGAGATTGGAAAAACTCAAACAATGATTGCAATTAAAGTTGAAATTTGATACTCCTTAATTAAAATCAATCTACTCTTGTACTTTTTCCTTTTTGTTGCATTCACCATTTATATAATTTTTCTTAGTGATTCTTCCATATACTCTAAAAAGTTAGGTAAGGGCTTCCCTGGTGGCGCAGTGGTTGAGAGTCCGCCTGCCGATGCAGGGGACGCAGGTTCGTGCCTTGGTCCGGGAAGATCCCATATGCCCCGGAGCGGCTGGGCCCGTGAGCCATGGCCGCTGAGCCTGTGCATCCGGAGCCTGTGCTCCGCAACGGGAGAGGTCACAGCAGTGGGAGGCCCACGTACCGCAAAATAAAAAAAGAAGTACGGCATTAAACCATATGAGCCACTTTCACCTCAGGAGTTAGTTTCTTTCAATCCCATCCCTAGAGCAAAAATTACCAGGGTAAAATCAGAGAAGACAAGAAAGAACTGGGTATCTTCAAGGAGGAATAAGGGTGTGGGAAGAGAAAACAACTATGAAGGTAAAAGATCGTCTTCAGAACAAAGACAATCCGTTGCTAAAATACAAGCTACAAACATCCCTTACTTAATAACTTTGCCCAGTGTCAGCTTGCCTTCCATGCAGTTAGGAGAGCATGCAGAACCACAAATCCAAGAGTGTGTTTAAATTCAAAGGCTTAAAGAAAAAACAAAATGATAGTATATATTTGATTACGTTTGAGTGCCCAGTGCGGGTTATGTTAATATCAACTTTCTTTTGATCATCAAAGACCCTTCTCCTCACATACTTGGACATAAGGCAGAGCAAATTGTCACTTACTTAAGATTACGGTTAATATGTTTGTACAGTCATAATATCATATTGGTAAACATAGTTCCAATGCACATGAAATTTCTTTCCATGAAATTAAATATATTTCACACATACATAGGCAACAAAAGCAAAAATAAACAAATGGGACCACATGAAACTAAGAAGCTTCTCTACACAAGCAACAAAATGAAAGGCAACCTACAGTAAGGGAGAAAATATTTGCAAACCATATGTCTGATAAGCGGCTAATACCCAAACTATATAAAGAACTCATATAACTCAGTATCAAAAAAACTAATAACCCAATTAAAAAACTGGCAAAGGACTTGAACAGACTTTTTTCCAAAGAAGACATACAAATGGACAACAGGTACAGTCAGCCCTCTGTATCCACAGGTTCCACATTCGAATTGTAACTCAATCTGAAGTTGGCCGAATCTGAGGATGGTGAACCCACGGATACAGAGGTCTGACTGTACCACACCATTTTACATAAGGGACTTGAGCATCCTTGGATTTTGGTATCCGTGGGGCGTACTGGCAGCAGTTCCCCAAGGATACCAAGAAACAGCTGTACCTAAAAAGGTGCTCCATATCACTAATCATCAGGGAAATGCAAATCAAAACCACAAGGAGATATCACCTGCAACTTGTTAGGATGGCTATTATCAAAAAGATAAGAAATAACAAGTGATGGCAAGGATATGGAGAAAAGAGAACTCTCGTGCACGGCTGGTGGGAATGTAAATTGGTGCAGCCACTATGGAAAACAGTACAGAGGTTCCTCAAAAAATCAAAACTAGAACTACCATATGATCCAGCAATTCTACTTCATGTTATATATCCAAAGTAAATGAAAACACTAACTCAAAAACATATATGCACTCCCCATGTTTACTGCAGTATTATTCACAATAGCCACGGTATGGAAACAACCTAAGTATCCACCAATGGATGAAGGTTTAAAGAAAATGTGGTGTGTATATATATATATATATATATATATATATATTTTTTTTTTTAACCCCCAATGGAATATTACTCAGCATAAAAAGGAAGAAAATCCTGCCAATTATAACAACATGGATGAAACTTGAGACCATTATGCTAGGTGAAATAAGGCATCTACAAAGACAAAGACTGTATGATCTCACTTATATACGTGGAATCCGAAAAAGCCAAACTCATAGAACGAGAGAGTAGAACAGTGGTTGCCAGGGGATGGGGGTGAGGGAATCGGGACATGTTGGTCAAAGGATATAAACTTTCAGTTATAAAATTAATAAGTTCTAATATACAGCGTATTTATTACAGTTAATAATACTGTATTGTACCTTTTTCCCAGTCGCAACCTTCAGAACCAACCAGTCAGTTACCCTGGGCCTCCGGCACGAGCCGACACCATTTTTGGAGCTTAACTCCTTACTGCTGATCAACCGTGAGCTCCCAGATTCGTCAGAATTATTCCACCCAGGTGGAGGCCGCCATCCACCTCCCGGTCAACATGCATCGAGGGGCCCCCTACACCTACCTCTCTCTCTCTGGGCTTCCATTTCGACCGCGACGACGACGACGTGGCTGTGGAGAGCGCGGAGCCACTTCTTCCACAAATCGGCGGAGAGGACGTGCGAACTCGCCCAGCGTCTTTTGAAAATGCAACACCAGTGCGGAAGCCACGCCCTCTTCCAGGACGCGCGGAATCCATCTCAAGATGAGTGCGGTAAAACCCGGGACGCTAGGGAAGCCACCATTCTCAGCGAGAGGACCCTGGACCAGGCCCTTCTGAATCTACATCCCCTGGCTTTGTGCCTGCCAGAGCCAGAGACTTCCCGAAGAGCCGCTTACTAGGTGAGCAGGAGAAACTCAAGAAGATGGCGACCACCTGACCAACCTCCGCAGGCTGCGTGGTCCCCAGGCGGGGCTGGGCGAGTATCTCTTCAGAGGCTCCCCCTCGAGCACGACTAGGGGCCCCTGGAGCCTGTGGCCTTTGAAAAGCTCCTCTGGTGTCAGAGTTTCTGCCTGAAGCCCCTCTCTGCAGCCTCTAGGCAGCTTTTTAATCACCCGAGAGCGCTCTCCCAAGCCTTGGGCCAAATGGAAACAATGAAACTTTTTGAAGGGAAAAAAAAACCCAAAAAACTGTGTACTGTATGATTGAAGTTTAAGAGAATATGCCTTCAGAGTTCTCACCACACACACAAAAAAGGGGTAACTACGTGAGGTTGTAGATATGTTAAATAACTTGATTGTGATAATTTTTTCACAGTGTATATGTATATTAAATTATCACATTGTATAGCTTAAATATAGGTGATTTTTTTTTTTTTTTTTTTTTTTTTTTTTTTTTTTTTTTTTTTTTTTGCGGTACGCGGGCCTCTCACTGTTGTGGCCTCTCCCGTTGCGGAGCACACGCTCCGGACGCGCAGGCTCAGCGGCCATGGCTCACGGGCCCAGCCGCTCCGCGGCATGTGGGATCCTCCCGGACCGGGGCACGAACCCGTGTCCCCTGCATCGGCAGGTGGACTCCCAACCACTGCGCCACCAGGGAAGCCCAATATAGGTGATTTTTATTTGACAATTATATCTCAATAAAGCTGGAAAAAACCGACATAAAAAGGGGTGTTTTTTGTAAAGAAATTCAAATACTGAAATAATTATGAATGTAGATTTAACTTCTAAATATGTAAAATGTGAAGCAAGAGTGTGTTTATAAATTATATCTACGTGATACCATAGCAACTGAACGCAATATGAAATATTCAGTTCATTTTGTAGATATGTTTTTTCCCCATTGAATGGTCTCTGGTGTTTTTTCTCTTAAATGACCTGATATTTTGACAATTTATGAATTCAAAGTGCTGAGATTTTACTGACTTGAGCCTTAACTACCGAGATACACAAATAAATCATAATATTCTCTACCGAGTTTTTGTTTAAATATAAGACTATCCTGACCTGATTCTATGATATCTATACATTTCTCCTTTTGTCCCATCTTTTCTTTATTTGTTTTAAGTAATCCCCTCAAGCCTCAGTTTCTGGCTCTGAAAAATGAGGCTAACATAAACTACAAAGTTTTCAGGAGGATTAAATGAGAGCGTGTATGTAAAGCACCTAGCACAGTGTCTAATACAATAAGGTTTCTTTTCTTCTCACCTCACTTTTCCTTGTCAATTCTAGAACTGTCAGAGTAATAGTGATGGATGAGAAAGTAATGTTTGCTCACATCCTTGGTTTGTTCCCCAATTTAGGCACTGGTTAACAATATACTTGATGTCCAAAATTTTCTTTATAATATGCTATTGAGAAAATCAAAGTCATTTATTTATTCACTTACCTAAGTGCATAATGCTCCATCTTCATTCTACCAGGGGACACTTTGGGGTAGCACTGCTGTGACCTTTCCTTTGGCAGCCACTGTTGTTCCAGGATGGGCTATCTGAACTGAAAGTCTAGCTTTGGAACTAGAGAGAAGAATGTGACAGCTTCACAGAATGTCGGATTTAACTTAAACCCTGACAGAAGGATAAATGGTAAGAATTAAGGGGATTTCGGCAGAATAGACACGTGAATTACTAATTTGTCTACTAAGGGAGGGTCGGATTGGACATTAGGCCACTGCTGTTGCTATTCTTGTCTTGCAGGACAGAGGTTAGGAACCAAAAAGCATCTTCTTCTGATTCCGTGAGGACACTCTGTCCTGAAATTTTCTAACTGATTCATAAGTGTTCCGAAGTTGAAGAGAAGGTTACTGATGAGGGTCCAGGCCAAAGCTTAGAGATTAGCTAATTTGACGTGAGTGGAGAACCACTAATTATCTTGGCTTTTTGAAAGTTGGTCAAGTATATGGGATTGTGAGGAAAACAGTTTAGAAACTAAACCTGATTGTGAAACCCCTGTGGTCATAACAATGCTCATGAAATCCCTGAAGGCATAAATAAATACCTTTCAGAGGGACACTGCCCATAACTTTCCTTTAAGTCTCTTGAATTGTGAAGTTCAAAAAGAATAAACAATATGGTTTCACTGAAGCCTAGCGTTCATCAAAGATAACCACAACAGTTCTGAGATATTTAATCATTTATGTTTAAATCCACTCTTGACATTGTAGTTTAGAGAAAGTTGTAAAAAGGCAGAAAGATGTTCCCAAGGCCAATATAATTATAATTTGAGGAACTTTCACACAAAGTAATTTCAATTTAAATTTTAAAACAGTTTCCAAACCTCAAGAAACTGCTAGTTACCCCTGGGGAGTAAAACTCAAATGACTGGGAGCCTGCTTTTTACCATATAGCTCTGTGCAACTTTTAATTTTTTAAAAGCATGTGCATGTGTGCCTGTGTTTTTTTTAATTGATTATTTAAAATTGTTAAACAGTGTATCAAGTCTGAACATGAATTTCCAAAACTACGTTAAGCACATATGATTAGAAAATGCCAATATTCCTCAAAACTATGATGTAGGCAATTAAGAAATGTCTTGAAAAGAAAAATTTTACTTGATAACTTCAACAAGTTAAAAATTTTATAATACATTGAAATAGAACCATCATTAGCTGTGGAAAAAATTATCCTTAATCTCTATAAATAAATACAAATTGTAGTTACTGATAAGGAACTGATTAGCTGTGAATTGGCTCAAGCCCTCACTCTCCTGTTACTATTCTAACACTTCCGCCTAAATTTCTTAGCCTCAGTTCCAATCACTACTTTTGAATAACTCCATTACCCAGTCAATACCTATGATACACTTGCCTGATGTTACTGATAGTATTGTTTTATTAAACATTTTATCATGATGCAGCTCAAAAGTCTCCACTAAAATATCATGTTGATTTTCTAAAGTGCCTTTAAAAGTGAACTCTGAAGTTCATGGGAGAAATAAGAAACGAAGAAAAAAACTATTCCTTTAGCTTTTTCTTAACTTGGATGCATAATTATGGAGGTAAAGCACACCAAGAGTCACATTCATGTACCGTGTTTTTCTCTCTACCCTTCTGTCTTTTATGGACCTGAATGAAGAATCAAAAGAAATTAGGTCAAGGTTTTTATTGATGTTAAACCCAAAGAGGTTCATTAATCTTATGTAAACAGACAAGTATATGTACCTCTTTATAGACTTAAATAGTGTAACTATTATGCTTTTATATTTTAGGGTGTCATTTTAAACATTGCTTCCTCAAGTAAGCCTTGCCTGACCACCCAATCTAAAGTAAGCCCCATTACCTGGCATTATTTATCATAGCACTTATAGCTATATGATATTTTCTTTTATTTATTGACTGTCTCGCCCCTTTAAAATGTAGATTCCATAATCAAAACTAAAATCAATAGGACCAAGAACAGTGCCAAGCGTGTAAGCTCTCAATAAATATTTACTGGATGAAAGAATAAGCTTACATTTTTCTAAAAGACATTTCTATGAACTTGAACATATATTGGATGATGTGGTAATCAATTTGAATTAAATGTTTAAGAAGCATTATTTAAATTCCAAGTATTTCTAGAATTATATGAACACTCTCCAACCAGTCTCTCCTCCCTTTCTTATTTCAATGTAACATATTCTTTTTTACCAGTTTTATTGAGATATAATTGACACACGTCACTGCATAAGTTTAGGTGTACAGCATAATGACTTGACTTACATACATCATAAAATGATTATCACAGTAAGTTTAGTCAACATCCATCATCTCATATAGGTATAAAATTAAAGAAATAGAAAAAAAATTTTTCCTTGTGATGAGAACTCTTAGCATTTACTCTCTTAACTTTCATATATAACATACAGCAGTGTTCATTATATTTATCATGTTGTACATTACATCCCTTATTTACTTACTTATTTATCCTATAACTGGGAGTTTGTAACTTTTGCCTGCCTCCATCCAATTCCCCCACCTCTGGTAAACACAAATCTGATCTCTTTTTTTTATGAGTTTGTTTGTTTGTTTGTTTTTGAAGTATAATTAACCTACAACACTATGTTCCTGTTATACAGCACAGTGATTCAATATTTCTATACGTTTCAAAGTGATCACCATGATAAGTCTAGTTACAATAACAATGTAAGATTCTTAAATGTGGCAAACTACAGACATTTTGGGGAGGACTCTATTTCAGTAGTTGAACATATACTAAACAGCTAAAATTTAAGTGGCCTTCAAAAGGGAATTACTGAGAGGGACTTTGTTTCCAAATGTACTCTAAGCCATGGGTGACACCTACTTATTCCTTCCACCAACATCAGAATCGTTGCCTTAGCTTGCTATTCTTCACTCTCTGTACTGTTTCCTTGGCAAACTCCACATATTTTATTACTTTAATTCAATCTCAAATCTACTGATGCTCTCACAAATAGAATCACACTCACGTCTGCCTTTACAGCTATCTAGCCTTGCAAACTCAACACTTGTGAAATGACTCAGTCATTTTTCCTCCCCATACTGCTTGCTTCTTCTAGCCACTAAGGCCACTCAATTCACTAAGATTTAAACCTTTTGAGTCAAAAAATCTATATGTTGTTTGTTTTTAAATGTCTCTGAACATGTCTTCCCTTCTCCATTCCCAATTTCAGGTTCCATCACTGTCTCAGATTATTGCCACAGTTTCCAACTGGCTTTCCTATGTCCATATTATGCCCACTTTGACCCACTTGAGTACTGATGATAGTGAACCATTCTTTAAGTATTGCTTTCCTTACTTTATCTGGTCCATTTTGCCTCGTGAACACCCCTCTCCATTTTCACTACAACCACCTTAGGCCAAAACCATCTTTATCTCTTAATTCAACTATTACCTCAGATTACTGTCAGAATCACTTTTTTAAAATGTAAATTAAAACATGCCACTCCATTGCTTAAAATCATTCAGTGGCTTTTCACCAGACTTAGGTCAAAGACCAAAACCCTAGAATATCTTTTCCACCATCTGGTCTGCCTCCCTCTCAAACTGCATTCTAGACCATCTCGTCTTATTTTCTGTATATTTCTGAAGTCTAGTCACACTGATCTTGAAGTGCCTCAAACATGGCAGGTTTTCTCCTGCCTGTGTGTATTGACATGTGTTGTCTCTTCTGACTCTAAAGTTCTGCCTACCCACCCGCTCCTGTTTATTCAATCATCTCACTCCTCCTTTGGTTCAACTCAAACACTACTTCTTAAGGCAAGCTCCCTAACACTGCCTTCTATCCCAGACTGACTAGTTCTACTTACTCATGATAGATACCATGTACTTCCCCTTTGTAGAACTAATCAAAGCCATAATTAAAGAGTCAATTCTGTAACTAGTTATTTAAACTCTAGCTTCCCTGCTAGAATACAATTTCATGTGGTTGGGCAATAATTAGATTTGGTTCACCATTGTTCTCCCAGTGCTTGGCACAGTACTTTGCACACAGTAGATGCTCAATAAATATTTGTTGAATATAACAAAGAAGAAACTCGCAGTAACTATCCATGATTTCCATCATCATGTCTATCTCTAATGTTTCAAAAACATAAATAATCTGGCCTTATCCTACCTATCCACAAATATTAATCACTATTACCAAATATGAAGCTCTTCTCCCTTCTCACTCTCAAAAACATGCTCTGTTCATTCGTGCGTCCAGGTCATCATCAATCATTTTGTTTTTCTGGCCCAGAATGCTCTCCCCACTATCTGTCTTAATTCTACAACTCTTTCAAAGTGCAAATTCAAAGCTACAAGTATTACTCTCTCTACTAATCCTTCCTTAGCTATTCATACTGATTTATCTTTACTGTATATTCCTATAATATTATTAATAGGTATTCCACAATTCAATGTTATCTTACATTATTCACTATTTTTTAATATTTATTAATCTAGTCTCCTCAACCAAATCTTATGTTTCTTAAAGTTAGCATCATTTCTTATACTTTTACTTTAGCATCATTTCTTATACTTTTTCTAAGCCCTCTTCGGAAGCTTTCCATTTCTACATTTCCCAAGCCTACCCTCCCAAAAATATAAGTAGCCCCTTGCACTGTGTACTCTTATAAGCTACTTAGTAAATACTTTCTGGTTAATAGATTTTTCTATTGGTCCAGAAGTTCTTGATTGATTCCCTCATATTTAGCTCTATCTTTAACGTATTAAACAATATGGCCACTTACATAGTGGAGACATCTTTCCTAATTAAAAGCCAAAAGCATGAAAATGGAGCCCAGGTAAAATATGTAATCTGAATTCTCTGCTTTGCTTTATGATAACATCTGTTGACAATATCAGTTCAGATCTGATTTTACCAGATTCCAGAGTCAGTCATGATGTTCAAGGCAGATGACTTGAAAAGCCTATTATATCTCCCAGGGTATCATTTAGTGCCTTTTTGCACCAACACAGAATCCACTGTAGCTTCCAAAACTGTGTTCATAGACCAAAATAGTACCTTAATAATCTCTTAAGAGTTAATGGGGTTAATCAAATACTTCACCCAACTCCCAAATCAAGAACATTCTTTCTCAATGATACATAAATAGAAAAGGGCTGCATTTCTTTGATGACTCACATTTCTAACTACCTGGTCTTGTGAATATATTTTCTTGTTGTTTATGCACTTGACAATCTACCATGGTTATTTTCTAAGAACTTTAGAGCCTTATTGGTAGGAACATAATAAGAGCCCAATAAATATCTCATTGATTTGAGCTTCCCATCTTATGTTTGTTATTTTGAATCCATGTTGTGTGAACATGTAAAAAGACAAATTTTCAGTGTTTATACCAAATCATAAATTCCAATGTCTGCTCAAAAATATAATCAGTGATTTAAAATCTCCATGTAACTCTTGAATTGCATGTTAGATACTTAGAGGGGTTAATTTTTAAGTCACAGGGGCACAGTTTAGTAACATAGACCTATCAGTATTCATAATTTCCTAGTATTCAAAGGAAACTAATGGAGCTTTCAAAAATGGTCCTAACTTAGTCAAGAAGGTTAGGCACCAGGGAGACTCTGACTCACATTTATTTCTTCTATCATTAGTTAAAATTGTAAGCATTTCAGACCATTTACAAGCAATGCTTCTATGAAATAGATATTTTAATCAAAGTTAAATAAAAATATTTAAATTACTTACAAAATATTTTTTGTTTCTATGTTCTAGGATTCAGTTCCCATGTGTCCAGTTAACTTGGCCCTATTCCATGAACCACTGACTATTCCCTATATCAAGGATAGGATCTCAAATATATACACAATTCTCTTACAAATGGACTTTAAAATCTAGCTTAGAAGTTGCTTGCCATCATCGCTTATCCCCAAACAAAACAATGGTCTTACTCTGTCTAAGAAGGGTAGTCTCTTAACACAGCTGGGCAGCTTAAAAAGGGCTCCAGTGTTGGGGGAACCAGTCTGTCTATATGAATCAATCTTTTAGATCCATAAGGCAACAGCTATCTCAGAAAGATCAATTTCATATTTAAATTTACTCATTTTTTTATCAACCAGTAATCATTGAGCATCTATCTACTATGTGTCCAACACTGTTCTATGTGCAGGATATTCATCAGTACAAGATAGTTAAGTTCCCTACTCTACAAACCTTATATTCTGAGTTTCTACGCAGGGGGAAAAAAGAGGTGGGCATAATAAACAAAGAATAATACCAGTTACAAGGAGGATAAAATAAGAAACCGAAGTAAAATATTTTCAAATTAAATAATGTATACAAAATGCACATTAGGGGCATACTTCTCTTACACAGTGGACTATACACATATACTGCATTACTTAACTAGATAGATAAGCTGTACAGATACAGATTCATGTCTATGTATTTACTCTGCATAGTCTTTCTAAGACTAAACATCCCATGTTATTCACTGGCCCATAGTGAACAAAGGAAATAGTATCACATTTTCAAAATAATAGATTACTCATAAAAGTAAAATTTTATATGCTTAATAAATAGGCGTTTTTATTATAGATGTTTTATAAGCCAATTACTAAATGTAATTAACAAACAGAATCAGTAAAATGTTCTAAACGAACTTTTAAAATAGTCATCAATTTCACTTGACAATATATATACATACACTATGCACTCATCTGCCCTGAATTTTAACTATGCAAATTGCAACTAAATTCCGTATATAAATAAATACATATAAAGCAAATAGTCCAATGACTATAATTACTTATATTCATTATTATTACTTATAATAACAAATTTTACATGTGGCCTATTACTATTTTCAATATGGTTTATACCCCTTCTAAAATGTATTTAGAATCACCTGGTTTTTTTCGTCAATTGTCTCTCACACAAATGTGGTAGATAATATAAACTTCTAAAAGATAATTTATTACTGTTATATTAAATATCAATTCATATTCCAAAAAAGAATGTTATATTTCAAAATGCACGAGTTAAGCTCACTTTTATTGTTAATGCATCCATACACATTGGTATACATGACTTCATAAATATGCCACTGTATTCAAAAAATACACCTTCTTAAAGACATTTAAATTGGCAGAAATGCTTTTTAAGAAGCATACAATTAATCTGTGATCATGACAGGTATATGCAGACTAGAGAATTAATGAAAAGCAAAGCATCTTAAACTAACAGGGTTTTAATGTTATCAGTTTGATTTTTCAAGAAATACATGTCATTTATTTTCAAAATGGAATGATAGCAATACTTTCTAGAGTCTATCAATTGTATTTAAAATAAGATACTCATAACTTTCAAATACTGCTTTTACTAGTCGTCACTTGTCATTAAATGTAACTGTATATTTGAGAGCTTTCTAATAATAGCTTTTAATTAAACCAAGGACTGTTAGAGGGTTTCCAGTTGCCCTTTGAAGTTCTTAATTATTACTTGTATCCAGCCTTCTATGGTACACTTAAGGTTATATTAAAAAAATTAAATATACCTTGAAAAGAAATATGAAGACTTTTGCCTATTTTAATTAAATCTCTGAATTTCAGGATTTGAAAATAATAACATATGTTTTGATTTTTTTTTTTGTGGCCGAATGGTAAAATGTTCGCTATATTAAACAACAACAAAAAAATGGTAGCTTTTTATGGGACTAATCGCTAAGCAGATGCATGTAAATGAGCTATTTTCTATGCATGGCTTCCAAAAGTGCTAATTAAATAGTTGGTATTCAAGACTATGCTCGCTCATTGTTTAGTGACACACAAATCCAGCGATGTGTGCCAGCAGACATTTTAAGTTGAATGTTTTCTCCTCTACGGCCTTTGTCATGAAATGGTGGCACCATGATGAGAACACTAGTGTAAGCAAAACATTGAAATATGCTTTAATAATGTTTTAACCATGTAGTGACACTAGTCTAGTTTTCTAATGAATTTTTAATTTCTTTTTTCTTATAAGGGTGGTATGAGTTATCGCTGATGCATATTAAATCATATACATGAGTCATTTTCTCTAAATTTGCATAAAATGGCTAAATGCTAATGCACCAAATGGAGCTTACTATATGTGGTACAGCAAATATTCCCTTGAAGATTTTCTGCAATCAATCTCCTGTATTTCATTAGCAACCAGATAAGGTGTGGTCTGCAGAATAAAAAAGAAAAGTGTGTAGCTCATGAACTTATGAGGTTTCAGACGATTTCTACATGGTGATTAGAGTGGATTCTGCAATTAGAATTTATGTAGGTAAAACACACACGCACGCTTCTTTTAAAGGCACAGTGCAACAAGAGTTCTGAATACAGCCTTGCAGTGCTAAACAATGAAAAGGCACCATTCGGTTATTGTGATTTTCTATAGCTATAATTAAATAAAGGATAGCCATACATTAATTCTAGTATCACTTGACTGTGTAACCCTTAGTCAAATTTTATAACTCAAGATTACAATTTCCCTACTATGTTTATAAAATAACTTTAAAAAATACCCATGGGTAAAATGTTTTTGTTTGCTAACTTTTCCGTTTTTCCTTGTCCAGGAATGGTGAGGAATTTTCTACACTAATGTTTAACATATAAACATGATTTCTTCTGTCAACAAAATACCCCTACAGAACTGGCATTAAGATCACATGCCACAAAAACTGCATCAGGGTGATAGTATTATCGGGCAAACCACAGATATTTCCTTGAAGGATAAACTCGCTGCTAACTCACTCTACTCATCAACCTTTTTCACATCTCTCCATATTTTCACCATCTGGGTTATTTTTTAACCTGGTACAGAAAGAATTGGGGAAGGGGATGGCTATTTAAAAATAAATGTATGCTCTACCCTACAGTTATTTTGAATTAGTCTTGATAAATAATTAAGGGATGCATAATATATTATATAGATGCCATGGTCTTAAGAATTTGAGTGGTATTTCAAGTACAATTATAGTCATTTATTTATCAGTAGAAAATTTACATAATCACACTTCAAAATCCAGTGGACTGGAGAGATATCAGAAAGACACCCATGAATGTGGTAATGACTGAGCATTAGATTAAGTTAATAATGTATTGATGCACATGATAGTCTATCTACCACTGCAGTATTTGATCACTTAAAATGATAAAAGCATAAATATTTTTCTCTTTTCAAACTGCACTTTACACAGAAGGGCTCCTTATGGTATAAAATGCAATTTGAAAAATCAAAATTAGACAATCTCTAATAAAATGGAGCTAGTTAAATTTAACTTAAATACAGCCAGATTTCTATTTCTATTGGCTAAGAAAATAATTTTGCCTTAATAATAATTATTGGTTAACCAAAAACATTGTTCACATCATACATTTTGAACTGACAATATAGACCTTAAGGCTGAAGTCCAGAAAAATGACAGAAATTCAAGTTTTCTCCTTTGTCAGTGAGCACAGCATGCAAATGGAGGGATTACCTATTGGAAAGGTAGCTTTCTGTTAGCTCAGTCATGCTATGGATTCTTCCTTAGCAGCTAGTCCATCTGAGACAAATTTGGCAGAAATATATGCAGTATTTGTACTGTGCCATTTGAATCACTGGAGTCCCATGTCTATTTGCAAACTCAAATTTTAGACTATAATTGAGCATGAGTCTTTAGTGTGAAAATCTAAGCTACTCAACAATTTCTAACCTTATTTGGGGAGAGCTAAACTTTTTATTTTTTAAATATAAAAAAATTAATAAATCTAAGTATCCACAAATTGTCATAAGAGTTACTTTATATGACAAGGCAAATATAAATTTATCGATTAATTCCTACCTCCTTGCTGTCTAGGCATTTTCACCACCATAAACACTCAAGAGGCATATACTACAAACACTAAAGATGAAGACCTATCAAATTATTTTTCTTCCTTTCTTTACAAACCCACTTGCCATGAATGAGTCATGGTGATAACTTCATATTTAAATCTCCTAAACAGTTTTCAAGCTATTCCACAGACTGTTCAACATCCTCAACTTTAAACTCCCGTCAGCCAATGCTAATTTAACTTCGTATATAGATTATTTATTTCAAGGATAATTCAATACATTAAAATAATATATATTGAGCAGCTACTATGTACAAGCTATGTGCTTTCTAAAAATAAGGCTTAAAATCCATGATTTGAGTTCCTCTCAAAGACTATTAAATTCATGCAACAGTTTCAGATACCTTCATAATTCTCACTGAATTAAAAATAAGAACTAAGTACACTTCTGTTATTACTATACAAGAGACCTGGCCCCGACAGGAAGTAAGTCCATGGATTCTGAATTTCAACGATATTAAATCTATTATTGTCTTCATGAAGGCATTGGCTCCAAAGAAATTATAGGAAGTTTTTTTCATTACAGCAGGTTTGATAAATACATAAATTAATTATATTTGAGATATTTATTCAGTGAAAATATTTCTTAATCATACTTGTTAGAAATTCTTCCATTCCAGTAAATCTCACTCATATCTATACCTGTGTGTGTGTATTGGGGGGAGGGATTATATATATACATAGATTTTCTTTTTTTCTCTGAAAGACAAAGATTTAAGAGACATCCTGTGCAATATTCTGCAAGTCATTTTTCACGGACGGATTGAGAAGTGTTTATTTATTAATATTTTTTACACACATCTCTTTCCCCAAGTGGTTTATTTACAGGTTTTCACCAATTATTAAAGTGATTAGTATCTATAGTTATTTCCAAATCTCCCACTAGCAATTAAGACATAAACATTTTAACCTTGTCAAGTTTGAATTTTAAACTAAACAAAAACAAAAACCTCCAAGAGCCAGGTTGCAGTTAAAATTCTTCTGTAGCTTGTTTTCCCAGGGCCAGTTACTATTAAAAGAAACTCAGAGAACACAAGAAATCCGTCAGACAGCTACTTAGTGACAGAACCAAATGAATATTGTTATGTGAGTGTTTTAGTAACGCAGCATTTTGGAAGCATTTTCCCAAGATGATTTCTAATTGGCCCTGTCATAAAGTAGTCGCAAACTGCCTTACAACAATAATCAGTTTGAAATGAGTTGTGCAAGCCTATGACAGAAAGTTGTTAATAATATGCTTCGAAATTTACCTGTGAAATACTGAGCTTGACTACTTTTGAAAAAGAACTGAAAGTAAACGGCCTTTGTAATGCAAATCGATCGGCAGCAAAAAGCGACCACCTTAGGAGTCCCTCACCCTCACCTGAGCTTGTAACAGACCTTGGTGCACCCACTAGTTAATGGAATCAAACCTGTTTCAACATACAGGCAAGTGCCCTTCAGTGTCACTAAAGCACAGTCACTAAAGCACAGCCCGTGGGCTGTGGCGAGTCCGTATACACCAGGAAGCCTGGGCCCTAGTCCCGGTGCTTGTGCCCACCCAGCAGCAGAACCGCCCTCAGCCTCCCAGGACGAGGGACCGTCACCTGAAGGGAGGGCCAGGACGGTTCCTCCTGTTTCCACCCTTCTTGCGCCCCTCCAAGACCCCTCCTCTTTCCCAGCCCCACCCGAGGGCCGCAGAGCCAGACCTGCGCGGGGCGAGGTGGATTTAGTCCCGTTAGAGTTAAGATGGTATCATTAGCTGCGCACAGCGTGACTTCCCACTAATCCTCTCTGCAACTTACAACAAGTTTAAATGTCCATGCATGATGTTATTAACTGGCTTTAGTAAGTGCTTAAGACCCAGATCTCTTTTTAAAGTAATCACTGAACAAGTTCTACTGTATCCACCCAACAAGGAGATTAATATTTCCAGCAAATCTGATAGGGGGAAGATGCTCTCAGGGTCCCTAATGGACAATGGGGGTAGAGGTGCAAGTTGATCTCGGGAAGGGCCCAGAGCGGTTTACGCTCACCGAACCCCCTCTCCGGATTCACAAAACTTCTTCCCCCAAGATCTTCCCCGTGGGGTGTGGGTGAGGGTGCCTTTCCGTTAGCAGCTTTTCACTAGGCTAAAAATTGGGGGAGGTGGGAAACACAATATCTTTATCACTGATATTGATCACACCCAGAAAAGATGCCTGGGCAGAATTAGAGAAACAGTTTCAGCAAAAAAAGCTCCTTAACCACAAGTTGCCTGAAGAAGGATCCCTGGGAAGGCGGAGGCCTGCCTACAACCGACCCCCTGGCGTGACTTAACCCCGACGCCACCCCCATCCACAAGTCCAACTGCCGGGATTCCTAAGCAACCGAAGTCCAGAGCTGGCGCAGAGACAGGGCCGAGGTCGCTGGTGAGGGGCCGAAGGCGGACAAATCAAAAAACACAGAACGGCCCTCGTAGACGCAACTCAGCAAGCCAGGCATTGGAACGCTGGCGGCCCCACTCTGGCAGTGGGGCGGGCGGCCGGCGGTCTCCAAGCCTTGGAGGGCGGGCACTGGAATTTGAGCTCGTGCGAACTTTGGAAACCTCCTAGCCAGCCACCCCGGCCGCAGCGCGCCCCCAGCCACCCCGCCGCGCGCCAGCCCCGAGCGCGCGCCAGCCCCGGGAGCGCGCGCGCCGGCGCACCAGCTCGGGCAGCTCAGGCAGCCGGTCTCCCGGGAAACACCAATCAGACGCCCGCTTTCAGGAATAGGTTGCTCGCGGTAGCCGGGCGGCGTCGTGCTGCCCGGCGGCTGGCCGGCTGCCTTCGCCGCTGCCACTGCCTAACCCAACCACTTTCGCAGCCAGTCACAGAGTCGGCTGTCTCTTCTGTGCGCCGCCCACGCCAAGCACCTTGCAAGGCGGCCGCTAAGCCTGGCTATTTTTAGATCTCAAGAATACGTAGTGCCAGAGCTCAGCTAAAACCCAAACAACCAAGCACAGTGATGTGCTTCTCTTTGAACAGATATGGCTCAGAACTCCATATTTCCCTGAATAAAGTCGATTATCTTCACTTTTTAAAGTCCTACCCCCTGTGGTCTGGCAGTTGTCTGCAAAGCAGAAAAACACATGCTCCCACCTCAAAGATGGTCATCACCTTTCTAAGTGCACTAACTCTCGTGGCCCTGATTGAGGGCAAGCAGATATTCCTTAGCAATCATAACTATATACTTTTCATTTTCATTCACTATCTTTAGAATTAATTCCACAATAAAATCAAACAATTCCCAGAAGGGATGAAATGGGTTCTCAAAGCAGATGAGAACAGAGGTTTCTGCTGACTTCTGTACTAGGTTAACTTGTGCTAAGAAACCGATGAATACAAGACAGGATAACAAAGCCATCCATTAAAATCTGGAGACACTGAAGAACTACCTTACATGCCCCATCGCTGTACGACCTGTTTAACTCTCTTGAAGTACCAGTGTTAAAAACAATTGACCCAGTATTATAATGTCTTTTTACTCATCAGCTTCTAAAGGACACCTTGTCTCCTGTTGCCCGATTCACCACCTCCACCCCCAGCACCCATCCAAATGCAACATCATATTATGGTGTGTTTTACTCTAACTAATTAGGGAAAAGCTAGGTCATGGCAAGACAGAGTGGGGAAAGGTTATCAATATTCTTATCACAATGGCATTTCCAGATCTATAGAAAAAACTAGATATATAGTTATACATTGTCTTTAATACATTTATTTTCTAGCCACATCGGAAAATAAAACCTTTGGTTTCATCTCTCCATTTTTAAAAAGTCAAAATTCTTAACATGCTAAACTGTCTTGAACTGTTTACATGTAGTCTATGAATAGGAAGAACGTTTATGAACTTGAAATGTACTTATCTCTTACTATTTAAGTGGTTTCTTAATTTTCATCAAAGATTACACAAAATCAAATTAGCATTTCACGTTTTTCCAAACAGGAAAATTATTTTAATTTTTAAAATAAACACAGAGCACAAGTAGAAGAAATCTAGTGTTTAAGAAGACTTAAAGAAAGGCCACTTGCAGAAAAAAATTCATTTTGACTGTAAATAATGCATTTATCTCATTACTATGCACATTAATGGTAACTGCACTAGGGGGCTGATGCTGATAAATATATTCATTCATATCCTGCAAGAATATTGCAGAAGTCTTCCTATATCTTATTTCACCTCTATCTAATTTCCATTCCTGTTGTTTTGGATTTTTCTGTATGACTGTTTTTATGTTATATCCTCTATAATTCTATCACTGAGTGACATTTCATTGTTAATTTTCTGGCATAAAGTAGGACAAGGAAAATAAGTTGGTTATATCTTTATATTTACTTTTACAGGTGTCATTTTATCGGCCTATTTCTAAGTATTGCATGAAAAGATTCTAGATGTCAAAACCTGCAGTTAATGTTCCTGCTTAGAAATACACAAAATAATACCTTTGACGTTGGCAACTCAGATGTATTATTCAGCAAAACAGCAATTACTCATTGTTTTGCACTTACATGTTAAGAACTATGCGACACTTGGTGACACAATAACAAAATTGCAAAGTCAATTATATTTAAAACAGACATCCAAATAAAACATACACAACCAACTCCTTTTACTCTTTTTGAACTGTTTTGTTTCCTTTTTCTGACTGTTTACAGTCAAATAGATTGTGTGAACCTTAAACCTAAGTATAATAACTGATTCACACACACCTTGAGCAAAGAAAAGTTAGAAAATGGGGAGGGGAAGTAATATAAAGGGAGGTGTATTCCTGAGGGCACCAGATTCCACCTAGGGAAGTGCCAGAATGTTGTATATTTTTGGAAATGTACATCTGTGATGTTCTTTTGCAATGTCAATCACAGTGACAAACTTTGAAAGAGCGATGTCTGCCAAAATTTAAAGCATAATTTAAGCTAGATCCATACTAATAATTCTAAGTAGAACTAAAGCAGTAAAAGCTTTAGAGTCTCTTTATATTTAAGAAGGCAGGGTTTCAGGTGGGACTAGATGCTTGTTTTATTCTATTTTAATTGCACAAGAAGCATTTTTGTAACTTGAACTTCCCAGTAATGCATTCCACTTCTCAACCCAGGCTACAGCCTAAATGGAAGTTCCCATCAGAAAATTAAAATGTTTGTCTGGATAAAATAACTTCTAAATGAACTCTCTATTTCTTTTCGTTTCTTTTTGTATTTTCTGCAATGTAGCCCCTCGCAATGATATTAGTTCTAGTGTGGGAAAATATTATAATTGAGATCTGGTAAGTTATTTGCAGACTTCAAGTTTTTCTTTACACTGTGCTGACATTTAGTACAGCCCTGGTGAGGAAAACAATACTACCATTCATAGCTCTAGACGTAGATTTCAATCGACTTAAGCGGGCACAATGAAACTTGGTCATTCACTGGTTACCCATATTGTGTTCTCAAATTTTCTCTCAGCAAAAAGTATAATGACTCAGTATTGTATGGTTGCATAGACAAGGGCTCGGAACAAGAGACACTAGTTTTGTCTGACGGTGTGAGAAAGTCGTGAAGGGATCTTTTCTTCCAGATGGTGTTAAATTCAGCTGCCTTTTTAACATTGGCCTTGCACAGCAATCTGCTGCTCCCCTTTCACAAAGACTGCGCTTGGTTCCCACTAGTTAACATGCATACTCACGCAAACTGCAACTTCGCTCCAACTGTTTTACAATGCAGTGGTATGCTAAATAAACTCGATCCGGTTTCTGCCAATGTTAAAACTAGCTTTCAAAGAACTACTTAACTGATATTTACACTTCTTTTGACTTAAATGTACATGCCTTTGGAATATTTCAGATTTCAAAGAAATATCACCTTATTATAAGGTCATTGTAGAGATTACCTTGGACACCCTTCAGACCCATGTTCAGATACAGTACCTCTCTCCAACACACACAAATAAAACAAAATGTCAGAAATTTGATGTGTAATAGAAAAAGAAAAATTGGGACATGTTGCAGCAAGAGCAGTGGAACGGCAAAAAATAAAATGAAAATAATAACATTGAAATGTATTTTTATTGATCGATAAGTCATGTAACATTAGTATGATACAAAGCAAGTTTGATATGACAATGGCAAACACATAATTATAATATTGTTTATTTTCCTTAGATGTTATATTTAACACATTTACATAAAAGACCAAGATGTAGGCAAAAGCTTCAGTAATTTGACTCCATTGAGTGCTTTTAGTAAACAATAGGTTTCCCCAGCAAACATCTTATTGCCTTAATTGAACCTCCTTGAGAAAGAAAACCACACACTTTGTAATGTAAATGTTAATTGTAGTAGACAATGGTTCTAGGTAAATAGCACCCCTGGACATGAAGTAAATGAAAGGAATACAGGCACTTAACAATGAAAGGTTGTTTGCACAAACAGTACTTCAAATGTAAATAAACAAGGGTCTTCTCAACGGTCACTACAGTAGTAAAACTTTGGCACGTGTTCAGCAGCCAAACTGAGAATTTACGTTAATAAAATCTCTCAGAGTTTCTATCTGAAACTAACAGTGGTTTTACAGGCTTCTCCAGTCTGCAGTCTTACAAGGAGTTGAAACTACAACGGAACACGTAATGGTTTTGAAGAAAAACTATGTTTGGGATTTGGGATTGTCAGTAATCTAGGTCACATGGAAGATAACAGGTCATTTTGGACATTTTCTAATGCAATGTTTGTATTTATATTTAAATGCCTATACAAACGTTTGATCGGTGACATGTGGAAAAATGTAAGGACTTCTATGAAAAGATTACAATGGGGACCTTTAAAATGCCAAAGGTTTCTGCTAAGCAGAGTCATTTTTAGATTAAAAAAAAAAGACTGTTTAGAACACATCTAGCTGGTACTATACTAGAACAAACTTTTATCATATTATAATTAACACTTTTTAGGTTGATGATTTTATAATTTTACTTCCAGTGTGTGCCTACTAGCATAATTAGACCAAGTTCCTAGATATATCATGTTCAGAGGTAAACAGCCTGATGAAGTGATTATAATGTCTGTTATACAGAGACATATTTTAAAATATAACCCTCCCAAAACAAAAGCCAAAAGGTGGTCACAAGGCCACAAGTAGGGACTGAGAATTTGATGTGAGGGGCAGGCAGTAATGGGACATTTTGGGAACTTTTCTACTAGCTTTCCTTAAATATTGAAAATCTCAACCGAAGAAAAAAGCCAAACTTAATTATGGCCAGATTAAACAGCGGTTATAAAATTAACAGAAACATACAGTACACAGCAGCTACAGACCAGTTGGTACTGCCATTTGGGAGGCTGCCGAGGGCTGTGGGTGGGAAATGCCTCTACTTTCTTAAGCGATGGAGATGAGTATGGTGTGTGTACTTGATGTTTTTTTCATACCCTCACCCCCCAACAGGGCTGTCTGTCATAGGCTGCCGGCCCCGCTTTACCACTTGCCCCCGAGCGTGGGAATCGGAGCGTCCTGCCGTTCACATCTCCTGCATTCCGTTTAGCGGAATCAATTAGGCAAGACAGACCCTCAGATTCCCCACCCCCTTTCCATTTTTGTCAGGTCTATATACGTCCTAATTATTTCAGTTTGGGATGCCAGAGCTGTTTCCTGGATAGACCTGATCATCCTTAAACAAAAAGAGAGGAGGCGCACACGTGGGTTGTGGCGTAAATGTCACTTTCATTTCCAATGCTAGGCGCAGAGTAAGACAGAACATTTTTTTAACACTTTGACAAGAGGGGAGGCGATCTCGTCTCCATCATGTCTTTCTGCTTCAGTAGCTTCCTCAAGGAAACCCTCTTGGAACAGAGAAGCATCTGTCCTTGTATTTTGAATAGAAGAATAAAAAATCAGCCTTTGCTTTTTTTTTTTTTTTTTTGCATTTTCCTTCCTAGCTCTATGTCCTCAGTAGATACAGATTATTAACCTTCCAGTATAAACTCTTCTGAAAGTCTAATTTCATATAATTTGACATACAACCCAAATACATGCAGTTTCCAAACATAATCTTCAAATTTTTCAGGGGAGGGGCCTCATTAAGGAATAGCCTAAGTCTACGTATATGGAATCATATTCAAACTAGGTACCAGACATCTCTACAACAGCTCTCTAGGAAAAACAAAAACCCTCCATTTATAAACTTTTACCTTAAAGTAGGACAAACTACATGTGCCTCTTTACTCATTAGCACTATACAACTCTTTGCAGCTGTAACAACCTCACAAAATATCTGCACCTTAATGTTTTGGCATACGTGTGTCAATTTCCTCTAATCCCACCTTTCGTCATAAGGGAAAAACAAACACAGAAACAAAGTTAGATTCAATAAGTATTCCTGACCTTTCTGGTTTTTACTGTCTCTTGGTTGCAGTTCATTCTCACACGCTCCCCGGCGATCTTGAAGGAGTTTTTACTTTCGGTTATCTAGCTTTATGAAGACCAATACACTCATACAGCTAGATAACCAAAGATAACAACTCGCTTCCCTCACAGCCTCTGTCTTCTTCTGCCCAGACTCCAGATCCAGATCTTTCTGGCGGTACCGAAGAGTAAGTAGTCCTCCAGGATACTTTGCCGCGCAAAAGATTCCTCCTTGTATGTAAATATGACCTGGTTTCTGTCTGTGTGTGCGGCTAGACATCCAAACGAGAGCTGTTGCTTTCAAAGTTTATTCCGAACTTTTTTTTTTTCCTTTCAGCAAGTAATCTCCAGCAGCGTTAGCCAACAATTCATCTATTAATATCAGAAAATAAAGCCAGCTATTAAGGTGCAGCAAGCGGTTAAGAGTAAGCAGCATATCCGTCCCTTCACGGGCCTCTATTTGCATTGTAAATTGCTTCCTTCTCACGCAAGACTCCTTAGCCTCCCTCTATAGAGACGTATAAAGCCAACAGCAATTTCCAGCGCAGGTTAAGGAGGAAGGGAAAAAAAAAATCCCATTCTATAGAAGAAGTGACAGCTGATTCAAGGATCTGCTCCGGATCCTTTTGGGTTAGGCACCATGAGCTTTTTACCAAGCGGTGGCAGCTTGATTGCACATATCTTGTGTGTGTGTGTTTTAGGGGGAAGATCCTCGATTTCACAGGGCTTCTAGGCTGGGGAGGAGAAGATGCCGTCTTGCTGGCGTGCTGCTGCCCCGGCTCTGAAAGAAGGAGAAAAGGGCCATCATTGGAGGGGCTTTCACTGCCAAAATGTGGACCAGCCCGGCAAGGTCAAAGGTTCGAGACCGCAGGAGACCAAGGTAATGATGATGTCATGAGAAATCTCAAGTACACGGTTATTGATATGCATCAGTGATCATCCAACTGCCCCACGCCTGCTGCCTGAGCAGAGGTAGCGGCAGCAGCAACGGCAGCATTTCAACAGCCCTGTTTTCTCAATCAACGTTTCTTCCGCTAGCACTATCGCCTGCTCCTGGAAAAGCAACCCGCGCCCTTTTACCTCCTCGGTGCTAGTGCAGATCGCTCTAATATCCAAAGACTGGAAGAAATCTCTCTCTAAGGACAGATAAAAGCATCTCAGATCTGGGGAACGTCTTTACCTGCATTTCTCTTCTGGCAGATTGCATGGGCGGACAGATGGAAGGCACTTGGCGATTGCTTAAAGCAGGGCCTTGCTTTCTGGGGCTGGGAATCAGATCTGTATTACGCAGTGAGTCGATGTGTGATTACATTGACAATTTGCTCTGGTGGTGTGTTTTTAATGGCTTCATAGTTCAGGCATGTTTTGTATCTATGTACCGTGGCGATAGGGCAGCGTATTTTGTTCTGTAAGTTCAAAGTGAATGCTCTAAGCAAGCCGACTTCATCCTGGTTTTAAAAAAATAACTGTATACAGGGTGTGCCTTAGATTGTAGCACAGGTAAACACTGTAGCAATAGTTTCTAATGTTGTACACAACTCTGCTGTAACAAAAATGCTGAGGCTTTGTCTGTGATTTCAAACATCAATTTTCATACAGAAGGGCAAAATGTACTAGTCTTCCTTATGAAATAATTTTAAAAAGGATTGTTACCTCATTAAAAAGACAGATAAAATACCTGGATGTTTTAACTGTGCCCCTACAATTCCCTTCCCCACCCCCACCTCTCTTCTGTCTAGAGAGGAATGTTGTTTTATTAATTAATTAGCCTCATTCTTTTTCTTAGGACTTTTCAAAGTGTGAATATGACCACTTAAAGACCTCTTTTCTTCTTCTCCTTCATAATGGGTAATCTATGTCTAATGCACCTATGACATGTACAATTCTAACAGTCAGATGTCCCTCAGCAGAACATCTGTCCACATAAAATGCATATTCACCATGGGTGAACTTTATGGACTGTTATGAGTTATGTTTGGTGCTGTTACCATTCTTTAAATATATGCTACAAGCAAATGTCATAAATCTTCATATTCATTTCACACATCACTAGTTTATCACAATACTCTCATTTTCATAGGTTGACTATTTCCCCCATCACTAAAACACTTTCATAATATACACTCTTTCATTAATTCAGCAATTTATTCATTTAAGACGTGTGAATACGGTTATCAAATTACAGAGCGCACATATGTAAATCCTATAGAAAAGACTGACAAGTAAAGAAAACAGAATTGCTAAGAAAAGCCCCCAATTAAGAGTTCAAACAACAGTATTACACCAATTAAATATGTAACTTAGTAACACGGATGCCAACTTTTCCTTAGTTTTTTAGTAATTTACTTTTTTGGTGAGCATTCTTATCCTGATTATTTAGAGAAGACTAAGCTATGGAAATTGCTCATCTATTTTTCTTTTCAAATTTTGAAACAAGGAGTACAATCAGAAATGGCTGCATTGGGTTGTATAAAAAACATACATGCAAACTACGAACTAAATCAGAGAAACACACACCCATAGAGTTACTGTTCCTTCTTGAACTATGAGGCACAACATAAACTACTGGATAAAAATTGAACACATCACTGAGGCACATGCCACTTTTGACATTATGTAAAACCCTAATGAGCTTTGCTTCCTTGGAAGATTGAGAGTATTTTGGCCTTGCTTTCCAAGACCTAGAAGCAGGATCATTAGTGATTTGGCATATACTACATAAAAGAAGCATATGATCAGATGAATTCAATTCCTTAAATCAAACCCCAAGAAATGTCAGATATTTTTAGAATATCTTTTTGCTTTATATATGTCTGCATGGGGGTTGGTGAAAGTAGAGAGATGTGAGGCAGGTATGTCTGTGTGTGTATCACCACCATATTTGTGTGAATTTGCAAATTAATGTGACTACATTTCCACATTTAACAATTAAATGCATTTTTAGAACCCAAGTAACTATCATGAAAGCCGAGACACTGAACATCTGAGACGCTTCTACAATTAGAAGCTACAGAATATACTGTCTTAAAATAGCATCTTCTGTGGCAATGCCACATAGTCATATCAACTAACTCCAGGACTGGCCCCTTGCCTGTCACATACATTGTAGATTCATTATGAGAGTGCCCCAAAGTGAATTTATCCAGTGTAATGATTATGGGCAGTCTGTTCATTAGCCATATATAGCCAATTAAATATTTTACCTCTCCATCATCTTTCAAGGTATGAAGAAATAAAAGATACATAGCAAGGCTTAACATTGAGCACCTGGGTATTCTGAATATTGCCAAGGTTTATCATAGACATTTCAAGGACTGTATTATTATCTAGGATGTGAGACAAGTTGCAACAATTATGCTACTCTAAATATTCTTAGCAATGTCTGCCATACATTGTTGTGAGCAACTATTAACACCTACAAGTTGTTATTTCAGTTATTTTTGCTTTCAAAAAGCTATTTAGCTGAGCTACAGAATACCCTTTTTGAAATCTGCATATTGAAGGATATACTGAATTCATATGGCTTGCCTACTCATTCTCTAATAAATTCCCATTAATGGCCAGTAGATTAGGACATGATTGTCATGCTTGTTCTCTAATCTTTTTGTAGGTCTCCAGATAGCTGAAACATGAAACATCCTGGTTTTCTTGGAAATAAACAATCTCTGCTTAAGTTAAAAGTTATGATTTTCCACATATTTAGATCAGAATTACGCTATTCCATAAATGCAAATACATCAGGTTTGCCACTAATATTTAGAACATCTCTCTGAATCCTGTTCAGACCTCTGCAGAGTATATAAAGAAATTGGCCTATCACCGAATTCCCTTTTTAATACTGAGTTTGTATGATTCTCAAGCATGTAAACCACAGTCCACTAATACAGTCAAGACTACCATTTTCCACATAAAAGTCATTTAATTTATAGCGATTTGTATAGTTCAGGCAAGGTACTTGAGTGGCTTATTTTCTAATAAAAGTGTCCTATTATTTCTTCTGTATCCTGAATTTCTTTTTTATAAGCAGTTAAGGTTATATTTGCATTATCCTTGATATATAATATACATAGGCTACCTATCGGGAGAAAACTGCACATACTGGAAACTTAGATTTTTCTGGAATTGTTTCTATTGCCTGAACTGGGAGATAAGCAATACACTGCAGGTCTGTCACCCAGTAAATAATATTCTATTTTTATTTTGTACATCGCTTTAATTTTGTCAAATGTAAATTTTTAAATTACCTTTGGTTGGTTGGATTGTCTATTCATTTTATGCTTCTTTGTAGTCTCATCTGAAAAATAGTCAAGAAAACAAATGATCACAGTTTTATATGTATATATACACACATACATATACTTATATATATAATCATGGCTTCATTTACAGTACTGCAATTACCAGGATTCCTTAAAATGCCAAGAGATTCCAGAAAACCCCAGTACAAGATATCCTGTGCTTCAGCACCCACAGAGTTAAATATGCTAATTTTCATTTAAATGGAGACATGCATGATAATGGGAATGCAAAATATGCAGAATCTGGAGGGGTTTGGGAAATTAATTTTTTTCTTTCTTCTTTTATTTTTAGCTTGGAAGAAAGAGAGACTCTTAAGAAACACTAGGGATTTGAACATTGTAACCTGCCATACAAAAGAGGAGGGAGAGTTCTCCCATGTAAGAATCTCAAGACTGGAACAAAAGTCATATTTTTTAAATGTTTAAGGCACTGAATTTCCAGGCCTTTCAAACAATGGGAATCCCTGGATAAATATCTAATCCATTAGAAAGATGCAAATAGTTTACTGTAAGGCCACAGCACGGTGAGATGTGCATTCATATCTATGGCTCCTGATTGGCTATTTCCTCCAGTAAATCAATGAATAATGTAAAACCTGATTGCTGTAAAGTGGTGGATTTTTTTATTCCCTTCCCCCATCCTTCCTTGACTCAATGTTCAAGAAGTCTTACACTCCTGAAAATAGGTGCGTTTCTTTTATGATTTTTTTTTAATGCTTATTGTTATTTTGGAGTGGCCAGGGTGGGGCTACCGGTTTTGCAAAATGAAAGTACTGCACTGGTTCAATTACGCTGACTACGGGAGCTCATTTCTCGAGACAGCGCCCGAACTACTGGTGCCAAGGTGGGGAAGGAGGGTGGCCGGCAGAGGTAGGCACCACGGTAGGGAGGAAACTGGATCCGACCCCGCCGCTCTAGGCCCAAGGCAGCCACAGCTCCCAAAGAGCCCCCGGCCGTGGCCGTGACTTGACAGAGCCTCCGGACTAACTTTTGATCAATTCCACTGCTGCCCTGACCCCTCAAGACAGTTCCCCATTCAAACACCGCGGGTACATTTGCAAGAGAAAACGTCGCAGACACTAATGCAAATACATTGCCTGGGTTCCCACCGCCCTGGGTTCCCTCAGACAATTCCAAGCCAAGGAAGGAAGGTCTTGCCTCCCTCAGCGGGGCCTGGGCTCCTAGCAAACCGCTTTCGCTCAGATACCAGGAGAGTCAGAAGCTGAAACGCTCCAATAAGTAATCGCGATGGTTGCATCTTGATGAATCTGAACTTGGGATAACACTGTAAAGCGGCCTCTCGCTTCCCTGAATCCAAAAGGCAAAGAGAAAAAGGAAGTGGAAATCCACCCAGTTCTAGTTAGCTACTGTATATAAGTTTCCACCAGAATCCCATCAGACCCTCACTTCACTGCCAGGTAACTGCAACTTTGAGGTGGTTAAAAGAATTGTTCAAAATGCGAATCCTGAATCCAGGAACGCAAAATACAATTGCACTTGGCTCTAGGTTTAAGAGGGGAAAGTCGCACTATCAACAACACAAAATTACATACAAAATTCCCCTTTCCAACGCGAAAATTTCCTGGAATCGTTCTTCAATTGGGGGGTCAGGCCACTGGATAATTAACAGTCCTGGTTCAGACAACTCACGAGATCAACAGGTCTAGCATCGAAACACACAATCAATTAGCTGAAGCAAAGCCCCGGACTGGCCCTCGGAGCGGCCCGCAGCGGGCCTCTGCGGACACCGGCTCGCGGGCGAGGTGAGGAGCGCGGGCGCCGGGCCGCGGCAGGCACTGCTGGCCGCGCGCCGCCGGCCGAGTTGCCGCCTGCGGGCCGCCAGGATACTCACTCGCTCTCGTCCCTGCGCCAGGCAGTGTTGCCCCCCAATCCAGCTGGGCAGGAATCGAGGCGCCGGCCAGAAGACAAGATCCAGAATCACAGGGCAGCCGCAGTACACAAACAGCCTCCTTTCGGCGTCTCGAAAAAAGAAAAAAAATTTTCAGACCATCCCTCTCCTTCGCACATTTAAAACTGCCGCTCAGTTCCGCACGGTGATTCTTGCTTGATTGCGTCTAAAATAGTTTAAACGGATCTTCCCTTCTGGGGAGAGAGAGAAAGGCGCAAAAGACGAAGGAGGAAAAAAAGCCAACTTTTCCCCCCCACGCCAGACACTTGCTCCCTGAGCCTCGGAGTGGAGAGTGAAGTGGTGTGTGCGAGGCTCGGCAAGTTTTTGGGGGGGCTGTCCAAGGTCTAGTCCAGCCCCCTCTGCCGAGGAGGACGTGCTCTGAAACTCAACCAATTTCCCCACTGCTTTTGTTACTGATGAACTGAAGCCCTATTGTTCATCCATTGCCATGGTCTTTTTCAGTCCCCACACTACGTTCTGCGTTGCCAGAGATAATGAATTTGCACCCAAACCTCTCATAGTCCCCTCCTGACAGACGGAACAAATTAGAAATGTCTCGTCTGAAGGAGGCAATAGCTACATTTTCCTATTGTAGGAAGCAAAGCACACATTTCTTTGGAAACTTCTTTTGCCTTTTCTGCCTTTTATTTCCTTCTCCCTCTTTTTCTTTTTTCCTCCAGTTTTTTTTCCTCTTGATTTCTTTAGACTTTTTTTTTTTAAAAAAAAGAATAGCCCTGTCTTGTTTTCCCAATGCATGATTTTTATGTAACTTGTGGATCTTTTCTACCTTCCTTCTTTCCTCCCCTTCTTTCTTTTTAAAGGACTCCTTAACAATTTTATTTACAAACTTGGAGAATGACCTTTTGACTTGCAGACTTTTTTTTTTTTTTTTTTTTTTAAAGAAAGGTCTTTTGGTTCAAGTCCCCCTTCCTCACTCCTCCTCTTCTTTTTGTTGTGGTCCTTAAATGTGTTTGGCTAAAGACAGTAATACATTATAAGGATTTTTATTCTTTAAACTCCAGAGCTATTCAAAAGGTACGAGGGACGCTCCATAGGGGTTAGCTATTTGAGGGGGAAGAAAAGCGTGTGTGTGTGAGAGTGTGTGTGTGTGTTCCAGGGAAAGAGGCAGAGAGATGTGGGAGGGTGTGGGTGGGAGTGTGCAGGGAGAGAAGGGTGGGAGCCTTGAAGAGAAGGTGGGCTTCCTGGAACGCGAGCCGGGAGGCTGTCAGGGGTGTAGGCGCTAGGGGGAGGTGCGAGAATCCGTCTGCCGAGGGCGGCTTGCACCCCTGGGCCTGTTCGCGCGCCCCGGCCGGCCGCAGCCTGAGCGCCAGTGTCAGAGCGCGCGGGCGCCTGTTCCGAGCCTGCGCGCGTGCGACAGGGGGCGGGGGGGGGGGAGGCTGTAAAAATTCTGACGAGTGGCCCGTATGTAAATGCGGTCTGGGGGGAGCGGGGAGGAGGTAATGAGAGCCGCGGGCGAGCAGCCCCGCCGGCGGCCCCCAGCTTTCCCGCCAAGTGCAGCGGGAGGACAGACAGCCATGCGTGTCCTTGGCGGGAGGGCCCCCGCCCGCCGCGCGCGCCTGCCCCCGCGCACACGCACATACTCCCATCGCCTGCGTGGGGCCCGGTGGCCACAAGCATGTCAGGAAAACAAAGCTAGGGCTGCGAGGTGGAACGAAGAAACGGCAGCCTTGGAGGCCAAGGGCAGGACTGGGAAGCCAACACCGCGGCCTCCGGCGCCCCTTCCTTGCCGGCCCGTAGCCCGGCCCTCCGCTCCTGGCTCTGCACGGCCCTGGCCCAGAAAAGGCCGAGGACCGTTTCTTAGCTGCCTAGGAGAGGGTGGCAAGCAGAGGCAGGGGCGGATGTGCGCAGGGAGGTGCCAGCGAACCCCGCCGGGTGCGCGGACACGCACACACGGGCGCGCGGGGCAGGGTGGGGGGGCGGAATCTGAAGGCCTCCCTGCCGCGTAGCCAAGAGCCACTACCTCCTCGCAAAGGCTGCCGAGCTCCAAGTGAAAAGTACACCAGGCTAAATCCGGCAAGACAGCGCCCGGGCCTGCGGTTACCGAATCGCTCGCACCTCAAGCCCCCCTCCCCAGACAATGTAATCGAAAGGGCCTGGCTGTTCAGAGACAGCCTTCTCTGACACCCTCCCCCTTCAAATGGGTGTAACTCGAACTCCAGCCCAGGATCTCTGGCCTAGATGGCCCCGAAGATAAGTCCCAGAGGTGGCCGTGGAGAGACACTGATCTCTCGCTCGTCTCGCTCACAGCGCCTGCCTCGGTGCTCACCAGCCCAAGCACCTCCCCAGCACACACACACGACACTCGCATCACATTGTAACTCACGCTCCAGGCATGGCTGTTAATGAAGCCGACGCGCTTAATGAGTGCACAGGTAAATAGGTACCGAAACGAGAAGCCCCCACCACTCGACTGGGCGATTTACCTCTCCCTACTGGAAACACGTGTAGCTTATCGTGTTTTAGGAGTGATTTGCTCTTGTCTGAGGTCTCCCCCTCCTCTTCTTGTGGAGAGAAGCCAAAAAAAAAAAAAAAAAATCATGTTCCATTGTCAGAGTCTTCTTTCTGATAAGCTACCCGAGCATTGGTCTAAAGCATTTGGGGAGCTGATTGATTTGGTTTGTTATCTGTTGTTTTTGGTTTGTTGTTTTGGGGTGTGTTGTTTTTCTGAGGGAAGCAAGAGAACGTGTGTTTGGTGGGGCTGGAGGTGCAGGACAGGAGCCTGCGGTGCGGCCTGAAGGCTGGCGAAGCTGGAAGCCGAGCAGTGGAGAAAGAAGGCGGCGGTTCGTCCTCCCCCGGGGTCGACACACGGGTTCCCTTGGCCCCCTCGGGCCTTGGATCTGCCACCGCCGTTGCCGCCGCGCGAACGAGCGGGCTCCGTCGGCTGCCGCTCCGTGTTTTCTCCCATCCCGGCTTCACGTTCAAGGTTTAGCTGCGAGGTCACGTCCATTGACGTCAGCTCCCTGTCTCCCTCTACGTCCGGCTACATTTACATACATCAAGGAAATTAGGGCATTAAAAAATATGCAAATTCTGCGCGAAGAGGAGCCTGTGCATTCCTGGCGCGATCGCCTTTTATTGAAGCTTTTAATTAAAGGGGCTAGTTGGCGAGCCCCTGAAACAACCGCCAAAACCCCCAAAAGAGAAAAATAAACGCTGTAGCCTTCGGGAACGGTTGTTTCGGCTCCTGTTCTGTGGGCGGTTGAGGACCGCCGGCTGCCCGGCTCGGAGAAGAACAGGTTAGAGGAGGCAGCTCCAGCCCATGCATAATCAGGGCTCCGCGGCGCCTCCATTCTTTCCTCCTCCTCCTCCTCCTCCTCCTCCTCTCCTCCTCTCCTCCTCCTCCCGCTCCTGTTGGTTCCAGCGTGTATTATTTTTAATACTGATGCATATGTAAAAGGTATATTTGCATTTTTTAATTCGCGAAAAGTTCAGGTTTATCGTTTTATTGATTCTCTCCCCCGCTTTTTTTTTTTTTTTTTTGCTATCTTATTATGTCTCTCTGTCTCTCTTGTCCCTTTCTATCTGTCTTTATTTTTTGGCAAGTGTCTGCTGCTGTCTCTTGCTAGATAATATGCACAGTTGCCTCCCTGCTTCTGTTTATTTAAGGCTCCAAATATGCACATCTGTCATGTATGTAATGCCAGCTGTATAGCCTCCTGGTTTGGTCATAAAAGAAAAGACACATTTTTTTTTCTTTCCTGACATACCCTCCTTGATCGGCTGTGATGCCCATCGCTCAAGGCTCAAAGTTTGATTGTCTAATTAACTTCATATTAGCAAAACAGTTTGGGCCAGTGCATTTGAGATAATGTATGTATAAAAGAAAGTGACCCCAAAGATTTCTAAAGAATTTTTGTGCTGATTAACTGAGAGGTGCAGCATTCACCACCCTATTGCTTTCTAGCATTTCTTATTGCAAAAAAAAAAAAAAAAAACTATTTTAAAATGTGTAGAAACAGCGACGGACAGCCTTCTGCAAGGAAGACATTTTCAACCATGTTGTATGTTGTACCTTATCTGCTTCATTCAAAATTTATTGAATTTCATTTTTATCTTAATATGACTGGAAACAAGGCATATTATCTTGATTCAAAAGCATCCTTAGTTCCTGACTTTGGAATTAAAACAAATAAACAAAACAGTTTACTGTATTAAGCCAGTTGATTTGCCCTAAAATACACAGGCCTTGAGTTAGATTTCAAGCAATGGAAATCTTATTTATAGGGTCGAATTTTTCTTTCTGGCAATATGTCTATTCAGCACAATGGCTTCTGAAAAATATATATGTATAAAGTCCACTTTAAATTTTCCCCCAAAGCTATCATTTCAAGAAGACCGAATCCACAACTGCACAGCCACAAAGAACAGCAAAAGGCACACATGCAGCTTATTCAATTAAACAAATCCGAGTACATGCACAGGTAATTAGTTTTCTTATGAATGACTTACCTGCACAGATACTCAGGGCAAGACTCACCCTCCCCAATGGCTTTCATGTATAAATATTCACATGTATTTTCCCCCATTTTAAAGCTACAGCTCTATGCCATCTTTCATGCTGGGCTATCCAGCATCCATTTTTAGCACCCTTAATTCTTATGGCATTTCCAGCCTTACCCTTGGCTGTAGTTTTTCCAAGCCTACACCAAAGTGCTCTTATGGTATGTTACCCAATAAAAAGTGGTCAGATGGCTACACGTAAAACATTTAAAAATGGAGATGCACTTATCCTTTAGGTTTGTCCCTACTTTGCCATATATAGCAAGATTACGTTTCCTAAAGTACATTTTCAGCACATTTTATGAACGGTTGCAGAATTGCCAGTTTCTGGGGGGCACCTGGCTGAGTGAAACAATTCAGCAGGTTAAATGTCTCTTCGAGTTTGGCTGCAATCCAATCGCGCGTGGCGGTTTGTTCCTACCTGGACTCTGGCACATACCTGCCCGCCTTTATGCAGAAATCAGGACAAACACACCAGCCACGTTGCAGGGCATACAGTGGCGGTGCATATATTTAGATGGTAGTAGCAAGGAATGTTCTTGTAGGGATGTCTGTGCATGCATCTGTGTACAGACGCGTGTGTGTGTGTGCGCGCGCGCGCTCGCGCTATGTGACAAGGGACACAGAGAGGTACACCTCTTATCTCTGATCTCTCTGTAATCTCCTTTTCTGTTTCTAATCTCCCTTATTGGCGCATGGTAGTAACCTGAAGCCTCTGAACCGTCACCGTCACTGCCGTGTGCGCGCTGTAGCTTACCCCAGGGGCCTGCGGCTCGATGGCTCGCTGGTTCGGTGGATGTTGTTGTGGAGGGTGGGTAGCGCCGCTGCCGCTGCCACCGCGGGTCCGGGTGCTCTGTCCCAGCCCGGCAGCCAAGCGCGCGGTGCCGGAGCCCCCACCCACCCCGCCCTCACCCCCATCCTCCCCTCCCCTCTGCGCCTCCTCCCCTCCCCGCCCCCCCCCCCCGTCCGCCACGTATTACCATATGGAGGCCGAGTCCCTGCGAATCACAGCAGCAGCGGGCGGTATTTGAATAAGGCCCGCAACCCGCACAGACCCCTACTCTCCCGCAGGCAGCGTGCCCAGCACCAAGGGCCAACACTCCGGCCGGTAACCTGTCAGCGGCTGACACCTCCCCAAAGTGCCCTGGGAGCGCGGGAGGGAAGGTGTTGGGCCTCCCACTTGCTACTTTTATGTTAACTTGGCTGATAGGATCTGACAATAAATAGGGGAGGGGAAACAGAGAGAGATACACACGGAGAGATGGGGGGGCGGAGGGGAAGAGGAGAAGGGAGAGGAAAGAGGAGAGGCGTTTGAGGGGGGAAGGGGGAGAGAAAGAAGCTGAGGAAAGGGGCAAAATCGGGGAGAGAAGCCCAAAGAGTTGAGTGAAAGAGGGAGCAAAATGGGGAGGGAGTGGGGAAACGATGGGAGGGGGAGAGTTGCCCAAATATCTGAATTTGGACTCTCCAAGCTAAAAATACCACCTCACTGAACTTCACAACCTCCAATTAGACACGTGCTTCTCCCCTCCTCCCACGTCACCGAATGATTAATTTGCCATCTCAATCAGAAATAATTATTTAGAATTGTATAACAGATATAGGACTTAACGAAAGGAGCCAATTTTTGGGAAACAGCGAAAGGCATGACATTTAAAGATGATGTTGGCCACCTCACATTAAAAATTTAAGGCTTGCCTTGAAGACTCAGGCACTTGCCCAGCCTTGTCTTCTGAGATAGCGAGACCGAGGCCCAGAGTCAGAAACAAGAGGTTTTCCGAAATATTTTGGACTTTAAGTAAGAATTTTTCTTTCTTCCTCTTTGGCATTTGATTGTTACATTTTTCTCCTACACGAACTGATTACGTTTACCAAAAGAAAATGTAGATAAAGTGTGGGTCTTTTAACATTTTTACTGCAAAGTATCCCCACATCTTAACTGAGGATATGATTTTAAACGTTGGTTTAAATACATAGCCAGTTCCATTTTGCATACTAATTCTTTCAATAACTTGAGATTCCGAACTTAGCGTTTTCAATACGGCCCCCCCCCCCATCTTCAAATCGGAGCAGGGATTTCCCAGTACAAAATAATCGGAATCATAATAAAATCTCCAGTCACCTAGAGGATGTACCCATTGTAAATATCCTCTCGGTATTCAGAAGCCAAACTCCCCTCCTTTTGAGACACACACAAAAAGAACGCTTCTGATTAATAATCTCTCACGCGGCACACCGAGGCTGAAGGCCGGGAGCCACAGGACGCCAAAGAAGGGGGCAGAGCTCTCAATACCTAGAATTTCAATACAGATTCCAAAGACGTGCTAACTGCTAGGTTTCCGAAGGGGAATAATACTTGGCAAGCAGTGCTTTCGGTGAAGACAACCGCCTCCAAATACTGACTCCTTCCTGGGTCGGGGGAGGGGGGCGGTCGCCGTTACCCGGCATTTCTGCGTACAGACGTGCGTACAACATGGTATGTAGCTCATGCATGTGGCCAGGCCCAGGTTTCTTTCTTTTCTTTCTCTTCTTCCTTTTTTTTTTTTTCCTTTCTCTTTTCTTTTTCTTTTTTTTTTAAGGCAAGAAATCGAAACCAATCCACTGTTTCTGTGGCTAGCTCCCACGAAGCTGGGATTTCAACCTCTTGTTTATTTTTAAAGCCAGTGTGGCGCCCCGGTTGAATGTCCGGCTCGGGATTTTACCAGGATGGTCCCAGTGCCCAGTCGCTGCCCACAGCACGTGAAAAGAAGAGAAAGGAGGGAGAGTTGGTGGCTTCGAGCCGCTTCCGTCGGGGCCCCGCGTTTTGCCCCAACAGACTCCTCTTCCTTCTCTCCCCGAAGGCGCTCTCTTAGGCCGGCCAGTGTCTCTGCGGTCTTGGCCAGGTGAGAGAGGGGACGGTCCCCGGGGGCAGCGGCCCTCTCTCGGGAGCTCTGGTGGGTCTGTGAACCCGCCGGGCACAGAAGGCTGAGTGGCTCGGGGGTCCAGCGCTGGGCTCCCGGCTCCGGCCAGCAGGGGAACAGCGACACCTACTGGCCTCGCGGGCACCTAGTCGAGGCCGTCGGGGCGGCCCTGGGCTGGGGGTACCCGGCTGCTTGGA
The DNA here is from genome assembly GCF_008692025.1 of Phocoena sinus. Lineage (NCBI taxonomy): Eukaryota > Metazoa > Chordata > Mammalia > Artiodactyla > Phocoenidae > Phocoena > Phocoena sinus. Next base: position 102,325,250 of record NC_045765.1, on the reverse strand, counting down.
CTCTGGAGGCCGCAGGAATCTGCGCCCAAGGCTCGGCCCCGCCCTCTAGGCCTCGCTTACCCCGGGAAAGGCAAAGCTTTCTTTTCTAGAGACCCCTAGGGGGACTGCAGGACGGGCCTGCACACTCGCGCGGGCACATACGCCCTCCAACCCGAGGCTCTTTCTTCTGGGGAACCGAGGGACCCGCAGACACAGCTGGCCACCGTCTCCCGGTTGTAGGAGAGACCCAGCCAGAGGTTGGAGCCCTGACCTCTCTGGGTTCATGACCCAGGCCTCTTCTCCACTACCCCCATTTCAGTGCTGACTAAAGACGGTATCTTTACAAATTAGGAACCAAGGAGAGTTCATTATCCTCCCTTAAGAAGGGAAATGTACGAGTCAAGGACACAACACGCGCAGTGGCTGGCGCCAAGCGGCCGGCCGAGCCCTCCTGCTAGCTAGCCTCGGGCACGTTGAGCGCACCCTCACCGCCGCCGGCGATTGAGATTTGGTAGCTTTCCTTTCAGAATTATGATCTTCTTAATTACACAGGAAGTAAAGGCAAATTTAGGGTGATAGTGATATTTTGAGACCTAAGGGCAGATGACTAGATAGATGATAGATAGGGAGAGAGAGATATCCTGCTAAATGTAAATGTGAATGTTTCGATTGTTAGCTTCGGTTGGGAAGGGTGGGAGAGAGTGCCAAGGGAAGGCGAGGCCCGAGGAAAACCTAGCAAGGATGGGGATGAAAAGAAACCAAATAGTGTATTCCAGACTTCCTTTCTCTGCTCAGTCTTTTCTATCAAGGAAATAACTATTTCCTATGCAAAGGAGAAGTAGGTGATCTCACACTGTGTGGAGGAGGGAGGGCTCTTCTTCCCCAGATGCCTCCGTTTCCAGTGTTGGGTTCTGGGGCTCACCTGAGCCTGAGAAACCTGAGTGTAATTCAGGTGTTAACTTGCTTAAACATTAAAATATATTCCTTTGCCTAGAAAGATTGCGCTATTTGAACTAATTTGAATCCTTGAGATTTTCCATTTAAATTACTACTCATTTAAAATTCCAGAATTAAAAAAACAAACACTTTTCATTTAAAGTTTGAGTTCATCTTGGAAGTTATTTTCCTTATCTTTAGATACTGGTTGGAACTAGGGTCTAAAGTGTTTTGAGGAAAAGGGGAGGAAGGTCTTGTTAGGGCTAAATTTTTGTCTGCATTCTCTACAATTACAAAATTTTGCTAATTCTGTTTTGTTTAAATACAATTGGAATCCCTTAGGGACCCTAAAGTCAAGAGTTTTAGATCAAGATTTCTGCTTTAAAAAAAAAATCTCTTAAATGCTTATGAAGGCTGCTCTTCAACTCAGTTTTGCAAGTATTTTTTCTTTTTTATAAAATTTTTCTTCAAGTGTATCTGAATGTGTTCTGATAATATATGAATTCACATCCCAGAGCAGGCCCTTAGCAGTATGTATGATGTACGAATAAATCCATATTACTAATAATGAATAAAACAGAGCTATATTCTAATGACATTCTCTGTCAATGAATCCTGTACCCCACTGAATATCAAAGTCAGCTTTTTCATGGTACAATGGAAATCTTCATAAAACAGAAAATGATTACAGAAAAATTAAATTACACTGGGCACACAACAAGCAAGTGTTAATCAAACCCAGTTCAGAGGTGTCTTTTGGTATTGAAAGCACCTTGAAAAATGGAGGGGTTGAAATGTTTTCCTTTCTTAAGAAGCATTCAGCTTCTAGAATGTAGTTTTATTTGTGACTTGAAGATCTTATCTAGAATGAGTTCTTATTGTTGATATTCTTTGGTTTTATTTAGTCTAAATATTGTTGATTTAACATTAAAGAAAATAGAATTTAAGTGTCAAAATAGTGGAATTTCTGTATATACCTAATCACCCCCAAAGCATAAGCATGTTAAACCCTAATTAAAGGACTATTTCTCTATTTTGAACAGAAAATTAGGCCAGTGAAATTGTTTCTATTCACAAGAAATATGAATGTATGCATATTATTATATTACATAATATAGCGTTTTATATAAAATGATATATATATAAATATATAAACCATGGATATCCATGGATGTTACAGGGGGTTGTTACAGTGTGTGTGTGAAGTAAGGGTGGAGACAAGGCTTCAGATTCTGTTTAGGTCTTCTTTAATATATTTCTCTTTAACTTCCTCTTATTTAGCAAGTAAATTAAGGAATGAAGACAGGCTAAACTGTCATTAGACTGTGTCTGTTCCTTTGTCACACCTGCCCTCCCTCTGGGCTCACCTTGGAGGGGGTGTGTGTGTGTGTGTGTGTGTGTGTATGTACTTCCTTTCCTGCTTGTTGAGAAGCATGAAGGAAGGAAGGGATGCAAGGATGGGATTATTGATCAGAAAGGCACATCACTGAATGTAAAATGAGATGGAAATATTTGAAACCCTGCTAGATCCCAGCTAGACGGTTATCTGGGGTGGGGGGACTTGTGTGTGGTAGCTAGCAGGCTGATCGCATAAATCACTTGGGGAGCAGGGAGAGGCTCCCAGTGCTTGGAGCGGCCTCCCTTTCAGCTGCGTTGAAACACGCAGGGGCTCAATGACGTTTGGCTTCAGGGAGTAGAGCTCCAAGGACACATGTGTGCATCTGGTTGGAGACAGGTGTGTGTGCGTACGTCTGTGTGAGTGTGTGCGTGTGTGCGTGTAGTGAGGAGTAGGTACTTCATCAAAAATTCATTGAAAAAATATTGACCCTAAAATTCTGCCATATCATCAATTGGAGTCAGGCACCAAGGTCACCAACATGTCCAGGTTCACTCATGGACCGCGGAACATTATTGCTTTTGATGGTACGAATATGGCTTCTTTCATGTCTTTGGTTCTCTATGGTACTTCCTTAGAGTGGGGCGAGGCTCTAGCCTCCCCCTCCTCTCTTTTGGATCCCCGCAAACAAAACCATTCTACCACTTGAGCCGTCTGCCGCAGGTGTAATGGATGTCAGGGGGCCGACCTAACCACACTTCAGTCTCTTCTAGGTCGTCGCCGCTCTGCACCAAACAAATGAGTCCTGTTTCGCCACTAGGGTGCCGAGGTGGATGGTGGATGCCGGCCCCCGCCCCTGGCAGCGTTCAGCGCTTAGAAACCAGAGCCAGCTGACAACACACGAAACACACAGGCACAGAGAAAACGCCGAGCCAACGCGCGCTCCCTCTGCCCCCTCCCTCTGCTCTCTGTACACATGGAGGACACGTACACAGCCTTTACACATTTAAAAGCCCTCGCGACTTCCTCTGAATTCTTGGTTACTTATGACGGCCTTTCCCACTGCACATTGCCCCTGGTGTGTGTGTGTGTGTGTGTGTGTGTTTGTGTGTGTGTGCGCGCGCGCGCGCGAATGTGCGTGTGTGTTTAAAACGCTTATTGGTAGGTCATCAGCAGCTGATCAGACATAGTAATCCAATAATCTTTTTGAATGCATACAATTTTTCGTTCAAGGTAATTTTTTTAAAACATAAAAAAGGAAATCTATCGATTTCCTGTGCAAGTCTTGGGTTCCCAGTTTAGGTTCCAGGGAACCGCAGAGCTGCGCAGCACCCGCCTTGCGAAACTTTCCCTTTCCAAGATTTGAGCGAGGCGCAAATTTCCACTTAATGACAGAGCAGGGGTTGATTTGCACGCTAGTGTGTGAAAGAAGGGAGCTTGGGGACGCTCAGCATAGGGAAAGAAATCGGGTAGCGGGAACCCCCGTCCTGTAATAGCTTGGAACCCTGGCGGGACGCACAGGGTGCCCCAGGACAGGAGCCGGAAGTCCAACCTTCCCAGGCGCAAAGCACCCTTTTGACCCCGGCCCTCTGATCGGATCCCTGCCGGCCGCACCTCACCCCGCCCGCCTGCTCGCACCCCACCCCCATTTTATCCTCATTTGAGTAGCCCCAGGTAATGGTGTCCATCTCCCGGGCCTGGGCTATGGCCAGAGGCTGGACCACGCCAGGAATCGAACTCCGCTGTCCCCAGAGTACTTACCTCGAGTAAGGCCCTGGCAAATGGTGGCCCTGAAGCGTCAAGTTTCCTCTCCCAGCCGTTGTGCCAGATTCTCCTTCTGCCTGCTGCTCCTCTCGGCGGACTCTCTCTCTCTCTCTCTCTCTCTCTCCCTCTCCCTCTCCCTCTCTCTCTCTCCCCTCTGTCACACACGAGGATTACTTGTGACTTTTAGAGGCAAAAGCTTGCTTATTCAGAGACGCGAGGGAGGGGAGACGGAAGGGAGGCGGGAGGGAGGAGAGAGAGGGGGAGACAGAAGTAGAAGGGGGATGGAGGATGTAGAGGAGGTGGAGAATCAGAGGTAGTGAAGGCGTAGGTAGAGAAGGAGGAGGGAGGGGAGGGGTAGGGTGGAGTAACCGAAGACGGTCTGGGATGGGACGGCGAAGAATACATTGCTCCCCACCCAGCTGCAGTGCGACGCCCCCAGCGTCCCGGGGGAGCAGGTGCGTCAGATCGCGGCTGGCTCAGGCGGGGCGGTACAAAAGCGCCGCGGGACCCCCTTCGCGAGCTTCTATCCCGCCAGAGCGAGCGCCGGAGGCCGCTCCACACTCGTGCTCGGACCGCGGAAGGCTCTCCTCCGCCCTGACGGAGGTGGCTGTCTAGGGGCTCCAAGCTCCACGGAACTTAGATTTCATTCCTGGGCTCCTGGCCACCCTCGCCCGCGTCTCAGACAAGAGCTGAAAGTCCGCGCAGCCCTCGTGCGTCCTCGCCCTAACTGCCGGCGCCCACCTTAGCCACAGCCCCTTGGCCGGGCGCCGCTCACCCGGGCGGCTGCCACACTGCCCGGGCTCAGTCAGCCTCAGCCCTGTGTCTCTGTTCGCATTTGGGGCTCCCCCTCAGCTTGTTATTACGGAGGTGTGTGTGTGTGTGTGTGCGTGTGCATGTGCGTGTGTGTGTGCGCGCGCGCGCAGCGCGCAAGCTCCAGGCTAGAAAGAAGGTGAAATCCCGGCACGAAAAAGTAGCTTCGGTCTCCCGCAGCTTGGAGCCCCGCGACCTAGTCCGATTATATCCAGTATACGAGATTACAGTCTGCAGCAAGGACCAAGGCGGGAGCTCACCGGATCATTTCAACTGAGTTTCTATACAGCAAGGATTGTTTATAATTATTATTATTAAATAAGAAAATAGGCTTTAAAATATAAAGAATAGTTGCAGAGACAGAAGGGGGTCATTTTTGGTCATGAATGAACCCAAAGTGGTTGAAAAAAATTTTTTTAGACAGGACCATCCATGATGCATAAAGGTGGAAGCCAATTCATTACGTGATGGGATTAAAAATTAGGAGCATGCTTTTCGACATAGACGACCCATTAGTTCTCTGTTAACTGCATTAAGCCAGCCCCATGGAACGATTACGTGGCCGCCTTCAATGTGCAAACACGGGGATACTACAGAGGGTGCGCACAAGCGTTTATAGAACTCTGTGTACACACACACATACACACATACACATTTATAAAGAGAGAAACTTCGAACATCAGCACCCTAAACTCATAAATACGTATATTTTCTCAAACAACTATCTCTTAAATATGGTAATTTTCCTCTGTCTTTCCTTGCTGACCTATAGATGCAATATTATAGTTATACTGTAGGCTACTCGGATCGACATAATTCTGCTTACATTTATCGTGGATGACACGTCATAAAATGCCAGAGGGGGAGAGGAAACCATGAGGGGAGGGGAGATGGCTTTTATTAACAATTATATTCTCCCCTAGCTGTTTAAATAATAGCAATGATGTCACGGTAACCATCCTCCTTCTCCCACTCCAGTGAAACTACTGGATGGTTTGGTGAACAATGCATTGTATATTTTGGTTAAGGGATTATTATTGCTATAGAGTTATATAGAGCCATCCTGTGGCATAAAAAAAAAAAATCTCTGAACATTAAATTATTGGAACATTTGGCGTGTTTTAGAACCCGTTTACCTGTCACATCTTGTTCCAGAATAAGGATTATAAAACGTTGTGCCCACCATAGTTTTGAAGGAAAATGAAACAAACGAAGTTGTTCTTTAAAAATTGTTAGTCATAGGCAAATAAAAATATTTCCCGTCATCAAAACGAGCTGGTGGGCAATCTGTTAGACAAGGATCATATTTTACTAATCCGAAATGGAGTTTTAAAAATTCTTTAGGAAAGCGGCGATAGGAGGGGAAGTAAGAAACATGCAGCCCCTAGCCCAGCCTGCACTCAGGGGTCGCTGGGCCAGGAACGCACGCTCGCGCACAGCGGTATCCCAGCCCTCGCACACCCGCGCGGTTTGGGGCTCGGTTTCTGAGAATGAGTGCAATCTCCGCGGATCAGCCACCCGTTTAGAAATGGGTATTTGTATAAGGGCAACGTTCAGGCTATAGTACAATGGCATGATAGAGACAGGACTCATTTTTTAAAAATCATTTAACAATTGCTTAATAATTAAACTGCTCTGCTATTGAACACCATTTTGGCTCTTTCTTTGAAATTCTCAGCCACAGTTTGCTTCTGAGACTTTAGGATTGAGTTTCTGGCAGAGGGGGTGAGGCTCAACAAGGCACAGCTTTGAGGTACAGAACAATTAATGTGAAAGAAAGTAATTGATTATCTAATAGGTAAAGGAGGAAAAAAGAAACTTTGGGTCACATTTAAATAGGGTTTACCAGTTTACAAAAACTTTTTGTAGTTTAAACAGCGAACTTTATAAATTCCATTCCTTTTCTTATTCTTTTAAATCATCTACAACCTTGGAGATTTTATCTTTCTTGCTAGCAAAATGCCCCCAAAGGCTTGAATTAGACGCCAAGCAGCCCCAACGATGTCTGGCCTGCCCCTTTTGAAGGTTTGGGACCCTTTATGAGGACTCAAGAAAAACCCCAAATCTGAAACTGGTTCGGCGGTGACTGCACTGAGTTTATGTTATCAGTCTTTTAAGCACCGCGTGATCAGACTGGAGACGTAACTTGAAAACACAACCTGATTCTGGGCAAAATCATTTTGCCCTTTTGGCATGAAAACATTGTTTTATCTCCAAGTTCCACCCAGAAGCAGACGGCTGCATGTCAGGGCTGGTCCCTACCCGGATCAGGACAGGATCTTCAGCTGGCAGATGAGATCCAGCAAATGGGATTCGTGAAGAAATTCTTGTGCATTAAAAAAAAAGGGGGGGGGGGTTAAGGAGGTGCTGCTTCCTGATTCTTTTTGCTGAGAGCTCCTGTGATAACAATCAGTGGTGATCACAGCATCAAAGAAAGCAAGCATTCACTACTAAACAGTCTTGAACATGATGTATTTAATGGGGCTAGTTTAAACTTTGTTTTTAAAATTCTCCTGCAGATATTACTCTTCTCCCTGATTATCTTTTACAAGATTTTCTAAAATCTCATTTATAGGTAGTCACTGCTGGGGTCCTGCTACAATTAACAACACAGAGATACAGGGGCACTTTGGGGCCATGTAAATATCAGTGTAAAGGGTCTGTCCGCTTTACCTGGTAGCTTTATCTAATAAATGGGAGCTACTCCAGAGAAAGAGACATATCTTCATTTCTGGAGTTGCAACTCAAGTCTTTATGAATGTGAGTTTCTGGCTGAACTCATCAGTCAGGAATTAAGGAGCTGGGATACTTATCCCAACCCCCCTGTAAATCTCCTGTAAATAACCAATTGGACGCCCAGCCTCTTCACATTTACTGTCACAACTCTCCAAGCCTTTGTTTTTAACCTTCTTATCACTTTTAATATGAATCAGTGCTGTCGGGACTAAACACACAGATTCAAGTTTAGCCTTAGGGTTGGTCACTTAAACATTCCTCATTTTATCATCCAAAATTAAGCCCACTCCCCCAAATTGAGCATTTGGCTTTTAAGTCTCAAACCTTTCCTTAGGTCTCTAAGGGTTCAGACCAGCCCTTAGCATCGAATTCCATGAAGACAACTATTTGGTGTCCACAAGTAAACTGAAGGCTTGGGGAGGGAGATGCCACCAAACCTAAATTTTCTTTCGTTTCTGTCTAATAAAATGGAGGCGGACTGTATTAAATTCCCTCTACAGCTTACCAACATTGGTAAAATGTTTTTTTAAAACTCTGAGCAAGAGTCCCATGGTCTTGTATCTTAGAAAGGGTCCCGAACTGGCTCTTTCTGGATGATTTTTAGAGACCTGTGCCGGCGGAAGCGGCTCTCAGGCAAAACTACCCAGATAAAGGCGGAGCTCCCTGTTGCCTGCCAAGGTATTTTACCTAGAATCTTCTGATTTTGCGTCCTAATTCACACTCAGCCACACTTGCAAGGGGATTGGTAGGCTAATAAAAGTCGAATAGTCATGGGGTGGAACCCCACTGTTTCTACACGAGGGACTTTGGCCACAAAACAGAGAGCGAGCGGGAGCAACCAGCCCCACGCCCCTTGCGCCTGGACTTCAGGCCACGCGAGGCTGTGGCGGGCGACCTCAGGTGAGCGCCTAGGGAAGGGGGCGCTGGAGGCTCGTCCCAGCCCCCAGGCCTGCCTCGGGTCCCTCTCCGGGAGTGCCTTGACCTGGACGGCCATTCCTTTTGGTCTTTTCCTGCAAAAAAAACACCTGCTGCCGCGGATCAAGTACACCTGATACCAGACGTAGTCAACAGAAAAAGGAAAAGAGAAAACTCCACCCTCCTTAATTCCGTTTGGTTAGAGTCCGGGCTGCCAAATCCATTACATAATGCCAGCTCAAGCTGACACCTGTGCGGTGCTGGAGCTAGATCCGGTGCTGGCGGCCTCGGGCCTGGAACTGGGGCTCGGCAGCGCCCCGGCCAGAGGCCAAGGGGAAGAGGAACGAATTTCGGGCTGGAGGGCGGCGCCTCGGTCTGGGGGAAAGGTGGGGGCCGGATCCTGGAGGGGAGCCTTCAAGGGTGGCTCCCCAGTACATCCGGGGCGCGAAAAAGGCAAAGCCGCGGTTTTGAGGATCCCGAGTCCTCAGAGGACATCCGACGCCCCTTGCTGCTCCAGGCTAGGGTGGGCTCCCTGGGGCGCCCCCTCCGGCCTCATTAGACGCGGGCTACTCACCTGCTGTGGGGCCCTCACTCGCGGCCCGCTCTCGCCTCCTGGGTACTATTCATGCCCATCTTGGAGGTACTCAAGGCGGGGCCTGATGGGATACCACTTTACCCTGAAGGCGGACGGTGGCTTCATTAATCGGCCATCACTAAACCAACCCAAGAGAAACCCTATCCGGCAATGAGGGCGCGTCGGTATCTTTTACCTATAGATGAGCAGTTTGGGCAAACGGTGGTTAAAGCACTGAATCCTGCTCTCCCAAAGACCTGACTGTCCAGATCTTTGGGGTCTGCACCAACGCCTCCGTGAAAAAAGATGAGTCCCCAGACTGCTAGGATATCCACAATCCTCCTCCCCAAACCTCCTGCTCCCCAGCTAAGGCAAAAGACCTCGGACCGTGTAAACTCCTCTGTCAGAACTTGTATTAATGTTTCCGAGAGTTTTCTACAAAAGAATTACAAGCTCCTCAGGTGACCCTTCCACCCACCAGGACACAGTGTCAAAGGAATTTGTCGTGGCAGTTTATAAATATCAAGAACTTGGATACTGCTATTGGAATAAACCCGGGCTTCCTTTCATACCGTTCTTAGGGATTTAGTTGAGCCCCTGGGGACATGACTCAAGTCTCCCTAGTTCATAGTGGAAAATGCTTTTTGGGCTTTGGTTGGGGTGGGGGGGAAGCTAGACCTCAAGTTCCGTGTGGATCTTTCAAAAACAAAAACAAAACCACGCTCACTCAGCAAAAAGCAGGGACCTTCCCTGGACATCGGCAGGCTCCCCCTTCCTAGCGGGTTAAAATCACCAGGATCGACTGATTTCCTTGCGTCCTTCTCAATGTCCCCCATCCCCACTTCCCCAGACAGAATCAATAGGCATGAGAAACGTCGTCGTTCCTGTTTCTTTCCTCTACCGATTTCAAAGTCATCTGGAGATTTTATTTTTTGGTACTCTACACCCTAAATAAATATTCCTTTACATTCGTGTGCCCCTAAGACGGTGTAGACATGGGACCCTCTCCCCGGTGGCTACCGAGTTGGAGAAATCTGCCCAGAGGATCAGTGGGCTGGAGGGGCAAGAACGCGCGCTGCCCAGCCTCCAATAGCTGGCGCGCAGAGCCGGTCCCGCCGAGCCTGCGCTTGCGGAGAACGCTATCTTCACAGTAATTTAGCAATTCCCACCGAACAAAAGTTAAAGCGTGATGGCACTATACCTTGGCCCGGGTTACTCAGGCGCCTGTCTCCCATTTTGGACATGCTGGAAGTGTTGGGTTTGGGGAGGTTTGCTTTGGCTGGGTTTGGATTGCCTATATAAGCCCTGCTGGAGTACCGTACCGAGGAACTCGCCTTGATGGACTCGGGTGTTAATTAACGCGCGGCTAATTTGAGCTGGAGGAGCGGGAGGCGGCCGGCCGCGCCGCGAGCCGCGAGGGGCCAGTGCCCTCTAGTGGACATGAGGGGATATGCAGCTCGGGCGAGTCTGCCCGTGGGGCTCGGTAGCCGAGAAAACTTCTGCCTGCGTGGTTGCCTGGTGTCTCCTCGGAATCCAGCGACGAGGAGTGACATTAGTCCCCAAATTAAGGGAGAAAAGTCCCTCAGCAAGTGATGTCGAGCGAGGGCCTTAGCTCTTCTGGTGTATCTGAAATCTAAACCAAACGCGGTTAAAAACACGCGCGCACGCGCACACACACGCACACACACACACACACACAGAGTTATTTACCGTTCTTTTCGGCAGCGGAGGGTGAGCCTATGGAAGGGGTTTGAGAAATGGGCTCCAAGAACTTTGGTGAGGAAAGCAGGGCTTTCAAAGCTTCGGGGGTCTTCAGCCAGTCAGGGAAAGGAGTCAGAATGTGCTTCTGTAAACAAAGTTCATCAGTACTCCTATCCCCTATTTCTGCTTTCAAGAATAAAAATAAATAACGAAGGCGCTTAGTTGGCTCAACAAGAGGAAAGCAAGAGAACAAATGATGTGTTGAACAGCCCATATGCCTCTGAGTTTACACCCTTCAGGCAAATAAGACAACACCACAGAAAAACTAATAACAATAACACATAAGAGCCTTTTCGCATAATAAAAACAAAGAAAAAGGCCAGGAGGATAAAATGACCTGTAACCCCCGACCCCCTTCATTTATTTTATCAGTTATTAAACTAGTGCAGAAGTTGTTTTGGAAAAGATGGTCCCCGCGCTGCGTGCGTCAAAAGCAAAACGTGGGCCTTGGTAATTCAGACCGAACGTCCCTTTTCTGAATAAATGGAAGTCTGTATTTTCTCTTTCCCCATTCCGAGCACACCTCAGCAGAACACAGAAGCTGGAGAGGCCCCAATAAAATCCCACCACCTCGGAGCTCGGAGTCCCGCCGTCTGGCAGTGGCTAAGCTAACCTTGCCCACCGCTGTGGCTGCCCGGGCCCTTCCTCCCGGGTCCCGCCCTTAAGGCATCTGAGGATTTTTTTAGTCTCCTTTCTCTCCGCCCCCCACCCCCGGGGCACTCTTTCCCTGAGAGCTGAAGCCAGAGTTACGAGTCGCTCGGAGCGGGAAAGTGGGGATGATCCCCTTCCCCGAGGGTAGCCTCCAGCAGGTCGCGGGTCCTGCCTCCCTCTGTGCCAAGCTGTTAATCGGGTACCCGAATCTGTCCTTATGGACCAGGAGGCAGATCTGGGGAACCCGAGGCATTTCCTCTTCGCAAACCGTGTGCACAGTCCGCCTGGGGCTGGTTTCACACCGCCAGTGACAGAATCCGTGCCTGGAGCGCGGTAGTCGGGTGGCGCCGGCACGTACGGCAGGAAGCGCGTCTGGGGCCCTCTGTCAGGGGACAGCAGTCCTAGGGAGGGACAGCGGGGCCAGAGAGACAGTCACTCCTGAATAAAGCTTGGACCACGGGGGAAGGAAGAGCAGAACTGGGCACTGGGCGGGGGAGGAGAACAGTGTTATTTCTCCGAACTTTCCCCTCTCCCCTCTGTGTCTTCGGAAGTTTCCTGGAAGTAAGTCGCAGAGGCCCTGAGGCTGAGGAAGGAGTAAGGCCTCTCTCCGCAGGGCTGTGTCCGGCTTTCCCAGTGGACTCTGGCCGTGGGGCGCTCAGCTTCGCCCATCCCCTCCTTTCTCGGCCAGAGAGGTTGAGGGTCCCCTGTGAATTTGCCCCTGTGAGTGGGACCCTACAGAGTCGGATGTCAGCCACAGGGTACAGCAGTAGCTACCTTCCGAACAAGGATGTCAAACTGCAGTGCTGGGGAGCAGGGTGGTGGTGGTACTGAACCCCAGCAGGGAGAGAAATGCGCGGTGAAAGGGACCCCATGGGGGCCGAAGAAGATTTCACTTCAGGCCAGAGAGGAAGGCTTGAGAGCGGGTTGAGTGAAATACAAGTATTTTAAGTCTCCAAAATAAAATATAACTTATAACAAAAATACAACAATAAAATAATAGATTTTGATAGATAAAAGCGAATGGTAATAGTTTAAGAAATGATCTCTTCAGTAAAGTAACCAGGAAACAGAACAATTATCAACTTTAAAACTCCCAGACGTGACCCGCACAGCACAGGTGCTTCGGTCGGTAGGCGTTTTCCTCCACCTCCCCGCCACCGCGCCCCAGGAGCTCCCTGTAACTCCGGGGTGAGAAAAACCCATCAACTTGGGAATCAAATAAGAAGAAAACTTGGAGTGCCCCAAGCAAGGACCGACTCGCGTTCCTGCCCCCTTCGCTTAACCTCTGTGCCCCCGGGAAGTGGCGCGAGTCACCCTCAGCACCACTTGGGGCGCTCAGAGCGGAGCTCCCGCCCGCTGGCCAGGCGACCGCACACCTGAGGCCAAAGTTGGGGACATATACCTAGCTTCGAGCAGTCTCCAGAACGGAGTCCTGCCAGGCTTGGGCCCTTGTCAATGCGGGGACTTACCTTTGGCCACGTAGCAGCCCTTTTCGCCCCGTCAGTAGAGGCCAAGCCAGGGATCTCCTCACCGTAAGCTGGCACTTACCAAGGGGCACCTGAGCCCACCAGGCCCCCAGGGACCCCGTCTCAGGCCCAGATTCACCTTGGCTGGTGGCGCTCACAGAAGCCCTCCTCAGCCAACATCTAAGTGGGCGCCGATGAGGAGCAGCCTCGGGCTTGTCTTGGAGAGTCAAAACAGCGAGCTTCGGGCGCTCGGCGTCGCCCTGGACCCTCTCCACCAGGGTAGAGGCGACAGGGCTCGCTTCCCGGTTTTCAGTATCCCAGCAGCCCGTTCCTGCTGTTAAAGGGGTCGCCCTCTTCTCAAACGGTTCGTGTTCTGGATCTTTCCCCAGTAAGATTTAGAAAAGGATGAACTTGAATAGTTGGCCCCTAGAACCTCCGAGAACTTGGCCAGCGAGTGGCCACCTCTTATTGCTCGTCCTCCCCCGGGTTCCCGACCGCTAGTGGGGATGGAAAGACCCAAACGCAGGGCAAACCCCCCTCCTCCCCAACTCCCGCGCGCTCTTCCGCCGCCCCTCTGGGAATCGGAACGACTGTCTCTCCCCAACAGTTTATTTGGGAAATGTGTGTGTGTGGGGGACAAATCTAGAGTCTGGGATGTTAGATGGAGAGGGGGTCGCAGGCTCAGAGCGCCCAAGGCCTGGTGAGCCCCGAGGCCAAAGAGCAGGTGGGCTCCCGGAACCGGGGCCCCGAGCCGGCAGCCACGCCGGGGCTCCGCGCAAGGGTGGTGCTGAATTCTTCTCTCCCGGATCCCGGCTATTAACGTTTCTTTCTTGGCTAGAATTATAGATTTTACGTGTGGAGTTATTTAAAAAATAAAATTGAACTATTTAAGCTATTCTCTATACTAAAAAGAACCCGAAAATCCTCGCGGTCTTTTTTTCTCTGTGATCTTTTCCCTTTCTTTCCCTGAAATTGCAAAATGTTAGCACCTGGGCGGAGGGTAGGTAGGATGAACCGCCGGGAGACTGAGGCGTGGGACCCGAGGTCTGAAAGTGAATTTTTCACTACCTATTTTACCCTCAACGTCTCATTCCATCTTAAATGACGAAGACGACGACGATAATCTGAGCGGTGACACGAGTCTATTTTGCTGATCCTCCTTTCAGTTTGGGAAAATCTTGGGAATCAAACGGCAGGAACTTCGATTCCTGTCCTGGAACTTTTGAATGAGGGAGGATGCCGACTGCCCCGCTCGGACTTGGGAGACAGCACCTTCGGAACCCCTGGGAGCCGCCTCGGAAACTCCCTGTGCGCATTTAACCCCCATCCTGACGTTGCCACACCACTGACCCTCTAAACTCATCCTATTCCATTTCCTCTACGTGCTTTTGTCAGCCCATCCCTCGAGATGCTCCAGGCAGAACCTCCCTAGTGGAACTCCACGGTGCGGTTCAAAGACGCTTGGGACCTCCCGGGGGAGGCTGAGCTTTGGGCTGAGCCTCGGGGCGGACCTGACTTTGGAGCTTAGGCGGGGTGCTCAGGACTCTGTGCTCTTCTGAACTAGGGCACCTGGGTGGGGAGAAAGGTGGGGCGGGTCTCCAGCAAAGGCTAGGTAGAGGCCCTGAAGAGCGCAGTTCTACCGCTCCTGTGACCGTGGGCGAGTGATAATCTCCGTTTGGCCTCAGTCTCCCTATCTGCTTTAGATGAACTTTAAGGATATTTATTCTCACTAAAGTGATTCCCCCACCCCATATATCACTTGTCCCCTCGCGCCCCCAATCATAAATCTTTTTTTTTTTTTAGGGTTAATTTAAAAGAACTACAAAACTGCATGTCAGGATTTACCTGCCCATGTACTTCTGTTGATGGAATTTTATTTTTACTTAATTTTTATTTCTGTGGATTAAAAAAATATATCTGGAAAGCATTTGGCTTATGACTAAAATAGTTACCATTTATTTAATAATTTTAAAACTCTAGGGATTGAGCTAAATGCTTTATCTATTTTACTCTCGTGAAGTCTCACAACAACCATGTAAGACAGTTTTTTCTTCTCTCTTCTTCCCTTCCTCCCGATTTGAAAACTGCAGTGCAGAGACACTGACTGACTTTCAGGAAGGTACAGGAGTTAGTGAGTGGCAGAGGCAGAGTTTGAACACACCAGAGGTCAGCAGGGTTTTCAGGTGAGGCCGTATTCCTCCAGTATTCTCCAGTACCTTCCAACCAATGGTTCTTGGTGCCCACTAAAAGGGAAAGCTGTGGTTTAGAAGTAGAAACTGTGGGTAGATAAGTGGAGCTGACTTCCAGTACAGAAAGCCTGAAACAGGCTTGTGTTCCCACCCCATTCAGTGCTCTTCACAGGGGCAGAGTCAAATCCTGTGTGATGTTAATTCTGGTCCTATCCTTTGCCAGTCCCTCAGACCTCTGTCAGGAACGCAAAAAATATTTTGCTACTCTCCTTGATGGTGTATTTTTAAAATGTGAGGTTAGAATTGTGAAAGACGTAATTGAATGACATAAAGGGGGATATCAAGTACCAGAAATAAAGATTGTAAAGGTGTTAGTCCCTCAAAGGTTGTTGGTAATAACACCAACACAGAGAGGAAATTAAGTAATTGTTTAATGAAATGTCATGTTTTTTAAAAAAATTACTTTTAATTTTATTAGTTCTGATATGGAGAATCTTTGTATTCAAAGTTTTTTTAAAATTTAGTGTATCTTTGTATTTTATGTATCTCATTTAAGACAAATCAGATAAAATTATAAGAGATTCATCCTATACATTATGATGTGAATAATAAAGTAAAATTTGAAATAAAGGCATCAAAATATGCATGCAAAGCATTCATCTGGGGAGATTATGTACTTCTTTGAATAAAGTCACTTCCCACAATATATCTGGATTCTTTTCCTTCTCTTCCTTTTCTTCTCCTTCTCTGTCTCTTACTTTTTTCCTTCTCCTTCTCCTTTTCCCCCTTCACTTCCTCCTATCCTTTTGCCTTTAGAATCTATTTCTGAGACACAAGAAAATAAGCCTCATTAGTTTATTTTTACTTCCAGTGGTATTTTTGAAAACATATAAAAGAAATATCATCTTCTGATATGCCAGTTTGAATACCTTTTCCAACTGCGGCAGATACTCAGAACAATAGGTACAATCTCAGAGAACGTCTGCAATGGCATTTATTTTTTAAGATGTTGCTTCACAGTTACAATAGATTTGCTATTAGGTTAACATTAAAATAGATGATACTATAATATTAAAAAATAACATTTTAAAGCTACCATCGTGATGTATTTAGTACTGCAAGCGCTTTTAAAATTAAGGGAAGCGCAAAGTCTTATAAAACACAATCAGCAGTGGACAGAATCACAACACACAGACAAGGACATTGCACTTCATCATAGCTCTAGGGAAAAACATTCATTTGCTTTGTAGTCGTACATATTCTATTGTAGCAAGGAAACATTTATGCTTTCTTCCAAAAATACTCTAGAACCCCTATTTAGAATGGCTGAAATTTTGAGTGTAAATAACTTTGTCTTCATGTATTTAGCTTTCCTTTCTTTTCTCCTTCATCAGCCAAACTTAGTTTTCCTTTCTTCTAGTCTTTTAGGTTCCCATTCTTTGCCTTCCAAGACAATGATTAGATCACATGATAAAATGAATCCATGCTATTGTGTTGATGATTATAAGTGGGTTAATGTCCAAATCCTAGGCCACAGTCCCTTCAAGCTTCCCAGTTCAGAGTTAATTCTAATGAATGTATTCAGAGGGAATACTCTTGCTTTTGCCATCTAACTTCAAGCGATGGCTGCATAGTTACACAACACAGGCTCACTTTTCTAAGGCTGGCCTGTCTTCATGCTTAAACTCATCAGTGCAATTACAGAGAAAACCCATTAGAGAAAGAACTGGGACAGACATCTCTGGAACATAAGACTGCTGAGTCAAAAAATGGCAAAAACAGGGTTTGAATTTAGACAACTTGGAAGACCAGTTTCTAACTCTCAGACAATTTTAAAAGAGCATTCAATGGCACTTTAAATTATTGGGCTTGTGTGAGAAAGAAGACTGCTCTCCTCCTATATTAAAACTACGTTCAACGGGCTTCCCTGGTGGCACAGTGGTTGAGAGTCCCCCTGCCGATGCAGGGGACACGGGTTCGTGCCCTGGTCCGGGAAGATCCCACATGCCGCTGAGCGGCTGGGCCCATGAGCCATGGCCGCTGAGCCTGCGCGTCCGGAGCCTGTGCTCCGCAACGGGAGAGGCCACAACAGTGAGAGGCCTGCGTACCGCAAAATAAATAAATAAATAAATAAATAAAAATAAAAAAATACATTCACCTTTCTGTCCCCAGAACACTTTACTCTTAGTCTTCGAAGTTGCTGTTCCCTAAGTCTGGAACTCTTCCCCCAGAAATCCAGACGGCTGCATCCTTCTCATTGCTTTGTCAGGAAGCATTCCCAGGCCAAATCTACCCCATCAGTCTTTCTCTGCCACATTCATATTTTTTTAAAAAAATCTATAACAATCTGAAAGAGCTTTGTTTCTCTATTTATTTACACTTCTTTTCTTTGTCTACTTCCCTTTGCTAGACTATACACCCCCAAGAAGTCAGAGAATTTGCTTTCTTTACTTGCCACATGACATGTAACTCCCTAAATATTGAATAAATTATTAAATATGTTTTTCTGTATTTTAAATATGTTTTTTGGATGTCTCTATCATTCGCCATTCTTCACTATAATATCCACAAAAACGTGCCTGTTCTGGTTTGCTTTTCGAATAACACAATAAACTTCCTCACCAGAAACTAAAATGCTGTGGGGCAAGGCAGAACCTTGTTTAGAAATTAATGCAGAGAAGTAGCTAGTTGGAAAGAATACTTGCTATATATGCCATGTCTCTAGAAGTCAGTTTCATGTTGCATGTAGATTATACAAAGTATCAAGAATATATTAATTGTTAGTTACTTGCATTCATTTATTCATTAATTCAACAAACACCCATAGAATGGCTATTCTAAGGCTGATACTATGCATTCAAAGACAGTTGACGTGGTTCCTTCCCTGGCAGGTTAGAGCACTACCTTGACAGGCACTATCCTTTTAGGCAAAACGACAGAACTGCAGGGAAAATGAATTGCAGTGCATCTAGTCCTTTCTCCATTCACTTTCACTCCCCCCTTCTTTAGACACTCATTATATCAGGCTCTCCCTGTTCCTCAATCATTTGTAGAAAAAGTATCTGATAAAGTTTCATATTGAAGTGTAAAAGATTTACATTGGCTGTCTCCTAGATATACTTACATTGTATCCAATTAGAAAGTAAAGGACAAGCCGTTTAATTATGGACTTTCCAAACCAGAAAGGAAAAAATAGTTATTTTTAAAGCCAGTGTCCTCCAAATCACACTACCTAGGATACTGCTTACTTTGCTTATTTGTAAACTTTGAGAACTTAACACTGAACAGCAAAAGGAGTTTTCTATAAGATCTAACAGGTAAGACTCCATGGATTTTTTTTTTTTTTTTTTTTTTGGGGTATGTGGGCCTCTCACTGTTGTGGCCTCTCCCGTTGCGGAGCACAGGCTCTGGACGCGCAAGATCAGCGGCCATGGCTCAAGGGCCCAGCCGCTCCGCGTCCCCTGCATCAGCAGGCAGACTCTCAACCACTGTGCCACCAGGGAAGCCCCATCCTCTTCTTGATGCTCCTCCTCCTCTTTCTTTTTTATTTTTGCTGTCTTTCTTCTGGAAATCCAGAAGATACAGGAAATACTGTTAAAAAAAAAAAGGTTGCTTCTCCTAAAACAAACAACAGACAAATAAAAAAAGGAAAATGTTATCTATTTCTATAACTTACCTGTAGCAAACATATATTATGGAGAATAGCTGACTTTTACTAAGTTGATTTGTGATCATTTAATTCAAAATGTCATATAAACCCTTCATCAAGGGCAATAAGAGGTGTGGAAACTTACCACTCAAGTATATATATATTTTGTAAATTTATTTATTTTTGGCTATGTTGGGTCTTCGTTGCTGCACGCTGGCTTTCTCTAGTTGCGGCAAGCAGGGGCTACTCTTCATGGAGATGCGTGGGCTTCTCATTGCGGTGGTTTCTCTTGCTGCGGAGCACGGGCTCTAGGCGTGTGGGCTTCAGTAGTTGTGGTACGTGGGCTCAGTAGTTGTGGCTCGCGGGGTCTAGAGCGCAGGCTCAGTAGCTGTTGCACACGGACTTAGTTGCTCTGCGGCATGTGGGATCTTCCTGGACCAGGGCTTGAACCCATGTCCACTGCACTGGCAGGCGGATTCTTAACCACTGTGCCGCCAGGGAAGCCCACTCGAGTATATTTAAAATTATAACTTTGAGCCTTGTCTTGCACCCTCCGGGCGGTTATAACAAAATACCATAGACTGGGTGGCTTATAAACAACAGAAATTTATTTCTCACTCTTCTGGAGGCTGGAAAGTCCAAGTTCAAGGTAGGTTCAGCGTCAGGTGAAGGCTCACTTCCTGGTTCATAGACAGTGGTCTTTTCAATATAACCTCACAAAGCGGAAGGAGGGATCTCTCTGGGATCTCTTTTATAAGGGTGCTAATCTCATTCATGAGAGTTCTGCCCTCATGACTTAATCACCTCCTGAAGGCACCACCCCCAAAGGATTAGGTTTCGACATACGAATTTTTGGTGGATACAAACAGTCTACAGCAGGCCTATTCCCCTTTCTTTAGTAATAATAGCTCTTTTCCTTTGAGGATGATATCAAGACACCTCTCATTTGGGAAGACTGGTGATAGTAACTTCTCTGTTCCATTAATGCCTTTTTCAACCTTAAAATAGTATTTCTAACAGCTCTCCTGATGCATTTTATTTTTCAGAACGTGAGTTTGCAGAGAAACAGAGTGAAACATTTTTTTAAGCACTCTGGTCAATCTTCAGACAATTTCTCCCTCTAGTTCACCAAGCAGATTATTCCTTCGTATGTTTTCTTTCAAAGTCTCACATGTTATATACACTAAACCTTTTAAGTGTCTAGAAATTTGGAGGTTATAAGCTATTTGTTTTATTCAGGCTTTGAAGGTGAACCAGATGAATAAACTGGGGTGGGAGGAGGGTTGAAGGGAGAGAGAGAGAGAGATGTTCAGGCCTCAGTCATCATGACCAGGCAGTCAGTGGCAGTGGAGGAATTGCTTGGGAGGGAATGTCAGTTCTGGGGATCTCTTCAGTTGCGGCCTTCCCTCCTTGATCCCACTAGGATACTAGTTAGTAACAACAGCAGTCTCTCCTAAGCCTAGGGACTTGAATTATTCATTAGTCAAACGTAAATTATCATTTAGAGGCAGGTGACACACATGTTTTCTCGAACAATTATTATCACTAATCATCATTTTCCACAGTAATTTGTATGCTCTCATTATTAGCCCTTGATTTCCATGTAAATCCTTTTCATAAGACTGCCACAAGATGCAAGTGTTTTTTTATTGGCTCTCTTTACCTCTTGATGTGTTTCTTGGCATTTTTGCACCTTCGTCTGGCACTTGATGGTTGGGTTTTCGGATTAGGCTGACTGTTGACATGCCCAGATAAAACATTCTTTCATTGAGCATATTGCATTTGTAGGGGAAGCCACCTTCTTTCACCTTCTGCCATATTGTACCCATATTTTTTTTTACGTCAATTGTCCAAACATTGACTCTCACATTTTCCCCTTTTTGATTTTCATTGTGCACCATATTTGACACTTTAACTACTTTTACTAGTTGTCCATGCCTTGTCACAAAGACCGAAGCTGACACAGGCTTTGCCTAAACAGTTGCCTTGAATAAGTACATTTGCCATACGGATTTCCCTTTCAAATCCTGTAGAGTATCTTGGAGAGTTTCCTGTTTCTCTTTTATTACAGTTATGTGGGTTCTGGGACTTTACTTGAAAAAAGCTATCTTTCTTTGTAACATTTATTTTATATCTCCTAGATTCAATTTTTAAATGAACTTCAGAAAGAGTTCTTGAAATCACCTAGTTTACGGCAGCATGGGTCCCTATCCAGTTCATAAGGAAATGATGGAGATTTGCTTATAATTCCACCGGCTTGTGAAGCTACATCCTGATCTAATATAATACCTACAAGTCTTACTTTTAGAATGAACCTCATTACACTGGTCAGGGGAGGGGCAGACACTCTAGAAAGTGTCAGTGCCTTAATTCCCAGAATTTATTGGTTAAGGCTCATAGACTCAGATCATCTCATTCAAGTCCTGGTTTCCTGATTTATCAACTGGGTGACGTGGTGGCAAGTTACTTAATCCCTCTGTGCCTCAATTTTTTCTCACCTGTGAAGAAGGTTTAATGATTATGCCTACACAATGACCTCACAATGACCTACACAATGACCTCACAATGACCTTGTGAGGATTCCCTGAGTTAATGCATGTAAAGCACTTAGTGTCTGGCATATAGTAAGCACTTGAGTAGTGTCAGCTCTTATTATTATAGTTATTATTATTATGGTGGCATGAATTTGTTTCTTGGAACAAGAGAGGGTAGAGTCTTGGTGAAATGGATACAGATGTATAGGTTTTTAATCCCCAAAAGTCAGGTAAGAACGGCCTGAAGCAGAGGCATTTCCTGTAGAGAGCAGGCCTAGGTGGCAGTCTCCAAGAGAAAGTGCTGGGTGGCCCCAACATCGTGACATCACCCCCGCTGAGGGCATCATGCCTGGCCATTCACAAGTGTTCAGACTAAGCCCTCTCACAAAGCATTGCCTATTAAAGACTCAGAGGAGAGGGAGATTTAATGAAGGGTTTAGTGTCTTTACCTAAAGAAATTGTGTGGCCTTAACAAAGCTATGCTTTTCAGTACTCCTTTCTGGGACCAATGCTGTGATGACACATCGTTTATGGACATCTCCAATTGGTTTCCTACATTAAAAAATATACCGTCTCAGTTTTAAGATTACCAGGCTCTTGCCTGCCACATTTTTAATTCATTAAGCCTGTATTCTGGCTCATTGTTGAGTCTTGTCATTTTGGTCAGAGATGTAACTGCAGTGCTGCTACATGAGCTTGATGGTGTCTTTAGATAAGATACAATTTTCTTAAACAAGGAAGAGAAACAGCTGCAAGATTAGTGATACAAAGACCGTAAAGTGAGGGTTTTCACTCCTAGACCTATCCAAACAGTTATTTGTGTCACCACACACATGCATGTGTGCACATACAGACAGAAATACAGGCAGAGGAAAACACAGGATGACGTTCCACATTGTTATGGAGCTTTCAGAAACACGAAGCCTCGGGACTCAATATTACATCAACGCAGAATAGTGTCACAATACCCAGCCTGCCCCTCATCCTTTTGACATTTCTGAAGAAGAAAAGAACCTCCAGCTGTTCACCCAGGCGCTGAATGAAAGGAACATACACTAGGTATACCCAAAGGGATTCACATTCTAAGCTGGGTTAAAATAACTTCTATGCCTCCACATGGCAAATTAAATTTTCTATGTAAAGTAGAAACAACAGAAAAATTTGTCATCCTAGAAATGCAGTGTTTCACAAACTCTTAAATCATTGCCATCACAATTTAAAACTCAATTCCAGCATGCTGAATTGAAAAAGAAAAACTGGAAATAACCAGATAGAAAAGGTATATAAACACAAATCTAAACATAAGAGACAACAATACAGTCATTAATATACAGCAGGTATCTTTTCCTTAATCTGATGCCCTTGTTTTGGGAAAAAAATGTTATTTAATTGAAGTAAAAGAAAATAACCTGTAGTATTTTGGACACTAAAAAGTCTTGACTTTGGGGACTTCCCTGGTTGTGCAGTGGTTGGGAATCCGCCTGCCAGTGCAGGGGTTTGATTCTTGGTCTGGGAAGATCCCACATGCCATGGGATCCCAGCTAAGCCCGTGCACCACAACTACTGAGCCTGTGCTCTAGATCCCGCATACCCCAACTACTGAAGCCTGCACAACCTAGGGCCCACGTGCTGCAACTACTAATCCCGCCTGCTGCAATTACTGAAGCCCGCACACCTAGAGCCCGAGCTCCACAAGAGAAGCCCCTGCTTGCCACAACTAGAGAAAGCCCTCACGCAGCAACGAAGACCCAACACAGCCAAAAAAAAAAAAAAAAAGTCTTGACTTTGTAGTTATGTTTCCTTTCTTACTTTGTAGTGTATATTTTGTCTTTACCTAGAGATCCGCTTTGATGATATTGCTTATGGTATAACCCATGTGTTAGTATTACTGCCATCATATAAACAACTTGGTTAAGTTGGCGGAGGATGGGAGTAAACCAGCCACGATGTTCAAACTGCCTTGACAACAAGACTATACTTTAGAAAAATTATTTTATTTGCCAAAGCACCTCTACTACCGGTGTTCTGTACCCAGGATTTAAAATCTATTTGTTTAGCGAAGAGAAAAACAAAGAGAGCATCCCAGCCATCTCTCAGTCATGTCCTTTGATCCCAAATGACTGAAAAGACTACGATTTCTTGTTCAAGTCATCATCTTCCTCAATAAAGAAAAAAATTCATGGTCAAAGCCTGAATGAAATTACATACTCAGTTACCTGAGAACTTTGTAAAACTCTTCATTATGGTGGCTCTCTTTCATGAATAGATGTATTTTGTGATGCAAGAATAAGATATTCATCAGTCCACTATTGCAAAATCCATAAAATTTGCCATTAGAGAATACTGACCTGTAGGAAAAAATGCAAATAAGCACATGATGACATGCAATTGCTTCTTTCTCCTATTCCTACTTAAACTTCACGTCGATGTGTCATAATAGCGAACAAATTATAAGTTATCTAGATAATATCTGGTTTTTCAACTTAAGATTATTGAATATTCTAACTTGCTTTGACTACATTTTTTTAGCCACCTTAAAGAACTCTGGCTTCTTTCTGCTTATAGATATGACTTATTGCTAGTATGGCAGACATACATTATTAAATTAGCTAGAATTCTCTCAGAAAATCCCCCAAGGGGTTTGCGTAAAATAAGATGCAACATACAGGAGACTGGATCTGTAAGTAAAATACAACTCCTGATAATTAAATGATTTGGGTTATGTGTAAAGTGTTAGAAAGGAAGAACGTGTTTCCATGGAATTATTCATTATTTTGAATGGAGTGACCATCTCTTGCAAAGCTATGTAATCCTTAAATATCTGTGTATGATTAAGTTTATTTGGAAATTCTGCATAAATTAACCAGGAATGAGACATTACTAGCTACTCAAATAATGGATATGAGAAATGACACTAACATATCTGTAAGATTATAGGACTACAAATAAAATGGGAAATGTGATAACATTTCTCCTCAAAAAATTCAATTTAATTTTATTTTCACACGGATAAAAATAAGCACTGTTGTATTAGAAATCATTTGTTTTGAGCGTAAATGAAAATATTATGTTAGTGTATTCTTCTTTGATTGAGCTTATGTCCTTATGTTTCAAACAGCTTGTTAAAGTCAGAAGATATCATCATATTTTTTTAAATTATGTATTAAAAAATTTTTGAGTATAAAATATTTCAAATGTTAAAAAATGCAAACAGGGAGACTTCCCTGGTGGCACAGTAGTTAAGACTCCACCTCCCAATGCAGGGGTTCGATCCCTGGTCAGAGAAGATCCCACATGCCGCGGAGCAACTAAGCCGTGTGTCACAACTACTGAGCCTGCGCTCTAGAGCCAGCGAGTCACAACTACTGAGCCCACGTGCCTAGAGCCCGCACTCTGCAACAAGAGAAGCCACTGCAGTGAAAAGCCCACGCACGGCAAGGAAGAGTAGTCCCGCTCATCACAACTAGAGAATGCCTGAGAGCAGCAACGAAGACCCAATGCGACCAAAAAAAAAAAAACAAACGAAATAACAGAAATCTTTATTACCACCAACCACATTTGAAAGATTTTTTTTTTTTTAAAGAAGATGTTGGGGGTAGGAGCTTATTAATTAATTAATTAATTTTTGCCGTGTTGGGTCTTCGTTTCTGTGCAAGGGCTTTCTCTAGCTGTGGCAAGTGGGGGCCACTCTTCATCGCGGTGCACGGGCCTCTCACTATTGCGGCCTCTCTTGTTGTGGAGCACAGGCTCCAGACGTGCAGGCTCAGTAGTTGTGGTTCACGGGCCTAGTCGCTCCACAGCACGTGGGATCCTCCCAGACCAGGGCTTGAACCCATGTCCCCTGCATTAGCAGGCAGACTCTCAACCACTGAGCCACCAGGGAAGCCCTGAAAGATTTTTTAAATATATAAATTTATTTTTATTTTATTTATTTTTCTTTTGTAGCGGAGCACGGGCTCTAGGCGTGCGGGCTTCAGTAGTTGTGGCGCGTGGGCTTCAGTAGTTGTGGCGTGCAGGCTCTAGAGTGCAGGCTCAGTAGTTGTAGAGCATGGGCTTAGCTGTTCCGTGGCACGTGGGATCTGTCTCCTGCATTGGCAGGCAGTTTCTTAACCACTGTGCCACCAGGGAAGTCCCTGAAAAATCTTATTTTTTGCTTAGTCTCTCTTTTTTAAGAAAAGAAATAGGGCTTCCCTGGTGGTGCCGTGGTTGAAAATCTGCCTGCCAACGCAGGGGACATGCGTTCGATCCCTGGTCTGGGAAGATCCCACATGCTGCAGAGCGACTAGGCCCGTGAGCCACAACTACTGAGCCTGCGCGTCTGGAGCCTGTGCTCCGCCACAAGAGAGGCCGTGACAGTGAGAGGCCCGCGCACCGCCATGAAGAGTGGCCCCCGCTAGCTGCAACTAGAGAAAGCCCATGCACAGAAACGAAGATCCAACACACCCAAAAATAAATAAATAAATTATAAAAAAAGAAAAGAAATAAAAAACATTATAAATTAGCTATCCCTCAACCTTCTCATCCCTTTTCTATTCTTTCTTTCCAGAGATAACCACTATCCAGAAGTTAGTATGTGTTTCTCCTGTACATTAAAAAAAATTCTTCTACTACATATTTATATCTAAAAATTTGCTTTTTTTCAAAAAATTATGTTTAGATTTTTTCCATGTTATTACATGCAAACTATCTGTCCATCAATAGAAGAAATGAAAAACTATGGTTTATTCTCACTAGGAATATAGTATTAGAAATAAAAATGAATAAACTAGATCTGAATGTATCAGCGTATTAAGCTATTTTTAACCAACTGAAAGAACTCAAAAGTTATGTAATACTTTATATTACTCATACCATATATTTCTTAATTCAATAAATATTTGTTGAAAGTTAATTCTACGCCAGGTACCATTCTAGCCGCTTAGGATGCCACTGTGAACAGAACTGATGAAGCCCTGTTTTGGCTAGCTTGCCACCTGGAATACGTATTGGTTAGGTTGGCTTACGGTCACTGTCAGGAAAAAGAAAGAAGTATCATACCCGGGAATGGTCAGAGTAGAATCCTAAATTTTCAAAATGTTTCAAATCCTTACAATATCTCTAAATGTAAATCTTATTATTTCTATTTACAGATGAGGCAACAACCCAGATAGGTTAAACAAATTTCCCCGCAGCTCATAGTTGACCAAGAGGGTATTCAGATTCACTTGCTTCAACGTTTGTAATCTTTTGACACTATCATGCTGTTGCTTTACCAATGTCCACAACACTGTTAAGTGAGACCATAAAGATTTAAGACATTTCTTAATCCATAATAAATTATATCTTATTCCTAAGGACTTAAGATATTACTTATTACATAATAAAATAGCACTAGACTAAGACTGGAGACTATTTAAATCTATATGATAGTATATAATAAAATGAGTGTTGGTGGTTTTGTATTTCTGTGGGACACTTCCTTGCCTGCTCACCTTTTTAACACATGTGTATCTTTACATCCTTTTCTTCAGTGTGAAGAAACACTGGGAGGTAATACAAGAATCACTCTTTGATGTTACCCAGGAAAAATAGAGGAGTTAGTGACCTTATACTTTAGGCCCAAATACCTACTTTGTAGAATGAGGATTTCTTTCCTTTCTTTCTTTCTTTTTTTTTTTTTTTTAATTTTTATTGGAGTATAGTTGGTTTACAATGTTGTTAGTTTGTTGGGGTTTTTTGGTTTTTTTTTGCGGTACGCAGGCCTCTCACTGTTGTGGCCTCTCCCGTTGCAGAGCACAGGTTCCGGACGCGCAGGCTCAACGGCCATGGCTCACGGGCCCAGCCGCTCCGCGGCATGTGGGATCTTCCCGGACCGGGGCACGAACCTGTGTCCCCTGCATCGGCAGGCGGACTCTTAACCACTGCACTACCAGGGAAGCCCATCTGCTGTTTTATTGTATCAATCTGGTTCGTGTTCATGAACTATATACACATTATTTATGTATGTGCATATGTGTGTGTATGTGCAGGCATGTGTGTGTGTAAGTACCAAATGTTAATCAGTTATATACATGTATTTGATTAAATGCACAAAAACAAAGTCCCAATACTTCTTGAAAAATATTTTATGTTTTTATGGTTTGGGATCTTTTTTTCTTACTAATTAAGAGAAGAATGCAATGTCCTCTGACTGGTAGCTCCAGAGTACTTAAGCAGATAGGCCTTGCACTTAATTTCACTAAGGGCACCTCAAAATGCACCTGGGCCTTTTACTTTCATTTGTATTTTCCTGTATTTAACCCTCAAGGGATGGGTAGATGCATGGTCAATTTTATAGGAAAGTGGTTTAATATTACTGGTTGCACTGACTATCACTTTGGGTTCTACACATATTGCAGCTTCAAATAGTTTCCACAGGAGAAAAACAAATGAAGTCTCTTTTTGGATGGTTTAGAGACAGAAGATTAAACATTCTAGCTTTCTTTTTTTTTTTACTTTTTTTTTTTAAACATCTTTATTGGAGTATAATTGCTTTGCAATTGTGTGTTAGTTTCTGCTTTATAACAAAGTGAATCAGCTATACATACACATATATCCCCATATCCCCTCCCTCTTGCATCTCCCTCCCACCCTCCCCATCCCACCCCTCTAGGTGGTCACAAAGCACAGAGCCGATCTCCCTGTGCTATGCGGCTGGTTCCCACTAGCTATCTATTTTACGTTTGGTAGTGTATATATGTCCATGCCACTCTCTCACTTTGTCACAGCTTACCCTTCCCCCTCCCTATATCCTCAAGTCCATTCTCTAGTAGGTCTGTGTCTTTATTCTAGCTTTCTTATTCTTTTATTTTCTGAGGTTCAACATTATATTTAGCAAAACTTGGTAAAATATGGTATAGGAACCCTCGATAGCAAAACAGTCATTTAATATTCCGGATTACATAATGCCTCCATCCTTGAAGTAGTCAATTTATTTGATGTGCATTGTTATATTACATCAGTCTCAATATAATCATATTAATTTATCTCTTCAGTTTTAGCATTTGTGATCATTTGATCATGACCGAGTTGAAGTTTACCTCCCTTTATGAACATTGTTAATATTTGTCAACGAATATTGTGGGAAAGTAGGTTCAAGGTATGCAAGAGAAAGAATAATTTTGGCCAGCTTACCTTGATTTGAATCGAGGCTGGATGAAGTATGATTTTCTATATTGACGGAGGCCTTACTACACCTCAACAGGAAGCACCATGGAGTGAGAGCTCCCACTACTATCAATACTTCGTGTATAATATTCTGAATATGAGATTTCTTTTCACATAATCATTTTTTAAATTGAGGTAAAATTTACATGGAGTGAAAACACAGACTTTAAATGTCTAATTAAGTGAATTTTGACAGTGTCCCAATCACCCCAGAAAGTCCCTTTGTGCCCCCCTTCCAGTCAGTCCCCCCACCCACAGTCAACCACTGCTCTGATTTCTATTACCATAGATGAGTTCTGTCTGTTCTTGGTCTGCATATAACTAGAATTATACAGTATGACCTCTTTTGTGCTCAATGTCTTTCATTCAATATAATCCTTGCTTACATTTGCTTACATTTTAATGAGTGATGTTTAAATAATTATTATCACAATTAGCACCAACATCGGTTACATTCTGGTTTATATAATAACTAGTTGTGTATAATTTTCTAAATACAGAAGTTCAATGCATCCTGTCTCATATTTCTTGATTCTATATTTCATAGTAGCTTTCTCTTCTCTTCTCAGATTTTACAAAATGCATTATTAAAGGCAGGAAGAAAACTGGCTTTTAGCAAGGTAGTTGAGCTCTCAAGGGCTGTTGTATATGCTCTCGTATTGTTGTCAGTACCTTTAAAAAGGATCCTGGAGAGGATGCCCGACTGAGGAAAAATAAACCATTTTTCTGAGTTTTTTTCTTAATAAATGAACTCAAAGGAAAAATACAAGCACTAGTGGAGAGCTTAGGAGGAGAGGTGCTGAAAAGTATTATCCTTTTATCTTAGTAGAACTCTGTGGTAGAGAATACGTTTTCTGATTTGGCCAAATAATTTCTTTAACATGTTTTAAAGGTAAAACTTTGTGCGTGCAAAGAACATAAACCAAGATATTTAATTCGGAGGACAGGAAAGTGGGGTGGAAAAGTTAGATTATTTTTAGCCTTCCAACTAGTACTTGGTAACTTAGCTGATGAATTAGGAAGTACCAGAAAGTGGTATACTCTCCATGTCATTTCAGCTGATGGTATGGACAGAGAGGTTAGCAAGGGTGACATGTTTTCTGTGTTCTAATACTGTTGAGTTGTGTTGGCCACTTGTGGGAGCAGCTTGCAATGACCAAGAGCCAGGCAGCTGTAAGTTCAACAGAAATCCAGTCAGGATCCCTCGACTTTGCAGTCTTAAAATTAGATGGCTCAATCGGATAAACAGATCCTTGATTAGGCAGAAAAAATTAAATCTTATGGGATGAATTCTGAAGTCCGTCAAAAAGAAATGCAGGTAAGCGGCTGGGAAAATAGCCAAGAAAACCCAAATATTCTTAGGAAATAATATTTGTGATTTAATTATGGGACGCTTGTTGCTTTAGTAAGCCTTTTGGTTTGGCTAGTGTAGTCAACAGAGAAGCAAACTCCTAATCTTAAGGCTTCCTCCCGGTCAGCTGAAGGTGACAGTTGAAAGCTTCTGCACCTGGAGAAGCCTAAAGGCAAGCTCACCTGTCCTGAGGTTTTGAAAATTGAAATTGAAAATGCACTGGAATTTTCCAAGGGCCTCTTCAGTCAGCAGAGAGCTTTCTGTAAATCCACTGTGTGGCACTTAGTTTTGTTTGGAAAGAGGTTTTTTTCTAAACTAAAACCTTTCTCTTTTTGAATATAAGTAACACATCCTACAGTTCAAACATGCAAACAATATTAAAAAGTCTGTGTTGTCAAGTCTGGCTTCCACCCTGCTCACCCCTTCCCCCAAACCGCCATCACTTTGAAACTACTTTGTTGTTTTCCTTGTATATACTTCCAGTATTTCTTTTTGCAAATATAAGAACATTGATTGTTTACGTCTCCCATTTTTCTCTGGAATCAGCATACCATATACTGTTCTATGATTGCTTTTTTTAATCTAACAACATATTCCGGAAAATTTCCATATCAGTACATAGAAGTTTTGTTTGTTTTATGTTTCTTTTGAACTACTGCTGTTGGGCTGGACCACGCAGGCCTGCAAGCTCTGTAGTTGCCCAGCCACAAGACCTAGGAAAGAGCCCAGAGTCAGCGAAGAGCAATCAGTGGTTTAACGATGGGGGACCTTACATGTCTGAAGCAAGGTCCTGGAGCAACACCCCACCGTACGTGCGGCACACAGGCGGGCAGGACATGGGGCAGTCTTCGCTTCGGAAGGGAGGGAGGAGGTTACCAGTTATAGGGGGAATTGATGTCAGGTGGACTCATTGGTTACCAGGGAAACTAGCAGAGGGGCAGGCCCCTCACCACCTCTTTGATAAGCTCTCAAGGTGAAGATGTTTGGATCTAAAGATTAGAACAATCACTGGCTGGGGCCAGGAACAAGTGCGTAGGCATTTACTGATTAGGCTCTATGGTTAAGAGGGAATGATCTTCCCTCTTGACTCATTGATGTCAGGTGAGCCGGGTGCAGGTGAAGCAGGGACTGCTTCAGCAGGAGATGTACAGAGAGCAAGAGAACAGCCATCTTGGGTGGCCTGATCATATAACTGTATTCGATGTGTTGATGTACCACAATTTATTTAAACACTCCTTTATGGATGGGCACCTTCCCAATATTTTAATCATAAATGCTACACATACAAACTTTTGCATACAAACAGGTTTGCATTTCCAAGCAGATGGTCTAGTAAAGAGAAACAAGTGTACCATATGGAATATTCATGGAATAAATGCTTGAAGTAGGTAATTCTCTTTCTGTAACAATTACTTGTAGAAAAGTCTCTGTGTGTTGATATATTTGGCACCACTAGTGGGAAGTTTGGGGATGAATACCTGCAAAGCACTGCTTTCTCCATAGGTAGAGTGTGTGCTTTGGCCCTCAGCAAAGGGGCGTACCAAATCGTCTTTGGGGAGAGGATGTGATATTCCCAAGAAACAAAAGAGCATATTGTCATCATCACAGGAGAAATCTGAATTTTGTTGACTTCTTCTTACTGTTATTTTACAGAGTATGGTAGCATGTATTTTGAGTGACTTTTCGGGCGAGTAAGGATCTATTCACTGATTAGCACCTATGAAGGTCTTAACTGGGTCTCGGAGCAACCCTGTGAGTTAGTCATAAATGAGAAAATTGGTGCTTAGAGAGAGTAAATAACTTGACAAATGAAATGCTACTTAGCTTGTGAGGAGCAAAGCTGGTCTGATTCTCAACCAGGAGACTAGATGACCTCTGGAAAAACTGCATCTAGGGTCACTGAGCAGGCAAAATAAGAAAATGAAAGTCAACTCCATCACAGAGAAGCTACTCAACATCCATTACAATGGGTCTCGCCCTCACTCATGCACCAGCTGCAATTTCTTTTTCCTCAGGTTGCCTGGCCATTGCAACCTCCAGGCCCTGGTGCTGTCTTTGTGGAGAGGAAGGTGGGGCAAGGGAACTGACTTGGACCTCGCATTTCTGGCTGTGGAGAGTTCGGGGAAAGTGCTTTCTTGACAACTTTCAGTTTAGTGCGGAACTGCCCCACTGGTAGTTCATGTTTCCTCCCTTTCAGCCTGGCCCTTGTACCAGTTACCAGATTCAAAGGGGATTATCATCTCTATTTGGCCTAGAGCAGAGGTTGGCTGCTAGAGATGGGTGCTTTAGGGCTGGAGGTTCTTCCTCAAGTGGGATCTGGTCAAGATTGGGGGTCTGATGGAGCCGATGATCTGGCAAGGTTGCTGCTAAAACGAGAAACCACTTTAGGGCCAGAAACTACGAACATTTTCCTACCTGTTTTCCTAACTACAACTCTCAGGCAAAAGTCCCCCAGGAAAGAGGCTGTACCTAGAAGAGGAGAGGTTAAAGGAATAGCCTCATTTTGGGTGATGGAGACATTTGCTCTCTGGAAATAGAGATAGTGGGAATTCAAGGGAGACACACAGTGGGGAAGTGAACTGGACTTTCCACTTTCATCACTGGATCTTGCTTAGAAGTCTGTCTGTAAGGAGAATGTGTAGGAAAAATGCCATAAAATATGCAAACAAAATGGAAAAAGGACTTGGTTCACAAAATGAAAACTCAAGATGCCCTGTTCTGGGTGGTTTGCCTTTATCAAATTCAATAACTCTATTTAATCCAGACTCCCAAACATCATTGAAATAAAATAACCACATCCAAATTGGACTTAGGGAGCACAAAGTGTAATCCTCTAGGCTTTGGTTAGGATGGTTCATGTCTGTGTTCTGCCCCCTTAGGTCTCCCCTAGCCCATAAACACGTTCAATTTCTACCCAGCCTTTTAACAACCTTTCCCTTCGTGGCCGCTTTCTTCTTCTTCTTTTTTTTTTTTTTATTCGGTACGTGGGTCTCTCACTGTTGTGGCCTCTCCCGTTGTGGAGCACAGGCTCCAGACGCGCAGGCTCAGTGGCCGTGGCTCACGGGCCCAGCCGCTCCGCGGCATGTGGGATCATCCCGGACCAGGGCACGAACCTGCGTCCCCTGCATCGGCAGGTAGACTCTCAACCACTGTGCCACCAGGGAAGCCCCCCACCCCCACCCCACTCTCTTCTTTTAATCACAAACATTGTAAAAGATTAGTTCATACTCGCTGCCTGAAATTTCACAACATCTCTTAGACGGACTTCTGTGGTCTCTCCTCTCTCCCACACCATTTTGTTGAACTAGTTCTCAGATATCACCCTTCTTTCATCTTCGTCCTCTGGAACCCCAATAGAGCACTGCACACTGCTGAACGCTTCTTTTTTTCTCTTCCTTGAAACCTCTCCATGCCTTGACCGCACTCTTCGGTTTTCCTTCTCACTGCTCCCTCCTGACTTTGTCCTTTTCCCTCTGTAGGTCTCCCCTCTGCAACATTCCCTTCCAAGCCTTCTTCTCCCTTCTCCCTCTGCCCTTTCTTCCCCTTGACACGCTTTTCAAAGGCACGGCTCCTCCCTGTTAGTAACTTCCAAAACATCCAAAACCTTCAGATTGACTGGTATCCTGAGCTCGTCTCTACTTACAAAATTCTCACATTCTTCTTGGATATCACTCAACCTCCACAGGCTGAAAACTGAATTAATTACCTTCCTGACAAAGCAGTGACCTCTCCATATCCAATTTGAACATTACTATGATCCTAACCATTTAAGCTTGAAACTATAAACAATTCCTTATCTATCATCACTCCTACCATAAACCTCATCATTTGCTGTACTTTAACAATTCCATCTCTTGTAATCTTTCACTTAATTCCTTAAACCCCAGACTTCTTAAATTGCAGTTATATGATCAGACTCCAACCAACTCTTGCAGTCTTGTGCCTTGGGAGCTTCCCGGCCTCTGTACACGGAGGGTAAGGAGAGACCAAAGAAAGAGGCAGACCACTCCAGATTGGTGGGTGGCAGGTTTAATAAGCAAGGAAACTTACACAGAAGGCTTATCTTGAGTGGCTGCAATATAAGTGAATCTCTGCACCCGCTCACCAGAAACTTAAAAGTTTTGTTTCTTGGCCGAGCAGACCGCGGAGCGGCTGGGCCCGTGAGCCATGGCCGCTGAGCCTGCGCGTCCGGAGCCTGTGCTCCGCAACGGGAGAGGCCACAACAGTGAGAGGCCCGCGTACCACAAAAACAAACAAACAAACAAAAACCACAGGCTCAGAGATTAGATTTTCAAGATGGTGACAACGGAACATGAAGCTAAGTGGAGGGCCACGTGTGGCTGCAGAGGTCTTGTGCCCACAAATCAGCCCTGTCCTTATCCATCTGGGCCTTTCTCCATCCTACGCACCTCCAAAGACAAGTCAAAGACTGCTTCTGCTGGGCAGGTTACGAGGTGCCTATTCTTGGGGCTTCAGCTCTGTTCCAAAGATGGCCAAAGTGGTTCCCTTCTAGCACTTTGCAGATGTCTCTGAAAACACTTCCTATTTCCTATTAGCCTTTTAATCTCCTATTAGGTTATACATTTATTAATAGCAAGAGCTACATCTTGATTCATCCTAGAATCTACCACGAGATACGCATAATAATTGCTTAATAAATGCTTGCTGAAAATGGATAAAGAGAACAAAGAGAAAAGCACTGCTATTCTGAAGCCACATGCAGCGTTTCTGCAGGAGGCATTCTTTTTTTCATCAGAGGAGGAGTCACTGCTAATGCAAAAGTCCAGTTCTCCAGTCGGCTGGCCAGGGCCTCCTTATTTTCCTTTTCAGTTCCTAAATTAGTCTCTATGTTGATCTTTCTAAGGACATTTCCTTTAGAAATTATATCAGTAATTAAATTTTGGTAATGGATATATTTTATAGTTTCTAAAAATGGATGAATTCACTAATTTCCCCAAATATTTAGATAGAAGCCTATGTTTTCAACCTCTTTTGGTTAAGTAGACTATTCTGATGAAGAAAAAAGAAATAAGTCTGGAAGTGCTTTTTACACACTTTAGTTTAAAAAATATTAAACATGGGGATATCTTGCACAATGAGTTTTGGAAAAGTCTGTGTAATTAAGCAAGTTATCAAAGATCTTCACGGAACTGCTTTGATAACAAAGTTGAGCCACTTGATAAGAACCTTGAACTTCCCACACTGGCTGGATACATATATCACCCCAAGAGTAGGGAAACAATTCACACTCTCCCTTCCCCCAAAAACACAAATACCCCTCTTTCTGAGTATTTTGAGTTGAAAACCGAGAAAGCTCACTTGTGCTTGTGGGAGAAGCTGCTTTAAAAAAACACGATAAAGTGGAATAAATTTGAACAGCAAAACATTAATTAAAAAAATGCACCACAGACACTGCATCACTAAGAAAGCCAGTAACTTTACTGAATTGTCTGCAAAATACAAATTATACCTTATTTCCAGCAGGAGAAACTTTTGAAAATTCCCCACTTTTATTCACTACAGACAGCTGAATTAAGTCCCTTGAGATACACAGATGTGGTTTAACTTAGTTATAACATCTTGTCATCTAGTGGCGACAAAGTCCAGCTTATGCCGCTGTGAGCCTCTATTTGAATATTTGTTGCAAATGCTTGTATGCCCTCATTTACAAGCTATTTTAATTACTGTCATTTAATGGAAACAAGTCCCCAGAAAAAGAAAAAGAAGAAAAATGATACAGCAAACCATCTGAAGCAATCCAAGTCCTATGCCTACAGTGACCCAGGGCTGCTTCGCTCCAAGAGAACACTGGTAATGCATTCAAACCACAACAGAATCCATCTCTTAGCTGACCTCTCTGAATTAAACTGAGGTATGGATCAATTTGAGGTATGAACAGGGAAGGCAAAATGCAATACCCGATTATGAAAATAACCAAAATGGACAAATTTAATGTAGAAGATATGTGGCTTGGATTGCTCCACATCTTTGGTTAAAACGTATTAAGAAAAGCCTTTAATTACATCTTGTAGTCTGAAGCATTCTAACAGACACCAGTATTCCATCAATCTTCAAAAGATCTGTAGTGGCAGGAAATTAACGCCATATAAGTAATGACATCACAGCAGATGGCACAAACGGGAACAGATGAAGTACGCCATGCTTAGGCAACAGCATTTATTGGGGGTTCAAGTGGCGGCTTCTTCTTTAAAAAAAAAAAAATCTTTTTTTTTTTCTAAAGAAAGAAATACAAAGCATTTACTCTCTGGAGTAAAAAACAAAAACAAGGATAAAGGGGGCAAAAAATGCTATCTCTAAGTTAGAAGATGGGTATGTAAGAAAAATAAATACATAAAAGTGTGAGAGGGCAGACTTTTTTTTAAAAAGTGTATTGGAATTTTTTAAAATTTTCACCTTAGTTAACCTTAAAATGATCTGAGGATGATAGGTATTTTTATATTCATCATTACAAAATGCTAAATTCCACCTTTGGGAAAAAATAAGCCATTTTACTAAAAAACACAATTTTAAAAAAGGTTGAAATGAACAGCCTTCCACGCACCAATGCATACAGGTTGTGCAGCTTGTGTATATTGCATCAGTTTTACCAGTATTTAAGCTTAATATTACCAAAAAATCTTCTAAAATAGGATTAGATATAACAATACTTGTAAGCTGTGTAAAATGCCACTTATGGTTCTTTTACTTGCAATGAAGAATGTTGCCTAAAATGTTAGGATGGGTTATGTAAAATAACACTCCCTCAGGGCTCTGCCCTAAACTCCTGAATACAAAGGTTTTACCATGATAAAAACCCAAAACCGTACTAGCTTTGCAAATACAATAAATGGTAAATTACAGATAAGGTATAAGGGTAAAGATAGACAGCGATTGTTTACAGAAAGTGACTCATCACAATCAAAATTGTGCTTCTTCTCATTAAGTCATCTTCAAAAAATTCTCAGATTATCCCTTTGCTATCTTGCCACCACTTTATATGAATTCAGTAGTGGGAACAAGAGATGACTGGCATCCATTTTCAAGTGATTCTGTTCTTTTCATGTTCTTATAAAACTATTGTCAGAACTGCTATAAATAGCCAAGGCTTCTGCTGGTACTTTAGCTTACTTTATCTTCAGCATTAGAAAATCACTTTTTCTTTCTTGCTGAGGCAAACTGCAGGTAAAGAATTAATATGGCTATTTTTTCATATTTTCACATAATGACCCTTTCCCACCCACAGGTAAGTTATTGATAAAGAGTTTTGAAATGACAAAGAACATTTGTGACATTTGCATATTTTGTACATATCAACTTATAAGGATGGGTTGTAAGAATGGGATCAAATTTATGGCGAGGAAAATAATTTTCTGTTTTTCCCCCTATGTGTGAATGTGTGTGTGTGTGTGTGTGTGTGTGTGTGTGTGTGTGTGTGTGTGTTCAGGGATGATTTTCTGTTTTTCCTCTGCATAAATGTTTTTCTTTCATGTTCCATGGATACCTGGAGTAGTGGGATATATGAAACGATTGATTTTTTTGTTTGATTTAGTATATAAAACGTTAGTACAAGGCAGGCTAGCATCCTATATGGATAGAAACAAAGGTGCATTGTGGTCTAATTGTGGATTTCAGATCAAGTTAAGAAAAATATAGCCTAGTTAGTAAGGTCTCTTGGCTTTTGCCACCCAGCGGCAGCCTTTTGCAATGAGAAACACATAGCAACTATGCAAGAAAAAGAAAAAACTGGATAAGAAATGTCCTACACCTGATATAGCAGTGTCAATCTTACTGTCTATCTTCTTTGCTGTGTATGTCAATGTGTATGACTGGAGATGAATCGACAGATCTTCACATTCCAAGAGAAAATCATTCCTAGACTGAAATCTCTTTTAAACAATATATATCAACTTTCTTTTATGGCACTCACTTTTTAAAGGGTCTGAAAATTAATCCCTTATAGACGAATATTAGACAAGAGTCATCATTATTTTTTGAAAATTAAAAAAAAAGGGACATAGAGAGGTTCTTTAATGGGATTTCTTGAAATGGCTATTAAATCTCTTTATTGAAGAAAAAATAGATGACATACATGCTTTATGCAGAAGTGACATTTGGGGGTCCTGACACACCGGGATTGTTCAACAGTCCTATATTGCTGACAAGATTGTTAAGGGTCAGGTAAAATAATTAAAAACGGATGACGAAGCAACTATCCCTTTACCTGCTTCCTTCTTATCTAGCACCCAGTCTTTCACATTTTTCTTCTGTGGGAATTTATAACTCATGCATAGAGTAAACTCCATATCACTTGTTTCTAGGGCTATATTGGCGGGACATGTGCCCCAACACAGCTCTCTCTTCTGGGCATATTTCTTAAAAGCGTTATCAAATTCTAGGCTGAAAACCAACCATATCATTTAGGATATGGGCAAGTTTAGGGTATGCACTTACTGAATTCCAAGATGCTTGGTGAAATGGTGAGATCAGAAAGGGGCCCTGCATTTGATAAAAATGCAAACACAAAACCAAAAAAAATAGCATGAAAGAAACTAATTAGTATATACAATGGATGTCAGTTGACCCAATTGATTGCTAATGGGTTAAAAACAATTTAGGGTGTTGCAACGTGATATGTTCTAATCCCACAGGTTATCCTTTTGACAGCTGACCTTGAACTTATAAAATGTATGCAGAGTAAAAGAAAACAGAAAGAAAATAGTTACTCAAATGTGCGACTGCACAAGTATGCCCCCCTCCCGCTATTAAGATAACAAAACTTCTGCTATTACCGTAATATTATATATATTAGAAAGCTATACACAAGCATGTTAATTTCACAGATTTTTTAAAAGATTCTTAATATTTTATATAATTAGAAATACACATTTCAAAAACAAAACTTCTACAAAGAGAAAACAGTTATCTTGGTTAGCAAAGCATGGAGTTCTTCATGGCTTAGGGTAGTGCTTTCTATACAAAAAGTCCTTTTTGGTTTTTTTACAGGACCGTTTAAAATAGTAGCGAAGCTATCAAGGGGGGAAAAAAACACATTTTGGCTTAGGTAAACTACAAAAAGCCACAAATGCTTTGCAAACTCTGTCTTACCTTTTATATGAAAATAAGCAAAATGTAATGTACATATTTTTATATTTTTATTTAATAAGAGATGCAGACCCAGATTTATTTATTTATTTAATTAAATACGTTAGCCCTCAAACTCCACATTTTTAAAAATAGGTATGGTCCTCTTTTAATGGTCGTCGATCCTTTCTCATGAGTGCCATACACCAAGGATGTGCCTGCAGGTTTGTGAGCGATCTCGGGGTGGGTGTTAGGTGACCTGATGTGTTCCTAACATTTAACCGTGGCCACCCTTTGCCGGGTCTGTCCAAGACATCTATACACTTTTCTATATGTTGCATAACAGCTGCTCTCTCTTTCAGTAAAGATCTGCCGCTTTTGGCAAATGTTTCCTTTTGTCTATTTACATGTAAATAACGTTGAACCTGCAACATGACACTATCTATTGTAACATACATTTTGCAAAGGAGCACAACAGTGAAAAGAAGTTAGCCTTAAAATCTATTTTGTACAAGTGTTCTGTTGTACAACTCAAGTGCTAAGCTTATCTCAGCATTTCTGTTTATCTTTATACTGTATCACTGAGGCAATTTAAAAGTACTTTTACAAAACAGAGTACCTGACTTTTTTTTTTTCCACACACAGCACATATAATGCATATCGACCCCCCTTCCCCATTAAGGTATAGCACACACACACACTGCAAGAAAAAAAAAAAAACTATTAAGTAATAATCTGATCATGTTGCCCATCCTTCAGAGAGTCGCATGCGCTTGACTGAGGGACTTTCCCTTTCGTCCGGCGAAGGTCTGGTGAGTCCAATGGGGGAGTGGAATTCGTTCCGGTGATCCTCTCGGTCGCTGCCATCGTACGAACTGCTACAGCTGCTCAAGCTGTCAACAGGAGATCTCCCCGCCTCGTGGCGCGTGTGTTGTGGGTATCTCGAAGGGGTGGTGGTACGGTCTCTAGGAGGAGAAACAGGTTCTGACTTGATGTTGAGGCTTTGAGTAGAAGGCAGGGAGAGATTTGAACTCTGAGATAAATGAGTGCTAGTGCAAGCTCTGTAGGAGGAAAGGAAACCCAGTTACAGATGGAGGAGGCCTGGAGCCCCCAGGAACTCACAATTACATTAAAACATCAGCTTAAAGATTTGCATCGACAACAGAGCATGCCCAGAGGAGAGCGTGTTTGAAAGCACCTGGGGGCGTCGCCTTCTTAGAGCAATTGGGATGCTTTTGTTGATTTGCCCCGTAATAATTCCAGCATTTAACTAGTCCAGGCCTCATGAATCATACCTCTAGTCTCTCACAGCCTCCCTAAATGTACGGGTTACCGGTTCAGGAAGATTTTTAACGAGACACGCTGGAAAAAGCATTTTCTATGTCCATGGAAT
This sequence comes from Phocoena sinus, assembly GCF_008692025.1. Lineage (NCBI taxonomy): Eukaryota > Metazoa > Chordata > Mammalia > Artiodactyla > Phocoenidae > Phocoena > Phocoena sinus. The sequence goes on along the minus strand of NC_045765.1, from coordinate 102,284,940 downwards.
TTCTCCCTAGGCTAGTTCCAAAATGTAATCCAAGACTTAACAATAGGGCTTAACAATACAGGGTTTAGGTTCTGAATTAGACTTCTTTGATTTACTAATGCCTGTGTTTGAAAATTATTGTAGAGGGCTTATTATGGATATAAATGTTTCCCTGAATTTAATATGCATATTAAGTTGTAGAGTCTTCAGAGAAAGTGAAGAGAGTTCAAATTTCAAATAAATAGAATCCATAAAATGCTACCTATAACCGTTTCTGATGAAAAGCTTAGGATGGGGAAAGATGGGGAAGGAAAATTTAAGTATTGGCTTAAAAACACTTAAGACTTCCTATCCCACTAAAACTGAGAAAGAATTTGACTTTCTTCATCCTTTCTCAGTTACATGGGATGAAAATACTGTTTTTTTCCCCACGATTACCTCAATATTATTATAGCTAGTCTCTCCCTGCTGGGATACTAAGACCACTCCTCTAATTTATCATTGTCATTAGTTGATGAATCTGGATTTGCCTAAGGAAAGGTTGTTGTAAGAAAGGATCTAGTGTGATTTTACTGGGTTTATAACCCTTAATCCTCATTTAATTCCAGGATAGCATAACTTGCCCTTCTTCCAAGGTATGGGAGAATTTAGATACTTGGAAGTTCTGGAGGGAAAAGCATTAAGCTCTTAGGTGTAGCTAGCAATCACAATGACTTTGATGAGGATAAACCATAGTAATATTGCTGACATCAATTTTAAGACGCTTGTACTGTTCTTACATTCTGAGTGCACTGACATCCACGGCTAGAGTCAGTGTTACTTGTCCATATTGTCAAGAGGGAACAGATATCTCTTTTACTGAGGAGAGTCACAGTAAAGAATCATCCATACAGACACACCCACTTTAAACAGGAAAGCAAACCCACCTACTCATGTATGTGATTATGTTACTTTCCAATGGAGAGAATTAGATAGTATTAAAAATGTCACTGTAAGCAGTGAGAAAATGGGCATGTATTTCAGAGGAAAAAGTGGAGTAATTTGGGGCTGGGCTTTTGGAAGATGCAATTCAGGTTCAAGATACATAGAGATAACAAAATTAGAAATGAGTTTATCTCTGAGTGATGTTTTATACAAAAGCACCACCTACTGGCAAAGAATTACTTTCCTTCTCTTATTAATAGATGAGCTAATGTAGAGAATAACGTAAGGGAGAATTGTTTGTTTCCCTAATAAGGCTTTCTTTCTCTCTCTTTTATGATCTTACAGAATCAAAGCAGTCTTAGCATTTATATCAAGATACTACACATTGAGTGTATATAATTTTCAATCACCTGTTTATACTTTTATTTGTTTTTATTTTACATTGTATATTAGTACACTAATTTTCTAAGACTTTTAATTAAATACTCTTTAAATCAAAAAGGTATTGAAATGAGGAGGGGAACACCTGTATTTCAAAAGGATCCATAATAGTGGACTATTTTATCTTGGTTCAGAGTTACTTAATGATTCATTTTGATGTCACAGGAAATCATCTTTTGATTTCCGGAAGAAAGAATTTTCCTGGCTCTGGATAAGAAAGACTATTTCACTAAAATTTAATTAAATGCTTCTACTATGAACCACACAACTGTTTAATAATGAATGTCAATTAGGGGTCTGAAAATAAAGTGGCATATCAATAAGTACCTTTGCCTGCCCTTTGACATTTAGATTCAGAGGCAGGGTGACATGGAACATTAGACAAAAAAATTTGGTGAGTTGAACCAGTATAAGCAGTTAATCTGCATAAACTGAGCAAAAAATAATAAAATCAAAATGCTGTTTCTTTAATACAGCTTTTGGAAGCTGCTTTTTCTACTTATTCACTCCATTTCCTAAAGTCAACTGGCTTGTACAGATTTTGCTATATCTCTTCCCCACAAAAGATACAACACTCATTTGTTTATCCTTTCCTACAAACAAATAGGCTAGTCCCTGAGATAAGATAAACTTAGTTGGTGGCATTTCATTTGACAGTGAAAGCGTTCATGAAGCATTTTGAGTAGTTCTGGGGACACTAAATCCACAGTAATGCATTGTAAGTGATATCTTAGATTCAGCTTCATTATACTGTGCTATGGGATTCAAAAGAGAATGAAGTTTAATTGGCTAGTCTCCATTATCAAAGATGTATGCTCTTGAAAAAGGAGCATTAACAGCACTTCGCTGTATATATACTAGATTCAGATATAAGCATGTTGGTCTACTTGTTCTTGAGAACAAAATTTTTACAGACACAGATAATTGTGAGATACTTCCTATGTGAGGAGGTACATGGGGAGACAGAAGCCAGATATGCACGTTCCCATATCCAGTCCTGCCGCAAGCTCCCAGCTACTACAGATGCCTTCCTTCCAGCTGGGGAAACACCGACCTTCCCCATATTGTTGAGAAATGAAACATGACTGGGTAGCTTTATTCAAATTTCTTCCTGCCCCCGCCTGGAAATTAGACTATCAAACTATATGTAACCTAACGTTTTAAAAATCATCTTTACTTAAAAGTCATCTCTCAGTATGTACTGAATACCCACATCAACAAGGATGATGATGGAAATGCTTCTAGCAAATAGGTTGTCTTTTTTTTAGGTGGTAGGAGAAAAATACCAAAAAATTTGAGGGTCATTTTCTCAAATATTAGTATTCGAATGACTTTTGCTGACCCTCGATGGCAAGTTCCTTCTGCCAGTCTGCTCTGCCCCCTACATAGGTCAGTTTATGCTGGTTATTTAACTTGCTTAGATAAAATCAGATACTAGATAGTGCTAACAGTATAGCTTTAAGGACTTAAAGGTATTTCTATGAACAAAATATGAAGAGCTCTTTCATACTTCTTTAATTTTGAGAAAGAATTGTGGCAACCCTCTTGGGCTGCGAGGAATTACTACTTAGGTGGGCTGAAAGGTATTTTACTCTGCTTTGAACACTGTATCTATCCGAAAGAATGTGAGTCCACCACACAAGCATTTGGGACTACTTTGGCCTGCAAAAATATCAGTTTTTAAAAACTGATTTACATTGTAAGGAATAAAGGCAGCTCATGTAATTTATTTTACAAAACTATTACAACTTGGGATTTTCTTTTTCTTTTTAATATTTAATCGTGTGAGCATAGGCTAGCTCATTTGAAGGAATCTCCTTTTGAAAACTACTGTGTGTGTGTGTGTGTGTGTGAGAGAGAGAGAGAGAGAGAGAGAGAGAGAGAGACAGAGAGACAGAGAGACAGAGAAAGAGAGAGAGAGGGAAAGAGGAAGGAAGGAAGGAAGGAAGGGAGGGAGGGAAGAAGGAAGGAAGGAGGGAAGGAAAGAAGGAGGGAAAGAAGGCAGGCAGGCAGGCAGGCTAAAATTAGAAGGCCTGGAAGGGGTATCTATTTGAGGGATAAGGGAAGTGATTAAGTGCAATAAAAACACATAACTCAGAGTCAACTCATGCACCATGAGAATTGGTGTTGAAAGAAACTGGAATTAAGCAAAATGCTTCATCCTTGGCTGTTGTAATTCAGTTCCTCTCTAGTCCAGGGCTGTCACTTCTTTCTCATTTACTGAAGCCTCTATTAAAGGCAGCAGAGAATTTTGTTCTTCCCATGTAATAGAAGAGAATTTAAAAATTGTAGTGTAGTTAAAATACGTAAATACATGTGTTTTCTATGTAAAAATGCAAATTATTGGGTGTTACTGAAAAGAAAGCCATAGTCGGAGAAAATAATATGGCTTTTGACATTAATAATTTCTAGGGAAAGTCAGTACTATAATGGATGAATTTTGTGAAAAATGAGAAGTAAACAGCTACCTTTATTTTTGACAAGAGGCACGAACAGTGGATTCACTGCCGAACCACAGAAGTACAATGCCACGTGTATGTATTTTAAGATTGCCTGGTTGATACGATGTAGTTAGTGATAACTGCCTGAAAAAGTTATTGCCATAAATGTCTATTTGGATAGTTAACATTTCTGGTTAAATTTAAATGTTATTCTAAATAGAGACATTCTGTTGCTGTTCAACATATAACATATCTTCAAAGTTAATCTTTCAAGAAAGCAGAGCAACAGTGTCAAGTGAATTTCTTTTATTTTTTTACATGAGAGGTTAGAGTTTCAACAATAGTGATTAGTGAGCAAAATGCATATAAGCAAATAGTAAATGGGTGAAGACTCCACAACCAGAGCAGTAATCTATGTGAAATCAATTCCACGTGAAAGCTAGTGGGGCTGGAGCGGAGTAAGAGAGAAGTTGTGATAGTAATCAGTGATTTTTATTCTAATCAGAGTTTTATTCTCATTATCTCCTTAGAATATGAACATAGAATTAGCTAACGATTTTAACCAACATCTCAGCAGAAAAGTAAAAGTGGGGTAGGCATACCCCACTTTTCTAAAATATAAGTATAAAAATATAAAAATGGTTTGTCTTTAATATTTTATATCCTCCTAGTAATTTCTTTTGAAGATTAATTGAAGTTTTGGAGTTATTAAACTGAAAGTCATGTCTTTGGTTCATGTTTTAAACTTAAAAATGGTTTTACAAGTAGTATTATTTGTGAATTCTGGGCCTTTTAGGATTTGAACTTTCCTATTGATAAATGACAGGAGTTATTTCTATAATAAAGACATATCTCAAAAGTACCACAAGGGGGCAGAAATAGACATCTTCTGACGTCAGAAAACAACAAAAATTATTTTTATACCCAAATTTAGATAATTAGTGTATGTATGCACATATACATACATTTAAATTCATACATCTATGAATATACAACTATATTATGAGTACATTATAAATATATGAAGTTTGTATATCAGTGGAATAACTGACCCTCTGAGTATTAGGCTAACTATGTTCATTACATTAGGCATGAACTATGTAGTTTATGCTAAGTGAAAAGGATTCTCAAATATCTCAAAAATTAAAAAAACTAATAACTATAAATGTTTTCTTATGTCCCACATGAACTATGTGAAAACTTAACTGAAGAAAAACTTATCATTGACAGAAGTAGAAACAAATATAGCCTAAAACAACTGGGAAATAACATACCCTATCATCACAGAGCTCTCCCTCCTCATAAAGAAGAAGGAAAGTAATATTTAAGCTACCTGAAAGGTATTAAACTTCCAGATTTTGATAAAGTAGAATTTTACATCCTCTAGAGGAACATTAGAGCACACAGTTAGAGACTGCCATTTGTCATTTAACAATGCATTCTAAAAGTGTATTATGAAAGAAGTAATATTGCTTACCCCAGTTGACTGAGGGCGGATGGCGGCATATTATGGAGGTGTTGTTGTTGCCAGCCAGTTACTGAGCCAAGATGAAGAGCGCTGGCGGTGTTAAACCCAGACAGAGACGACAGGTCTGCGCTACTCAGAGAGTACTCTAGAGAAGAGAATAAGAGAGTCAGGGAACATATTCAATTTGGAAATTATCAAGTGGTGAATAATCATTTTCAATTTTTAAAATATTCTATTAGTATTATTTAATGATTGTTATACTTTTTTTTTATTTGCAGAAGGGAGGGAGATAAAACATTAGGGACAATTTTAATTTAAAAGAGATATACTATATACCAAAAATTAAGTATTCTGTGAAAACTTCAATGTAATACCGCCTGTAATTCTAGTTTATTAGAACTACAATCTGGTATCACAAGTAGGTACATAGTATTTGATGACCTAGAAATGTTTTTTAAACAACCTTGAGAAAGTGAGCTTTCTATTACATCAAAAAAACAATAGCTCATTTTCTTGAAATTGTTCTTATATATTGAATTCAGGTTGGGTTAATAAAACTTTTGCTCACTAAGAAAGAAACATGTGGATATTCACTTTGTCTTAGTAATGAATAGGTAATGGTATAGTGCTCTGGACTCCACAGGTATTAAATAAAGCTTCCTAGCAGACTAAAGAGTAATATCTTTTTCATCTTGCTTTTTTAATAAAAAGTATTTAATGTACTATTTGAACATGGCAAACTACTCACCGTTACCATATGTTGTTGAAATGGCTGATGGATATCCTCCCATCCCTTGTCCTGGTAAAGTAGGAGTTGCTACGGAAACCACTGGGGTAGCCAACGACTGAGCGGACTGGGAGTTATTTATCCTTTGATTCTTTTAAAGTAAATAAAAAGATATTACTTATAGAATTTTTTAAGAGTTAAAAATACTAGATTTCAGTATTAGTGTTGCACATAAAGAGAACTTGGTACAAATCTCATGAAATTAATCATTTAACATGTGTCTCTATGAACTCTGCCAACCCTATCATTTACAATCCTTCAAGAGACCAGTTGTTGCCATAGTAACCCATTACATCAGTATCTCCTAGGCAACTGAACTAGTAACAAGTACCATAGCTTTATTATGGGTAAAAACAGACTATGTTGAAAACTGATGAAATATGTATACTGTACTTCTATTGTTTCAGTTTTTATTCAAATGCAAATTAAAAAAAATTAAAATCAACCATGGTGGTTTTTATGCTCAGTTCTATACACACCAGAGCAGATGGGTAGCGGGTTCATGCTATATTTTGACCAGCAGGTGGTGCTCTGACCACTTTTTTTCAGATTCGTCTAACCTTCCCTCAAACTAGATGGCAAAGCAGCTAACATATATTTAATTCCTTAGAGCAAGGAGATTAAAAATTCATATAAATTTAAATATCTTGAGAATTTAATTCTTAGAAAAATAAGCATATTCATGGTTTTAAATAACTAAGGATATTTTTGTTTGTTACAATTTTACTATAAATTAAATCCTAAAATAAATTGAAAACATGGCCTTTACTTACAGAGGTTGACACAGAAAAATAGATAACCTGATATCTCACCTATGAGTGATACTTGAAATGAATGGCATTTAAATATAATCAATATTGACACACACTAACTCCTGAAATCTTTCCATTTTACTACTGCTTCCTCTCCACCTAACAGTCACTTTGGATTTCTCCTTGCACGTGCCATTGAAGAGAAGCACCCTCACCACTTACCAAAAGCAGGTCGACATCCTCAGACTGAGAGCATGTGGAAGGAGTTTTATTAATTAGTGTCTGTAAATATTTATAATTGGGCAAAATCTTTTCAACAAAAGGAGAAGCATCTTCTGATAGAGACAACAGTTTGAACAGTTTTAAAACTCAGACTCTAAAGATAACTCCTTACAAAGACATTCTTTGTTTTCTTTAATGAGCTGTTTGTCTCAAACATGAAGACAATCTATCCAGTTTTCAGCACAGGTCAGTGTCTCAACGTTCATTATTTCACCACCACATTTTGAGGGAAAAAAAAAAGATTGTACTTTGAAACCCCACTTGCTGGAGGAGGGGGGAAACCGCACCTGGCTGCCAGTGAGAGACCTGACGGATGGCTCACAAGAAACCCTGGGAAAGCCTCAGTTTTAAGGGACTGGGAATAAATCTGCTGATAGAGACAGCCTGCCATGCATGGCCCACACTGCTTGGCTGTGGCCCTGTGGGAGGTTTTATTTATCCAGCCTTTTCCGAAGGGAATGTTGCACATTATGTGAATTTTTGGGGGCTGATATTCAAAATTAATCTGCACTGTGCCATAATAAACTAATCAGCTTGCAGGACTGTTTTACCCTGAAGCTTGCCACAGAGCAGAGAAAGAAAAAAAAAATGTGTTTGCAGAATGATCTAAATCTGTCTACTGAATCTTGGTTTTAAATGTTCTCGCTCTTAAGCAAAGCTAATTTGGAGAACGCGGATGTAAGTCTCTTTGTTGCTGAATGTGGTCCCACAATATTATCTTCACCTTCGTCCTGCAGACCCAGGAGAAAGAAAAATGATAGCTTCCAGGGATACTATTTATATTTCATATTTATTTATTCTTATAAGTGCCACAACTGTTTTTTGATGTAAAATAAAAATATAACCTTTGTTCTCAAAATGCCTAGAATTTTAAGACAATTTGTTTTTGAGAGGTAACTACTGTCATAAAATGCATATTTGGAAAGATGAATTGAGGCAGTGCATAGGCATGTGATACATTAAACATTATCATTGCAATACACCTAAGAAAAGAATTGCTAACGAACGGGAGAAAGTTCATTTAGGAATTTTGAGGAAGATTTTTCATTGTCAGTACCTTAAGGACATACTTATTTAGTTCAATACTGTAAAAATCTGTTATGAAATACCTCATTCTGTGAGTGTGTTTCTACCATTGGTCAAATCAAATCATATGTGTCATAAGCAGAGTACTAGGTAATGATTTTTTTCTAATTATAAATTGGAGGCCTTAAAAGGAAATGTTTTCTTTGCCCCAGAACACCAGCCCTATAGTGGAGTTTTTTTGGATGTTGGTTCTTTTTTTTCCACGGAAAAGGGAAAATGCACACTAGTTACCAGAAATAATAGCTAAATCCAACAGGGCCCCAGCAATAGCACTGACGCGTTAATTTTCTGGGAGCATGTGAGTAATTCATAAAGTCAGACAAATATACAAATAGCAAAACATACAAAACAGCAACATTTATTTAAAATGTAATTTCACATTACCACTGATGGCATCGTATTCTTGCTGCCTGGTGGAATAAGAACTCGGAGATCTGGTTTACGGTTATTCATCCCTAAATTCATGGGGGGAGGAGATTTTGCTTGCATATTCTTGTTCAAGTTACCAGGTGAGACCAGCAGACCTGGTGAGTTTCGGGGATTGCCATACCCGTTCCCTGTTAACACAAAACAATGAGAGCACTGAGGAAAAGAAAAAAATCTAGACTCAAAAATGTTTCTAGAGAATACACTACATGAGATTAAGAATAAAGGATTAACAGGGTGAGACAATAACGTACACTGAAAGTTCACAGGATGACTGACAGCCTCCACATCAGGAACCCAATCAGTTATTTAACATTCCTCTGAAGGAAGATTAAAAACTCTTAATGAGAAGAGACCTAATAGATAGCAACTTGCCCAGACACCAGCATATACTTTTATGCTATTAAAAAAATTTTGGGGGCTCCCCTGGTGGTGCAGTGGTTGAGAATCTGCCTGCCAATGCAGGAGACACGGGTTTGAGCCCTGGTCTGGGAAGATCCCACATGCCGCGGAGCAACTAGAGCCTGTGCGCCACAACTACTGAGCCTGCGTGTCTGTGCTCCGCGACAAGAGAGGTCGCGATAGTGAGAGGCCCGCGCACCGCGATGAAGAGTGGTCCCCGCTTGCCGCAACTAGAGAAAGCCCTCACACAGAAACGAAGACCCAACACAGCCAAAAATAAATAAATTCATTAATTAAAAAAAAAAATTTGGGAAGAAAGTCAGACAGTCAGTCGTTCACGGTCTAAGAAAAGCACTGAATTGGGCCTGCACTTTAATTGACTAGCTCGGTGGAGGCCTGGCCGGCATGACTCACTCTTTTGGTTCAGCGATTTGGGTTTTATTTTGTGTATCTGTGTGTCCTTAAGTGAAGAAAGGGCATACCAGCAAGACTATAATTTCTAGAACACGCAGGAGGTGTAGCAGCCTCTCACACGCTTTGCTATTCAGTTCCCCTTGTCTTTGAGCGATTCCTCCCTATGGCTTTCTTCCATCTGGTTTGCTCTCCTCACGAAGCTCAGTGTACGAACCTGAAGCCCTGCTTTCTTGCTCACACAGAACTTCAAAAAGCGGGACTCCTTCTCAGGAGCCGAAATGAGGGGATGATGCCTCCACTAAAGTGCTGATGCACAGGGCACAGGAGTAGCCACCGAGTGGCAACCGTCCTGAAAGGGTTTTCTTTGGTCTCTGATACTTAGCCCTCCACTAACAGACAAATGGCTATCTGAAGGTGTCCATTTGTCATAATTCAAAATATACTGTCCCGTGACAGGCAGAGCTGTGGAGGGCGTCGATGCAACCTGAGCTGAACCGGAAAGTCCCCTGCTGGCTTCCTCTACCATCTCTGATTGGAGAATAAGAGAAACCACCTAGGTGATTCAACAACCCGTGCTGGAAACCTACCTAGACAGTTGTTTTCTAAAGCTCTCTAAAGGAGACAGTCAAACCTCGTTGTTACTGTCATCATTATCATTATTGTAAAACACAAGTATCTATTACCCCAGGACGAATGGTACTGTGTGCTACCCAGTGGGGATGCAGAGACAAGCCCCCGGTCCTCAAAGGCCCTGTAGTCCCTTTGTGGCAATCCAATACAGGCACGCGTGAAACATACGCACTAAGACAAGGCAGCCTGGGGTGATGTGCCACAGAGCAGTACAGATTAAGTGCTATTGGGTTCCCAGGAGGGAAGAGATTATCCAAACAAGATTCACGGAAGAGGCAAGAACTGATGTGAGTCTTGAGAAAAGAGAGGAGGTAGTAAGATCTCTGGGCTTGTGACCAGGCACTGGGAAAGGTGCAAGGTGGCATGTGAGCATCCTGGTGAGAAGGCAACCCATGGAAAGAGGGGAGTGTCAGAGACCCTGAAGGAATATGGAGGGTTGGGCTGTGGAACCCACAGAAGTTTAGCCTGTGAATTCCAGGCTAACATGTCTTGGGTTTAAACGGTGGAAATGCAGACCCCTGAAGGTTGCAGAGCAGAGGTAACACAGGCCTTTAAGTGGACAGAGAGACCTACTGGTATTGGGATATTCTGTCATTAGGAAGGCCTGATAGTGTGATCCAGTCTGGAAACTTCTATGATGACCTGAGCTATGATGAGGAATTGGGAAGGCAAAGCCCAGGTTTGCCTATTTCAGGAGAGATTTATGGGTACATCTTTTGAATTAGAATCTATTTGAGGCACACTGTGGAGAGCACACTGGTTCTTCATACCCCATTCATTTACTTGTCTCATTTTATGCATGAATAAACGGGCTGAATATATAACAAATAACTACAAGATTAAATCTGTCAATTGGATTATGCATAAAATTCTCCCCTTTACTGGAAGAAAACCCCCACAAAATAAAACAAACAACTCCTCCCCCAAAGCGTGTCAAGTATAAAGTAGTTGCTTAAGAAGTGTTGGTTGAATTTGTATGTAAATTACTCTTCTATAATAAAACTTCAAGAAAATTAGCTAAATTCTCTAAAGCCAGCTAAATATGTCAAAAGCCCAAAACATTTTTTTACAGTTAATTTGGATTGTTTTCTGTGGCAAAAGTTATTCTATGAAACAAATGCAATTTACCTTTTTCCACTAGGAGAAACACAAAGGATATGTTCACTTAGAAAAACGCTCGATCAAATGGAATGCTCACAGGAGTCTTATATTTAAGGTGTCTTACTGAATCATTATCGTGACTATGCTAGGGCTTTCGTTTTAATTAATAGATTCCACTGGATAAAAAGGGAGCGAGAAAACCAAGACAAAGTTTGCTCTCTACTTTCCTGTCAGCTGAAGCTCAGACTGACAGACACACTGAATGCCTATGTCACTTATCTATTAAGCCTGCGTGAGATCTGGTTTAAATAAACAATCAAATGGAAAATTAGCTGGGTAATTTCAAAAGAAAGGGGGAAAAAAAAGTCAGTTAAGCAGTGCAATGAAGCTTGAACAGATCTGAAGAAACTAAAACCCCGGCGTCGTAGATGCCGATACTGGTTTGCATGGAGGAGTTATTTTGCTAAAAGGAAGTAAAACCACTTTATGAAATGTGTTGTCCTGTGATATGACGAGCACTGGGCCAGTGTGTGAAAATGGAAATGCTGCACGAAGGCTCTGAGAAAAGCTCTTTTTTTTTTTAATTAAAAAAAACAAACATCTTCTGCAGTAAACTGAGAAATTCCAAGAATGCCTACCCCTTTTTGCCCACATTTTAAACAATGATTTGGGGCAGCAGTCGGGGGGGAAAAAAAGCAAACATATATTATAGTTTTTCACCCAATAAATGCCTCAAAACTTAAAAAATTGATTGGAAAAGCATTCTATTTTTCCCCTTGGAATATTTCCTGTTGTTTGGAAATTATGCCATTCTCGAAGATTAGTCACATATTTTAAGGTGTTTACATATGGAAGGTAAAATATTTTGAACCACGATGACACTTCTTAGATTCCTATTTTTAGAGCATAAAGTTATTTTTGAGAACAAATACATTCTACCTTTTACCGGTGGGTTTCTGCTGTTTTTAGCGTATTGTGCCAGCTAGCATTTTGGAGCCGTATAATAACCATTTCTGTTTCCAGCCACCAAGTTGTTATTCTTTTGGCATAATATAGATTCTGGAATGTGAGGCTGTGGATCCTAAACCAGTGCTAGAGAAACCTATCATTTGAAAATCAGTGATGAATACATTCGTGTGGTTTACTGCTAAGAAGAGCCTGCATTTAAACTGGCTCGGAAGCCGCAGCCGCCTCTCCACTCAGGACGCTTTGGCCTTGGTTGAGGCTGCTGTCCTACCTTAAGATAAATCCTCCCAAAAGAACAGTCTCTTTCAAAGTCAGGGGTCGGGAGGGGGGAACCGCCACCCTTCAATAACCTTCTGAGATACAGATTCCACCTTCCTTCATGTTTTAAAATTACCCTCCGCCTGGGACCATTATCAATTTGGATGTGACTGCATGCAGATGTCACATTCCCCTGACCACTTAAAAGCCCCCAAATTATAAAGCATGAGTGAATGGATTTCCTGATTATAGATTATAAGAAAACGAAGAACAGACCAACTTTAGAGTTCGTTTGTTTTATCGTTTCGTTTGATTAAAAATATTGTTTCACAGAAAACAATTTAAGCGTTCACGATATAATTTGCATAAAGGATAATAGCATCTACGTCTCTTGGTTACAAGTTTCTAAACACTCATACTAAAACTACTGTAAATACACAAAACTTCAAATGTGGTGTTAGGAGAAAAAATTTTTTTTCTTTCCAGTTAACTTGAAAACACTTGCTGCTTTTTCTTTTCTTTTTTTTTTTTAAATTGACTCCTATTTTAAGAAGTTGTAAATTCAAAGAACATATTCCTGGCTTAAGATGTTGTGAGGAGGACATTTTGCCTTGTCTCACAGAGCTCAATTGAGTATGTAGCTCTCTTTGAGCCCGAAGTTCTGAAACTTTCTCTTATTGGGATGTTTAGACGTTATGAGTCTTTTCACGTCACTTTTTTTTTTTCTCTCCTGGACTTTCAATTATAAATACAAGAATATAAATCTAATAAGCACAAAACAGAAACTAGTCCTCACGGAGCAAATTTTTTCGTTGGCACGATCTGTTTTTGGAGTCTCTCAAGTCGCCATCTTTGACTATTCATTCGTTCCCGCTTCCTCTTCCAACTCCATATCCAATTAGTTTCCAAAGCTTGCTAACTTTTCTTCAAAAATGTCTCCCTCCATTTCCATTGCCACCATCCTAATTTAGGCTTTTGCTGCCATTTGACTAGGTCTTTCCATAACCCCCCGTTTGGGTTCCTGGTCTCTAGTTGAAGGGTTCTTCACCAGGCCTTAAGATGGGCTGCCGGAAGATTGTGAGCTCCTTGAAGCTGTATGCAAATTTTTGTGCATATGTGTTATAATAAACCTAATGTACACTCCCAAGGTTTTCTTTAAAAATCTTTCTCAAGTGTTGCTTCTCTCATGTTCCTTTTTCAGATCATAGTTAACACTAGCGGGTCAGTGCCCTGGCTTGGCTCTCCAAACTGTGCATAGTTTGACCCACTCTGTCTATCTAACCTAATTTCCAGTGGCCACAGCCAAGCTCACCATCCTCTGAATAAGCCTGAGTCTTTGCTATAGCAGTTCAATAACTGGCAGTGTTTGATTTCCTGTTTAATTCAAATTCATTTTTAAGGATCGGCAAAGGCCCAGTGCTTTCATGATACCTTTCAGTCAACCTCAGCCCACCTTGAACTCACTCTCCTCCAAAATCCTGCATAATTAGAGGCTAATACTACACAGAGCACTAGTCCGTTAAGCGTTTCAAATGCTCACAAAACACATATGCAGATTATGCTGGAAAAATCAGAATTATTCAGGAATGGGACTAAAAGTCAAGTTACGGAGGGAATGTGGGATGAGAACTGAAAACATAATGTGTAACTTGCTAATTTCAAACATCAAGGGTCTCTCCTCTTTATGCTACTTGAGAACATTTTCTATTTTAGATAATGATTACACACTGATGACCAAGTACACCACTGAGACAAACTGTTTATCAACCATATAATATAAAAGTCAGAAAATCATGCAAGTGCCAACCTACTAAATTTGTTAATAGAGAGTTAATTAAAGCTTCGTTTTCACCTATTGCACCTGTTAATCATTTCAAAGCACATTACCTTAGCTAACTGCAAGCAGTAGACTCAAAGTAGAAATTTTCCCTAATGAAAAAAACTCTGAGATGCTGGATCTTTTCTTCTACACTGTCAAGTGTTTACTGCCATAGGTTGTCTCTATATCAAGATGAATTTCAATAATAATTTACTCATACAGACCTTTCTACCAAAAGACGGGCAGCATGATATCCTAGGAAAAAGAATGGTAGAAGGGTGGCAATTAAGAGTGCACAGGATTTTACTAGGTGGTTCAGAGAGAGACTTCCTGGAGAGAGGGAATTCATGACAGATCTCAGAGTCACGACTGCATTCGAGAAGGATAAGTATTCCTATGAAGGTGAAATATAGATCATTTCAGAGGATGCAGTTTTCAGAAGCTGAAAAAGTAGGCTAAGCTAACACAAGCCTGTCAGATCATGTTAACTTTCTACTGTAGACTTTATAATAAACTTTTACTAAACTTTATACCATAGAAAATGAACAGCCAAAGTCGTTTGTGAGTAGGAAGGGGCGTTGTTAGCTGTGTATTGGGAAAACAGCAATAGTGGCAGTAGAAAGGATACATTACAGAGTTACGGTTATAAGGAAGCTAGTTAGGACACATCTGCCAGGGAACACATGAGGAATGAGGTATGAATGAGGCAGCAGAGTCAGGAACATTTACAAGGCAGATGGGCCTCGAGGACAAAGGAGGATTAAGTAGATAAATCCAGTTCCTAGTCATGAGGTCTCCATTAGAGTTCCTTCAACTATACTGAGCCTTGGTTTTCACACGCTAAGTAATGATTTCATCAGTGTGAGAGAAGTATAAAAGTCATCTGAATCAGAGACTCCCACCTACTCTCCCAAGGCAGCTGACCAACACGACCATGCAATATTAGCAACAGCAAGCATTTTATATAGTACTAATTACCAATAGTATCAACAACAGCAAGCACGCATCTTAAGTACCCAGAACAGTACAGGCACCTATGCAATGTGTTTTGTTATTATACCTGGATATAAAACACCTTTAATCCTCAAAACAACCCTGTGAGGTGCTAAGAGTATCCCTGTGTTACACAAAGAGAAAACTGAAGAACAGAGAGGTCCAGTAACTTGCCCAGCGTCAAACAGCTATCAGCTGGCTGAGCCATGGTTTGAATCCAGCAGTGTGTCCAGAGTCCATGCTCTGAAGCACAACACGGCCCTGCTCCTGGGAATTGGTCATACTCTGAGATTTTGAAAACCCTTCTCTGTCAAACGTCATCCTAAAATTACAGGAACACCAAGGAAGAGAGGAAACAAAGGGTGAGACCAGGGACATGAGACTCAAAGGGCCTCCTAAGTCAGCAGTGATGTGGAACATGGTCAACCTGGGCATCAAAAATAGCAATTCTGGTTCAAAAGACACTGGATTTACATAAGGGGCACAGAATGGTGATGTTCCAAACCATATTTCTAGTCTCCTTCTGGATAAATAAATATTTACAAATAGGAAATATTGGGTTTAGCTACAGTAAATGCCAGAGCAGCTGTTTAACTTTCAGCGTGCTATTTTGAGTGGATGATTAAGTATGCTTTTAAAGGTAGATTTTGTAATACTTTAGTCAATAATCTTCTCCTCTGTAATAGAGGGTGAAGATGTTTACCCGCCTACTGTCTATTTAAGAGACCAGCTTCATCAGAACCACTCAACATGATAGGGAAGCGCCCAGTATTTTATAGTATCCACTATTAGATATCTGGAAAATAATTTCTCATACACAGGTTATAAAAATTACTTTGTTTAGTAGTTTGTTAATGGTATCTTATTTTTGGGAATTTGGAGCAAACTGCCACAGGAAAACATTAAAGTGAACATACAGCTGAACCTCTGATGTATTGATTTTCGGGGTTTACTTCAGCAAAATTCTTTGCCCACTTAAGGTTTTTTTTTTCTTTCAACAGAACAATTTTGAAAATATTTACAGCATACAATCTTGTTAAACTAGAGATGTTACATATATGATAACATTCACTACTATCAATTAATTTTACATTTGACTCTTTAAAAGTTTTAAGGTAAGTTAGTTTCCAATATCAGGACATTGTTTTGTGTCTCAAATAAACCTACGGCTTTTCATGTAATTTTATTTGTACATAGTAAAACTGCTCATACAACCCACTGCTCTACCAGAAGCAACGCACCTAAAATAGTTTTTAGTGGGGAAAAAATTATGACCTTCTAGACTTCAGTCTTATATTCACTTTGCCCTGAATGCCTGAAACGCTATTGAAAGCACTACCAACTATAAGTTATTCAGCTGTTGTAAATCACAGTTTTTTGTTTTTTTGCTTTTTTTTTCCTGAGGGGAAAGGAGATCTTTTTCATGGGATGGCTCTAAGGGAAAAGGCAACCACAAAACATTTGGAGGTCAGAAATCTGGGAATGATGAAAATTTCAATATGCCTACTGCAGAATGGGGGCAAATCAGATTTCTGATTCTTATCCAGCTAAAGACTCCTGATTACAGATTCTTAAAAGTAAAATCAAGTCTCCAATCTATCGGGGGGTTTCTCAGGGAAATAATATAATAACGTATAATGTTAGACTAAGAAGAAACTCCTGTGAAACCTCAGTGCCTTTTGTGGTGTATTCTTAGAAAATACCCCAAGAATACACCCGAGCCAAGACTATTCTTGGCTATACCAGTTAGAGGGCAGCAGACGTTCTAAAAAGAGACGTGTCTTTTCTGCTTGACCATGTCACCCTGATGCTGAACCATGCCTTCACGGATTTCCTACTTACCCCACTTGTCCTTGATGTTTCTTAGATGTGTTTTGTTTAGTATCTTTTGTGAAATTAAGTCTATCTGCCAACAAGAACTTTAAACATTCAGCACATACAATGGGCTTTGGATTGTGAGGCAGACGTAAAGAATTTTTACTTATTACTGAGTTGTTTTCCTAAAGATTGGAGTCTGTGTTATAAAGCAGGTTTGTGTTGGCAGACCACTTTCATTTTTCCTGAAAGTCATGTGGGTCAGGCGTTATCATCCCAATTTTTGACAGATGAGGAAACTGAGGTTCCGGGAGTTTCTGAGACTTGTCAGTAAGTGGGAGAGCTCTGATCTAAATCCAGAGCACAAACTGCTTCCACTACATTATTACAAAAGCCAGATGTTTCAGATTTAGAATGCATCCTTGAATTGTTCCTTCTCTTGGAATAAAGGCTCCACTTGCAAATAAGAAAGAAATCGACAATTTGACGTTTCCCATGCACAAAGGCACTCTATCGGTCTGTTCTTAGTACGGACTTACTGAAGGGATAGTTTTTCATCGTACCACAAAAATGATATGGAACCTTGCTATCTTAAAAAAAGTTCCACTTAACAATGAATGATAGATTTATGACTCACTTAATTGTTCACTTCTTGCGATTTGGGGGCTGTCTCTTTACTAAAAAATGAGGGGGTGTCTTCATTATTGACACAATTGTTCATTCTTTCAGTCATTTTTATAAACAAAAATATTGAGACAGTTCAAATTAGAGAGAACATGACAGAAGAGAAAGAATAATTACTTGTGGTTTTAACATTTACACAACTGCTGCAAACACATCAGAAGATGATAATGTTCAAATGAAATGTGTTGCACTGCATCGCACTGCGCTCCCTTTCTGCCTCAGATTTATTAATATCTCCTCTCTACTCCCACCCTTGAGGGTAGGGGCCGCGGCAGGCATCTCTGTGAGGCCTACTAGTGCACTACTCACACCCTGCACATTTAATAAATATTACTGGGACTAGATTAAACTAAGCTTTATTTTCTGCTTAGGAAGTCAAGAATATAGATAATTATAATACTAACAAGAGCCAACATTTATTACTCTAGGGCAGAAACTGTGCTAGGTGCTGCCTTGTATTGATGATCTCATTTAATTTTCACCAACAATCCTGCAAAATGGGAATTCACAGACTTTCCAAGGGTGATGTCATCTCTAAAGTAACTGGTATATCATGTATTTTTCTTGGTGATTTTATTATTCTGAACATCTGCCTCCAGAATATTTTCCCAAATTACTGCTTGAGCAAAAATTTTGCTCCATGATTTCATAGTTTTCTCTGAGTTGCTTAATACTAAAGGTTTCTTTTCCATGATTGTTATGTAAATTAATGTTATCATGTTTGAATATGTAAATTAACCACAGCTTTAGATTTGCTATTATTACTATATTATAATAACCTAATTTGGCAGGGATTTTTTTCTCCCTGCTCACACTACGAACACGACAAATCCGTTCTTTGCCATAACTAGAGGTTGTAAGTGGAGTCTAAGGTCAAAAAATCGTGAAAGGAGGGAACAGTGTTTAGTAAGACAGTTACTAAGTAGATATTAAGTTCAGTTAAAATAACTGAAATGGAGCAATAATAAATAAACCTAGTGAATACTTAGCACCCTATGGACACATCTATAGATGATAAATTGAAACTGTTTAGCCAGGGTTTTGGTACAATATAGTTTCCTTTAGTAGAAAGTTAACTAAAGGAATATATCTGATTTGATCTTTCAAATATGAGACTGTTTCATGACTATACACTCTTAGAATTGAAATTCAAGCAAAAGATTCTATGTAAGTCTAACTAAAATTTAAGACTGGCAAAGGTTTGTCTAAAAACAGCAAATTATACTCTTGGCTGACAGCCTTGAAGCCCCGAAAAGTCCCTGGTAGGTAAAACATTGATTTCCAAGAGGGGTTTTTTTAACCACATCCCTCCGTCAGGATCTACTGTCTATTGATGTACAGTTTCATATCACTAATGATTTTGAAAAGAGCTTTTCCTTCTGTATTATCTCCAAATAAAATCTTATGGCGATGTCAAAAACAGGAAAGAGAGAAACCAACACTGTGCGAGGACAAAGAAAAATGCTAAGAGAAAAAAGACAAACGTTGAGTAAAACTAATATTTTAGGAGGAAATGTTAACTTCTTTAATTAATATTAAAAAGACCAAAGTTTTATTATCAATCACACTCTTAGGTTAAATCAATGGGATATGAGTGAAGAGACCAATTTTCACATTGCTTTGCTGAATATAATAGAAAGACAGGTGATAAAAAGGAATACAACTTGTGAGGTCAGACATCATGGATATGCAAAAGCTCTAAAATCTGCTGAAACCCTCTCTAGGGAAGTTATAATTTGAAATTTTGTTTTTCCCTCTGGAAATCAAACTCCTTAAGAATTAAGCCAAACCAAAAGGGTTGAAAGCAGATGGTGCCCTGACTTAGCCTGTAACATTCACCTGTCTCCTCTTTGACCTGCCTCTCCCACTTCAATGTTGACCCCTAGAGAATGGTGTCAAGATACTGCTTTACCTATCCTCTTCCAGGTCTTGTACACGGGAAGTTGACACTGATTTTCTTGGCAGTGGCTGATTATCATGTGCTGTAGATTCTCCAACTAGAGGACAGTATTTTTTTTTCCTTTTAATAAATCTAGATAACCTTGGTTTGGGTTAAAAATATCATTGTTACTTAATTGCATAGATAATAATAAAGCAATGCTGTTGGATCTTTATTTATGTTTTGGGTGAACTCCCAAGGTAAAACTGCAAATGAGTTCAGAATTTTTATTCAGGACAATTTAAACTAACATAATACTTTAAAAGAATCCAACTATTAATTCAGATTTTTTTCATTGGCTGCTTAACAATTTTTTTAAAAGTAATATAAAATTATATTTTGAGACTAACAAAAAAGTTTTCTTATTTGAGAGTAACTAAATGGTATCAATCTCCTTTTCTTGAATATTGCATTCTGAATTTGTGTTTTGTTAGACAACAAAAATATAAACTTGTTAAAGCCAATACTTTTTTTTTTTTTTTTTTTTTTTTTGCGGTAGGCGGGCCTGTCACTGTTGTGGCCTCTCCCGTTGCGGAGCACAGGCTCCGGACGCACAGGCTCAGCTGTCATGGCTCACGGGCCCAGCCACTCCGCAGCATGTGGGATCTTCCCGGACCAGGGCACGAACCCGTGCCCCCTGCATCGGCAGGTGGACTCTCAACCACTGCGCCACCAGGGAAGCCCAAAGCCAATACTTTTAAACCGAATTTTTAACCACTTCACTGATATTTTAAATTATTGAGCAAGAATTGCAGAAGTCTGTTTGGTTGATAAGAAAGTCAGCCAAGAAATTTTTGATAAGTATTCTCAAAAACAAATACTTGCAAAGCAATAGTACTAGTATAGAATAATTAAACATTGTATGACCTTTTCCTCTTCTCATTTAGTTCTATTTTATAATATGCTAAATTTTTCTTTTCCAATGCTAAATGAATTACAAAAAACTCATGTTAGGAAAGTTTTGTGATTATATGATCATAAAACACTGCATGTAAATGGACTTTAAAGACTTTTGTGTCTTATCCTTAATGTGAGTACTAAGTTCAGAGGCTCAAAGTTATGACCCAAAGTCTTAACTGGATGGAGTGTTTTTGGAGTCTGGAAGCCAGGTCTCCTTACTCAGCCACCGCTCAGTGGTTTATCCACAGCAGTACACTGCCACCACCAAGTCTCCATGTATTTAGCTGATATAAATTAAGCATTCTAGAAGTGACAGTGCTTGACAACCAAATGCATAAAATAGTAAACAATAAACATCAAAATAAGGAAACAGCTGTTAGTTTCTTTTTATATAAAATTATATCTAATTTACAATAAATGCCACTTAAAATTATTAATCAATATACATAAATATCCTTCGCCTTATTGCCAAATAGCTACGTAGACTGTAGAATTCTCCTAAATGTTCAAAGAGGTTCCTAAAGGGTTTTTTTCTGCTCCCCTACCTCCCTTTTTTGGTCTCAACCAGGAAACAGTATATCCTTGAGCATACTGGTACTTTTGACTCAATAAAAAAGCAACTATGTTATCCAAGTGAAAACAAAGGGTACCAAGAGGGAAGTGAATAATCCAACACAAGGCATGGCTGTGCTAATGATTATTTCTATTAAATCTAACAAAAATTCAGTTGAACCTGATCCTAAAATCATCTGTAACCACTAAGATTAGCATGTTAAAAGCTTTAATGTACGGAGATATGACAAAATGTAATTTTAAAAGCAGTGACTTTTCATTTTGTCTCTTGAAAGGAAAGGATTAAATAGTGGATGAATAACTGTCAACTGAAACCTACAAGTGTCACTATTACTAATGTATTATAATGACTTGCTGTATGTTTCCCTTACATCAAGAGCACAACCCCATCCTGTTTCTTCTTTATCGCCACTTGCCTTCATCTCTGAAATGACTTCAACTTAAGCAATAAGAGGGTCACTATTTTAAGAGGGAATTTGTGACGGTCTGAGGTACCAACCTCCATTTCATTTACTGCTGTATATCAGCTCTTCAGGTTTTCCATTAAGTAAGTTAAAGTTAGTAAAACTTCATTGGTCAATAGTGCTCAGCCATTTAATTAAATAATGAATGCACTATTCGTTATACACAGTATCAGAAGAATATATTATTTTTGTGAATTACAGATCAAGGGTGTATCTTTTTGTATTTAAAATTACATTATTTCTTTGAAGTGTTCTTTCTTTTTTTTCACATAAACAGTATTACAAATTTATGTCTAGAAGATCAACTTTTCCTTTATTCAGCTAACAAAAATTTACTGAATATCTGCCATGTCCTCTCACCTATTTCTTGAGCTGGGAATACAAACTGAATAGGACACAGTTTGCCCCTAGAGGGATGAATGTCCAGGAGAGAGATGTGTGCCTAGATATTGCAATTACAATGCAAGGAAATAAATAACGTAGGCACAGGCTGCCAAGAGAGAATCAAGGAGAGGTGCATAATTCCTTTTGGAAGAGTGAGGAAAGGATTTCCTGAATGGTTGAAGTGAATTCTGAGGGATGACAAACAGTGCTCAGCAGCATGAAGCAGGAGAGTTCTAGGAATGCATACACAAAGGCAAGAAGCCTTGACACTGTTTGGAAAGTGGCAGCACAATGCAGTTAAGAGCATGGACTCTGGAGACAGACTGCCTGGGTTCCACCTTGGGCCATTGCTTAACCTCTCTGTGCGTCAGTTCCCCCAACTATAGAAAGGGCATTAATATGAATATATACATTAAAGGTATACTTTAATGCAAAAAGATGAGTTAATTTTTGTAAGTCACGTAGTAAGAGCAATTTAAATGTTTGCCATTATTAGAGTTGGAGTGCAGGGTTTTTGATGGCAGTGGAAGAAGGTAAGAAGGTTGAAGACTGGAGAGTAGGGATGGGCCAGAGATAAGAGGCTCATGGTTAATTCTGAAAGAGCTGGGAAACCATGGCTGGATTTTGAGTATCTGAACGATGACCTACAATTAGTTTAAGGTTTTGATAAAGACTAATGAGTCACGAGGAGACTGGAGTGGGATGCAGTGTGAAGCTGGGAGATGAATTAGGGATCTCTGGAAATAGTTCTGGAGTGTTGCTATAACCCTGAACCAGGGCAGTGGGATAGTAATGGAGAGAAAGGATTAGCTTTAGGAAATACCTTCGAGGCAAAGTTGGTAAGATTTGATGACTCACTGGATGGTGGCATGAGGGAGAGGTACAGTGCAGGGAGTGGATGGGAAAGATGCTATACTTTATGATTGAGCTGAGAGCGCTTTGGTCTCTTGGTATTTATAAGAAAACAATAAATGCCAAATTTATTTCCTTCCTTCCCTGGTGGCACAGTGGTTAAGAATCTGCCTGCCAACGCAGGGGACATGGGTTCGATCCCTGGTCCGGGAAGATCCCACATGCCATGGAGCAACTAAGCCTGTGCACCACAACTACTGA
This sequence comes from Phocoena sinus, assembly GCF_008692025.1. Taxonomy (NCBI): domain Eukaryota; kingdom Metazoa; phylum Chordata; class Mammalia; order Artiodactyla; family Phocoenidae; genus Phocoena; species Phocoena sinus. The sequence goes on along the minus strand of NC_045765.1, from coordinate 102,261,899 downwards.
GCCTGCACTCTAGAGTCCGAGAGCCACAACTACTGAAGCCCACGCGCCTAGAGCCCGTGCTCTTCCACCGCAGTGAGAAGCACGTACAATGCAACGAAGAGAAGCCCCCGCTCGCTGAAACTAGAGAAAGCCTGTGTGCAGCAATGAAGACCCAACACAGCCAAAAATAAATAAAATAAATTTATTAAAAAATGTATTTCCTTCCCTCATGGGACTATACCCTTTTTACAAGTTGAGATGACTAGATTTTGAAAAAAAATTATAGGCGAAAAAATATTTAACTTAATTGCAGAGTCTTGCCACTTGACCTCAGAGTTTCTAACTTTATCTGAGACTTTGAATTTCAATGACAATATTCAAAATTTGGAAGACATCTTCTGGCCATTTTGCTTTAGTTTTCTTTTCTGAAAATGTAGAGACATTCTGGCTGGCCTTCTTTCCCTCGGTATTATGTGATTGTCTGACATCAGCACCGATATATTCATCTCTGACACATGATACTGGCTGGCATGAGAAAGAAGGGGCAGACGGCTGAGTCTGTGAGCAGGACATAGCAGCTAAGCCCAAGACTCAGTGGCATGTGCGACAGGTGTTCTGTGGAACCAGGGTTAGAAAGGGCTTCTTCCTCTATTTTTAAAAAGTGGGGAAGTAACTCTTTCATAACTATACAGAAACTGTGACAATTATATGCTCATGGCTACAAGATACAATTATTAAAATACAAGGTTTATTATCATCAAGTTGGAGCAACTGAGTGCTTCTTTTATTCCCTTCCATTTTTGAAGTAGAAGATTCTTGTGCTACAGCAGAGGTCCTGAAGCAGGGGGATGAATTTGCTAAACTTGTAAGATTTTTTTTTTAGTTCAGTGACGCTATAGCCTATATGTGGCTAACTTGTATGCTTACAAGATTGAGTGTCTTCTTTGTCCCCGGAGGGCCATTTACCTTAGTGGACTGTCAGGGAATTGACAATGACAGCATAATTGAACAACAACACTTATTTTCAACATAGAATTCTAAAGCATTCTAGCTATTAAGCAGTAACAAGAGGCCACGTTCATCAAAGATGAGTGACCCATCCCCTCAACCCCCTGCGTTTTTTTTTTTTTTTTACTACTTCTAATAACTTTCATCACCACTACTGGCTGTTCCCACATGAGCAAGCAAACTGATGCATTGAGATACTGGATAAAATACCATAACATCGAAACATTTTTCTTATTTATCTTTTTCTTGGTCTTTGAGACAAACCAGTTTTCAGCCCCCATCATGCTCTCTAGCCAGTGTTTGACAGAGACTTGAATCCAAGCTACAATGGTCTAGCTTTGATCTGGTTCTGTAACTTTCGGACTACAAACCATACAGTATTTTTTGAGGGAAAAAAAATGAGCACTTTGCTTCAATGTCCAGCAAAATAGTATATTCAGTCTACTCATTAATTTGAATCTACCCAATTTTTTTTTTTTTTATTTTTGCGGTACACGGGCCTCTCACTGTTGTGGCCGCTCCCGTTGTGGAGCACAGGCTCCGGACGCACAGGCTCAGCGGCCATGGCTCACGGGCCCAGCTGCTCCGTGGCACGTGGGATCTTCCCGGACCGGGGCATGAACCCGTGTCCCCTGAATCGGCAGGCAGACTCTCAACCACTGCGCCACCAGGGAAGCCCTATATGCCAATTTGTTAATCTTCTTTCATATAATTAGCAGGCTATTATAGTTGAACCCGGCAAAATATTTTAATTAGGCTGTCCATAGTTTCAATAAACTTGAATTTTTTTGACATTTCAAACATAACCTTATGTTATCACGCCTGCCTCCTACTATTTTAAATGTAGAGCATGTTCCCGCTGCAGGAATTACCATGGTTACTCGTTGCGCCAATAGTGAACTGCAGTTAGCATCAGAAAGTATTGTCCTGTCTTACCGCTGCGTTGAAAATGACATCAATGTCTCAATAATCACAATTATATGAATTAATATGGAACCCTGGAGAAGTGTGACCAGGAGACAATTGGCCATAATGGAAGAAGTTCTTAAGAGCTGAACTATATTTAAGGGTCTTTTTCGCAGGGTCCACTGTGTTCATATTCTCTGAGAACTCATTTTAATACCAAATGTGGTTTTATTTTAGTAACAGTATTGTGGAAGGGTTATAATCTCACTCCTTCCTTTTCTTTATGTATTCTCCTTTTGAAGTGTACAGAAGTTTGGTACTTTGTGTAGAAAGTGATTCACGTTTAACGTGAAATGATTAACAAAGAACACGATCAGCAAGGCTTGTTAAAGGTACTTTTGTGGCTACAGATGGTACCTAGGATTAAATTGATTTGATCAGAACCCCCAATTCTGATTATGTTGACTAGCTGAAGTTTTATTAAGGAAAGGTCTAGTTAATAAATAGTCTTCTGAGTTACTATCCAACCACTCCTGCTTCATAAAAGTGCTTTAGAAATTCTTGGGGCCATTTTCCCATGCCTCTCACTGATCTCTCAACTTGACTTTGTTCAAAAGACTTACTTCTGCAAATCACCAAGTAAAGGAACGCTAAACAATGAAACGTACTCTAGTACTGAAGTCTCCACTCACCTGCACTGGTGCCTGCACCGGATGTGAGGTCTCCACCCATCAGACCACCTATGGATGAAAGAGGAAGATCAAAAGGAGAAAGGCTAAAAGGCCCACAGAGCAACACACTTTACCTTTAGCAACCTTAGCATTTGGTCCTCACCCAAGAGTCCTAAATTTGTCAAGTACTACCTAGGTCAGATGGCTGATATTCGTTTCACTATGACATGCTGTGCTCAAACATTAAGAATACAATCACTGACTGACATTTTGCAGAATCTTTCTTTCTAAGAAAGATTACATTTAAAAAGCTAGCCTTTAGGACTTCCTGGTGGCGCAGTGGTTAAGAATCTGCCTGCCAATGCAGGGCACAGGGGTTCGAGCCCTGGTCCAGGAAGATCCCACATGCCGCGGAGCAACTAAGCCCGTGCGCCACAACTCCTGAGCCTGTGCTTTGGAGCCCGCAAGCCACAACTACTGAGCCCACGTATACAACTACTGAAACCTGTGCGCCTAGAGCCCGTGTTCCGCAGCAAGAGAAGCCACCGCAATGAGAAGCCCGCACACCTCAACGAGGAGAAGCCCCCGCTCACCGCAACTAGAGAGAGCCCACACACAGCAACGAAGACCCAACACAGCCAAAAGTAAATTTAAAAAAATAAATGAATAAATTAAAAAAAAATCTAGTCTTTGAATGGTCTCTAAATTTTTATCATATTTCCAAGTCTAGTTTTCCCTAAGGTGATATTTTCTAGAGAGTGAAGGAAAAGAGTAAGGTTTACTCTATGCTCAAATAACCATATATTTGATGTTTAATTTTTGTAAGTGTATTTTATACAATTAATTCTGTGCAATGCTAATTGTCTAGAACTTTGGTCATTTCATGAATCTTCTAACAGTGAATGATCTCATTTACTATCTGGATTTTACTTACTAACACAATAAAACATGTTTTACTGACTACAAATTTAGAAACATATGTTTATTCACTGTTAGCTTAAGAAAGTAGGTTAAAATTTGGCAGTGTTTATTTATGAGAGTTGCGATGTTTCAAAAAGATACTGAATATAATAATTATTTTTACTTTTTAAGGAACAAAATTTAGCCAAAAGAACAGAATATCAGCTAGATTATTCTCTAATTGCTATAATTATTATTTGGTTCTGGGTTTGGAATTAGAAGAAACTGTTCATTACATTTTAGGAAAATGTTTATTATTTCCAATCAAATAAATATTTTGGAAATAAACGAGATTTTTAAAAACAAATGAGCATGAGTTCATCAAATAGAAGATTCAATAGCGTTTGAGTATGATCTGAAAGGAATACATATGGTTATTGAAAATGCTTATGAAAAATTTCAGCATATTCAGAAGTAGAAAGAATAGCATAAGTTGTTTATACACATCTCTCAGATTCAAGATTTATCGTTTTTTTTAATGTGGCTGATTTTGATTGTATTCTCCACATGAAGTTTCTGTACTAAAAAAGTAACACATGTTTAATTCTAATTAGAAGGCAGATAGTCAAATATTCTAAAGGAAAAATTCTGTGAATAAATCGTTTTTAATAAAAAGTGTGTCTAAGACATTAAAACTTTCCTATTAAGTGCTTTTAAAGAAATGAAATGTAAATATATAATGATTTGCTGTATGTGATTTAGAAATACAATGACTTTTTGGTGCTTATTTTAGAAATATGAAGGAATTGTTTAGTTATATTCAACTCACATTTATTTAGTTCTTATGGTGAGTCTGACAAATCAAGAGGACATTCTTCCCTTCAAGGTTCTGTAAGTTCAGTGGGGAAATGGACACATACTCAATACAGTACATCATATTGTGTATCGTTTGATCTGAGGACTAAAAATGGTTGAACTTTTCCTGAGCGATGATTTTTCTCTGGGACACTGTGAATTGTATAACGGTAAGCGACTCCTAGAAGTGTAGACACACGGTTGTGGCAGGTGTGTACGTCCTTGTGATGTGCTCTTAACTACTGACTTAGTTTTGTTTTTAATTCACTGTTCTTATAAATTATGCTATCCTATCACATTTCTTTCTCTGCCTTAAATCCTTTTGTACTATGTTACTGTATAAATAAATAAATATCGACCAAAATAATAAATAACTGAGATAAATGCTATCAGAGGACACAGGGGAAGGTTTCACAGAAGAGGTGATATCTGGCTAGGAGGAAGAGGGAAAAGGGCATTTTAGGCAGGAGAAGAGGAGAAGCAAAAGCATGGAGACAGGATACCTGATGTTCTGTTTGAGAAACTATGTGGTTAAAATATAGCCAAACGAGGAGGTTGGTGACAGATAGGCTCAACGGATAAACTGCAGATTATGAAACATTTTGAAAGATATTCTGAGTTAGGTTTTATCATGTGGAAGACCTAGCTGGGGATGGTTATTAAGCAATGAAGGGACATAAGACATGGAAAACTGGAAAACGCGACATCTTGTAGGTAAAATAGCCTGTTTTTGCCAAGGGTGGCTCCTTTCAATGGTATGTTACCATTGCGTTCTTATGAGAACGTACCTGTGTTACCCGCACTCGGTGGTCGATGTGTTACACCAGGAGACATACTATTCCTCTGCAGAGAAGGGTGGGCCAGTGGCAAAAGGTTGGGGTTCCCCAGTGAGCTGACGGGGTTGCTGTATACCAAACTGTTGTGGCTGGACACTGGGATGGAGACTGGCATCTCAAAGTTGGGAGGTGGAACAGCCTGTAGGAGCAGGAAAACCCACGGGTAAACGAAATGAACAGAAACAGAGCCCTCCAAGTACAGACAGCTTTTACTTTTCTAAGAAAAATTTCAAATTCCAAACTGCTTGGTGTCTAGAAGACCATTAAGAAGAGGTCTCAGGATGTGCGGATCCTAAATTGATTTCTTTAATGTGCTTAGAATGCCTTCTTTGCAACTATTAGAAAACGTTTCACTTTTGTTTCAAACAAAGCCCCATTTCATTAGACTCCGTTGTCTTTGAATTCCGGTCTATTAAGTAGTGATTGTTCATCTGTGATATCTGAATCTGGTGCCAGAAATGACTGCAAGATCAAAGGTATATGATTGTGAAGACTTCACAGAGAAAAAGGATTAAAATGCAAACTGGAGCCTTTGGTTTAATTGCTTATTGAAGCATATTTATGCAGAAGTTTAATGATATAAAGTCATCTCCAGGCGTGTGAATAGCATATATACTTTAATTATCATTTTTAAAAGTCTGTCTTTTGAAAGTTAACTCTAAAGATAATAGACATTTTAGGATATAGGATTCAACAGAGCATGTATCATTCAATAATTCATATTTTAACCTGATAGTCCAGAATGTATGTTACACTTCACATTTTGGGATATACTGACACTGACAAATGGCAAAACCTATATCTTCAATGAGAGAGCCCCAAGCATTTAGTGAACTGAGGCTTTGTGGATGTCTAGTTAGAGTAATTCAAGTCCCAATATTGATTTTTTGGTATTATTTTGGCAATTTAATCCAAACAGGCTTAATTTTCTGCTTGCATTAGCTAGATAATCATAGTTGTAATTCCCTCCCTCTTTTTCTTAGTTTTTAACATTATAAATGAAAATACCGTTTCCATATATTGCCAGAGGACTCATGATGTCAGAGCATACAGCATTCTTAATATAAAATGGATATAGGTATGTGTATGTGTGTGAATCTAATATGTATACTAGGGTTTATATAGAACATTCCCTCAGGGAGTCTCTAATAAGCCACTGTACAAATTTAAATTCATAAGTGCATATGGCTCAAAGTTTTCTTTTTTTACTATTTTTTTCTGTAATCCTAACATCAAGTTTTATTTGTCCTGGTTCATTGGCTGGCCTGCATCATACGTTGTGCTCTGCAATAGTTCTTTGTTTATCCTGGTGACAATTACAATACTGTCCTCTTTCTATGCTTCTGCTCCCTTTTTCTTTATTTTTCCTATTTGTCTTTTCTTCCCTGATCTGGATATGGTGATACTGACAAGAACAAATGTGTCATAACTCTTTTCTTTTACATGTCTTTGATTCTTCATTTTTTAGAGGGAAATAAAAATGTTCAAGTGTTATGTTAACATAGTCATTTTTTTTATTAGGCTTTATCTGTTGTAAACAGGGTAACAAAAACAATTTTGGATAAACACCATGATATAATCGAACATGAATGTTTGATAAGACATCAAAGAATGAATATATCCAATTCCCAGAGTCTTTAAACAACAAAAAATATTAGTGTATGCTGTAAAATAAATGTCTATACAGTCAATAAAATACTGCATTCCTTTATTAAAAGGCCCAATAAGAATTATTCTAGGGCTTCCCTGGTGGCTTAGTGGTTGAGAGCCCGCCTGCCGATGCAGGGGACACGGGTTTGTGCCCTGGTCTGGGAAGATCCCACATGCCGCGAAGCGGCTGGGCCCGTGAGCCATGGCCACTGAGCCTGCGCGTCCAGAGCCTGTGCTCCGCAACGGGAGAGGCCACACAGTGAGAAGCCCGCGTACCGCAAAAAAAAAAAAAAAAAAAAAAAAAAAAGAATTACTCTAGCACACCTAAGAAAATGAAGTAGCCTTCTAGGTTTACACCATTTGCCCGTCCACCCTCTTCACTGCTCTGGGTCCAGAAGGCTGATGCTCCAGACTGTATCCACCAGATTCCCCTGGCCCTCTGGCTTTGGCTGGGCCAGTGGAGGCACCGTCAGAAGTACAGAGAGTAGGAGGAGAGAGGTCAGGGTATTCTTGTACTGTAGCATCCCTCTTGCTGGGCCACAGGATGGCAGAGGCTGCATTCCCCTAGTGAAGGTCACGCCCCTTTTGGGGCCTCTCTCCTACAGGCATAGACCTAACTGTGCTCCAGTAACTTCTTCCTCCTCTTGCACCTTCAGACCTAGATGTGGTAATAGCTTCTAGGTTGTAAGCCCTAATGTACTTCACTATTTCTCGAGTTTCCCTGATGTCTACCCATCTGTAAATAGTCCCTTTATTAAACTCTTTTCAATTACCCTTTTGAGTTTGCCATCTGTTTCCCACTGGAGCCATAATAGTAACTCTCCAGATCTAGAATAGTGGTACTCTATACAGGTGAACTATCTCCTTAGGGAGCATTTTGGAAATCTGTGGGTGTCACAATGATTGGGGGGCATGGCTGGTATTTTCCTGGTGGGTAGGTATGCTGTATATTCTATTACACATGGGACAGTTCTACACAACAAAGAATTGTCTCTTACCCCATCCAACTTTCAAACGTCCCACTGGACATTCATGTGGGTGAAAAACCTATTTAATAATGCTCTGAGTCAGAACTAACTTTGTTCTGCAGACACAAGGTATTTTTAATACACCGAAATGCAGATTTTATTAAACACTGAAATTCCCAGAAATGCAATTACTGCGCACGGTGAGGGAATGTTTCACTTTGTTTGGTATGGAACTTTATTAAAAATTATTCACTACTTTGGAAAATCATGTCATCCATGACAATGCTGCTCTTGTGACTTTTGTTGTAAATACAGCACACTGCTTCTCTTAATTCACTCCATTAAAAAATTTTCCTCACCACTTCACTGAAAATGCTCATGTCATAGTCGTGAATAACCTTCAGGTTGCTAAATCCAATGGTAACTTCTCAGTCCTCAACTGGGACACAGATGGTCACTCCTTGATAAACTTCCACCCTTTCCATGGCCCTGAACTTTCCCTCCTATCTTTTTTTTTTTTTTTTTTTTTGCGGTATGCGGGCCTCTCACTGTCGTGGCCTCTCCCGTTGCAGAGCACAGTCTCCGGACGCGCAGGCTCAGCGGCCGTGGCTCACGGGCCCAGCTGCTCCGCGGCATGTGGGATCCTCCCAGACCGGGGCACGAACCTGTGTCCCCTGCATCGGCAGGTGGATCCTCAACCACTGAGCCACCAGGGAAGCCCTCCCTCTATCTTGATAGCTGCTCCTTCTCAGTCTTCGCTGCCGGTTCTTCCTTTTCTCCCTGCTCTCTGAATGTAAGAGTACCACAGCCCTTTTTCTATCTCTAGCTCAGATCTCTCTCCTCATTCCAGCCTTGCATATCCAGCTATACCCTCAATATTTCTACTTAAATGTCTGATAGACATCTCAAAACTAGCTCCAATGTAACTCTCCCCATCTCCAGCTGATGACAGCTCAATGCTTTTGTTTACACACAATAAAATCCTTGGAGTCATCCCAGAATCTTCTCTTTCTCCCACTCCCCACATCCAGTCTACCAGGAAATCCTACTGGCTTAACTTCCATATAGTCTCCAACCACCTCTCACCTTCTAATGGCTGGTTCTAGCACCATCATCTCTTGCCTTAATCACTGCCGTCACTTCCTAATAGTCACCCACTTCTATCCTTGCCCTCCCTTCTATTTTCAACTTTGCAAACAGATCCCTTAAAAGCATAAATCAGATGATGGCACTTCTCTATTCTAAACCCTGTGAGAGCTCCCATCTTAGTTGGAGTAAAGCCCAACTTCTTCCAATGTTCCACAAGGCCCTATAAATTCCAGTTTTTGCCAGGCTCCATTACTGATTTCCTATCATCCTCTTCCTCCCTGCCTGCCTCATTCCTGTCTCATTTCTCTGGCTAACTCCCATCACTTCCTTCCTTCAAAATCTGGTCTTTTCCATAAAGAACAGACTCGTGGTTGCTGGGGGGGTGGGGTGGGGGGTGGGGGCTGGGGGGCGGTAGGGCTGGGGGGAGTGGAGGGAGTGGTGGGAGGGAAGGATTGGGAGTTTGGGATTAGCAGATGCAAACTATTACATATAGGATGTTTAAACAACATGGTCCTACTGTATAACATAGGGGACTATACTCAATATCCTGTGATAGACCATAATGGAAAAGAATATGAAAAAGAATATAGGTATAACTGAATCACTTTGCTGTACAGCAGAAATTAATACAGCACTGTAAATCAACTATACTTGAATAAATTTTAAAAACATCTGTTCTTTACAAGGAAGCCCACCCTGACTACTCTACTTAATCCTGCCCCTGCTCCCCGCATCTCCTGACCTCTTTCCCTCTCTCTTCTTTCCCTATTTTTACAAGATCAATTAAGGTGTTGGTCAAATAACGTTCCCTTTCATCAAGGTGCTAAAGGTCTTTTGCTGTGAAGTAATACATACCCTAGTCTACTTCTTATTATAGTAATTGAATATTTTTATTCAAAGAAGAATGTTTAGGAAGATACTATATTAACATAAAAAAGTACAAGCTTACAACGTACTGTATATTATTTTCTGAGCAGACACTATACTATAATTTACATACATGATAAGACTCAACCATTTCAACATCCCTTCACTATAAATATAATCCTTCCTTTTTAAATTGGTGAGATTAAGTAAGTGGCCCAAGGTCATCTAACTAGTGATGAGCCTATTGGTTTTGGTACTAAATCACCATGCAACACAGTATATGTTTTTGGATAGAAATAAAATATTTCAGTCAGAAATTATACTGTGAAGTGAGTACGGGCTGCATATTAGTAGCTTATTATTTATGAACCACAAACATAATGAATTAATTGGATTCTCACGGAACGTGGCTGAACGTCCACGGTGGGGTGCATGTTTATGCCCACTGATGCCAGGGTGTGACGGAGGGCTTGGGGAAAAATACACCCTAAAGACTCCTATCATTCATATTTACTCAGATTTGGTATTTTAAAGCTTTCTTTTGGTTACAAATGTTTTAATGCGTATTCACTATTACTACTTATAAATGTTTACCTGGGAACCTAAGGATCTGCTGTAAAACGACTTCTCCCCTGAATATTCTACAGAATATCGACTGTGTCTCAGTAGAGAGCAAAGCCAATACCTCCCTCCTCCCCCACGCTTATGTCCACATCCAAAATAAACAGGATGATTAATAATCATTTAATAAATTCTGAACCACTTTACTAATCAATTTAGTGAAAGTCTCTCCACTCCTTTCTTCCTCTGACCATCATCCCCAAGAGTTACTCTTTTTCCAGAATTCTGGACTGTAAACAATTTGCTGAGAGTTATTATAAAACTCTCTTGTGATTGGCTAAACAGAAGTCAGATATAATTCTGATATCAGAGCATACTTCAAAAATTCACAATTCATAAAATACGGTAACATCTGTTGCATTCTATCTTTTGCTTTGTTTCCTTATCTGTGTCAGGAACTGGCTAAATAATTTAAAAATCAAATTATAAGCTTAAATACGGCCATAGTACGGTGTTTCAGGGAATGAGGAAGAACATCAGCCTTTGTATCAGGAATCTCAGCTGCAGTCCAGGTGGTGTAATAAAAAGCAACTTAAGCAGGCAAGTCATTTACTCTCCCTCGAACTTACGTGGGACCTGAAGTGGCTGCATCCATAAAAGAGACCAACCAGCTCTAGATGCTTTAGGAAATGCCAAGGCTATAATAATGTACCCATGCCTATTAGAAATTGGAATTTTTCTTTTTCTTCTTGACTTTTCAAAATTAAGGAACTTAAAAGCACCTAAATTTTTAAAATTTTTGTCTAAAAAGTGAAAGCCAAAAAGTCATTAAAAACTCCAAACTTGCAAAGATTTCAGGGCCGGGCTTCAAATTTTAGAACCCTCAAGATAGGAAGGAAGAAGGAATTTGGGGTGATTAAAATGCTATAGGTAGGACTGGCTGTATAATTTGCAGGGCTCAGGGCAAAATGAAAATGTGGGGCGCTTGTTAAAAAATTACTAAGAATTTCAAGATGGTGACAGCAGAGGATTTAACCAAGTGTGGCCCTAGGATAGCAGGGCCCTGCGTAACTGCACAGGTCACACACCCGTGACACTGGCACTGGCTTTTTCATATAGGCATGAGAGCTAAACAGCTTCTAGTTTCTATCCCTGAACAAATTGATCATGGTTGCCAAAGTGAGTCATCGTGGTCAAGAAAGGTATCAACTCTTATCCAAACCCCATGATTTTCCCAAACTTACCACAAGGAAAAGTCCAATAAAATATTTTTAATAAAATATTTTTACTTAATAGGCCCTCTTTCATTCAATGTGAATGACTGAACTGAATCCCTTTTTTGGGCCACTACTGACACCCTAAACTTTTTTTTTTTTTTGCGGTACGCGGGCCTCTCGCTGTTGTGGCCTCTTCCGTCATGGAGCACAGGCTCAGCGGCCATGGCTCACGGGCCCAGCCGCTGCGTGGCATGCGGGATCCTCCCGGACTGGGGCACGAACCCGCGTCCCCTGCATCGGCAGGCGGACCCCCAACCACTGTGCCAACAGGGAAGCCCACCCTTAACTCTTGATCAACCATTACCAGGCTGCTGAGAACTAGCAGAGAAAAGAAGCACACAATGCTGATGACTAGTGACTACCATGTGCTGGTATCCAAATCCCCTCCAGGCTGCCCCACGACTCTGGCCTGTGCTCGCTACCCCTCCATCCCCAGTTCCTCACAATATCTACACCCACGTCACTCTCTCCCAAGCCCCTGCTCCCCCATCTCATTAGCTATAGAAGCTGAATTCAGTATAAAAATAGAGGTCATTAGGTGGTCACCCCCTCAATTTCCCTCTCCCACCTACCACCCTGACTACATCTGCAAATCCTTCCCGTTCCCATCCCAGCTCCCTTCCCTTCCTTGAGAAGCTTTGCCATTTTATCTCCATTGCACCTACACGTCCCATCTTTTCCTTCCTTCAAGCGTTCCTCCTCTACATATAAATCATCTCAAGTGCTTTTCCTTTTAACGCCCTCCTTGATCCTAGTTACAGTATTATTTCTCTCTCTTCACAGCCCATTATTTGAAGAAAATGCATCTGTACTGTCTATTTCCACTTCCTCCTGGTCTCTCTCAACCAGTCCTGCATTTGCGCCTCCTTCCCTCAGCCCATTTCCTAATTCCTGGTTCCTCAAATGGAGCTGTTTTTTCTCACTGTGAAGCCCAGCATGAACCATGGCAAACCCCACATGAGGAAATGCTGGTCAACATGATTCCAAATTATCCATGAATTATTTCATGTAATTGAGGAATAAGGGCATAAATTAGATTATACTGACAGGTGACTGCAATATTAAATTTTTCTATTTTAAAAGGGAAACTCTTCAACCTGGGTCTTTGAAATAGAAAAACAGTCTTGTAATGTTTTTAAAGAGGTAGTGACACTCTCTCCATACAAAGGGCAGAGTGTCCTTGCCCTGCTGTAAATGTTTTAGCAGCTGTGGAAACTTTCAACAAAATTTACTTCCAGCAACTGAAAGCGATGTGCGAAAACTGGGCTTTTCATCGTGGAGACTGAAGCACTTACTGAAGAAACGACGACTTGGAGGCACAGCCTGGAGCCGTGTGGCTCCTTCTCACAGCTCTGCCTGTAAACTCTAATGTGGTTTTCCATCCCCTGCTGCACATCACTGCACCTCTTAAGAAATCATGTATCCTGATTTTGAACTCTTTACACGACAGGATGAAATATGGTGAAGGAATCCAGGTATGCATTACACCTCTTTCCCCCTAGAGCATGGGAGAAATGATCCAATGTGCAAACACAGGCGTTCTCCCAGAACTTTGGGGGTTAAAGCTCCACACACACATGGAGAGTGATTACCAGTCTTACATACACCACCCTTTTCCTCACTGTGCTGGGGATTTCTCCTGAGACACCTAACGTGCTTCACCTTAACATCTTACATTCACAGATCTGCCCAGCAGCTCTAAACTAGTATATTATATCGTGGGAGAAACTCAGGCCATCAGAACTAAAAATTGGCCCAAAGGAGCTGTTTCTTTCCTCCTTCTGGGCAAGATAGAATCCCAATAGACTTCATTTAAGAATTCTGGGTATAGGGCTTCCCTGGTGGTGCAGTGGTTGGGGGTCCGCCTGCTGATGCAGGGGACGCCGGTTCATGCCCCGGTCTGGGAGGGTCCCGCATGCCGTGGAGCAGCTGGGCCCGTGGGCCGTGGCCGCTGGGACTGCGCGTCCTGAGCCTGTGCTCCGCGGCAGGAGAGGCCCCGGCAGTGAGAGGCCCGCGTACCACAAAAAAAAAAAGAATTCTGGGTATAACAAGTATGTATTGCTGCATCTGATAGGAGATGTTTCATTTGACCAAGTGCCCACTGTGGAGATGCTGTATGTAGTACTCGGTTTTATGAAAACCTTTAAGAATTCACAGCAGTTAGCTTTCCTTCATGATACAGTATATTAATAATTCTGATTCAATAAAAGATTTCCTGTTGACATTATTTCATTTAACAAATGAAGCAGACATATATTTATGAGGACATGAAGTTTAATATGCATACATTTTATAAATAAGTTTTAAAGTACTCAATTTAATCCAGTACAGGTTGATTGTGCACCTACTATGTGTAAAGCATTAATTTATCTTGTGAGTGCCGTTGTGGATTTGGCCTGGAGCTTTTGTCCCCAGATATCTGCATTGAGGCCTGTTTTCACTGCAGTCTCTCTCAATCCTCAGGTTTAGGCTGTTTCCCTAACTTACAAAAAATGTACTTTTTTGAGAAAGGGATCAATTATGTACTGAGGAGCTTGTATACAATGACAGTTGGGACACTAACAGAAAGTTACTCAGAAAGCATGTGAACCTCGAGTTGCATCACTTTATGTCACAAAATGAACATCACTTGACGACAGAATAGAACAAAAGGTATGTACTCTCCCCCTCTACATATGGGCAAACAAAATAATACATGCAGAGTTATTTCTCTTAAATATCTGGCAAGGCATATGATTGATTGTTAGGAATTTTTTGACTTGGTTAAGACAAAATTTAGCCAAATGTTAAAGCGTGGAAAATGTTGGTATAGGCAAAGCGAATATTCTGACAAAGCTTTAAAATCACCCCATCACACAAACATGTTGAAATCTTACCATTAGGTTGTCATGCAGTCTGTTTCTCTGCAGCGAGCATTAGCTTTAACCCTTCAGTGCTGCTGCTGAATTTCATATTTAGGGAGAGGGCTGAAGCTTCATTCAGGAATAAGCTTGTACTTGGGTGATGAGTGTCAGTTTACACGAGAGAACTGCAGTTTCACTCGTGTATCTTTACAGTCAATCCTCGCTCAGAAGGAGACCAGTGTTTGACGAGTGCCTGGTGATTTGTGCGGACTGTGTGTTTAAGAGATTATGTAAATACAGTGTGTGTCACACAGATCTTTCTCTTCCTCCTGTGAACTTGCTACCTCCGAATGCACTTCTTGATGGCACATCTTTTAGATGACAAAATTTCAGCAACCTTAGGGTTTGCTTTCTAAGTGACTGCCCTTGGGATGAGATGGCTATTTTCTGGGTTTGACTTTGTAGTGTTTCTTAGAGAAAGCCCTCACTGAAAGGGTTAAGGTATGTTACTGCAGCAGCTATCAGCAGACCAGCCATCTACCTTTGGTACTTACAGGAATTTTATGGCTCTTGATCATATTATCAAATTCTTCATTAATTTTTTTGTATTTTTCTTCAGTGCGTGGGGTGAGTGCATAAGAGGAGTCGGGATCGGGGCTTTCACAGCCTTTGTTTTCTTTCTTGTTCAAGGCCTGCCAGGTTCAGAGAAATATCAAGAGTAAAAAAAATGAAGGGTGTTTTGAGTACTTACACACAATCTTTGCCTGCTGATCATTAGATCAATATCTTCGTTAATTTTCCTGTACTTGTCCTCAGACTCAGGGCTGTGACCTACTGAATCGTCTGCATCAGGATCTGGGCTGTCACAGCCATTAAGGCCCTTCTTTCTCAACGTCTGAAATACATAATTTGGAAAGTTCAAACCTAGATAAAGGCTGTAAAAGACATTCAGGGGTGTCACAGACGTTCAAGCTTGCCAGTATTTTAGGTTATTACACGTGCTATGTCACATTAGGGTAAAGAAAAACCGTAGAAAGACACCATGAGTCATTTCGACAGTGCACTCGTTACTACTTAAAAAAAAAAAGTAAAAGGGAAATATTCCTTCTGCAACCAAATTCAATGAACAAAGATGGTATGAGGATTGAAGTTTCATGATCTGGAATTCATATGTGCTCCAAACATCTAGTGACAGATGATCACAGAATACAAATAAGGGGGCAAATTGCAACACTATTTTCCCACAGAAAAATTAGAAGTTAGGACATTACACAATGATTTCAGAAAATGTGATCATGACAAAAGCAGAAATAGTGGCAACAGATCCTTAGTTTGAGTTTAACATAATGGTTGGCACTAGAAGTGTCCTGCCACCCCTTTGGATGTGCACTTGACAGCAAAAGTTGGTAGGAGAACCCAGCTAACATTCTCACGAAGTACCCATTAAGAATGTTCAGACCCTGTGATCATAAGGTGAATCACCTTTGTTTAGTCTGGTTAGAGTTCTATATGTGTGAAAACCTGTATTGAAATTGATAATACTGAGAAGTTGTCTGCCTAAACAGAGGCTGGAAAGAAAAGGCAACAGAGCTGAGCTTAGGGCTTCATTATCATGACCTGGGTAAGGAAGCCAAAGAACACTGCAGAAAGGTAACCAAGTCAGTAACTACTGAAGTAGCAAAAGTTCCTCCTGGCTGCAGCTGAGGAGGGTCACCCTGAGACTGCCTCCTGACACATGAAAGTGAAAAGTCAGTGCCTCTTCTCAAACCTCCTGTCTCCTGAATGTATGTCTTGGTCTAGTTTCAGCTGTCACAGAAGGATAAATACTCATGTATAACACTGTAACAGGAAAAGTATGAGTCAGGAGTTTGACTTTCTTTTTAAAACTGATGGTTGTCAACTTAGTTGGACACGATCCTATTTACAGAGATAGTTACGTTTTTAGAAATTATAAAACTTCTGATTAATCAATCACACAGCTTGCCATGTGAACTTTTAATAGACTAGCAACATTTCTGAATTTTCCTGGTACTACCAAATCGTTTATAAAGAGCTGTGTACCTAAGCGTCTCTTATCAATGGAAAGTTCAGCAGAGCTCATCTTTATTAAAGACCGAAATCACGTACAAATAAAGCAAGAGCTGTGACATCAAGCTAAGAACTCAAAGCTGAGATAACACTCCATTTTTAATTCACGCAATTGGGGAAAACAAATAAAACGGCATGAGTTAAAAAGGGGGTGTCGGTCTTAAAAATTTAAACTCCTTGGCTCTTATTGATGTGTAACAAATGTAACATTTTAAAAATTCGTTTCTGATTTTCAGTTCAAATCAAACTGAGACCATTTTGAATATGTCTATGATACACTGTGGCTCTGTAAATATTTATTAATGTTACAGTGATATAATATAACAAATAAACATATGGTTACAGCTTATTATGTGGTACAATGTTTGAATATTAAAATGAATATTTTGACACACGGCGATAAAATATACATTTACAATCTTGGGGAATTTATAACTTGGTGGGGCCACCTGGACCCCTATCATGGATCTACAGCTATCATTTTTCACCCAGAATAAGTACTCCTAGAGGGTCCCTACAATAATACTATAGAGGATGTCACAATACGTTAGAATAATAATTTTATTTGCTAACTTAACTTCCTATATTTTAAACTCTTTTGTTAGCATTATCTCAATCACAAAAGCATTCTTCCGGGTGATGACTATTTGTATTATGATGTGGTTCTGCTTTGATCTCCACATATCCTTGAGCTTTTAAGAATAATTTCTGAGTGTCTTGCATCATACTCCACGAATTCTTCATAAAAATTCACTTATGCAGAAGAAAATATGTAAGATCAAGAACATATTATCTGATATTTTTTCAGAATTTATCTACTGATATTTCTCTAGGGCATGTTAAGAATATTCTTATATAAACCCCTCATTTAAGGTCTTATCTGGTATAACATTAATTTACAGTCTTATCTAGACAGTAGATTTTTCAATGTGCTCCCGAATCTTTTATCCAATAAATCTTCTTGTGAAAACTATAGTTGTTTTGATGTGCAGATTTTTGACAACAGAACGCAAGGGTTAGGAGAGGTCTATCAACTGTCATTACAATCCATCTGGCACGTACATGTGTGCTAAATATTCTTACAAAGCTTTCAGGGGTAGATATTGTGTGTGGTTTATAAAAATTCAAACATCAATTATACTTTATTGAAAGAGCTCCACAAATATTAACTCATTATCTCTCACAAATCTTCCATGAAGATTTCAGGAAACCTTATTCTGGGTCTCAGGCCAGCATGGCCCAGCACAACGGCCCAAGGCTCCCGCCTCCTGCCAGGCCACTGTGTGGTCACCTTGCCCCTGCCTAGGCTTTCCCACACTTGTGAAGTGCAAAGTGAGAGATGTGGAATAGACCTCTCCCATGCATATGTAACTACAGCAGTGGACTGAACACTGAAATAAATTAGGTAGAATTGAAAAAAAAAATTAGGGTGTGGGAAAATCGTAAGTATAAAAATATGGCTAAAATGTTGATAGTTCTTAGATGTCAAGTTTTAGACCAAGTGGGAATGCTTGTTGTTCAATAAAACATTTCTCAGTTTATAGGTTAAAAAATGAATTAGATCGATAGCTCCTTTATACCTAAAGACTTATATAAACTATTACGTAAACAAAGCAAGTGGCATGAGGTCACAAAGGAAATCTCAGTGATGGGAATAAGAGGGAAACAGTGGCTCATTTTCCCCCAGTAAATTCTTCTCATATCTGACTACATCATCCTACAATGAATATCACCACTATTTAAGTAATGAAATATCTCTACCATTTAAAGGCACTTATAGTCTTATTTCAAGTTATATTATGTTATTTAAAAGAGGAGCATTTTGAGAAATACAAACACAAAACCCAAGAGCATACTGAGCTCTAAATTCCCATAATCACATAACCAGAACATTGAAAAAACTGTTCAAAAATATTACTCTCAGCTGAGAGCTTGTAGAACACATTTCTGCTAAGTACAGGTTATTACAGTGGAATTATAAAGCTCTGAAAATGGAAGTAATGGCACAAACTTTACCGTAGTTTGAATGTGGAACCGTAAGACTAATCTTATCTTTATTATATTAAAAATCTACAGCTGCTTAATTATGACAAAAGAATCAGTATTAGATTCAGCCAAGTCTGTCTTTATCACAGTAATAAATAGCTGATATTAACTAAAGGGATTACTAGATGGATAAATAAGCATTATTCCCTACAGCCTTTTTCTAGTAAAATCAAAATCTCGGTCACTGGCCTTTGAAAGATTCTCTGATCTTTTATAAATGTTACTGGTCAGGTAATGTAGGCACTTAAATCATTATTCTTTCACAGGGGCTAGAAGTCCTGGATGTATATATTTTAAGCGTCTCTCAGCTGACTATGTTTTGAGAGATTTATTCTGTATGTCAAGATAAGGCAAGACATCTACTGAAACCACCAACTTCCCTTGCTTCATATCTAAAGAAACTCTTCCCTCAGAGAACTCTGTAAATCTGGAGTCAGCATTCCATGTGAGAGTGACACTTGTGGGGTAGATCATTGACTGCAGAGGCTTCTGGGATGTTTTCACAAGGCAGAGACTGTCATGCAGTGAGCTGAGAACAGCCTTTTCTGAGAGAAGTAATTAGATTGACAGAAGGTGACATACTCCAAACAATAAATGGGAAAAGGAGTGCAGACAGGTAATCCAAAAACCATGTGGAATCTCCCCTCCCAGACATGTGGACATATGGACACTGCATTATTACATTTGTTCATTGGGAAAACTTGAAATACATATAAACTGACAAAGATAGGTGACAGGTGCCTCAAAAATTCTAATGAAATACATGTAGGGAACAGATTCTATTTCATTACTAAAAGGAATATAAATGAAAAAGAATGCCACATGGAGTTCTCATATCTTGTCTTAGACATTATGTTATCAACTAGAAAATCCCTTCTGTATACAGTGGTTAAAACTGGCTTCCCCTTCCTAATTTATTTCTTGTTAGTAGAAAAGAAATATCTAGTTATTGGCCTTTTTCAATGTATGAAGACTATAATATTTTATGTTGATGCTATTTAAGTAAAATTTAGCTTCTTTCAGAGACCCACCATCACAGATTAAAAGCTTCCAATCATTCAATTTATTTCCATGTCTGCAGTCTTAGTTCTCAAGAATATATTATTTCCATCATCTTCCTTTTTCTGTGCCTCCCCATTTCACAGTGGAAATTTCAAATCCCCTTGTGAAAAAACCCAAAATACTCTTACTAATTTTTGTTAAAATTCAAATAATCACCCTTTCTTGCACAGCTAGCATTACCCTTCAAAGGGCTGATGTATCAAGAACACATGTAGGAACTGTTATTATAAGTTGAGTGAATGTCCTGTTCACACAAAAGCCAAGAAAAAAAAGACATCAACTTAGGAAAAATGGCTTCCTTTCTCTGATATTAAATCATTTTTGTGCTTGTCTATCACAGCTTTATGAAGATAAGTGTCTGCTCTTCACAAGCTGAATAATCTTTAGAAAGCAGTGAATCCACACAGGCACAGGAGGTGCAGTTGAAATGGAGACTGCCCTTCACTGAACTTTCTAAGTGCATTTCACAAATACCCTCCCACCCTGGTACTGATACTCACAACACTGCTCCTTCCAGGCCCTTCAGTATCTGTGGAGTGGCTGCCACCCTAAGGACTGTGCTCAATGACTTACTTCATTTAAAACACATTCAGCAAATTATTACTGAGAACCTACTATATACCAGACACTGTTTTGTGTATCTGTAGAGAAGCAGGCAATACAAATTCAAACTAAAAGCTCTGACCTGACCTATAATATTGTATGTTTTTTGGTGATTTCTAGCACAGATTACTTAGGCTGGGGGAAGATCAGGTTCCAAGAAATTCCTCCACAAGTTTTCATAATCAAAACTGTAAGCATTGTCTATATTCTTTCCTTGTTCCATCGTTCTTCTTTGTTCTTAATATAGAAATGAAAAGGCACACTAAAATACTGTGAATTTAGTAAATCAGTAGGTAGACTTTAATTAGACAAGCAAATCATAGCTAGCATAGAGTATGCAAAAATTAAATATTATCCATTTGTGGTAAAAATTTTCATAAGAAATCAAAAACATAAACCTTAACAACACTACATTTCTTTGGTTATTAATGCTCATTCTAACCAGATATTAACTCCTATTCGGGTAAAGCTGGGGAGAGCTGGAGAGTGTCACTGTTTTGTTTTTGTTCCTTTCCTCAAAAGACAATCTTCAAGTTGGACTTGAAATTTTTTTCACTGAATAATTTTTCATCTTTAAACACTGGAAATAAAAGACTGATTGAAGACTTGAAGACTTTTAATGTATAGACCTAAAGAAATATCCAGGGCTTCCCTGGTGGTGCAGTGGTTGAGAGTCCACCTGCCGATGCAGGGGACACGGGTTCGTGCCCCGGTCCGGGAAGATCCCACATGCCGCAGAGCGGCTGGGCCCATGAGCCATGGCTGCTGAGCCTGCACGTCCAGAGCCTGTGCTCCGCAACGGGAGAGGCCACAACAGTGAGAGGCCCGCGTACCACAAAAAAAAAAAAAAAAGAAAGAAATATCCAGCCACTCCCCCTAATGGCCACAAATTCTTTCATATAAGTATTTAGAGGGTGATAGTTCCTAGAATTACTGATACTCTAATACTGGATGAGACCACCAAGGACTATCTGGGTCTTCCCCATGCCTTCCAGAGGGAGGATAATGCTGCACAAGCCCTGGCCTTTCATATCTCATGCCCTTGCTCAAGCCAGGCTCTCCTACTAGAATGACCCCACCAGTATCTGTTCCCTGCATGCAGACAGTCCTCCTCCAAGGGAGAGCTGACACATCCTCTCCTCTCAGTAGACTTCTCTGATCACCAGGACTGAATTAATTGCTCCCTAATTCATGCACTCATTTATTGTATACATTTTTCTACTAGAGCTTCTTTTTTTTTTTTTTTTTTTTTTTGCGGTACGCAGGCCTCTGACTGTTGTGGCCTCTCCCGTTGCGGAGCACAGGCTCCGGATGCGCAGGCTCAGCGGCCACGGCTCACGGGGCTAGTCGCTCTGCGGCATGTGGGATCTTCCCAGATCGGGGCACGAACCCACGTCCCCTGCATCGGCAGGCGGACTCTCAACCACTGCGCCACCAGGGAAGCCCTGTATTAGAGCTTTTATCGCAAATTATTGTTTATGTGTTTGTCTCCATTGCTAAATCGCTAGGTAATTAAAGCAACTTCCTTTATTCACTTTTGAAGTTGCAATATAGAACAGAGCCTGACACACTGTAGGTGCTCAGTAAATGCTTGCTCAATGAACAGAACACACATTCCGCTTCAGTGACACTGCACGCAGAGGTTTTGCGACTGGACAGAGGCTATTTGGCTGGCTGAAGGTGAAAATGGTAGTGGGATCTAGACCTCTTGACACATATTACTAAGTGCTACTATGTCAGGTGTTGTCTGTGGTCCTCTGGATGTTAAGAATGCTTTTTCTGAATATATGATCAAGATAATTTGTTTACATGTTTTTCTCTTCCCATGAGTGAGCTCCTGGAGGTTAGGCATTGTTTACTAGTCATCTTGTATCACGAGGACTTAGCACAGGGCCTGCCATGAGGTAGAAGCTTAATAAGTGTTTGCAGTATTAATGACAGACTGAATGGATGGATGAACAAAACAGGAAGAAATGCTAGAGGGAGAAAGTGTAGTCTCAGTGTAGGAGTTTTGCAACTGCACTTTTCTTTTTTCACATTTTGTATTATTATTTCACACTGTTAAAAGTCAGTTATTATTTTAGTCTTTTTAAGTAACTGTTACAAAGTGACTATTTTCCGAAATGTACCGTTTTAAACTTAGAAAGCAATGCAGTAGAGGCATAATGTGTACTAGGAATGAAATTGATCATAACTTATCAGGAGATTTATATCATTAAATACTTAAGATCTGGTGTATTGGTCTACATATGGAATGTCAGAAAAACTGAGCATTCATGAAATCTTTAAGGGAGAAAAGCCATTAGTATATCATCTCAATGATGAAATGGGTAGCAGGAAAAAGGGGTACACAATTCAGCACAGAAGGAGAAAAAAGGGAGTGGTATTTTAGGCAGCATGTGTAAGGTTAGAAAAGGAAAAGCAGAAAGCTTAAAGAAAGGAATACAGGGAAACTTTTGGGAATGTGAGTCAGATACTATAAATTTGAAATGAGTATGTTTCAAAATTCTTGGGCAAAGTTCATGTTTTTCCCCATTCCTGGATACTGGTCGCCTGCTCCACTGTTCTCTCTGGCTTTGACATTGGTCTTATTCTGGGCCAATCTTAGCCTGGAGGATTCATGGAAAATCAGGGTGATGCTAGGGCCAGGCAAATGATTCAGGCTTCCTCAGGACAGGTCAGTGGTTTCACGTTTTTATTAAGGTTTCTTCCACCACACCTCTTTTGGAACCTGGACAGGCATGCATCAAGGAGGCTGGCCTAGAACAGGACTGAGATGGGGAAGTTTGGCACGAAATGTCTCCTGACATTTTGAGTCCAGGAGAGATCTGAAGTGAAATATGAAACAGGGAACGTTTTAATATACAATGACTGAAATGCATGCTAAAATATGCAGGTAATCCTAATAATCTCTATAAAGTAGGCTAAGAAAATAAAGGCTGGAATACAAAACAAAAATCTGAGATATAAAGGATCAAACTGTAGATGAGTTTGAAAAATGGATGATGTTAGTGATTTCTTAAATAAGGAAGGAAAAGATAGGCAGAATTATAAATTAAACAAAGGCTGAGACAGAGAGGAGAGGAGCAAATGAACAAAGACCAGGAAGCAGGATTTTTGAAAGTAAAAAATATGAATGCAATTCATCTACTAACCTTTCTGGACTATGGCATTTTACCTGCAAATAGGCTGCAGGGATAACAAAGCAGATATTGGGGCACTGATGCTTTAAAAATAACATGTTGAAGCATAATTTATAAACCATTAATGACTTATTTTAACAAAAGAAGATGTATATGTTATCTTGAGTAATGACAGTAAGGTCAAATCATTACTTTTGTTTCCCTGTAGCTCTTATCTAGTTGTAAATGCCTTTTTATTCAAGTTGGGCCAGTGCGTGATTAGTCATTTGAAAAGGGAGTAGCCTTCACTGCCTTATTTATCAGTCAGCTCAGGATTATACTCAGTCGTCATACTTCCTCATTTCTGTAGGATTCCCCTGATCTCTGCTACATCACTGATTTTCCCATTTATATTTTTGATTCCATCCTCTCCTTTCACCCATTCCCCTCCCAACCTTCCTTCCCTAGGAAACATCACAACTTAGTTGCTGGAGCTGGAGACCCAGAAATCACCCGAGACTCCACCATCTCTTGACTCAACCATCATTGTTTTTCTACTTGGTCTCCCATCCTTAGTCTGTTTGTCCCCTGACCCCCACTTTCCAGTTAATCATTCTTCCTTCTTTTGGCAGGGTCTTATTGAAATGCAAATCTAACTGTATCACTGTTCTCCTTATAAACCATGGTGGCTTCCAACAGCCTCACCCACTAGTTTTCACAGCAAGCCCTCCGCCTGCCTTTCCGACACTATTTCCCCTCTTCTCCCCCAGCACTCTAGGTTTTTTCAAGGGGGAACTTCTCACCACTTCCCAAGTTAGGTAGCCCCTTTAATAACACTGTTTCGATATGTATCATTTATTCTTGTCTGGAATATCCTTCTTTACTCCTCTCCGCTACACAAACCACAGTCATCCTAGGACATCTATTACCTAAGGCATCACTCACTCTGCGAAGCTTCTTTCTAGAAGCTTAGAGACTCCCTTCTCTGTACCCCTAGAATCCTTACCTTTTTGTGTTTTAAATAATATGTGGTGCTTTATATTGTTATTTATCTTTTAACATGTCTGCTTCACCACCTGACAGTGAGTTCTGTTAGGGCTGGATATTTCTGGCTCCTGACAGAGGGTCTGATTAATATATGTGGGCTCAATATATGTTCTCAGTAACTGTTCATCGGATGAATGAATAAGCAAACAAATTTGACAGTCATACTTGCTAACGGTGACAGACTAACTGAAATGAGTTGGGTGGTCTCCGCCGGTGACAGTGTTTTTTATTTTAATAAGATCGGTAAGTCAAAATTCAAGGAGCATGAGTTCTGGTAGGTTAAAGCAATCTCTGTAATTACTTCATGACTGTGGCACAGGATATCCCTGTGGAGAATAGAGGGAACAGCGGAGGTAACATAGAATACTGTATACGGGACACAAAGGGTTGGGATCCTTTGTGTTTAGAATTGCTGAGTCCTGGGAACAACGGGCTGATCCTTTCCATGCTCTCAAGTCTTTTGTGACTATTGGTGCTCTAAGTTACCACCAGGAGGACATACACACAGTAAGAACCAAAAATACTGCAAGAGGTGCTTTTGTGCATTCCCTTCTCTGTTTCTAGGTTTTCCCTCAGAAACAAGGGCACTACCTTTGATGTAAGTTTAAGAATCTTTGTTAGTTGGGATCTATAGTTTATCACTAGCTTATCAGAAAAGAAGAGCGCTCTGTGTACCATCATAAAAGGCAACACAAAATAAAATAACACAAAATAAAACGATCTGAGGTTGACAACTGACTGACTCAAGTCCTGACAATTTTGATCACACCTGAGAATGGCACCTGAGATAGCCAAATCTCACTTCTGAGACAGCCAGCCACTCCCAGATGAAGGTTAAGTTGCTTCCTTTCCTAATACCTCTCGCCCACCCTGAGCCTCTGCCAGGCTGAAGAGAGGTAAAGAGCTCCAGTGGGCTTGGCCCTGGCCCACTCTCTCCTGAGCTGGCCCTCGGCCTGAGAGGGAAACCCTCTCTTTGTCATTCATTCTTACTGTTGTAGTTGCCATGTCTTAGGTCACAGGCCAGCCCAACATGCACCATTAACAGACTTTAGCCTGAGATATCACTGAAAATACTTTACCGAGTTTTTTTTTTTTTTTTTCTGTACCTCAATTTATTGAATGATGGGGAGAGAGATTTTCAAGGACCAATTCTGGATTGTGAACACAGATTTTATTTACGGTTTCCTCACCTTCTTCCCCATGATAGCTGACATTCAAACTTTTTTCCTAATTGACTTCTCTCTCTCCCCAATAAACTAGACTGCTCTCCAATGAGTGGCAATAAGCCATTCTCTATTGACACTTCTCAAGAGAAAAGTTTTGATTTTGGTTATTCTATAGTGATTGGGCAGCAACGACAGGAAAGGGCCTCTTATACTCCAGCTCCCCAGACAGTATACCATGTGAAGAAGAGCCTAAATACCAATTCTGAGGGTTTTGCCTGGATCTGTGATATGCCAAATGGAAGACTAGTATCGACAACTGTGTTAGTGCACGCTGCTCAGTGCCTATACTGCTCTGATATGTCAAAATGAGGTATCAGGACTGCAGAGCATTGTATGAGAACAATATACAAGTCACAGCTACTGTGGCTGGCAGGGCAGGGAAGAGTCTCAATGTGTTAGAACACACCCCCATGAGAGCAGAAACTTTTTTTTTCACCTCTGTATCCACAACAACTTGAATGTGCTCAGCACATGGATAAGACCCAGTAAATATTGTTGTTAATAAAAGAATAATGGAATCCTAGGCTGCAGCATCAGAGGTTCTTATTTAAGATGGAACCACAATGGGATCTGAAAACACACAGGGAGCAGTGGCTAGGTTTGTACTCAGGGCGTAGGCTGCTTTCACCCCTACCAACCACTCTCTCTAATTCCACCTATGGATTTAAATTATAAACGGAAAGAATCATGAACTAGAGAGTTAATGGAATTAATATCTCTCTTTTATGCTTCCTCAGAATTTTGTAATTAATATTTATTTTATAATGTTGCTCTCTGTAGTCTTATTTTATTTTCTAGATTATAAGATTTCTGTAGACAGGCAGTGTCTCCTGAGTGCTTTCTGTTTATCCTTGGCAACTAGTAGACAGTAGAACATTGCAAGAAATTGGTTAACTCTTTTGGATGGTCGTCATACATGGGAATACCTCTAAGGAGAGCCTGGTGATATATAATAAGGAGGCTCAGAACGATTAAGCAAAAGCTAGTGGGGATCCAAGCTTTTCCTTTAACACTGAACCTTCTCCCTCTCCATTCAACATCAGCAATGTTTGTGAGGTCTGTCAAAGGCTAGCAACCTTGGTCTCTAGCCTCACTCTTATGACTTGCCTCTTTCAATGTAGAACCCCCTGGAACTTGGTTAATACGGTATTAATATTTTCATTTTATTGGCTAATATACTGGAAGACTTTCTGCTTAACAGAGAGTGCCCAAAATATCATATGGGTGGGATGGTCACTGGTCAGGGACTCGGCCAGCTACACCAGTGGCTGGAAGGACACCACGGGACTTCATCAGTCTTGGTGTGTGGACAGGAAAGCAGGATGTACTCCCAAGCAAACAACAGGCCAGCACTGGCAGCCGGAAGTCAAGATGCAGGGAAGAAAGGCTCCTTATAGGTTCCAAGGGTTGTCCTGGAAGTAAGGTAGTTGTGCTGGATGTTAGGTTTGCAGGATGTTATCAACTGGTCAGGGAACAAATTTCTACCTGTCACACTCACATTAGGCGTTAAGAAAGTCCCTCAGACTAAACCTCCAAATGCACAGCAATACAGTACACTTAACAATGCTCCCTCCTTTCTTTTCTGCAAATAAGTTTATTTTGGTTTATACCTCTTATCTCTCTCACCACATTAAAAACTACTGTGGTGGGGCTTCCCTGGTGGTGCAGTGGTTGAGAGTCTGCCTGCCGATGCAGGGGACACGGGTTCGTGCCCCGGTCTGGGAAGATCCCACATGCCGTGGAGCGGCTGGGCCCGTGAGCCATGGCCGCTGAGCCTGCGCGTCCGGAGCCTGTGCTCCGCAATGGGAGAGGCCACAACAGTCAGAGGCCCACGTACTGCCAAAAAAAAAAAAAAAAAAAAAAACTACTGTGGGGAGGGAAAGGGTCTAATCTATTTATCTTCTTTAGCTGTTATGTCACTATCACAAACATAACATGTAGATTGGTAATAAGTGGTGGACTTTACATTCAATTACCTTGGGTAGGTGTCCAATGAAAAAAGTTTGTTAAAACTGTACTTCTTAGTAATCAAGGAGCGTCAGATAAATAAAAGGTGCTTAAAAATAAAAGTGCTTCAAAATCCTCAGGCAGTTGCTCAGTTCTAGCCCTTTTAAGGCTTTTGTTGTATTTACAAAACACACCACTATCATTCTAGTCGTGGTCTTTATTTAACTAACCCGTCCTGCAGTCTCAGTGTGGTTCCCTCTGTGCGGTCACTATGCGCCTGCCTCAGTGTCCACGCAAGACTGGGCTCCTGGAGGGCAGGGCTGCGCCTTTTATCTGGGAATCCCTAGGACCAAGCAGAGCACCTGGCACCTAGAATTTCATAAATTAATATGAATTTTGAGTTCATTAGTCAAAGGGCCTCTCTATTCGCTTTCCTAACAATATAATTATTTCCGGATGGTACCAGAAAAATAACCAGAGCATCTATGCGACAGACATCAAGAATGCCAGTAGCATTTCAAAGTCAGGACTCTTTATTCAACTTTCCACAGGGACTTGCCCTCTAGTTTCCTGGCTCTGTTGTTATTGGGGGCTGCTATCTCCTTGACTCACATTGTAGTTCCTGCTATTTTCTAGTTTTGATGTGAAGGGTCCTTTCTCATTAGTGTAGACAATTATGAATTGAAGGTAATAATTAGAAATAAATAGGCCATAGGCCATCTACAAATGGATTCTGAAAAATACCTAAGATACATTCCATTATGGCAAACTAGGATCTTCCCTTCTGGATTAAATATTGACAAATAAGATAAAATTCATAAGAAATGTCTTAGAAAGCCTAGTATTATTATCAAGTGCTGATCAAGGCCTACATACGCCGTCACCTTATTATTTTATGTGCAAATTTAAATTTTTGTAAATTTATGTGTCTAAATTAAATGACCTAGTAATTAAAATCGAACTCATTTCAATTCACTTTCTTTATGCTATGAATGTTATCTATATATGAATCTGTGGGCCCAGAACCTTGGACCAACTGGTAGTTCATAAAATCACATTTCCCATGATGTCATACATTACACAGATAAGTAACATTCTTAGCTCTTGTATTCGGTCACCTTGCATTTCACAAGATGCTACAAAAGCTAGAGAGAGTATTGACAAATGAAAATCGGAAAGGCAAGGAGAGTAAATATTTAAGGCAAGTAATGACAAGAATGAAGGAGAGAAAGAGAGGATAAATAGGAGATAGAAAATACACAGTGGGAAAAGAGGGAGGGAGGGAATGAAAATGAGTGAAAGAGACAAGCTAAAGGTGTTGTGAAAGAGAGGGAAAAAATAATCAAGTGAGCACATCAAGTGATCCCCCTTGGTATGTAAGCTGGCCTCTCCTGGTATGCGGGCTCAGCACTTTATGACCTAACATAAAGCTTTATCACGGGCCATCAGCCAGTTTACTCATCCTGATACCCACCCCTGACAGCGGCTCAGCACCTGTTGTCTAACTCAGTGAGGCCAAGTGGCAGCTGCCGGCCTCACAGACTGCTCTGTCCTCTGGCCCCAGACGGCCTTCTCTGATGAGTCTGTGTGGCCTTGGGCTCCAGGCCCCTGTGGTGGTAGCTGCTTGCTTTTGTAGCCAGGATGGCTTTAATAACTTCAGGCATTATCACTGGAAATATACTGCAGCCTGATTTTTAAGTTTGGTATTTCAACTTCCGTAACTTATGAATTCTCAGTGATTTTGTTAGTTCAGTGGTGAACTAAGATTTTTCATTTGTGCAATAATTTCTTCCATATTATTCATTAGGTGATTATAAAAACAACATTTCCTCTTCTATGGCGCAAAGAGGAAATTAAACCAGTCTTCCCGCACTATCAAAATATTAATTTTCACCTTAACTGAATCTGGTCCTCAGTAATAACACCTACCATTTATTGAGCACATACTGTGTGCCAGGGACTGAGCCTGTAGCTTGGCATGGATCTTTTTTTAATCCTCACAGCCACTCCTCCACTATGACTGTCATTCTACAGATGAAGAAAAAGAAGGACGAAGTGGTTCAAGAACTTGCTGAAGTCCACCAAGCTAGTTAGTGGTAGAAGCAACTTAACCAACTCATGTCCAAGCTCCAGAATTAGCTCTCTTAGCTATCTCACTATTCCACCTCTGCAAATTCGCCCCATTATAGACTGCCTAAATTATGCCTATGTGTTCTTTGAACACTCACTCTCAGGTGAAATTGGTTAATGTTTGACAAATCTTATTTTTCCCTAAAGGGATACATTTGTAATCGAATTCATTTTCTGATGAATGATCTTATCTAAAACGTTTTCCCTGTTGTGCTATTGGAATATCCACTGCAGAGAGGGGAAGGCCCCTTCAATAATATTTTGGATGCAGCTACCTAATGAAAATGAAGGGGAGATTGTTGAAAACCTAAGGAAAGAAAGGTGACTTAATTTTTTCAACCCCCTATATTTTTAAGATGAGGAAGGAAGTCCTTTGCAATAACGTTTTGGCTGTATCTACCTGGGTGAAGTGTAGGTTTGCTGCAATTATTAAAACAATACTTTGCAGGAAAAAGTTTCTGTTCCTAAGGAAAAAAGGTTGCTTTATATTTTTTGGTGCGTATATTCTTTAGATTCACGCTCTAACTGCTCAGCCCTTCCCTTCAATTTGCTTGAGTAGATAAGTGATGCAAGGCTGGTAACTATGAGATGACATTGTTGCAGGGTTGAAGGGAGGTAGGTTGGGGAAAAGAGAAGAAATGCATGTTTTTATGGAGAAACTATTGTTTCTCTCTGGGCAAAGCTACAGGATCAAGGAGAGATCTTGTATGCATTATAAAAATTCTTCTTTTAAAACATGGGTACATAAGCTCTTTCCTTTCCTTTGTTTTCAAAATGATACTGATAACCCTGTTACTTTATAGGCCGGATGGGAGGAAAAGTAAAAGGAACGACTGTAAAAGTTCCCAATTTTTTCCAGCAGTTACAGGAAGACAGAGCAAGAAGTGAGATCTCCTTAAGTGAAAATTTCCCAGTCCCAAGGAAAAGGGGAAAACTGCAGGAGAATTTCAAGAACCACAAGACTTGGGTTTTGCATCTTGTCAGAAAATCCTCACTGTTAGTAAAAGCCTGGGGAAGGGCTGGCACGGACCTGACTCAGCAGAGAAATGCCACCCACAGTCACCCACTCTGCTTCCGCAGTGGCTTAGCTGCCCTGTTTTCTCTGGAGGATTCCCCAGCCAGGCCAACACACACAAGTCTCTCAGATGGGAAACTGGACTTTTTGAAAATTGAAATTAAACAAAGTTGCATAACATTTAAAAGAAGTTTACAATTATGATACGTGGCTTTTTACACAGGCTTAAAGTCAATTTTCTGTTGAATAAATAATATTAACCACATATTAACCACCTAATGGTTTAAAAATGCCTCAAACAGCCATCACCATCATTCTGAATAGAATCCCACTTCTTTTTAAAGTCCACTGTTAAAAGATGAGGGGAAACAGTATCATTAAAAGAGGAAGCAAAACACAGTCCAAAATCTGTTTCCATAAGATAATGCACATAATTGACTAATGGTCAGAGGAATCCAATCTATACTGAGATGAGGTATGAAGTCAAAGCAGATGTCTGGAGAAGTTAGGAAGCCCCCCTACCCCAAATGATTACATTACTCCATTGCTGAAGCTAAAGGGACAGATAGAAATCAATGGAAGTTTTGTTGATCTTACATAGGAACTGGTACACAGGAAGATGGAAGTTATATACCTGAGTTCATCTGCTAGAAAACATGCACTGCACGTGTGTGTGTGTGTGTGTGTGTGTGTGTGTGTGTGTGTATGCACTATACCATGAAGCTAAGAATTTTGAAAAGATATTCAGAATTATTTCTGGGTAGATGTATTTCTGCATAGCTGTTTTAATCTTTTTCCCCTAGAAGGAAATATTTCACTTACATAATTTAAATTCCACAATAGTTAGGTTGTTTTATTTTAGGATGTTTGCAAACTGAATGACGGTGTCTAATGGAAAACAAATTTCTTTCCCTAATCATAACGTAACAAATAGTTTGCTATCATATAATTTACTATATTTTTCTCTGATATAAATAAAATATCTCATGTTTGTAGGAACTCAATCATGGAAAGCACTAAAATGTTTCCTCATTTCTTCGAATGTTGATCAGCATGTGTTTTGGCCTCAGTAACCAGATATCAGGTGCAGAGTTCAGAACTATAAATTTGTTGCACCTCCTATAGGTAATATTAGGGCTCTGATGGTTGTCTTTCCTCAAATCACAATTCATCTCTGCTAGGTCTTCAGAGTGCAAAATAGGTGTGGTTCAGAGGAGAGTGTCAAACAAACATCAGAAACAATATCCTTTCCCCAGTAGCAATATACATTGTGGGTATGTGACTGGAATATTTAAAACACCTGTTCACTTGGAACTAAGCCAAATGTGTAATGCTTTAGAGTGCTTGGCTCACTTCCAAGAGCATGTATTGTTACTGCCATCAAAATACTGAGGGAGTCAGGGCAAAGATACAAGCTAGAAATGATGTAAGAGAGATATATTTTATTGCTAACAATATCATCATAATAAACACTGTTGGCTGGCTAGTATTTTAATGAAATCAATTATTTGTTTTTGCATCAGAAAAGAAACTAGTAGTGTAGGGCCCTCTTGTCTTAGCTTTGCTAATTTCTTTCATTGCCTTAAACCCTCAATCAAGCTCACCCCCTCATGCCCTCTCACCCCCCAACCCCCCTTCTCTCTTTTCACTCTGTTCTTCCCTGGATACATAGTAGTTCAAAAGGAACAGCAGGGAATAAATTCTATCCTAACTCTATTTACCAGAGTTCACCAACAGAACTTGGGCAAGCCCCTCTATCTGACAGGGTTCCACCTATTTCTTTCAATTGTTTTGGCTTTAGTTAATAGAGTTACTTGTGACTCCTAGCTTTTCCCTTTCTCTTCCTTTTCCCTAGTTTTAAAATCTGTATAGTGAAGATCTGATCTCTGAAGAATTTCATGACTTTATTACACAAGTATTATATGTAACAATTTACAAAGTGTGGCATTTTGTTTGAATGTAATCACAAGATATACTGAAGAGTCAATGTCCAAGGTATGAATGTGTGTGTGTGTGTGAGAGAGAGAGAGAGAGAGAAGGAGAGAAAGAGAGAAAGAGAGACAGAGAGAGTAGAAAGTTAGAAAATATTGCCTACATTTACACATGCAGGAGCAAGGAGCAGCAAGAGAGCAAGTAACATGTTTAAGGGTATCATGTACCCAACATGTGCTAATGGCTATATATGTACCTTATATAAGCTAATTCTTATAAAAAAGCCAAAAGCAAGAGTTGCTATCCCTGTTTTACTGCTTACGAAGCTAAACTTCAGCAGAGATTAAGAAACTTGCCCAAGAGAATGGAGTTTATGAAAGTGGGAGAAACCCACTTGTCTGACTCTCTAGAACTTGCATCTGTTCCTTCTCCCACACCATGCGCTGTCTTACAGACCATATTGGAAAAGAATATATGAAAAAAGAATGTCTCTATGTGTATAACTGAGTCACTTTGCTGTACAGCAGAGATTGGCACAGCATTGTAAATCAACTATATTTCAGTAAAAACAACAACAACAAAAAGGCTGGACTTTTAGATTATAGACGTGAAAGTGTAAGGATAGAGTGTTTACATTTGGCAGTATTGTATCCAGAATCCTGACCTGTTTATGTGGTCATTCAAAGTGCACATACTTCATTAGGAACTTCAAAATTTATAGATTTTGATTTCTTCTTCAGTTTAATCTAGAGAAGCTTATATAGTTTAAATACACCTGCTGAGGTCTCTATAATTTGCTCCTTTGAGACACTACAGCTGACATATCATCTTCAGTCAGAGAAATCCATGTGCATGTTATCAGTGCAAACTGAAATTACATGCGTATTTCAAAAACAACTTTTTTATATTATAATCATAGATGTTTTTAGGATGACATAAATGGCTTAAAATATTTAAGTATAATGAAAAGTTTTAGGCTTTGTAGCATGTACACATACACGTTACTTATAAAAATTAAAATGTTTTGGCACATCTACGTTTTACAATTATATTGCTTCTATCTATTTACATTTTCCTGTAGAATCTTCCTCAGGAATTGGCTGTCATTATGCTATTCTACTGCTTGAGACCATACAGTATCATTCTCATACCTCCCGTATTGCACCTAATTCTGCACCAGACATTTACCTGTGATTTACCTGTTTCCTCCTCTTCCTCATTTCCCTTGCCAGTTTTCTTACTGCTCTGTACGTGAACCTTCTATTCTTTTTTTTTTTTTTTGCGGTACATGGGCCTTTCACTGCCGCGGCCCCTCCCGTTGTGGAGCACAGGCTCCGGATGCGCAGGCTCATCGGCCATGGCTCACGCGCCCAGCGGCTCCGAGGCATGTGGGATCTTCCCGGACCGGGGCACGAACCCGTGTCCCCTGCATCGGCAGGCGGACTCTCAACCACTGCGCTACCAGGGAAGCCCTAACTTTCTATTCTTATCAAACCAATATTTTTCATGCCCTTGCTCCTTTCTTCTTGTGGATCTTTGCATAATTTGTCTTTTGAGAGGTTTGCCCCCATCCTCTTCATCAATTCATAACCACCGTTCTGCACTTGACTTGTTTGTGCCTAAAAGTGACTACCTATCATGGCCATCTTCCCCGACTTTTAAAATATTCTACTTCCTATAGTTATTACTTGATTACAAGGTATCATCATCATAAACCTTACTATGTGCCAGACCCTGCTCCAAGCATTTAAAAAAATGTTCAGTCATTTAATTGTCATAATAACTATGTACTAGGTACTATTATTAAACCCCATTTACAAATGGGGAAATTAAGACGAAGAGTGCCTAAGTGACTTGCCCAGGGATATACAACCTGTAAGCAGTGGAGAGGGATAAGAACTTAGGCAGTTTAGCTCCAGTTTGCGAACTGATTGATGCTCCCAAACACTACGTTATATGCTGCCCCCCGCCCCAATATCTCAGAATGCCTATTATGTTGTTTTGTCTGGTTGATTCACATGTGTATTTTCTACCTTAGCTAGACTGTAAGTTTTGTGAGGTCACAGATCATGTCTTCCAAACACATCTCTCCTAGCATCACTATAAAGTTCTGTACATCCTAGGAGTTTAACAATTATTGCTAGAATAAAAACATCTACAGATAAAAGTGGAAGTAAACTTCTAAAATATACATATTGGAAGCCCACTTTTAAAGTTGGAGGTAAAAATGGAATTAAAACCTTGCATGCTTTGATAATTCACAAAATAAATCTAATGTCATTGGTTATCACTAATGAAATAGCCATATTAATTTCTTTCCTATTGTATTTAATAGTTTTCAACTGTCATTATAAGCATTTGATGCATAGAATAAACACACCTTCTCATGTTTAAACCATCCTGCTTGTATTATTTTGGCTTCTATTACAGATAAATAATACTGTAGACATTGCAAATCCTCAGTGATTAGGAGGTAGTCAAATCAATATTGGTTACAAAATATATAAAGAATGGATGCAAATTTTATAGCAAAGAAATAATTATTAATTTATATCTGCTCACTGTAACAAAAATTTGTCAGCTTTTTCTGAAGTTTAACAATGCTTGAGCCAAGACGGATAAATTATATATGAAAATATCACTATGTAAGGTAAAAGTGCTAATAAAACAATTATATTATTTAATGTTTATGAATGTTATACAATCTGTTCTATGTAGTAACTCATGCACTGTTCTCGCCATATGATAGTCTAGCATGGTTATTCTAGCTTGTATCACTGTTATCTAGCAATGTTAAAATGATTTTTTAGCAATTAAAATAGCAATATTTTCCATATTACAAAGGCTTTGCTAAAAAGTCAGAAGTGAATATATTATCAAAGGTAATTATTTCCAAAACTGAATTTATCCTGCATAGCACAAATGACTCAACAATGAAAATTTTGTTTAAAAAGTGTGCATATAAAAGGCTTTGTCTCTGGAATGTAGCTCTAAGTGGCTCACTATCTAGGTTGAAAATGGCTATGCAGGGTTGTATGTCCTATTTTTCCATGCCTGCAGTAAAGATACAATATGGGAATTCAGCTTGGTAATTACTAATACACCACACAGACACAATTACACCCTGTATGCGGCATGAAGGAATCACTTGTGGTCTGCATCCATTACAAAGAGCAGTAGGGGGCCACCATGCAAGATGACAAAATGCTTTACAAGACGGAAGGAGACCAAAAGAGTCGATGTACACAGATACAAGGACCTTGATTCTTCTAGCAATGATTTAAGTCTCTTTCCATCAATTATCGTCCTTTGTCTCAAGAGTCTTATCACCAGCAGCATTACAGGAACTGAACATAACAATGCTCAGACCCGTATAACCCCATGAACTGTGCTGACATTTCCACACCCTGTTGCTATGTTTGACCTGGTTATTCAGATTACTGAAGCAAAACAAAATGGAAAAAAAAAAAAAAGCGTTACCATTGCAAAACTGACTTATATATATATATTTTTTTTTATGGCTTATTCAGAATTCCATTTCTCTAAACTGACAGCCATCCTACTCTCAAAATGTTCTTTTTCAAAGTAGTTTCTACTCCATTTAAAAAATTAAAAGTGAAAATCTGCTTGGATGAAAACTACAGTTGTAAGAAAGAGACTCAGTATTGGTATATCAAGGGGATATATACTTAACAAGAGAATTTTACATCTAGGGGAGCTAAACTAAAATAAGTCAGCTGCTCTCTTTAGCTACAATGAGTCACAGGATAATTTTCTTTCTGTGAAACTCTAAAGTTTCAAGTTTAATTGCAAGCAGTAAGCGGTTTTTATTATAACAGTTGCCTCCTAATTATTACACTATGTACATTATTTTACAATACTTTCATTTAAAATGCTCTTTTAAAATACATGTTATAAATATGAATTTTTAAGACCTTAGGAAAGTTAGTTAGTTATGGCAGTTTGTCAGGTTCTGTGAAACAAAGCTTTGTCTTTCAGAAAATGTTTACAACCTATGAGAAAGAAAAAAATGTGTCCTGGGGCTAAAATGTTTATTGGCACCTAGAAGTCTGAAGGGAGAGTCAGGCCTGTGGTTTTTTGGAGGGCACTTTATCATTGCCCGCATTCTCAAAGGTTTCTCTGAATGAATAGAACTGGATTACTCAGCCTTCTATTCCACGCCTATTCCTCTCCATTTTCCTTGGCTCGAAAGAGAGCCAGGCTATTTTTAGTTAGGCAGTTTTCTATTTTTAGACAACTACCAGTTAGAAGACATTTGTTAGGAAAAAATTTTAACACACACACAAAGGGAGGAGGGAAAGAAGCTTCCCTTCACATATTGTAAAGCAGCCTTCAACCTGTAACTCCAGGCATTTCAGCTGCTTTCAATCTTGGAAAAATAAAGAAAAATTCAGAGTTCAGGGTTTTAAAAATAAACCTTCCCTCTGGCAAACAAACCAAAATACAACAAGCTGTTACTATGTGAAACAGTGACTGCAAAAACAAAGAACATTCTCCAATGATTAAACTGCGAGAAGAGTTGTAGAACTATTAGGTTATAAGAACGTTACACAGGCATGTAACAATTTCCCAGCCTCTCAGCCAGATGTAGCATGTTTTAGAATTTAAGGAAGAGGGGTGGGGGGAACCTCATCTGTAAAGTTCAGAGGAGGATGTCCAATGTAACTTTAAGGTTTCCTTTCTCAACACCAGAGACCCTTTTATCAAACTTAAAGGTAATAATATATTGACCGCATTTTTCAAACATTTGTATTCTATAGAATTTCCCTAAAAATTGTAACCACGTTTACAGAGAAACCATATATTAAGAAGTCCAATACTAATGGGAAACAAAGGCTGCTACAAATATTGGACTGGCCAAAAAGTTTGTTTGGGTTTTTCCATAAGATCTTACAGAAAAACCCAAATGAACTTTTTGGCCAGCCCAACACACATACACATAGATATGTGTGTGTGTGTACACAGGCATTTATATATCTCTATATCATTACCTTTATTAGTCTCACTTTTACTTTAAATGGGAATAAATGTCTTGAAGATTGGCTTAGCCTATCAACCTACTCTACTTATCAAAGTTGTGCTTTCATCTGTAATCCAGCAAGAGGTGGATGCTGTCAGGTGCTCACAGTTGTAATTACTTTCATTTCCTTCAGTTATCCCACTGTACTCTCAGTCTTATCGTGGTTCAGACTGTTGGGATAGGGAGTCACGGTGCATCACCAGTAACTAGCACAATGTTTGGCACACGGCCTTCACGTTCATCAATATCTGCTGAATGAGAGAACAAATACTGTGCACATTGTGTCCACAATGGGGTATCGGCCCCTGGAGGGCAGTGGCGTATCATAATCAGTGCCGCATTTCTTTTCTTTTTTTTTTTGCACGGTACCCGGTCCTCTCTCTGTTGTGGCCTCTCCCGTTGCGGAGCACAGGCTCCGGATGCGTAGGCTCAGCGGCCATGGCTCAGGGACCCAGCCGCTCCGCAGCATGTGGGATCTTCCCAGACTGGGGCACGAACCCATGTCCTCTGCATTGGCAGGCGGACTCTCAACCACTGCGCCACCAGGGAAGCCCCAGTGCCGCATTTCTTAACGCACTCAGCACAATGCCTTGCATATAGGGAACATTTCACAAATGCTTGTTGAAGAAAATCAATTCATTGGCCTTTATTAGATCTTCTTAATTTATATAAATGCTATAGTTACTTAAGAATGCAATATTTATTAAATGATATACCTATTAATATAAAATTAATATACCTATCAATTTGCTTCTTCTTTGTCCTTTGGTAAAACAGTTTTAATTACCTGAACTTTTCCCTTGATGTTGAAAATAAAAACACCTTATCTAACTTAACAGTTGACAATGGGCTCTGACATCTTTTATAGCCTGTAAGCATCACCACAGCCCTGTGAGGAAGGATGGGTCAGGGTCGACAATACTCAGAGGAGGAATCTGAAGCCCGAGAACGTTAAATAACCCGCCCCACGTTAGAGAACTAATGTGTGGTGCCACAACTGGAACTTAATTTCTTTCCACATTTGTGGGAATTTTAAAGTTCCATTTCCCAAATGTAAAATTTAAACTCTCATGATGATGCATCAACAAACATTCTTTAGAGAATCACTCTGCAGCTTTTTTTCCCCATGTGAAATTAATTCAGAACCACCACACTGAAGGAGAACCCAATCACGAATCCCAGTTGAAGATAAAATTCCTCGCATACGTAATCAGGAAACATTAGAAGAACCTGTGCACGCCTACGCGTTCCCTTCCTGGTGGAAAAATTTAGAGTTGATCTGTCTTGCTTCTGCTCCCCTGCATCTCTTTCCTGTCCCTTCCTCCATTTTCTCTTCTTCCTCGGGTTAACTTCAGCTTCAGTGTTCCCTCCATCCTCTCATTTACTTTAACCCCATTTACTTTAACAAATATTCTGTTCCTGGGAGTAAACGCTGAGTGACCCAGCTTTCCTAATTAGTTCTCTCTGCCCTGGCACAGACCTTGACACCCAGTGGGGACACAACCAATGCCTGCCGAGGAAATGAAAGATGGAATGGCTGGATGCAGCCTCTCCAGTTTACGGGTCCTTTATTAGGCTGTATCCATCAACCATCATGCTAGTTACCTCATGAATAAGAACGCTAGATTTGCCAGTTTCACCCCTACATCAGGGCTGCTCAGTAGAAGATTTCTGGGGGTGATGAACATTTCTGTACCTATCCTGGTCAATACGGGAGGCACTAGTCACATGTGGCAATGGAGCACTTGAAATGTGGCCAGTGAGACTGAAGAACTAAACTTTTTATTTAATTTCAATTAATTAAAATGTAAATAGGCACATGCAGCTAGCGGGTACCTTAATGATTAGTGCAGATCTGTCGCATTTCATCTGGTTATATTATCCAAAGAGAATTCACATGATAGAAATGACTGAATATGTAATTGTCAGCCATAAGCACTAAATATACTACTTATTCACAAATGTGTACAAGTAACCTTGAAAAGGGTTTGGTTACTTTTCAAACCAAAAGTTTAGAGAACAGAGAGTGGGGAACAGAGAGTGGGGTTGGATTTAGATTTGCAGCTCATTCTCAGGGTAACTCTGATCTTAGTTTTTCTCCCCTAAATGGTTTTCTTGAGGTCATAGTGATGGCATTTGTTTATGACTAAGGAGTAATCTGCATGGTATTTCAAAAAATAAAGTTTTCAATTCAGAAATTCTTGAATAAGAGTTACTATTCGTAATTCATACATAAGGTTTTTTGTAATAATGTTTTATCATATGTGAGGAAAAAAACCAAATACCCATTGTAGGGTTTACTGTTTACAGCATTTCTTATCCTAAAACAGTAGCT
Organism: Phocoena sinus; assembly: GCF_008692025.1. Taxonomy (NCBI): domain Eukaryota; kingdom Metazoa; phylum Chordata; class Mammalia; order Artiodactyla; family Phocoenidae; genus Phocoena; species Phocoena sinus. Next base: position 102,221,895 of record NC_045765.1, on the reverse strand, counting down.
CTAAACAGTTACTGAGTTTATTTACTAAAACATAAAGATAAGAGATTTAATTGATATGAAGAGGCTTTCAGAATCTAATTAACCTCCCAGCTAGTCATTAACTCTATGACCTTTAGAAATAATTGACAGGGAATTTTTTTTTCCTTATTCAAAACTTCCATCAGGTGGCTAAACTTCAGGGTAACACAGAATACACTAAATGCCGCTGAGACATGACTGGATAACATGCCAAACAGCTATTAGTAAAATGAGATATATATCCAATAAGATAATCTATCCACCCAATCTGTTGTATGCATATGCAGCATTTGCCTAATTATAGTCCTTTTAATGATCGAGTCTGGAGTCTTTTCCCAGAATGTCCTATGAATTATTTTGCTCATGAGGATAATGAGGAAAGCATAGCTGCCACTACTCCCTGTACCCACAGCACACATCCCCAACCATTCATGTCACACTTGCCTGCCGAGTCTGGTCTGGAACTCAGAAGCTCCCTCAACACATGCTCTAGGGATCCACTACCAGCTGATGGGCACTCACAAGGGAGGTGGCCAGGAGAAGCAGTGCTCACCTCACTGTGTGATGACAGGCCTTTTATACTGTAGTACTTCCAAAAATGTTAACACACTTGCTTTCAAGAGTCAGTTTCACCAAATAGCGGTTTTAAAAAATCTTTTTTTTACGGTATGATAAATGTTCAATAATGTACTTTCAAACTCCATGCTGGAGAAAATAGGTATTTGGAAAGGGAAGTCTGGATCCTTGTTACTCAGAGCTTGGTTCACAGAGAGCAGCATCAGCATCACCTGGGAGCTTGTCAGAAATACAGACTCTTGGGCCCTGCCCCATGTTCACTGAATTAGAAGCAGCCTTTCCGTTAGATCCCCCAGTGATTCAGACGGGGCCAGAGGCATTTTGTTTGAGACCCTCTGATATCTCTTGTCAGATCCTGGCCACAGTACTAGCATTGTGTCTCTTTTTCCCAGGAATCCATATAGGTTGGTCTGAAAGTCTTTTACTTTCCACCAGGACTACAAGGAATATTTCTATGTGGTCTCCTGTGCCTATTTGTTCTTTTCTTACACAGCAACAACCTTTATTAATCTCTGGTTCGCTTGAAAGATTCTCACTTTTACTACTATTAGAACCGATCTGACTTCAGTGAAGAAAATTTGGTAAATTTTAATATACCATAATGATCATCAGTAAGTTGTTTATACATATTATATATACACGTAAGTATGTATATATATGTAAATATGTATGTGTGTGTTGTGTGTGTGTATATATATATATATATAATATTTATTAAACGTCTACAATATGCCATACATTGAGCTGGCAGTTGGAGTTACAGAGATAAATAAAATATCATTATTTCCTTTAGGGGAGGGAAATAGATTTATAATAATAATTTTAAAAAACACAGTGAGGCAGTTGAAATAATAAACATCCTTTGATCAAAGACTCATCTTCTATTCTGACTCTAGGCAGGGCTCTGAAATTGTTCCTAAAACTTCACTTTTGAATATTTCACAGCCATATATTTAATACCAATCCTGAGGAAGTAAAGATGTTCTTCTCTTTGATATCTTATTTGATATGTTTTAAACCAAACAATGTTACTTTTACCTAGGGGCTATCAAGGGCTAGAATGCAACATTTGGTTCAAATGTGCTGTCCAACACCAAGTTCTACATGCCATGAAGTTTGTAAATATCATTAAATATTGATGATTATGATCCAGGCTAAATATGTTTCCCCCTTTCACTTTCAGGTACTGACAAAAAAAAAAAAAATCATGAGGACTTTGGTCTGCTCCAGTTCAAGGTGGTTCATATAAAATAATAATGATAAAATGGTGATGTTGATAATGATAAAGCAGTTTCACCACTGACAAAAGGCTGTATTTTGAAACCTATTGTCTTTTCTGCTCCTACTATTATTAAACAATTTTCTGTTGACTCTGTGTTAGTATTAAGCCATTAGAGCTGTGCAATGAAAGAGATGAGAGGAAATTCAGTTTTATTGCCTTGTGCATATAACTTAAGTAATCTAACATGCACTTCATTTGTTCAACAGTGATTTTCTTAATAACTGAGATGGAAGCAGCTTTTCATGTTTACAAAACGTATGCAAATTAAGCAAGAGCATTATTTTTAAAAAGGAATGGATTTTCAAATTTGACATATAAAAAATCCATTGTGATAGAAATGAGAAATATGAATATATTTTTAGACACGTTTCTCCTTTTAGACTTTGGGGAACAAATATAAATACAATTTACAGGGACTAGTAAAAGTCTTTTAAAGATATATAAACAAAAATGAGCATTACAATTTAGGAGAAATATACAAAACCTTTTTTTTTTTTTTGACAAAAATCACTTCTTTCTCGTTTTCCTTAGAAGCCTCAACACTGAAGGTTTAAATCTTTACAGAATATACTAATCCTATCTTCATTTTTCAATACTATCTATTGAAAAGCAATTATATACTTGGTTTAACAGAGGACAGGGCAGAGTTACTGAGCTACTCGCAGTAAGAACTATTTTAATTATAATTTATAGTAACCTAAGAAGAATTTTTAATGTAGCTCAAGAAAATTATTTTTCTAAGTTCCTGAAAAAACTGCTTTTCTAAAGAAATTAATTACTAATTATAAAGTTAAATTAATGGCCCACGTTGCTTCAAGTAAGTTTAAAACAGTAACAAGAAAGACCTAACCATCTTCCCCTTCACAAGCTTCACATTTAAAAAAAAAAACAGCACACATTACCTAGCTTACGTGGCTTGTGCTCCCTGTCAGCCTGGACAACTCGAAAGTGCTTTCAGACCAGACAGTGAGTTTACCGATCGACTGCGTGGTTATTGGTGTGAGGGGTAAAATGTGCTTTTAGTTTTATGAGGAGTGTTTAGTTCCAAACTGGTGTCTCTCGAACATTTATGTTCTGGATTCTAAAATCTCAAGGCTACACAGTTCTTCACTTCTGAAATGCACTGCTCAAATTTCATATTGAAGGATTAATCCTGGTGTTGATTTGAAAACACCATTAGTTTCAATGCCTCCCTTTTCATCTTTCAGTCTAGACCAGTGCTGTCTCACAGAACTTTCCGGATATCAATGCATTCTACATCTCCCCTTGTCCCACTTGACAGTCACTAGCCGTCTGTGGCTAGTGGCTACTGTATTGGATGGCACAGGTCTAGATTACTGTAGTTTTTGATTGTGCTTTGATAAAATTTTAATAAACTGTTTCATTGGAGCTATACAAATATTTTTCACACTTTAAATGAATAACATTATGCTGTATTATAATCATGTAGCTGTATCCTATTATAACTGTCTTCCCCTGTTTATTCTTTTCTAAAATATATTCTGATGGCCTAACATTCTCTAGACCTCACATTAAAGCCCAGGAGATGTGATAGTAAACAAAATGTGCACAGTCCCTGCCCTCCAGGAGTTTAAAACCTAGTGTGGAACAAGCAATTGAGTAACAGCTTCCACAGTGCCTTGACAGGGAAAATAGAACATATTATGACTATAATATGGGAAAGGCACCTAACACAAGTTATGAGGCATCTCCAGGACACTTCCAAAAGTATAAACTGGGACCTGACTTGAATGAAGGATAAATAAAAGCCAAGTAAAGGCCTAGTAAGGAATGTTGAAGACAAAACAAACAAGGTTTGGAGAAGTTGAAGGATATAAACATCATTAGGTGGCTTGAGTATAGGATGGGAACTGGGGGGGTTTGGTTGGAGGGAAATAGCAAAAGGTGAGGCTAGAGAGGAAGAGAAATACAGGGGCCAGATCATGCATGGCCTTGTGAGCAATCTTAAGGACCAAGAGTCCTTGAGGGGCCTTGTTTATGTTCATATCTCCAGGCATTCCATGGCACATAGCATATGGCAGGAATTCAGCCAATCTTTGTTCAGTGAACACATGAAAGAATGAAAATTCAACAAATGACCAAACAAATAAGTGAATGTGCTTTTTCTTTTAAGAAAAGCATCTATAAAGTATGCATAAAAATAATGTCATGTATCTATATTTTTATATAAGTATAAAACTGGAACCTATTTAACTGGGTTAGATACAATGAAAGCTCAAGTAAAAGACATATTTTTATATTTTACATCTACTTACGAATTTTGTAATACAGAGTTTGTAAAGAAGTCCAATTCCACTATTTACTGCATTTGCTTTTCTACAAAAATTGTTCTTAATTTTCACCAACTACGTAAAGGTAGTTACTTTATTGATAACCTCCAGTAGCACTGTGGAACACTGAAGTTTATAAGCTATTTTAAGGCCTTTTCAGACCCAATTCAGGACTTAAGTATTACTGTGCAAGGAGATATTTTGCTGGAACAACTGTTCTTAGAAGTCTTTAAATCTAAACAGGAATCAGGTAACAGAAAATAAAGTTTCACGTAAGTATCATCTCTTATTCTCCCCTTACTTTCTTCCCCGCCCCTGCTCCTCTCCCTCTCCCTCTCTCCCTCTCTCTCTCTCTCTCACACACACACACACACACACACACACACACACACACTGTCTTCTTGCCCATCCTTGCATCTGAAAAGAAAAAAAAAAAGCCAATAATCTTCTACTGAGAGAGCTGTGGATCAAAGGTTCCTTCTATAAGTGTTACATCCATCTTTTTGATTTGCCAGGGAGCAGCATGGGGCATTGTGTTTTATTCCACGACCACACTTAGTCTCTTAGCCACTGGCCCAGACTAGATGAGTAGCTCAATAGAATCACTGAGTCACTGAGTGGTGAGAGGCTCCCTCCTGGCAGGGTGCTAAGTGATGCTCCCATATGGGTTTTGCAGTTAGAAAACATGTGCTGGATATGGAGGTGACCTGTCTAGGACTTCTGTCACTCCAAGGGTCACCTGGAATGATCTGGTGATCAACGACCTGTTTGAAAGTTTTATTAAATTGTTTAGCCTAAGCCTTCCTTTCAGTAGCTTGTACTACATTAAAGAGATTATTGCTCCTTTGCCCTCCAATCGTTTCCAAGCTGATTTTTATATATTTTTTATACCCTTAACACAAATGCCTGTCTCCTGGTTCAGAATTCCATGACCAGTGCTGAGCATAAGCTGGTGCCTGCTAAATCATCACTGAGTGAAGGAATGGCCTTACGGGCTTACAGCATGTTCCGTGGGATCTGCGATCTTCAGGTCATCCTGAAGGGCTCAACCCCACATCGCCTTCCAGAATAGAGCTCAGCACCAACTGTGAGAGCAGGAAGGCAGCTAAGAGAACGAGGAGTGGAGCTAGACAGGTGGAAGAGATAAAGGGGGCAGTTCCTTAATACCATCAGAGCCTCTACTGAATTTCCACAGCCTCACAAGCTAGCATTTTGGATAAGTATCTAGTATACTTGTCACAGAGTTAAATAAAATGGACTTTCTTCAAAGGAAGTGCTTTTAATACAATAACTGTTTTTTGTTTTTTTTCTAACCAATGGATTAAAAATTTAACACATTTACAAAATCTGGCATATTTATATATTGTAGCTAAACAGATATTCAAGCTGCATTATAATGTAATAATAATAAAAAAAGATCCCAGTTTGTCTATTAAGTCTTTGTAAGTCTTTGTGCCATTGTAACAGTAGTGCTAATTATCAAGCAAAGATATGATAATTACAAAGAGCTTTTTTGCTAAAAGAAGGAATCTTTTTCAACACCCACGTGCTGCACAATTTCCTATGACCTTGTAACACTACTCTGGTACGGCCCAGAAATTTGTATTTCAGTCTGAATGCTGGGAATCATATTATTTCTCTCTCTGTGCCAATCTTTTTCTCTTGTGAGTAAACTGTTTTCAGAAGGCTAAGGGAGAGGGGTAATGGTCCAAATGGGAAATATACAACTAATGACCCTTCATGAAACATATTATGCTCCTCATTAAACTTACTCAGTTAACTGTATTACATTAAATTAAAATAAATAGGATTTAAAATTTTACCCAGGAGTAGCAAACTACCCTAACTTTCAACTTTGTGTTAGATCCATTCTAAGAATGGATTTCTCAAGTCGCTGATGTATCACAAGTTCTTAGCCTCCAACACAATTATGTCTTAGTCTCCTAGAGGTTTTCAAACTTAGTGTGTATAAGAATTACTTGGGAAACTCGCTAAAAACGCAGCTTCCTACCCAGATCCCCTCTTCTCCACCAAGTATCTCAAGCATACTGATTTTAGTGAAATGCACTTTGGAGAGTACTCTATGTATTTTTATGGTATAAACTTTGTCAAGCTTAGGGTTCCCACTTTACTTCTTTCTCCATCATCTCAGTTATTACTAAAGTGTGGGAAAGCCGAATGGGTGAAGACTGTGTAATTCATATAGTTGAGCAGGGCAGTCCCACAGCGTGTTAGACTTTTATATGTTATTTTCATCCAAAGAATCAAACCATCTCTAGTTTTGGTCTAGGAGCCTCAGAATGTCGTTTTGAGAGATTCACAACTTTCATCTACTGATGTTAAGTGCAGGATAATAGTGGAGTTGCTACTTAACTCTCTTTTTGCTTTTTAAAGAATTACATTGTACAGACTTTCAAATTCACTGCCTTCATTTTTGAGATGAGAAAACTGCTCCCCGCCCCGGGAGAAGTAGCTCATTTGTCACCCAGTAAGACTGTGCAAGGCAAGGGTTAAAGTGCAAGCCCTTTGACTTTCAACCCAATGTTCTTCTCATGACCTTGAAGAAGTCTACCTCAGATACCCATCTGTCCAAGAATATGAAAATCTCTAGAGTATGTGAAGTTTTAAATCTCCTTTAAACCACATAGTATATTCCTGAGCAATGCCCTCACAATACAATTTTATAGATTTTTAAACTCCTTAGAAAACAAATTTTAAAAGTCAACACATTTTCAACTAGTTTAATATGGTTCTACTGCACTTCCCATCATATTAAGAACTGGAGCAGTTCAAATCTGATGACAAATTCCAGCTCAGATTTTTCTGTTACCCTGCAATGGTTGTTGTAATGATTTTGGTAATAAGGTGGAGTTTTGAGTATGGAGTTGTTTTCTGTTCAGAACTTATAGTTAAATGTGCGTGAATGTACACAAGCATGCACACGAAAGCACTCATGAGGTTTGACAACTGACAACTGTTAATATTTATGTCTATGTATTTTCATACTTATGTGTGCACATGAATAAAATACTATCTGAAATACATACTAGGTAAGTTTTATAAATGATCTTAAATTTCAAGATCAAGGCAAGCCCACAATTAAAATTATCAGTCAATGAAAAACTAAATGTGTAGTAATGCGAATCTGAAAGTATTTTAAATACACACCACATTAGGTCTACTCATCATCTACTTTTGTTTCTCTGAAATTATCTGCTTGGCCTACTAGGCAAAAAATAAAAAAATTTAATTGATCAGCTCAATACTTTAAAAAAACTTCCAAATAAAAGCAAAGAAACGAGAATTAATCTTAGACAATTAAAACAGGTAAAGAGAAGATGGATGTGAGAGGCAGATTAGTTTGATCAGAACTAGATTTTTTTTAAACCAGTTCAAACAATTTAAGCAACGGCAAGAATAACTTGTATTCTGGCAGATTGATGCTGAATACATACTTTCGAAACATTTATTTTCTCTTAATTCTGGGAAAGCAGTCACAATCTAGGAAACCACAAGGAGATAGATAGGTGAGGAAAACAGACAGATGGGGGGCATTATATCTGTATAACGGGGACATATACCTCATTACACCTCTTCCTTTTTGGTTTAGTATTCATTGCTTACAAAGGGTACTATAAGGCAATAACACTTAAATAGGATACACGTGAGAAGCATTTAAAATCGTACAGCAATGTTACTTATGCTAACAAATCAAAAATATTTTTGAGTTTCAACGCCATGCTTATTTATTTTTGGCACAATGGAACAATGTTTTAAATCTAACTTGGATAAAATACCAAGTAACATTTAGAAATTCATTTCCATCAGATTTCTGATCCCATGTATATTAACAGTGCTATATTAAATGATATAATTTTGGGGAAAAGATTTCTAGGAGAATAATTGTCTTTACTCCTTCAGCATGAATACATTAGGAAGAATGAATTAGAAAGAAGAGACATAAAATGAAAAACAAATGAAAAGTTGGGGTGAACTCATTTTTAAATATTTTTTTCTTTGCTGGGAAACTAGCATATACTTAAAAGAAATCATGAGAAGTCATCTAAAATGTGGGCGAGCCATCCCCCGGCCACACTTCCCCGTTCTGGCGGCCTGACACTGCGGTCGACAATGACGACTCTTGAAGGATGAGGTTAATAATCTGACACAGGTGCCTGATTTCTAGCAAGGACCAGATTCATGTAGTCCCTATTATCATACCGCCCTACCTTGCATTTTGAGAAAGAGAGAGGGTGGAGTAATAGTTGGGGCGATAAACCTGGGTACACCTGTGGGAATATGAACATCTTGGGTAAAGCAAGATGTGCTTGTGTGGGGGGTAAAGGGAGGGGGGAGCTCTGAACACCCGTGGCTCTGCCTGTTTGCGGTTCACCAGGCACGCATGCGCGCTCACCTCCACGATGTCTGAGTTCGTCCGGCTCTCGTGCGGCTCGTTGTACTCGGTGTACTTGAGCAGCACCTTGTCCATGTCCGTGCTGGCGTACTGGAACAGCTTGTTGGTACTGTTGAAGATGATCAGCGCGATCTCACAGTCACACAGCACGCTCAGCTCATACGCCTTCTTCATCAACCCAAATTTCCTCTTTGTAAATGTCACCTGGAAAAAAGAAAGCAGACACGTTTTTTTAAAGAGGAAAAAAAAAAGCATGCCTTTAAAAATAAAACAGTACTTTTTTCCTTTGTAAAACAACGTGTGTTGTTGTCAGAGCCCTCGGGCACTAACACATTTGGAAAGAAAGCAAATAAATCTAAAACTAATTTCTGCTTATAATTCGAAATTGTGAGATTTCTAGCTTGCTGCTGAATGTGAAACTGTAAATGCCAGATTTAATGTAGGGCATTTCAATGAAGGTGACCAGAGAACTGTTCATGTTTCTTTGAGCAATTCAAGATTTAAAAGAGTCCATTTCAGCAGGGTTAGCATATTTCTTAATTATAAATTCGGAGCTTATTTTTGGGCCATGTGAAGACTGGACATGACATTATGGACATAGTATTTTAGATCTATGTTCAAAATTTCTCAAAACTGTTTAGTCTCATGCCATTGAACTGAAAACGCTGAAGGGATCTGACTGTACTTTCAGACAAAGTTGTATTCTGTTTTCTAGAAATCCAGCAGGGAGTTGGGAAGTGCTTTAGCCATAACTCTGTTAGGGCTTTGGTTTCATTCTTCTGTGTATCTTTCTTCCTCTCCCAAGCCAGAAACTGTATTGCCATCTTTGCCTTTCTCTTCTTTTACTCTAATCTATTACCAAGTCCCACAATTCCTCCCCTCAAAATGTTTCTCATGTTCACACTTTCTTGTCTATTTCCCAGGCATCTCTATCATTCATGTCTTTATCAGCTCCTGTCCTAGGCGATCTCCCTGTCTGAAACCATTCCCTCCTCGATTCATCCTAATCTTCAAAACCTTACTCTTGTCACTGCCATTTCCTGATGGGCCGGCTACAAGAGCTCCCCTCTCTGGCTTCAAATACTTCTACCTGCCAGTGCAAATATGCATTTTACTATCCCCAGTTTCAGTCTTCTCTTGATTAAATTCCAGTCTGCCCACCAAAAACCATGAACATTCTTAAGTATAAGCCTTTATACTTCATGGTCCAGTGTTTCCCAGCAGGTCTTTTGTAGAATATTATTTCTACAAAATACTCCTTAAGACAGAAAGTTCAATGGTCCAATGTGTTTGGGAAATGAGGCACAGCGGTATATTAAAGGCTGAGGAACTTTTTAAACTTTAACCTGCTTCCCAAACTTACTGCTGACAGAACGTTGATTTCTTTGCTTATTTATTTTGAGGAGCACTTCCTATCATTCTTCTGAACCAGGTTTTTGAGGCATCTACTCTGGGAAATGCTGACTGACTTTTAAATAGTCACTTTTGAAAATAATAACTAACTTTTTTTCCTCAACTTCAAATCCAACCCATCTTGCAGAGGTCAGCTCAGTTTTATCTACTACCTACTCTGGTGTAACTCCTAAATCTAGAGTCCCGCTCCTTTTCTTTCTCTTTGTCTCCAGCCACCCTATGGATGTCCTCCACTCATGTGTCTATCTAAAAGTCCTAGGAACCTCAAACCCCCAAAGCCCAAACTCACCTTCACCCTCGAATCTGCTCCCCTTCCTGGGTCCCCCATCTCACCATAAACTCAGTCACCCAAACTAGAGACCGCTGAGTGGACTTGGAATGTCCCCTATCCCACACGCCTAAATAAATGTGTTGACAGGAAGTGTGCACTAGCAGACAGAAAAGCTGACTTCCTGGTCTCCTCATTTCCCCACACTTCTGTTAATACTTATTGTTTTACCCATCACCCCTTTATTTTTTCTTATAGTACTTATCATATTTTATAACTTGTATAATTTTGTGTGTGATCATTTGTTTAATGTCTGTCTCCTCCACTACAGTGCACGTTCCACAAGGGCATGTACCATTTTTATTTTGCCCACTGCTGTATCTCCAGTGCCTAGAACAGCAGACATATGGGCACACATTAAAAATCTGTAGTTTAAAAAATGAAATAGGGAAAACTATTATGTCATTTTTAGAAATATCAAAGTGATGTATGTTATATAAAACTGTGATAGCTTTCCCCACCGAATTTTTATTTAACAACTCATAAACAGAATTTTAAAAAGATAAATCTACACTTTAATAATGATTACATTCTTTAATCACATCTGCACTGAAGGCAGCATGATAGAAAGGGAAGAACATGGGGTCTGGATTCAGGGGACCCTAGATTTGAATGCTGATCTGCTATTTATTAGTCATGAGAAATTCACTTAACTTCTTCAAATTTGATTTTTCTCCGAGTCTGATTTTTCATCTATAAAACGGAGATAACACCTACTTGTGGGGTTGCTGCAAGGATTACATAAAATAACATATGTACAGTATCAAGCTTTGTGTTTAAAGTAGAAGCTCAATAAATCTTAGTTCCCATCCCTTTCTTAGTTGATTTACAGGAAAAGAACTTACAAAATACACCTGCCTTAGTGGCTCAAAGAGTCCTGATCAAGGCTATTTGAGGATCTTACTACAGTCTTCCTGATAGAAAGATAAAGCTGAACTATGGAATTCCCACTGATCATTCTTTGGAAAATACAGCATTTAGGTATTTACCAGCCCACATCGACTAGTCAATATCTGCTCAGATATGTTATTTACGTTGCAACTGGGATAATTTTTCTTTGTAATGATTGCCAATGTCTCACCTTCTGTTTTATGTTTATTGACTGTCTTACTAACCTGTTCTTATAAAACATAGCCAGTGTTTTATTTTCATATCTGATTATCATACTACTTTAGAAACTTTTTTTATTCTGGTTCATTCAGATGAGTCATGATTGGTATTAGGAATGAGCTAAATGAAGATTATCTTTTTGGAATGGATAAAAAGTATCACCATTAATTATACAGATTTATACAAAATGTCTTTTAAGAATTCTTTTAGATGCAATTTAGTCATGCAAATATACTTGCATATTGGTATTTTGTTTAGTGAAGTAGGCTACAGAGTACGTTCAATGCAGAAGGAAGGCACTGACCCAAAATACTTTCATATATCTAAAACCACTTTTAATCAGACTTTCATGACCACAAACTGTAGGTGGAATGTCTCGATACAGTATGGTTTCTGTTGTACTCAAACCTCAGAATTTAGCACGTTACAACACTCACCCTCAAAGTACATTTCAGCACAGAAATATCATTAAAGCCACTACTTGTTTACTTTTAGGTACTCCTCAACTTTTGTGTAACCAAATAGGCTGCTGGATAATGCATACTTATTTAATAATACCTGTCAGAAAGTCAGTGCATATGGCTTCTTTTCATTAAAACTGCAAACTGCAATGACAATGACTATATTAAAGCATTTAAGAAAATATCTTCAAAACCTACTCTTAATTGCACTAAGTTTAATTCTGTATTATGTTCATATTCTTCATAGCATACTCAAAATGTATTTTATAATGGTTTTTCTCATTGTTCACAGTTAGATAAAATTGTTTTTCAGCATTAGGCTTTCTTAAGAGAACTGGGATATTACCCTTCGTTTAAAATATGCCACTCAATGACAAAGATTGCAATTCAGAGCTTTTATACTTAAATATAATAATGCATTGTAATGATTACATTTTCCATAACTTGACAATTGTTTGTAATGGGGACAAGTCCATTTCTATTTCAATAACATATTTTGAACCTTAGGTGAGATGGAAAACTGTTTTTACAGCAGTTAGGCAAAGAGATGCTCTTTTCCAGTGTTTACATCAATCAAGGTGCACCAAGAAGACAATAAAACCAATATTATTTAAGTGGGCGCTATAATTTACATTTAGCTTTCAAAATTAAAGAGACTTCATATGTAATATATGTATGGAAAGCAAGATTACTCTGTAAACGTTGAGCATTTTATGTTTCTTTTTTCTTTACCTCTTGAAACAGCCTCAAATGTAATGATGATGTTTTATTAAGACATTCAGTATTAAGTTCTATATTAACCTCGAGTTTTAAATCCTAGCATAAGGGCAGGCATCACACATCTCATGCTGACAATTACTCTAGAACTTATTTGGTATGAATCAATAATTGAAATTAGAATTTGAAATTGAGAAAAGGAACATTCATTAAATACAGCTCCATACAATTTATATTCCTTATAAAGAAATAAGGAAAATCTATTTACAGAAACATGAAAGTAAGTCAAGCAATTTTTATTGAGCATTTTTTACACGCCAAACATTGTGCCGACCAATACTGACTGAGCGTTCTCCACATCAGACATCAGTGCTGGGTGTTCGGGCTTCTACTACATGTAAATATGTATCTCCCTTGTTCATGTCTCATCCTCATGGCTGGAGGAAAAACAGTCATTTAATTCCTTAAAGCTCCAAAGGAATTTCCTTCATTTGAATCAAAATGTATTCCTTGGCTAATAATGTTATATTTCCAGTCATGTGTAATGATCTCAATTGTATTTTTATCCAGAGTTGGGTGAATTCAGTTTTTGTTTTCTGACCAATCCTTCTTCTAGACTGAGCAAGAAAAATAACAGTAGATGTTAACCCAATCAAGAGGAATATGAAATGAAACCTACCATATTGGTTATTTCTTATCTTGTACTCAGAGAAAGCTGATCATGGCGTTACGTCCCTCCCCCTTTCCATCTGGCCGCTGGCAGGCTCCCATGGTGCTGTAAGGCTTCCTTTAAATGTCAGCTTCTTCTATGAAGCTTTCATTGTCACATTCAGATAACACTCATTCCTCCCTCGTTGTTATCCTCTAGAGCTTTTCACAAACCTTTATTATGAGACTTATTCTAATATTACAGAGTTGATTGGTTGTTTGAGTCTGCCTCTCCTGCTGGCTTTTTGAGCTCCCTGAAAACCCCACCTCTGGCCTCACAAAGACTGACCAATGGATACTCAATGAACGAATGGATTACGGAATGGAAATACTCTATTTTAAACCGAATGTCTCAATAAAATTTTCTGCTAAAAGTAGATAATTTTTAAACTTGTCTTTTTGACAATTTATTGTTTAACTTTTCTTGAAGAAAGAAAAAAATAATTCAAAAAGTTCAGAGGAAAGTGGTCTTTATTCCTTGCCCTGATGACTCATCATGAAGGACAGAAAAGTGTGAAGGTAAAAACTGAATTTTACAATCACAGGGTACAGAGATAAAGGGGGGAGGATCTAAGAATTCAGATGACTGCATTCATTGAGCAAAAATTTACTGAACTTTCTAATGAGATCAGATTTTTAAAGAACATGTATTTGGCAACGTATTTGATGAAATCCTCATCACAATATTATATATTTGAGATTAGCTAGTAGTAATGTAGATGATTTAAATATGAATTAATTAATTGGTGTTAAGTTTAAGGACAGTCTCTTGCAAAGGGCCACAGAGTTCAAGAGTAACTTTCCTGTCCCAGGCACCATTTTTATCAGTGGTGTAGATGAAGATGTAGCCTGCGTGCTTATCAGATCCACACACTACACAAATCTGGGTGATAACCCAGTAGATGGTAGAGTCTTTATACGTACATAGCTCACTCTACAGAAAGCTGGATCACAAACGAAAAGAAACAGAGGTAATATTAAAGTCTTCATTCATATTAAAAAAAAAACAGAATTACATAATCTCAGGTTGGAGGAAAACTAACATGATAGCTGTTTTGGGGAAAAGGATCTAAAGTTATAGTGTTCCACAGTGGGAACTAATTATCCTAATGATCTCTTAGTTAGTCAGCACTAACTAATCTTTGGTACTATGTTCAGCTCTGAGAATTTTAAGAAGACACTGGGTGACACCGACAAAATTAGAGCATCTATAGGATGGCAAACAGGTCGATGTAGGGTCTGAGAATAACTTTGCAGGAGAAATCATTGAGGGAATCTGGAATGTTTAACCCGGAAAAACAGAGATAAAAGAGAAATGCCAAACACTTCCCAAGATCTGCAGACTTCGTGGCCATGTGAAGAGGCAGATGAGCTATTCTGTTTTGTTCTATAGAGCAAAGTTAGAAAGCATTGCTGAAAATCATAAAGAGGTTCAAAACAGGGGGAAACCTAGTGATGAGAACTGTCCAAGAGTGGATCTAGTCCCATGAAGTAAGAAGCAGTTCATTCCTGAACATGTTCAGGTAGGGCTGCATATCAAGGAAGGTCTAGAAGGTGTTCCCGAATTCAACAGGAAGCTGGACTAGACACCTTTAAAAGGCTTATTCCAGATTTAGATGTTCAGATTCTATGCCTACCTAGCACAGACCTTTGGGTAAAGGGGAAGATTACAGTGAATGGAATACAGTTTATAACAAGAATCTATTTCTGCAATTTCGTTCTGTAGAATGTCTTAGGTTTTGGTTACTCAATCTCATCAATATGTTACCATAGTCATTCTAATTTTAATATTCCAAGAAATAAAACTGGATCACTTTCTTTTTGTAGTTAGAAGAGATATAAAAGACTGTAAAGAATTGGAGTAGACAATATTAAATTAGGTATAGTGCTGAAAATGCACAGAAAAACAACTGTCCAGATTGATAAAATAGCAAATTCACATTAAAATATTTTAAAAGAGGCACTATATATGCATCATCACTGGGGCTCTGTACTGTGGAAGCAAAAACATGGGAATTGAAAATCAAGTCTAAGCTCTGCCATGTATGAGCCTTGTGTCCTTGGCCTCGGGTAAACTGTTTAACTTACCCGTACCCCAGTTTCCTCACCTGTAAAGTGGAGGTAATGACAGGTATCTTACAGAGTTACGATGAGAGGTAAACTAAGGAACACACAAGTGTAAGTGACTTGTTGACTGTGAAACACTATACAAGGTAGGTAGTATCTTTTTTACGATGCACAGGCTCAGTCACTTCTTGTTACCTACTGTAAAAGATCGCTCTCTCAACTAAACCTCAAGCTTCCCCTGAAAGCCCGGAACATTTCCTGTCTGCTCTTGTAACCTGAAGTCCCAGCACAATACTTGGCTAAATATTCGTTGAATGAATGAATGGATAGATGGATGGAATAATTACTCATTTTTTTTGGCAATCAAAACTGAATGGCTAAAAATGAATTTCCATGCACGCTCAAATTATGTTAGTAAGAAGTTTGCCACTGAGAGAGGAAAATTTCACAGTTATTTTTCTTTTTTGTCACATTAACTTATAGTAAAAATGTACATTTAGTAAAAATGAATAGGAGAAAAACTGGATTGCGTCAAATTTTGTGTGCGGGTTTGTTGGTGAAATTGGAGCATATCGTATTTTTTATAATTGTTTTTAGATAAGAGTGTTGACTTTATTTGGTGACTTTTTTCTAAGAAGTTTTCAAAGACTTTCTAAGCTATCTTGCTCCATTTGACAACATCTCTTTTAACTTATTATTGGGCACAGTTTATCATCCCCATTTCTCAGATGATACTGTCAACAAAGGCACGAACTGCCTTATCCACACTCACAAAACTAGTCGCTGATGAACTAGAAATAGAACCCTCTTCACACAAAATCCATCTTTCTTTCCATTAGTCAGTGTTCCTTCCCTCTTTTAGACAACTGTGCATTTCAGAGGCTGGAGGTCAGTACAGCATGGCCCCCTCCAACCACTCATCAAGCACGGTACAGGTACACTAGAACTGTCAGCAATTCTGATGAGCACAGCAGGGTGGTGCACAACTTATTAATTAGTATAAGGACAGCTTTCGAGGTTAAAATTAAAAAAAATAATACTAATAATACTAAAATTGAGAAGAAGTTGGTTTCTTGGTTCTGACAATAAACCAAAGCTCCTTTTGTGTGGACTCTGCAGCTACCTCTGCCCTCAGACCTCCAGACATTCCCACTAAAGCCAGTGAGAACCACACGCACGCACTAGTGGGCACACACGAGTTCTATATTTATGGATGTTTACTTAAATTTCACAGAATGAGGGGCATTTTGGTTGGTAGCAAATACAAGCCTGTTTACAGCCAGAATAAAAAAAGGTGGGTCTCTGATTTACACACAGTCAATGTAAATAACAAGTTCTAAAACAGAGGACAAGTCCTATATCATTTCCTACAGGGCACAGAAATTAGTTAGACTACTGTGTAACAGAAAGGGCATTTAATCATGAGTCTCCACACCACACGCAGGCCTCTGTTCACCCTCCCAAACCTGGCTCCATTCATAAAGTCACCTCAGGAGAACTTTCCTACCATATTTTAACGGTAGGAGTCCTTGCACCTTACAGGAAAGAATAAATGAAAGAAAAAGACCTTTGGAAACAGCAGCTATTCACATCTCTGAGAATAACTGAGGCCTAACTCTATATGACTTCAGATGCATTTACTAAGGGAAGCAAGGATACTTTTACCTATGGCTCTCCAATACTTCGTCCCACCAATCAGAATTCTTTCAGCCTGATCTTATTGAACTTATCAGTGAGTCTGCTCAGTGAGTGGGGAAACTTTTTACTCGTTTCTTTAAATCGTAAAGTAATATTAGTTTCATAATTTTAGAATGCGTTTGGGACTCATATACCTAGCTAATTGTATTTTCAAAGTTTTGAGGTTTTATCAGGGATTTTTTCGTCCAAATAGAGTCACGAGGAATACAACTGTAATCCTATGGAAATAGTTTAGATCCAGCCCTCCTCACCCACAGCCTAAAGAATCTCCCAGTTTCCTCCTAGTTAAGGAAAAGGAGTGACTAATGAGGGACAAGATGGGCAGTTCACGGATACAATGCGCTCTCTAATCCAGAGCCGCTAGGTCTTCCTATGTGTTTAAAGGGTTAGGGATGGAGTCAAGAGTCTGCAACGACAATCTTTAATTGAAAAAAAGGGAAATGCCCTCTTAAATGCTCTTTTTCTTCCCTGGCTTGTTCCTGACAGTAAGTAATGGTGCAACTGTTCTAAAGTATTCCTCTTCAATTTTATTTTGTTTAATTCAGTCTGTCATTAGAAAGGCTTGCGAGCTTTAGGCTTGATTACTCTCGGTGGGAGGAAGTAGTGCCACTGCAGACTTGTGTTCTAGACAAGCGCTCCTTTATACAATGACGGGGCCTGCCACCATAAATGAAAGGCTCTTTAAAGAGCAGTGAGGGACTCTTTTAAGCAGACTGCTACCATGTGCTTGTAACCCTCCAGCATAACTTGCGAGGATGAGACAGCAGTGTGTTCTGCTGCAAAGAGGACTATTGTCCTCGTTAGCCTTCAGCAAACTGAGCCGCATTTCACTGCGATGCAGTAGGATTTCCAAAGGGTTTCAAGCAGTAGTTCCTAAAATTCTGAATGCGATAGAAGGATTAAAATAGGGGGCTTAGCATGTGGAATTTAGGACTCTACCGACCCCTCACCCTAAGTCAACACCCCAAACACCAAAATAAGACTTTAAATCTTGCGCATTGCACACTATTTCGAGGAAACATAATAAAACAATGGGTTAGATTACAGTTAAATAACTGAACGCATATTAATAAACTTGAGTGTCTTAACAAATTCAAAGTTTGGGTTTTAAAACTTGTCATAGCTGATTTCTGATATATTTATGTACATGAGGAAAAGGTAGACGATGAGTTATAATTATTAAATTTAGGATTTAAAACATTTTATTGTGGTCCATTTCTAAGCCCAAGAATGTTTTGGATTTTAAAAAGAGAAGACTATATATAACACAATATGTTTTAAATTTTTTTATACATGCTGTTGAGGTTTGCTTGGTTTGTTAAGGGGCTGATTTACATTCTAAATCCAGTCTGCAGATGCAGTCATAAAATAAATACTTGTTTCTCTATACCTCATGTACATGAAATATATAATTTGAGTCTGGAAAGAATCAAATAAACCAGATTAATATTTTGGGGGCAAAAACATGTTTACTAGTTTAACAAAGCCAAAATGTACCTAAGGTAAAGGTCAAAGACTACTTCATTCCCTGCTGAGCAAATGCTCAGGAAGCACATTTGTCTATGTTTCCTGTCATAACAGGAAGAGTGTAACTTCTTCCTTTCCACAATGGCTTCAGTTTTACCTCCTAACTCCAATATTTTCTCCCTCAGGGCCTTCCAAATCAATCCTTGCAAGACAGAAGGCAGGAGGCGGTCTCCGTTGTAGTTTCCAAACAGTTACATTTGTTGAAATGTTACTTAAATGTTAGTGATTTCTTAAGCTAAACTGTTCCAACTTAAAATTAAAAGTCAAATATCCAAACATTTAGAGTGGTTCTCTTATTCCTATTAATGGTCCAACATATTTCAAAAGAAACACAAATACATATTCCATACTATGGAATTTCATTTACTTTAATTTAACTAACAATGTTGTCATTGTTTTGTTTTGTTTTGTTTCCAAACAAAGCCATTATTCTTGGCGGGGGCAGGAGTTCCAATTGTGTTCAGTAAGACTATGTTGGGATGTCAACTTTAAAAATACTCTTACTAAGAAGGAGCTCATTTTAAGTGAATAAATTACAATGTTAAAGGAAGTCTAGACTGCAAAGTGCATGGCTTTTGAAACTATCAGCAACATGTTCTTTAATCTACAGTTTGGAAGAAACCTCTTGGTTTATGCGGTCTATTTATAATGTTAATATTTTTAGTGTTGGTTTCTCAGTAGTACAATGTCATACAAAGTTCGGGCATTTGCAAAGCAAAAGGGGATTTGTAGCACACAGAATGGTGTGTGTATGCACTTACAGGTGGAAGGTGCCATTCCGTGTCAACTTGCTACACAAAATGACTGAGACACAATAAATATAAGCATTGGAATATTTCTAAATTACAGTTAATTAAATGGAAATTACGTGAAATACACAAATTAGAACTGAAACAACAAAAAGTCTTGAAGCCCTCAAGTTCAAGGAGGAGCTCCTATCTTAAATCCAGTGACAGAATTCAAGAGGAGATAGTTATGCTTTTCCTTGTGAACATTTTGGCCTCTCTTGGACTTCCTACTAAAGGAAAGCTAATGAATAGTTTGATGGCAGTTGGAACAATACCTTTTTGGCAGTAAAGGAACAGATCTAGCTGTGTAAGTATAAAATGTCCCGCACATGACTGGGATTGACATATATACACTAATATGCATAAAATAGATAACTAACGAGAACCTGCTGCATAGCACAGGGAACTCTACTCAGTGCTCTGTGGTGACCTAATTGGGAAGAAAATCCAAAAAAGAGGGGATATATGTACACATATAGCTGATTCACTGCCCTGTACAGCAGAAACTAACACAACATTGTAAAGCAACTATACGCCAATTAAAAAAAAAGTCTCACACAACATGGGATGTACAGAAAGTATGCTGTGCACTATCTCTATGATTCAACTATAGAGTGGGGAAACCATTTCTGAATTGTTTTCAGATTGATAGGAACAGAAGAGAAAGGGATGGCTTGATGTCACAGCTGTTAAACATACATCTGAGTACTCTGGCTACTGCTTTCTTTGATTTGGAATCTCGCAAAAATACAGTTTGTCATTTTTCCCTTCTGGCTTTCTTTTTCAGTCTCTCACCAGTTAATTCCAACTCTCTAAAAAAAAAAAATTTTCCCCTTGGTGATTTTAAGATTAACAAAAGAATGATTTAACTTATATGCACGGAGAACCTTTAAGTAGGCATGCACAGCATCAATATACCCTGCAATTCAGTTCTGAGACGCATTACTGTGTCCTAAAGTATTACTATGATACACCCTGCTTTTATTTATTTACTCATTTTATAAAATGAGTTTAATAAAAATTTTAATATGAGTATAGGGGAGGCAGTCAGCTGTAAAGAAATGATATTGAGAAGAAAAGGAGTATAATGATCATTATCATGAGTTATTTGCAGGTTTACTTTGGATTTAGAGATTAAAAAACCCAACACTTTTGCACTGATTGAAATTTTTATTCACTTTATTTAAAGCAAGGTTCCAAATATCCACTGACTAACATGGATAACTATTCTACAGTATTTAAAGCATAATTCCCTCTCAAATAATGTGCATTTGCTCGATATGCATATAAGCAAGTGACAAGTTTGGACGTTCTCTTTGTGGAGATGACAAAATAAAACTGTGTCTGGATGACTCTGTTCTTTAACTCATGGTTTAGAATTCATCAAAAACTTATTTTCTTGAAGCAATTTATTTGTATTTCTATATTATCCTCACATTTAAAGATTGAATCTATCTCAACTTCCACAAATTTTATATTAGGTTAGTAGGTTGTAACTCTCAAGTTTAGAACTGTAATCTGCCCTTTCATTTATGGGTATTCTAGATACCACCTTGAAGGAATGTTACAGTAAAAATTCCATTGAAATTTTAGTTAAAATTCTAAGAAGAACGTAAAATAGAGGAAAACAGGGGAGAGTAAGGAGTAAAATCTGCTTCTTTTTAAAGAAGAGTCATTTGAGAAAATCAAGGCAACTCTTTATTTTTCAGTTTAGTTTAGATAATATCAGATTTAGTTGAAAAACCTCAGTATGTAGAAACTGTCAGAGGCTGCATCTACACTGAACTATTTCTCCAGTTTTTTTTTTTTTCTGAGCCCCTTTGAAATAATTTATAAGTCATGTAAAGAAACTGAGATAAGGACATAAGAAAAGGGAAAAAGTCAGAAAATTTAACAGCTATGACTAATCCCCTTTAGTCATAAGGGGATTCTCCTTTTCTATTAACAAGAGAATGCTGCTAATTGTCTTTAATTTGCGCTCCAGTTACTGCACTGATAATTACATGATATTTTGTTTGCTGGCAAAAACTGTTAGTGTGTCAGGTCTGATAGAAGAAAAGAACTTAAGACATTTAATAAACTCCTTTCTTTAACTTACTATATTAGGCCGTAACTGTGTTATTCGGCAAATATTTTTCTCTGGTAGTTATTCAAATATTTAAATGTCTTTTTATAATAAGTCACACAAATAAATTCGGGTTTGCCTCTCCTATCCTTTCAAAGTGGGAAAGCTGAAAATTTTAAATACAAGCACACAAGAAAACAGACTTAGGTTAAGCATGCCTAATTTTCATATATCTTTCTTCTTGATATAACAGATTTCTAAGTATATTCTGTTTGCAGAAAGAGTCATATGAGGACAAAACTCATTTAAAAATATGTCTGTTTCAGAAGCACAGTAACAACTGGTACCATATGAAGGAGGGTAAGATTATTGCCTAACTGATGAAGGTAACTCACAAGTAAGAACAAAAAATGCAGATGGAGAGATTGAAATTGTAGTGTGAGAATAAGCTGGAAGCTAGAAGTGATTAAAAATAGTGATAAGTAGTTCAAAATAATTTGGTCAGTAACATACATTTGAAAATAAGTCCCACAAGCATAGAAACTGGGAAACTACTTCTCCCCATCCTCGTCACAAGCTATAAATGTTCTGTGTGATTTTCCTTCCTGTCCACAAGCCATCCTCTGCCATCATCTGGCTCTTGCTCTGAAACGATTCTCTTGCCCCTTGTTAGCTTCCAAAGGCTCCTTTGTGCCCCAGCTCTACTCTGTTCCACTCTTCCTTCCATTTCCCTGATACCCTTTTAAGGTAACACCCTATTGAAATGAAGGTTTCAGGTACCATTCTTTACTGTGCTACACAGCACAGGTGTTGTTCTGATAGAAATCACATTAACTATAATAGCTAATGGTGAGTCTTAACAGGAATAGCTGACAGGTAAAGTTATGGAGCATTTATTATATGTTAGGTGCCTTACATTTATACCCCAATTTAATCATCTCAATGACCCAGTGAAGTGGGTACTATTTTTTAATCTCCCCTCTACTGATGAGGGAAAACTCAGAGGGGTTAAGTCACTTGCTGGAGGGTCACACAGCTAGCAGGTGGCAGAACTAGGGCCAGAACAAGGTTTGTGTGTCTCTAAAAACCATGTTCTTCACCATGGTATTACACTGGATGCAGTATGATGTAACTGGGGAAAGCAATGACACACAACCATGCTCCTAGCCATTATATTATACAGAACGCAGAGTGACGCGATTGAGAAAAGCTTGTTTTGTTTTTGAATCTGAAAGATTTGGGCTCATATCTTGGCCACCTCCTAGTATTAACTATCTGACTTCAAAGCTCTGTGTGATCTGGGCCCTCCCTAGCATCTAAACCTTTTCTCTCACCTCTCTAAAGTTATACACACCAGGCTCAATCTCCATAGGCTTTCCTTAGACTCCTTAGCAAGCTCTTTACTTTCTCAGAAGCTTCGCAAACACTGTTCCCTCTGGAATGTTGTCACCTGCCTAACTCTGAATCATCTTTTAGCTCCCATCTTTCAGCATTTCCTCAGGGAGGCCTTTCTCTCACCCGCAATCTAAATAAGGCACCTCCTGTTATTCCTTCATAGCATTTGGAGAGCTGCATTCATAGCACATGTGAACAGAATTTTTGTTATATATTTGCATATTTCATGTCTGGTTCATCCCACCAGGCCAGGGGTCCACCAACTATGGCCCACAGGCCAATCCTGCCTGCCCCCTGTTTTTGCCAGTAAAGTTTTATTCAAACACAGACACATTCATTTGTATACACATTGTCCTTTGCTGCTTTCACTAAGAGGGCAGAGACGAGTAGTTGAGACAGAGACTGCATGGCTCACAAGGCCAAAAGTATTGGCTATCTGGCCCTTTACAGAAACAGTTGGCTAACTTCTGTGGCAGACAATAAGCTGAATGAGATTCTTCTTGCTTACTGCTGAATACTTCACGTTGTGCACATTGCAAACAAGTGATATTTGTTGATTTAATAAATAAATGAGTTATTCAGCTGTAAATGGAATTACTAAAGATTAAATGGAGTAATATATATGTAGTTCTTGGAACACGTAGCTTCTTTTAAGTTATCTGAAAATTTCCGTAAGACAAATTGACAGTTCATGATTTTATTTATTTTTACATACTAGCTTAAGAAATCCACCTCGTTTAGCTTAGAGATTGAGAAATAAGTAGTTTTCATAAACTTGGAGACTCTGGAAAATTAAAAAAAAAAAACAAAACTAGCTGTTACTTTTTTTCCCTCCCCTAAACTATTTTATGTATACAATTGGAGTTTCTGATTTTTAGCTGTTGCTACTGCCATAATGAAAAATAAAGGGCAAAATTCAATTTAAACAGCCAGCCACTCTGTTTTACCACAGTTTTATTTCTCAATGATATACAACTTATCGCATCAGCTCTGTAATATTTCATTGCACACTTTAAGTCAGTATTTCTTATTCTGTAAAAACACACCCTGTGCTCTGTATAGCCAAATAAACACTTGCAATGGCAGGGCAGGCTTTTACTGCTTTTGAGAAAAGATGACAGTGAGCTATCGTGTGAGGTTCTGTTAGGGAGTCTACAGCGGGGAAGCTTCAAAAAGGGCAAAGCAGTTAATGTTTCTCTTTTCAACATGTGAATGCATACTTTAAAGGGAGCCTAGGTTAGGGGTGTCTCCTCACTTTGTATGACATGCTGTTGCAGATTTGCTGGTGCTGGTTATCAGAAGTGACCTACATCTTTTTTTTTTTTTTTTGCGGTACGCGGGCCTCTCACTGTTGTGGCCTCTCCCATTGCGGAGCACAGGCTCCAGACGCTCAGGCTCAGCGGCCATGGCTCATGGACCCAGCCGCTCTGTGGCATGTGGGATCTTCCGGGACTGGGGCACGAACCTGTGTCCCCTGCATTGGCAGGCAGACTCTCAACCACTGCGCCACCAGGGAAGCCCATGACCTACATCTTTTAGGCTCTCTCCCAAATGGCTCTTATGATCACTCTTACAGTAGATGAGAGGCACGCATGACAAATATTTATAAGTAAGATGGCTGTTTAAGTTTGTCAATAGCCATGTAAAATAATCACTGAAATATATATTAAAACGTGGAAGCTTTCAATTTTACCAATTCCATTTAAGAGTGTTGAATTAAAGGGCCAACTGAACCTAAAGACGAAGAAAAGACTACACAGATCCTAAATTCTATAGAATAAAACCAAGGAATTCATCTTCAGGATTAAAAAAAGTAGGATTGACTAAGCTGAATTTAAATATGTTTTCTTCTCTTAAAGTTATCATGACTTCTAACATGGGTGAGAGTAACAGCAATTGTAGACGCAACTATATTTAAATTACGAAAAAACGTTCAATTGTTAGCTCAAAAGTATAGTGTTAACGTTCTCGCATGCCTGTGAGTTTTATATTCCTTTATAAAGCATAATGAAAGCTCATGAATTCAACTGCAAAAACTTTCTTTTGTCCTTGTAAGCAAAAGGAAGATACAATAAGTTTCGTGAACCCCAAAATTAACTGGCATTATTAATGAAGTGTAGATGCTAATTCATATAAAGTTTTGACTGCACCCCAAACAGGTGCTAGTCCAAACAGTAAGATCTAAATAGTCAGCGGTATATGATGTTCAATATTTCAGTTTTAAAATTTCAACCTATAAATCAATTAAAAAATACTGTGGTTTTATATTGACAGAATTATTGCTTTTTGGCTTGACCCATAGCAATACACAATGTGTAGGAAAACACTGAAGGAATCCATCGTAAATCTTAGCATTGTTCATCCTTTAGCTCAATTTTCAGCCCAAAATAGTTCAAGTCATATGTACCTTAAGTGTAATAATTTAAAGGAGTATAAATCTGAAAATCTAAAAAGTTTCTTTACCTCTTAATGGCATACTGGCTTTGATGGCATAAATAACAACTTCTATTCTTTATAATTTACACATGTAGCAATAAAAAGTTTTAAAGCACGAATCAGTTCTAGTCTCACTAGAAGGTCCAAGAAGCTAGAAAGGCACAGTAGGGCAGAAAGAGTGTTGGGGGAAATTACAGTCCGGTGGGGCGTCTCTGAGGCCGTCCTCTTAGCTTTCCCCAGTGTAAATGGGCAACAGCCAAAACGCTCTCCTCCCCACCGTGGTCAAGGAATGTCTGTTCTGTAGGTTCCATTATCCATTTGCAATGATTGGGATCTGGCAGTACTGTAATATCTCTCAGGAACCATTATTTGCTATTTAACATCAGGTTCAACATTTGTTATTTAACCATTATTTAACATTAGGATGCATACAGACCACCCGGCTATTCTTACTTCCCCTAACTAAATCCACTCTCCCCAAGGGTGAAGGAAAATAGAGGCAAATCACAGATATTCATAATATACAAGTCTTCACTGAAGAGAGCATTTGCATGTATAAAGTCTTTAGAATAGATTAATTGTATCATACAGATATCACTGGAGTTCTAGAAAAAAATGATAACATGTGCCTCTAGGTTTATAAAATTCAGGCTTTAAAGAAAATGGTATGAGTTAACTGATAGTTCTCGCTTCTGTGTTTGAAGAGACTAATATTTCGTTGTCAGCACAATGTTAAACGTTTTGGATGTATTTCAAAGTCTCTTTTACTGTGAATAGACTGGAAGCCATTTTGATACAGGATATTTAGTCTATATTATAAACCTCTAAATGGATGACCACAAAAGGCCTCGTTCCCATGAATATAAGAATATCTTTGCTTGATGATGCATGCAGTGGAGCAATATTATGCTTATTAACTCTTAATTATTAAGCTATTCATGTTACGCAAACGCAGTTCCCATTTAAAATTCATGTTGAAGTAAAAAGTGAATAATCGTCAATGTGTAAAGTATATTTCTTACAGATAGAGTGATTTTTTTTCCCTTTACTATCAGCACTTAAACTGACCACATTTAATTCACTAAAACTTCTCTTAATGGATGTTTATAAGCTCAAAATGTTTTCAGTACACTTAACATATCTGGGGGGGAGTGTAATAAATGGCCCATGTAAATAACAACACACACAGAAGTTCACCCCACTCACCTGTCTGTTACGTTCATCCATAATCCTCGTAATCTGAATCTTTTTTCTCCCCATAGTCCCCGTTTTTCTTCTCTCTCTCGTCCCTGAAATTATGTATTTTTTCCTTCCTTTTCTTTCTCTTTCCTGTTTCCTCCAAACAAATCTCCTTCTTCAGCACTTGCACTGCTCAGTTCCCAAATTCCTGCATTCGTTCCTGCTGAACAAAAAATAAAAATTAAGCACCACTTTAATATTCTAATTTTCTAAAAATAAAACTCTATGGAACTAATCAAATTAAATGAATGAAAATAAGCATCTGTTAAAAGTACATGGTATATCACATGTAGGAGCATATCAAGTAGGAATGGTTTGTTCTTATGATTAAAATAATCTTGTAAGTAATTTAACAAGTCATTTAAATGATGAAAACTATGCTTTAAAGCCCAACACTTGAAATGTATCTTTTGCAAAGAGTTTCTTACTATTTTTTTAATGAAACTAGGTGACTATTTTCACCCTTCTGTTATGAAAAATTACCTAAATCAGAGAGTTAATGAACCTTTATGTACCTGTGTATGCTAAGTAGGGCAGCTAATTCATTTCTGAAGGGAAAACAATTTCGTGTTTTGACAGCAGAGGTGATAACGTCCCTCGTTATGCAAATAGGATGGACTATTATGAAAGTGCTATTTGATATATGTAAATGTCAACGAATTTAAATCTAAATCCTTTAATCTTATTTTTTAAAAGTCACTGCTATGAGAACGCTGTAAAAATAATGTGGGATATTTAATCTTACATAACAAGCAGCTATCAGCAGTGGAATCTTTTCCTTTTGAAAGCCCTTAAGCTATATCTTGAATACAAGAATCAAAAAAGATAATCATTCATAGAAAAGAAAGAAACGGTATGAAAATTAGAGTATTATTCCATTTATGACTATATTTCTTATAAGCCATCAGTTCCTTAAATTTAAATATTTTAAAAAGACACATCATATCTCTTTGGGGAGCAAGATATAAAATTATAGAAGCTTGCCATATACTGGATATCTTTAGGCCATGAATTAAAATGAAAGAAGTGATCATCAACAATGTAAGATAAACCCAGAGAATCCAGTGTATTAAAAGTATGTATCTTTCTTTGTTTTAAATTATATCTGTAAATATTTGAATGAAAGTGAATTGCTGTGAAATGTGGAAGTTAACAAAAAGGCATTCCACAGTGGCTTCTTCATTTGCAAGCAATAGCTTCAATTATTCTATCCCATCTTATGTCAAAGAATGCAACTACTTCACACATTGCTCAGAATTTCCTTGTTTACTTTAGTTGGTGTCTGACAACCGACCTGACAAATTCCCACATGTATTATGCAATACTAAGCCATTGTCCTGGCTATTTAATAGATTATTTGGCTCCAATTCAAAGTTATTGGAACAGGAATTGGAACTGTTACACATTTGGTCTGATCACATCGGCTGTCTTGATTTCTTTAATTTAATTTCTAAATTCTTTATCACCTTGAGTAAATTTTTTAAATTTAAGTTTTCTGTGATTATCTAATTGCAGAAGCTATTATGATATAATTAGTTCTGGTGGATTAAGTGCTGCTTAAATACTAAGACCATCCATTCTCTTTTGCCCAGCGCCTTCTATTAAACTGTAGCTCACTTCTGCCTCTGAGAATATACGTATGTTGAGTAGTATCACGACCACACAGTGCTCATCAAAACTATTACTCCAGCGGCAATTTTAAATGTTGGAAGTAGTTCAGAGTTTTAGAGTTATATAAATAACACACATTTGACAAATAGACAGGAAAAAATAAGCTGTAAGATATATTAAAAAAAATCACATTAAAATATGAAGAATCCACAAAGCACAACTGCATATTCACTGTTGTCAAACACGGTCCATCTACCTATTTTTAGTGACGGTCTTAAATATCACTCAACTGGACAACTTTCCAGTGTTTCCTATAGTCTTACCTTAGAAGCAAGCAGCAAGATAGAATGGTATTTCCCATGCATGTGCAAGAACCCAAAGAGACAAACAGGCTTCCTCGATCACAGAAAAGCCAACCCATGAATCCACAGCAAATGCATATGGGACAATTTCCTTTCTTTCATTGAGCTGAGGCCGCGGCACTATCGGCTTACAGGACTATGCCTGCCTAAGCGCTTACTCACTTTAAGGTGGAAGGTCAGGGTGAACAGATTAGAGTGTGGAAGAGGAGGGGAAGAAGAAAACTTCTGCGGATCCTGATTTCAAAATACAAATAACCAAACGAGTAGAGAAACATCCCTGGAGAAAAGTCTCCTTGGAAAGACAGAGTTCTTGATGAATCAAACTTAGAAGAGTTCCTCCATCTCACCACCCCATATTTCACAACTTTGAAATGAGGGACGCGTCTTAAAAAGAGCAGAGCAAGGATTTTTTTTTAATTCTTAAAACATTACGGGAAGTATTTTGCCAGAAAGAACTGATACGTGTCAATATGTATATATATAAAAGAATCGATTAAAGACATTTTGAAATATGCAAGGTAATGTAGAGAGATGTAAGTTTAAATTTCAATAAAATTAAAACATTTTCTTATTTCCCGTAAAAATGAATATTTCTTGAAGTGTGCTGCCTTTTGAACATTTCTGAAATGCAAAATTTGATATGATTAAGTACATATGCAGAGTAAGATATGGTGAGGATGAGACTGTTTGCATGAAGTAAAACGTGCCTTGGAACATTCTGCTTAGAACGTTAGATTATGGGTCACCAGGTTTCAAGGCTGTCAGTAAAAATTCAGAGTTAGGAAGGTCAACAACAGCTCAGTAGCTGTTTTCTTAGCATAACTATTTTTCTAACCTGATTTTTATGCAAAAATTATATTGTAAGGTTGGTTTCAAGTACTAATTTGTAAGAGGCCTAGAGAGGCTGAAAAGAGATTATATAACTTCAGTAATCTGAAAAATTGTTTTGTATGTATATGAAGAAAAGAATATAATAGCTGAACTGCATATAGTAGAATTTGAGTTACCCTGAGAACTTTCATTTATGTACAATCAACCATAAGCTTAAAATAATTCCAGCAGCCTTACCACTACTTCTTTCCACATGAAAGAAGAATTCTTGGAAAATGACAGAGTTACAGAGAAACAATCAGTAATTAAAAAAAAAAAAGAAAAGAAAAACAAATACTCTACCATAGTTACACTCTATAGAGCTACAGTCTTCTGCGTTTTTTCTTTTTGCCAACCTAAATAGAAGAAAAATAAAATCATGCTGCTTACTAAAAAGGGGAACTTCATTATGGGAGGCTTCTGTTCACTTTGAGTTTGGCGTAAGCAGACAGATGAAGGCCAAGTGGTTTGAGACCCAAGGAGAGAAGAATTTCTTGTGGACAGACGCTAAAGATCCTTCTCCCACCCTGGCTCTCTCATTTACAAACAAGTTCCCTGAGTGACACACACCTCCCTCCCTTCCCCCTCTCCTCCCCTCACTCCCTCCCTCCCACAAATCCCTCCCAGTAACACAGAAGAATCTTGACAGAATGGCAGGAAACACGCACAGACTGGTCAGGGAAGGATATGATGTCAGCAACCACGAACAATAAAAGGTGTAAAGGTGCTTCCTTCCCTAAACTGTTCCAGAAGTGTAAAATGGGAACCAAAACTCTTCACTTCCTTCTCTGAGCAGAACTGTCTGAGTGTGCTGGGCTGCTCACCCCACACAGAGAGGCCTTTGAGAGGTTCAGATAAGGGACAAGGAGAAAAATCCAGACACGGGGACAACATTTCTAACTCCTATTTTTAAAACACCTGAGAAAAAAATCCATTTCAGCTCTAGGTTAGTATTTTATATGAGTGCTTTAAGAAATAAAAATAAGAAAACCAACAAGTTCATTTTGGTGAAGTAGGAGATACACTGCAATTACCATTTACCATACCTCACCCAAATCATCTGACATAGCTAATGCAGCCATATAATCTTAATTTACTCTCTCGAGGCAAATGAAGAATTCTATACAGCAAAGAGCCAGATGGATACTTTGGTTTTTGGTAAAAAACAGAATCATGAAAACTGTTAAGAAAAATCAATGTTTGTTGGGAAAATACACGGATTACTTCTTTGCCCCCATAATTAAAAAAAAAAAGATATACTGGGTGGTGGTGAGGCAGGGGGGCAAGAGACTCCTATGTTATTGAAGCTTTCAGAGTTCTTAAAAAAATTCAGACTAAGAACCAAAGTAACTAACATAAACTTTCAGTATACAGTGAAACTATTTATTTTAGTCTCATCACTATTAGTTTCTTTCTAACATGGAAATGGCAGTCTACCATAAGATTTCTGTAGGAAGAAAACCACATATCAAGTGAATCTGAGTCATCTTCAGATTTCAATCATCTTCCCACAACACTTTGATTTAGAAATTAAACATAACCTTCAGTTTTGTGTTTTGATCTTAGAGTGAGACTGCCATGCCACACTGAAAGATGTGGGAAGAAATTAATTCTCTGCTGCTAAACTTATCTGTGCAAAGCATGTATTTTGCTACAATAAGCACCGTGCAGTCACTTAAATAAAAACAGCCTATGAATAATGACAAAACATTAAAATATGTGATGTCAGTTTGCAATAAAGAATTCTGGTTTTCTTTTACTCATATTAGCAAATAACTTTTTCACTGACTCACATTTTCACTACCACTAGCATCTTCATAAAATGTTTTGTAAAAACTCCAAGCTGAAAAGCAAGCATGCTATATCACACAAGAAATTATACGGCTATATAAATACAAGCTGGATACTTAGCAAGGGACAAAAATGATCATAAGCCCAGTTGCTGCAAGCCTGGTATTACTAATTCAAACAATTAAATGATTCATTATTAGTTTAAGTGGAAAACTTTGCTCATTATGGTGCATCTAGATACATTTAACTTTCTACTTTATGATATGTTTGAAAGACACATGAGGCATGTAATTATATTTTGGTTAAAAGGAACAAGCAGATCTCTTAATTTTTTTCTCTTAAGAAGTATTCTGAACTTCAAAAGATATAATAATTATTAATCTTACTGTTATTCAACTATGTGATGTCTTAGGAGTTAGGGAATATTTCTTTGGTCCTGAAAGTCACTTCACTTCTCTCTAAGCTTACCATGTATTATATAAAATGTTATACTACCCTAGCTATGAATGCAAGCTGAATTTGTCCTAAAGACACATAGCTAAGACATCCTCTTAAGGGTAATAAAATTACCCATTCTTCCCCACTGGATTTCATTATCATGAATATAAACAAAGTTATTTTCTCAATTTATTCCAAGTTAATATGATGAATTTTTTTTTTTTTTTTTTTTGCAGTACGCGGGCCTCTCACTGTTGTGGCCTCTCCCGTTGCGGAGCACAGGCTCAGCGGCCATGGCTCATGGGCCCAGCCGCTCCGTGGCATGTGGGATCCTCCCGGACCGGGGCACGAACCCGCGTCCCCTGCATCGGCAGGTGGACCCCCAACCACTGCGCCACCAGGGAAGCCCAGTACGATGAATTTTGAGTCATCTTCAGAACGGTAACATAATGTCAACTGTCTTTCAGTTCCCCACACCTGCCAGGCTCCTTCCTGCCACAGCGCACATGCAATTCCTGCGGCCTGGAGCGCTCCTCCCTCCCCTCTGTGCCTCCTTAACCTCTTCCCTTCCTTTCTGTCTCAGCATATTTCATCTCTCCAGGAAGCACTTCGCGCTCTCCTGATCACATCAAATTCCCCTATAAGGACTCATAGCACCATGTCCTCCTTTGTAGCACTTGTCACAACTGAAATTGCCTGTCTGCCATCTTCCTCAACATCTGTGGGCCAAGTCTGTTTTATCTGACTTTTGCGTTTTCAGTTTCTACCCTAGTGCCAGGCATATAGTAGGAGTTAATAACTATGAGTTGATTAATGAATTAATTAAGATTTTTATCTCTCAGGTGAATATTTTCTTCAGTCACTATTTTTAATGACTATTAAGAACATTTTCATTTATACAGAAGCAGACTGATAACCTCACTTAATCTTTCATTATATTTATATAGCATCTCATATATGGAATAAGAATAATTTATACTGAGAAGTGGAAACTGAATGGATTTTGGAGTCAGAAAAGCTCAGGGTATGAACTCTAACTTGGTACTTAGAAGCTGAGTGGCTAAAGACTAATGACTTAATCACTTGGAACCACTCTTCCCTTGCCTTACAAAAAGTTGGGAATGTACTTCTTCATCTGCAGGATGGTTGTAATCATTAAATGTGGTACTATAGGTGAAGACTAGGTACATAGTAGGACTGGGAACATGGTTTACTACTTGCAAGATTGCTTCAGTTTTGAGGCATAAACTGAAAGTCATACACAATAAGGTTATCAAGTGAACCATAGTCTTTAGATATACCGCGAAGACCTTACTTTGCAGAGATGATGATGGGCAACTTCTAAAGGTAATACCTCATTTATCCATTAACAATAATCATTATATGAAGAGAAACTTACAGTGTTATAAAAGTTAAGAAGTTCCTCATAAGTATCAGTCATGGAAGAGCTTCAGGCTGCAAAAGTAGAAATAACTAGGGAAATACATCAATTTTCCCAATGACCACGGCTGCTGAAAACTCTACATTAATGTTTCTAGTCCTACTTTAATATCTTTCCCCAAGGACAAAAGGAGATGAAATGTATGTCAGAAATATAATAAGGCTAAAAAGGAACTCGTTTTGAAAACCCCTGCAATTAATTTAATAAGTGGGCCTAACCTGCCATTATCACTGATATAAATCATTTTATTTACACAATTCTAGAATTTAGGAGACACTTACCTTTAAACAACTGTATTGCATTATAAACAATTTAATAAACACGAGGGAAGCACAGCTTCCCAGTCATTATCACCCATGGTATATTTTGCCTTGGACATTTTTTTCACACTGGAGCTTAAACGGCCTTCTCCAACCCCCACGCTAAAATAAACTCCAAACAGTCTAAGTATGTCAAAAGCCTTGTGCTATCCAACCACACCACAGTTTTTAGTCTTTCTACATCATATTGAGTAATTAAGTCAGGGTTCTAGCAAGTCTTTGTTTTCCTAATTTTTCACCATGTTTTCTTCCAAAGGCCACTTCGTGATGCGGCAGGGCTCACCACAAGGTAAATCCGCAGTGTCCTCATCACAAAGCGAGAGCTATTAAGCATCACAGAGTGTGTTCTGTTCCCCAGCTGTAACTTTTCCAAAAGCAAATGCAGCTGGATTTTTTGTTGCTGTTATTGAACAAAGCAAGTTAAGCACTACACAACACCAATATCAGTGAAACAAAACTGTCAGCCTTCAACGCAAGCTAGGCTTGAAATGGCAGATGTTGCTATTATAAATTTTCATCTTGGGCTTCCCTGGTGGCGCAGTGGTTGAGAGTCCGCCTGCCGATGCAGGGGACGCGGGTTCGTGCCCCGGTCCGGGAGGATCCCACATGCCGCGGAGTGGCTGGGCCCGTGAGCCATGGCCGCTGAGCCTGAGTGTCCGGAGCCTGTGCTCCGCAGCGGGAGAGGCCACAATGGTAAAGGCCTGCGTACCACAAAAAAATAATAAAAAAAATTTTCATCTTATGACAAAAATCTGAATTCCCAGGCATCTAATGGTCCTGTCAGAAAAATCTTACATTCATTATTTTCTTAATCTTTAATATATCATATTTCATTATTAAAATGTAAATATTCTACACATTTTTTCCTCAAAAGCCTGAGTGTATGAGACACAGTCTTCAGCCTTACTAATACATTTGTGTGTCCGTATGTGTTTGTACAGAGGTAATATTTTCCTATAAAACTGCAGAAAATGGAAAAAACATATTTTAGTCTTTCATAATATGTGGGTAAAACGAGTACATTTTAAGATATCTGAGTAGTCCTGAGTATTATCACTAGTAAATAATCACAGTATTATTAGGATTGTGATATGAATGGTTAAAAGGACATTCTAAGTAAAAAAATAATACTCTGTATTCAAACATTACATTAATGATTGAAAATTATGTCCTTGAAAATAATCTGCCTCTGTTGTTATTTACCTTACCAATTTATGTAACATTTAAGGATGACCTTGAAATGAGAATACTATTGTCCTCCTGCCAATGTTTTTGTTCTACATTAAGAATATGCTTGATAAATCATCTGCTATTTACATTCACTGAATGTCGTTTACTTTTGTCTCTAGCTAAACTTTAGAAATTTAAAACGTTTATATAAAAACCTTCTATGATAATTTATATAATAGTCAAAATGCCAGTCATACCTCAAATCGAAAAAAAGATATTTGATATTACTATTATATGTGGCTCAACATGGAACCCCGTGATTCATCAATTTTTCGATTTCTCTTCATCTCCTTTACAGCATCCTAATCAACCTAATTAAGGCTTTGTTCATCTGAAACCTCTGATGACAATTTGTTTAACTCTATCCCACTGTGGTCTTCTTATAAGGAGAATTACATCTGATCTTCTGACAGCAATCATTAAATGATCCCAACTGGCCCCAATTAAGCCACATGGCTCACGGCTTCCATGTAGTCAAGTGCCAAGTTCTCTGTTTCATTTACACATCATTCTTGGTTTATTTTCTTAAAGCCAATTAAGTATATGTGTCTTATCAAGTGGAACTAAATTTCCTTGTGTCCACTAGCTCAAGACAGGGCACCACCTGACTCCACAGTCACACTGAAGATCATGCAGGACCCCTGAAGCCTTTCTCCCTAGCAGTAGTGCTATTAATGAAAAAAAAAAAAAAAAAAACTTTACTTACTCAGGATGAAATTCATGCACATGTACCTCCTCAAAACAATACACATGTTTAAACAGTTCTGGCTAACATAAATCAACAACAACTTTTCATTTGGCTTATTTACAAGGATCTTTTATAGAGTAGTACCTGCATTTAGTTGAGTTTAATATTCCTTTTTTTTTGAACATTTGAAATGATCCCTTTAAGACCCTCTGAAACAGCAGTACCAAAGTAAGACTTCTGAAGTTAACCTTTCTTACCCTTAATTTCTGCTCTAATTTTTTCACGTATACTCAATTGTAAGTTCTATAATGATGTTCCCAGGCCTTCCTATGTGCGCAGGTAGCCTCAGGATTTAGAGCTCATTGATTGTGTGCTACTCCAGGGAAATGGCTGATTAAAAACAGCCTCTTGAGGAGTAGCTCCTATTCACATCTGGCTCATCTTATTCTAAACTCTTAATACCTGTATGGAAATATGACCCCTAGCTTTGGCTTTGGAGAACCTCAGTTCACAGATCCTTTACCTTAGGTGGCAAGGCAGAAACACAGTGAAATTAATCTCAGTATGACTGGTGTTTGAAACAGTTTCTGAAGACCTTAATCACTGCCCTGACTACTTTCCTGTGAATATAAACAAATGCACTGTATTTTTATACCTAGTCTAACAATAGCTATCACTGATCATCTGCTGGTGTCTGATGCAGGCTATCTGTCACAGTTCTCAGAGTAGAAGAATTAGAACATATCTGTTCATCCTAATCATACATTAAAAACTGACATTAGGACAGATGACTGGATGGATGTTATGCATCTTATAGGACATTAACCTTGATGGAACATGTAATTCCTTTTATCATTTGACCAACAGATGGAACTACAAAGAAAAAAGAAAATACAATGGAATCTTTGGCATACTGATGTTTGGCAACACCTGGAAAAAAAGAGTATGTGCATTTTCTTTATGATAGCTAAATACATACTTGATCAGCTCTCAATAAATAACTGTTCTTTTCCTCATGCAAAGAGGAAAATTCAAAATATTTATTACAAAATGCTGATGATTTAGAAAACACCAACCCCACAAATGACTGACTTTGCTACAAAATGTCTAACAAATGTATTAAAATTTTAGTAAAGCACAACAGACGCTCGGGTATTGTATTATGAAATATTTCTCACTGTATTATAGTAATCTCCAATAAGATTTGATGTTAATTTTAGAGCATGCTTCTGCTAAAAAGGGCAAACCCTGCAACAGATTTAGTACAAAGAAGCTGAAAATATCCCGTGGAAAAAAAAAATCTGTAGCGAAATCAGCCAGCCCAAATCCTGCCATTACTCAGCACTGCAGTGACGTGCGGATGTTTGTAGTGGTTTGAGGAGCCAGCAGGGGTGGAAACTCTACGTACTCGACTCCAACATGATTGCAATTGAACCTCATCAAAGTAAGAGCTCATAATTTGTCACAGAAAACAGCCAATTAACATATGTTAGAAAAAGGCTTCATAAAGATAATATATGATTAAAGACCCAGTGCAGCTGTTGAAAATCAAAACTATGCATTTAAAAAAGAAATCTCAGCCTGAGCTTCCGTATGGTTAAACTGATAATGGCTACTATGATTTTTTTTTTTTTTCGTAAGTAGAAAAATATAATTACAATGCTTCTCATAAGTTTGGGGTTATGGCGAAAGGGAGAACTGGGTACTGTGGCACTATTTATTATGCCTTACTTACTTCTATAAATAGTTGAAACCCTTGCCAAAACTCTGTAGTTACTTTGTTATAGTGCTATTTTAAAACACAGACCTTCATTGTGAGCTAAATGGCCTTCAGGATGCACTTTGTAGTTGGAGCATTCCTCTCAAAACTATATCCTCCCTTTATCTGTGTAAAACTCCAGGACAAGAGGACTCTACATGACTGGCCCTCTGACTGTAAAACACGCTAGGGCTGTGTAACGCATGGCTTGAATACATCAGAACTTTTGTCAGGGGTGGTGGTCAGGAATGGTGACGGTTGTGACGGTTAAATGTCAGAAATGTGATTAAGGTGCCTGTACGCAGTGCAGATCCTCTAACAAGACACAAGGCAGTCTATCTGCCCCAGCTTTGGAGCAGATGAACTATACGTAGCTATATGTATTTGGTGTAGTCTCATTATAGATGTTAAATTAAACTCTAGCTTGGACCACGTGGGCAATCAAATCCTGGCCAAGTTGATGTCATCAGAGGCCAAGAGCCAAAATCATGATGTTTAATATTACAGATATCAATGAAAAAGTCTGATCAACAGTCACAGAGACATAAACGCATCAAGCACAATTAAGAGGTGCCAGAGATACCACTGTGCACCAAACAGAGGTCCTGGTCGTCATGAACCCGAGGCTTTAAAGGGAGAATGAAGCAATAAACAAGAGAATACAATGATTTTAGAGAGAAAACTGCTACGGAGAAAATACCACAGCAGAACAGGCTAGGTAGGGGTGACTGAACAGGAAAGGGCTGACTGAGGTGAATAACGCTGTCAGGGAAGGGTTATTTGAAAAGATGACATCTGAGGAGAGATGTAAACCATGGATGGAGCAAGGCTGCATTTGGAGGGTGAACACTCCAGCACTCCACCTGTCGCTGGTGGTATAAATTTGGCCAATTCATAGTTTCCTAAACCTTAAGTTTCCTCAGCTATAGAATGGGAATAACAACACATATATTCTATAATGAGGTTGTGAGGCTCAAATAAAAAAATAGATCCACATTCATTTGTAAAAATTTAGTTGGATGCAATTCAATTTCTGAAATTCTTTGTGTAAACTTGTTTAATTTTATGGAAATTATAAATACTTTGAAACACAGAGAATATACTATAATGCAAAAGGTTTCTAAATTTATATTAGTTGGATCCAATGGTGTGTTCTCCCTTGAGATGTGGTTATTTCACTGAAGTAATGCCCACTGGTTGAAATAGGTCTTGTGGATATAAGTTCATTTTGCAGTGCTAAATATGGATAGTACCATGAGCAATCTGACAAACACAACACAAAATACAGAATTATATTTTTTAAATCGTATATATATATATATTTTCGCGGTATGCGGGCCTCTCACTGTTGTGGCCTCTCCCGTTGCGGAGCACAGGCTCTGGACGCGCAGGCTCAGTGGCCATGGCTCACAGGCCCAGCCGCTCCGCGGCATGTGGGATCTTCCTGGACCAGGGCACGAACCCGTGTCCCCTGCATCGGCAGGCGGACTCTCAACCATTGCGCAGCCAGGGAAGCCCTAAATCGTATTTTTAAAACTCTTTTAGAAATAAACAATCTCACAACATTACTAATGTAACAGTCATTGTTTTAGGATGATTTATTTCCTCTCTCATAGGACCCAACTCCCAAGCAATCAGCACAGTTTTGATTAAGCTCTCAGTGATAATCAATGAGACAATGTATCCCAGTGTCTCACTGTATGGGAAACATTCACACATCTTTGGAGTCAGCTATGTAGCCTCAAGCCAAACAGATTAATTTCCAATTTAGAATGAATAGACAAATTGAATCATCTAGTATTTTTAAAATTAAGGCATTTTTAAGGGAAAAATACAAAAGTTAAGGATTATGAATTTTAATAAATAGGAAATTAGAATGAAGAACAACAGACACTTTAATTTTAAAAGTTGTAAAATATAAATGTCCAATGAAAAACTATAGCATTTTAAGTAAGGGGAGGGGCCAAAATTTCCTATTCAAGGAAACCTTACTTAAGGAAAAATGGGTATATATTTTCAATTTTCCCTCCCCTGTCATGTTTTGGGAGAGTGGTAAAAATTTGATCCTTTATTCCATCATTTTCTTTTTATGTCCTATTTGGTGAACATAATTTATCAGTTTTAAAGTACGGTAAGTTGTACAGTTTACCATGAAGCCTAAATTAACAATAATCTATTTTCATTATTATTGGTTAAATGCCCTGAAAAAGAATCACAAATTTGCAAAGTTTCTTTTTTTTTTAGTCAAGATGTCTTCTTTCCTTTCCTAAATGAATCACAGTATAGACATTATTCTAGTAAAAACTAGCACAGTGTTTTATTTTATTCTCAGTGCTAACCAATACTTCACACTGCATACTCACCTCCCTCCCTATCTTGTAAGATGACCTTTGGAGGGCACTTTCCTCCCCCTCCAAAACCCAGTCATAGCCGCATACAAAGCAGACACATAAATATGAGTTTCTTCCCTCTATTTGAAGCATTCCCCACTCGATTTTTTCATTTCATCACCTTTCTTTATCTCTTTTTCCACATGTTTAGAACTGAGGGGATATGGAAAGTGAAACTGTCAAAGAGCTAGGAATAGAGGTGTTCTCAGACGAACAGAATGTTTCCTCTGTAAGATGCAGGCAGCGCAGGCAAATGAGCTGCACAGGGCGGGCACCGCGGGCAGGGGGGTGGGCAGCGGAGTTGGGTCCTGGGCTGAAGGCCTGGCGGGAGGCTCCTTATCTCAGCATGTCTACACATTCTGTCCCAGGTTCTTTTCAAGGAAAGCCCAAGTCATCCTTGGCAGATAATACTACATGGAAAGTATTACAGTACTTTCCCTATAAAAAGGCCATGCTACAAAAATCAGAAGTTACTGACACGGACAGTTTTTCATCCTGATTCTCTAAAACCTAGGGTCTAAAAAAAAAAGCAATCATTGGTGGAAGCAAGCTCATGACTCTCCTTAGAAATCCCAAAGTGGATTCCACAGATCACTGGTTTCTAAGGATGCTAACAAGTGATCCCCTGCCCACCCTACCCCTCCAAACCCTAAAAAAAAATCAGGAAATCAAAAAAATTAGGAAAATAGATTTCTTTGCTACAGGACTGTTCATAGTCTTTAATATGCTAGATGCCAGAATCTGTAGTATTTACAAATGTATCAGGAATATCCCTTGGGAAATGCTAGCTTTAAAGAAAGGATCCAGCTTCTTTCCTCTGACTACTGAATATATATGCCCCAAACCAACACTTAGCTCGGTGCCTGGCTCAAAGAAAAACCTAACACTATTGTTGAATAATTGATAAAACAACAATCTATTCTCTTAGCTTGACAAAGGAATACAAACATAACATCAGGTGCAGAAAACTGCTGTTCTTTTAAAGTAAAAATATTAATAAAAATATTTAGCAATTAGTGTGATTTGTTTCCAAAGTCCAAAACAGCAGAAAGCAGCAGAGTGCAGTGGAAAGAAAGCTCTATTTGGAATCAGACTCTTGGGTGGGTTCTGCTACCCAGGAGCTGCAGGTCTTTGGGCCAGTCAACTCCCTTGAGTCTAATTTTCCTCAGACATATAAAGGGAGCTGGGTTCAATTTCTAAAGCCCCCTTTCAAGTTCCTAAATG
This sequence comes from Phocoena sinus, assembly GCF_008692025.1. NCBI lineage: Eukaryota > Metazoa > Chordata > Mammalia > Artiodactyla > Phocoenidae > Phocoena > Phocoena sinus. The sequence continues at coordinate 102,181,238 of NC_045765.1, read as the reverse complement.
GTATAAATTCAATAAAGGTGTAAGACACAATGAGGTCAGAATGCTTCTCCAAAGGATATAGTTCTGGAGAAACAATAAGCTGACAAAAATGTTTAATTGCCTGGTAAATATAATTGTTTTTTCATTTTTTTTTTTTTGCATTGAAAAGTTGGTTCACCTCAGCCTCAAGCAAAATAAGCAGTTAAGATCAAGGTTATATTATGCACTTTGGACTACTAATCATATTTAGAAATTTAATAAATAATTAGCTATAAATTATAAAATATTATGGCACTAAAAACTTTACATATATTGACTCTAATCCTCATAGCAGCCTATGAGGAAGGCACTACTACCATTTTCATTTCACAGAAACAAAGGCTGGAGGATAGAGAGGTTAAATTACTTGCCCACGGTCACAGGGCTAGTGTTAGAGTTATAATGTGAACCCTTATAAATTCAGTCCTAGACTTAGTATTCGAATCACACACTCTGCTACTTCTCCATGCTGCAAGGTAATATTCAAAAGTTAAAGTTTTAAAGTTAAAATTCTATACAGAAAATGTGATATTCAGAGGGATTTAGTGGAATCTAAGAAATTCTTTTAAAATCAATGTTCTTTAACGTATCTAACATTCTCTTACTCTTGATGGCAAAAAAAGAGTTTACTTCACTGTACTAGCACGGGAACAGGATGAAACTTGAGTTAGATACCTTTCATTAAAATATCAGTATTTACTGGCTGATCAGCACCAATGGTATTTTCCCCCTCCTTTCTACAAATGAATGTGGCTGCTCACCAGGGAAAGCAGGTGAGTGTATATGAATCAGCATATATTCATCTCGACTCTTGGTAACCATCAAAACAGGTGTCTTCCTGAGGATGGCTCAGAAGAGTCAACTTCATTTATGATAAGATGATGATTACAGAGAGTATTACAGATATCTTGCCACCAGGCTTGGGGCAGTCATCTTGCTCTCCTGCAAAGTACCTCGGGGAGGTTTCTAACCCAGATCTAACCAACCCTGGTATTACCCTGGTCATTATCTCTTCACTCTCCCACGTTTCTACATCTCCTCAAATTATGGTCTACTACAATATTCTTCTATGGGCAGTAGAGTTTCCACTTTAGAATTTTATACATTTACCTACTTCTTTAGGATTCTTTGTGTTTGAGACCTCTGGGTATAACTGCAATGCTACCTCTTTAAATATATTCTTTTAGAAGTAATTTTATGGTTATCAACTTTATAAAACACACACCTAATAAAATATACAAATTCACTGTACAATAACAGTTGACCTACTTTGCAATATATTTATGATGGTTGGAAGAAAAATCACACACTGGTGTGTTACAGAAGTTCACATCATTTTTTTTCCACAATGTATCTCAGAGCTACAGAGTATGAGGATGTAATTGTATACTTTCAGCATGTATCAGCCTTTTCTCCTACTTTCATAGGCAGAATACTATGGTACATATGTCTTCATTTATATATTTATACATGTTTACTGTACCAGTTGATGAGCACTATAGGTCAGTGCCACTCAAAAACTCCATAAGCAACAATGGCACATTATATCCAAGACTGAATTCAATTTAAGATGCTAGGCAGGTGACTGCAAAGTGAAAGCTCAAAATGGCTGCCTATGTATCCCAGGCACTTTGAGAGGGCTTGTGGTAAACAGGAAATCTCTGAGATTTCTAACTCGGTAAGAAAGGACCTGTTGGCAAATACTGCCTTTCACAGCGAAGACACCTCTGGAATAACTTTTATGTCGGTGTCACTCATGCCTGTGGGTGGATCCAGTAATAAGAGAGTTCTGAGAAGTGGAGGGGGAACACGTTACTTTTAGATGTTAGAAAAGTGGACATGATCATCAAGCAACTAGTTAACACACCAAATCATTATTTGGCCACATTCCTGAGGATTCTGAAAGTCAAAACTGTATAAAAATGTTCATCTTTTATAACTTATGAATTGGAAAACAATGAATAATGGCACAGTCTCTATCTAGTTCCTTTGAAAAAAATCAGTGAAGATGAATAGTTAATAACTGCTTCTCTGAATTTAATATGGAGAATTTCAGGGTGGGCTTGGACATTTCACTTGCCTTAAAATTCTCTTTATGAGAAAGGTAAATTTTGCTATGTTACAGAAGAGCAAAAGTCTTTTTTTTTTTTTTTTTTGTAGAAATACATATCTACATTTCCATTCAGCCAAGGTAAGAGCAGAAATGCCGGATATTAATAGCGGCAGGGGCCATGCAAGGTCATATCATTTTTTCCCTCCTTCAGATAATACCATACCCAAATTATTTCATAAAGATTCCACCTCTCTTTTAAGGCCTTCCGGAAAAGGAGCAACATAACCTTCCTCACTAACCTATTTTGATATCTCACAACTCTCACTCTCAGGAAATTCTTACTTATAGCTAATCCCTCACAGAATGCTTTAGGCCCAGTCCTGTTGTTCTACCCTCTGTAGAGAGAACAACACCGGGTGATCATGTTTTCATGTCATGTGCTTTAAGACTGTGAATTGAATTATATCTATTTTTGTCATGCTTTCCTTGCTTTAGTTTCTCTTTTTTCCCCCATCTTTGTGGCTCTTCATTTCAAGTCATACCTGCCTTTAGCTCTGGAGTCCAAAAATATACATAGTACTAAAAAAAGGCTCTTGTATACTCCTATCAGATACATAATTTTAATTATCCACACACTGCATGAATTCTAAAGTAAATGTTTACCTTTTCATTTATTCCAATTTTGTATTTTTCCCCTGCCAGATTTGCTTCCAGCCAACTCTTCCACAGTTTGTATTTAAAGAGTTTTTTTTTTTTTTTCCCTTGACTTCATGATTTCTGACCAGTTCTCCAGTCTACCAAGGTCACACTGCATTCTGATCTTGCCTTTTCAAGGGCCAGACTTCAAAAACTCTCTTTACACAGAACCCTTTAAATTGAATGTACAAATTATTTATTTCACTATTCCTTTAGCTACCATTCAAATCTGCCTGGTTTAAGGAATATTTTCCCAATTTATGGATGAGGATGTCATACAGAACAAAATCAAAAGGCTTGGAAAATTGAGATTATACCTATCCCTTCTCCTTCACACTCTACAGTGAAGGTTAAAATATTCTCATAGGACCAGTTTTTATACTCACACCCAGGGTGTTACAGGATGTATAACAAATGTATGACAAATCATAGTGATTTTTTTCCTTGTATATATATATATTTTTTTTCCTGTATATTTTTTTTCCTTGTATATTTTTAAGTCTGCAAATAAGAGAGTTAGTAATGGTGGTTCCTTGGGTCACACTTTGTTTTCTTTCAAAAATGTTATCACTGTGATAGTTACCTTCTAGCCTTTATTAAAAAATCCTTAAGAATAGTAGCTTGTGGCCTTGCAATGGCATTATGTTACAAGAATTCCTGCTACTAAAATTATCTTAGGCTTTAGCCAGAATTGCTCAGGAGTTCCATGAAATTTGCTTTGTTATTTAATATCACTTGATTCCTTAGGTCATACGTACATATGTTACATATGGAAACCTATGTTACATATGCAAAAAATCATTAAATTAATTCCTTCATTCAACCATTTTTTTTTGGGGGGGGGGCCGGGTAACTGCTATGTTCCAGGCACTATTCTAAGGGATCTAAAGGAATAAAATGAATGAAACAGATAAAAATTCATGCCCTCATGGAACTTAAAATATTCCTGATATGATCTATATTTACTTTCCCCTTCACATGAAAATTGGGCTACTCTTTATCCTTTGCTGTTGTTTTTGGTTAAACTGAATCAATTCGTAAATATCATATCTTAATTCTGACTCTCCTTTACTTTAAGCCTTTACTTTAAAAGCCTTACTTACTTTACTTTAAGCCTTTACTATTTTCTTGGAACTTTCATTTTCATATTATTTCAAATTTCTTTTTTTTCTCATAATACTTTTTCATTCCCATTCCTCATAAGGTCTTTCTTTATTTAGCCAACCAGATATTCTCCTCCCTATCTAAAAGTTTGTGACACAAGATGAAGTAGTCTTTTGACTACTTGTGCATCCTCCATCCTACACACTAAATTTTCTAAGAATACCTTTTAAGTATTTCCAAGTCCTTTGAAAATCTGTTCCATTAAATTCATCTTTTTCTATTGTTGAATTTTTCAGATATTTAATTCCTGCCTGGGATTGGATCCTAAAATAATGTAAATCTTTGGTCAATCAGCAGGTTTGATAAAAACTAAACTAATTAATGAATAATAGTCTTAGCTTTACTGAAAGAGAAATAAATTCTAATAAATTAAGAAAGCCACTCATTTTCACGTTTCCTGATTGTATGTCTGGGTAAGGTATGACTGAAATATTTGGATATTTCTATTATACTAGGGCGGAAACAAGTGATCAGTGGCTCCCTATTGTATAATAAAAGACAGAAGATTAGAAACGAAGTACAATTATAGACATCAACTCTATGGAAAAAAAATAAAAGACACACAGTAAGAAAACTCCTTCCCTGAGAATTTATGGATATAGCATCAGCCATCAAAATGACAGTAAACAAAGAAGTGGGAGATACTGTGATAATTCTTCATCAAAATTTTAGTTTTCATTAAGTATGCTGAAAAGATCCTCAGGAGGAGAAAACAGTAAGATAAAGGAGAACACAACTCTTCCATGTGGCTAGATGTGTGCCAATATGCCAACTTCCTTGGTAAATTTTTCATGTATTTATAAGAACCTAAATAATAATAATTTAAAAAAGATGTTAACATAGAATAGGATTTCAATGGTTTTTGAAGGAAAGCAACTTTTCTTTTCTAGAAGCCTTGAAATCGAGGCACCATCCTATAGTGAAATGTATGAACTGGAGAGGGCACATGATGATGTGAGCACCACAGCCATCTACCCACAGAAACTTACTGCCCCTCCTCCAATCCTGCCCTAGAAGGAGAAGAAGAGTATGGTGCAGAGATAGGCACATCACTGACAACCATCTGGGAAACTCAACAGACTGAGCTACTTTAGAAGATCCTAATGTCTGGGGTAGTGTTGCCTTGTCTACCTTAATGCTTTTCCTATCTCATTTTTTTTTTTTTTTTTTGGAATGCAAGGCTTTGCAAAATGTCTCTTTAGATTTCTTTTGTGTTTGTTTATTTTTTAAAAAAATCACATCACAAAAAGCATTTCTATTTAGGTCTATTTTTCCATTAGCCATTTGTCTTTTGCTAAAACTTTAACTGTATTCTATGCTTAAACACCCAAACAGACACGTTCCATCACCTAAAATATTTTGTGTGTGTATGTATTATTTAAATTCTATTTAAAAAATCAATGGTAAACCAATAAATTGTTGGAATTAAGTTAAAAAAATCAAAGTCTATCTTTAAAATTCTATTGAGACATTGTGCAAAAATCAGACAGACCAATTACTAGGTAGACAATGTAGGCTACGCAATCACATTTAAACTAAATTTTTAATATTTCTGAAATTCATTTTTTTCTAATACACAGTTTCTCCATGACAAAGTGAGAGGCATTAACTAGATGATATACATGTTTCTTCTATTTTTAATGAAAGATTTTATAATCTATTGGAACTAATATCTATGACTTTCTTTAATCCAAAAAATTATCATGTTAGGAGAGTCTATTTCAGATTGGAAACGTGGAAGGAGAAAAAGATTTGAAGAATAAAATTTGAAATTTTGGCAACAGAATTTTAATTCGTGTTTGATAGTTTATTCCTGTGAAACAATTTTTAATCATCCTAGTAATCGTGATAATGATAGTTCATTGAGTGAACATGTCCCAAGAATATTATTTCTATTATTTCAATTGAACCTTATACCTGGATAATTTTGTACTATCATGATCATTATTCATATTATATTTCTGGTTCAGAAAAAAAATCAAGGCACCGAAAAATACAAAACTTGCCCAACTTTACACCATAACTAATTAGCAAAGCTAGGTTTTGAGATAAGGGAGGCTGACTCCAGATTCTAAGCTCATATTCCTCTGCTATACTGCCTCATCTGTTAGGGGGCCTTACAAACTTCTAACGAAATATTTTCATCATCTAGTTTTGAAATTTTATATGTGAAAGTCCTAAATCAGCTGACAGTAAAATATATAAAATCCAGTACATTCATGATCTGAGCTTTTATCTAAATACAAACCTAAAAGTTTGACTCCCCTTAGATTAAAGAAGGGTGTTTCATTTTCTCTGACTTTTCCATGTCATTTTTTGAAACTGGATTAACTTTTTTCCTGATTGAAATTATATTTCTTAATGTATTTCTACTACAGTTATTTCAAGAACAACTCTTTTTCCCCATGGTTAAGATTTTAAATAGTGCTATAGGCTGCCAGCAACCATTTACTTATAATTTATAGCCAGAGATAAGATACCTCTAATTTTCCATTTGGTGGGTTCCTGGGTAATATAAACATAATATGGAATTCTGATTATATAGATCAACTTGACAATAAATTGGAAATAGGTGTTGCTAAAGGTTAAATTTATAGGTAAACTGATGAGAAATTCAGGATATTGTAATCTATTGAACATGCCTTACCTAATAAATTTCCACGTCCTTCTTATCAAGTGATTCGTAAGGGTGCTCTGTATGAAAATAATTCACCTTGTATACTATAAATGACTCATTGATTGAAAGCAGCTTTCTAATTCTCTACATATATGTGATACTCAAAAATGTAAATGACCGGTGAATTTGCTTTAATTCCAGAAATTAACTAATTTGGCCTGCTTCTAAAAGTTGAACTAGAATTAAAATTACGAATAATGAACCCCAAACAGAAACTGTCATATCCTCCAGTGTCAATGGCTCCTATAAATGCTGTTGTCAACAGCTGGTTCAAATTGCCAAAAGACCCCAGAAACAATTCAGGAAGGAACAGTTTTTAAATGGATCCACATTTGTGGAAAAAAAATGCTCTTCCTTTATAGTCACTGTTCATTTCCTGTATTGAAATATGATGTAGAAGCAACTGTAAGAAATTACAACCTGCTTAGAGGCTTTTTACTAAGCCCGACTTCCATTATGTGAAACTTCTTACATATTATAGGCATTTCAGTACAGATTATTACTAAATATGAGATTACAATGACAATAGGGTGTTTTAATAAGATGACAACTTTACTATTTGTCATGATATTTTCCATTAATTTACCTGAATCTTTTCTGTGCCAAAGTTCCCTTCTTATGAGACAAACTCACCTGAGGTAGGAAGAAATAAACAATGATGCACTTGAAATTTCTATTGCAAAATCCAAGAAGTTATGATAAAAATACATGTTTTAACTTATATAATCCAAATAAATCCTAAATGGTAATAATAATAACGGTGCTGAGAGTTTTTATAAAATATATAATAAAGGAATTTTTTCAACATTGAGTTCTCAACCTATGTCTTCTCTATATAGGTTTTCTGCTTTTTAGAACTTTGGTTATGAGTGGTATAACAAAATTTGACTACATACTTACACCTATAATAAAAATAAAATCAACTTCAACTCTTTATGAAAGTGATACCAATATACAGTAGTTCCCCATAATGACAGAAAAATGACAGCAACAATGTTTTGGATAAACTGTCAATTCAGAGGGCAAACGGATAAAGAAAATAATTAAGGGATCAGTTAAAAAATATATCTGTTAGGATAAAAGAAAATTAAAGGGTAAAATTCCAAAGAGACTTCTCTTTGTGCTTAACATGGTAGAAATATCATTCAAATACTTTAACCCTGCAAGGAGATTACCTGTAATTCTGCCAAGGTCACTGCCAAGTTGTATTAATGGCCATGTTCAGTACATGTCAGTCACATGAGTTAGAGCTGCCTTCTTCTTCTTTTTCTACTGCATAATGACCTCCCTCTTAATGCACACTGACAAATTGAGGTGAGTGAATATGTTTTTCCAAAATATAGATGGAAGAGTTCCATTCCTTCAACTCTCCTATTTTAATTGTACCAAACATGTGGAATGTAAAGTCTGGCAGGAAAGAGGTTTTAAATATTCCATTCTGAAAATTGAACCATTTTTGAAAATGGCACTTTGAGTCTTAAAGGAATTATTTGTGGCTGCATTGTGAATTTTCTTTCAAATGCACATTTGCTTATATTGCTGCAAAAGCACAAAATATTTTTTAAGTGTAGGAATGACTTTTTTTTTTAATCTAGAAAATGTCATTGGAACAGAGTTAGTAACAGAATGATTTAGTGTTCAGTAGTTAAGCTCTATTGCAGATTTGTAATTTTCATTTATCAATATTATTCATCATTTACAGAAGAAATGTGAGAGTGGAGGCATATTGGCTTCTGAATACATCTACTGACTAGAATGCAACAGACATATTTATGTACTTAGAGTAAAAACAGATTAACACATCTCCTTTACAGGGCTTATATTTAAATAGAATAAATCACACCCTCAAAGAATAAATGATATTCTAGTATGTTATAATAAGACCTGCTTGTAAGAGACATCTCTATTAAAAATTTACCACTTTAGTCCTGGAATACCAATTTAGTCCTGGTTTTGAGATTAGCAATATATTAAAAATATCTGGGGAATTAGCAGTTTCAATTCTCAGATTAATATGAGAACTTGGTGCTGATTTCTTTGTTTCACTTATATACTTTAATTCATCAAAACATTATTGAAATGACTGGGAAAGAAAGAAGACATGAAGAAGCACTCCCCCGCTTATATCAGCTGACCTGAACAATATTTTTAAACTATATTTAGAAAAAGATAAAAGAGCTGAGTACAGTGACAATTCTCCATGTCAACTTCCTCTATTACCACTTTTCTTTTTTTCATTTAGTAACTCATTTATAAAACGACGACTTTGGGAAAAAAAGAGAATAATTTCAGGACCTTTAGATTTTAACAGGCTGGTAAGATACATAGTTGCAAGACTAGATCAGACACCAATCTATAGCTTTCACATAAGATCACTATTTCTATTTTGTTTATCTCATTTATCGTTGCACAACTCTTGGTAATGACTTGGATCACATTACAAACAGTTACATTACAGTTACAAACAGTTACATTGAGAAACATTACAAAGCAGTTTCTCAAATTTGAAGTTGAATACAAACAACTATTATCTAAATACAAAAATCAGATTTAAATATATTGCTTTTAAAAAGTCCATGAGTAAAAATTGGCAATACACAAAGTGCAAATAAATTCCATTCTGCAAACTTATTATAACTAGTAAATGGGCACATGGTGATGTAACTAAAATTCATAAATAATATTTTAGCATAATTTATCATCTTACTACAATAACTTTTACAAAGATTATGTAGAACAATTTACTATTTAAGAAAACTCCCCAGGGCTTCCCTGGTGGTGCAGTGGTTGAGAGTCCGCCTGCCGATGCAGGGGACACGGGTTCGTGCCCCGGTCCGGGAAGATCCCACATGCCGTGGAGCAGCTAGGCCCATGAGCCATGGCCGCTGAGCCTGCACGTCCGGAGCCTGTGCTCCGCAACGGGAGAGGCCACAACAGTGAGAGGTCCGCGTACCGCAAAAAAACAACAAAACAAACAAACAAACAAACAAAAAACTCCCCAAAGGCACATAGCAGAGGAAGTGGTGGAGAGAATCTGCATGATTTAATAACCTAATAATGATCTGTATTTGAAATCCAAAGCTACAGAGGCTGAAAACTGTTTAGTAGAAAATAACAAACCTACTTCCAGAAGTTTGGTTGAATGGGTACAACTTTCTAGCTACGTAACATCTCTTACTTTGCAGAGTACTGGGTAAACCATATGTGGATGAAAACCATCTCCTTAAGATAAAAATTCACATATTTACATCTTTCTACATAGAAGTAATAGCAGGAAATAAGGTAAATGCTTTATATATAATATTTAATTCTTGTTGTAATTATTTTAGTCACAATAAGGTAATAAACTGAGACACATTTTGAAAACTTTAAGTAGTGTAACTTCTCACTCCACAATGTTAACTAGTTATTTGCAACTTCAGCAAGCACATTAAAAAAAAGTCATTAATTCATTCCCACTGATGAGGGGGCCACACTGATAAGAAAAAATAAAATTTAGATTTTGGTCAAAAATTGACATACTTTGGGATAAAATTCTGTTCCCTAATGACACTGTTCTCTGTGAAAGAGTTGGCTGAAAGATTCCCTCTGCCAATGGACTGGTTATTTAGAGTTATAGTGGCCTGTGTGGGAGTATTTTGTTTTCCCAGATGGATACACAAGTTCTTCAATGTTGTAAAATATTTCTTAGAAGAATATGGTTGTGCCAAGCACTTTAAAGTACTTTTAATTTGCTTGTTTCTAAATCAGTTAATTTGAAAATAAATGACATTCACAGGCTTCGACTGTCTAAATCTTAAGTATCGCATTTCTCAAAGCCAGCCCCACGTGAGTTTGGCTATGCTACCGAATGCTATGGTAAATTTCTCTTGTTTACAAGGATTGTGAAACCTGTTTGTTAAAAAAAAAGTCACACAGACATAATAAAATACACTAAAAATGTGTGATATTTGGCTAGTACAAAATGTTGTCTAAGGCTTAATTTAAAAATCTACAATAAAGGTTTCAACACATTTATCCATTTGATTTATGTCTAAATGTTTAACTTAATTTCAAAGGAATTAATGACTGACCACTATTAAAGTTCAGTTTTCTCTTACGTTTCAGGGAGATGAATCTGCAAATTCCTTCAGGAAATGATCCGTTGTTCATCAACATTTCAAAACTAAGAAACTTCTAGAAATTGGTAATTCTGATATTCCTTAGTTGTATTTCAAATTTAATAATATGAATTGAAACCTTTAAAATTCTACTATAAGAATTTAAAGAAAAACTTTGAAAAGATAAAATCAAGTAGTAAATCTGCCTTTAACGACTAATTTGTAGGATGATGTAGGTAATTATAAAATCTATTTCCTAGACCTTCCTCCTCAAAAGGCAAAAACCAAAATCCCTTTCAATGCAAAATTTCTTGATTGTAAAAATTAAAAAAAGGATAATGATTGTTAATCCTTGTTTTGTGTCTAGCACTGTTCTATTTACATGTATTAACTCATTTAATCCTCATACCAACCTTATGGTACCATTACTGCATCCATTTCACATATGAGGAAACTTAGACAAAGAGGACTTCGCTTGCACAAGGTAAGTGTGGCTCTGGGATTGGAACCTACACAGTCTGACTCCAGCATCAACCCTTTATGTCATGCTAAACAGATTCCAACATTTTAATGAAATATGAGGTCTTACTTTGCTTGCTTTAAGAACACAACATAGGAATGGTAACTGCCAAAGTAGACAGAATGGAGGAATTTAGAGTTGGAGCAGACCCTAGAAGGCCATTGCTCTTTAGGGCTGCCAGGATGTTTGGAATGCCCTTCATTTTAAAGTGGAGTAACGAGCAAAACTTCCAGTCTCACGTACTGGCTCTGACTTTGGTGATTCCTTTGACATACATACATACATACTTACATGCTTACATGCTTAGATATGTACATATGTATATATGTGTGTGTGTATATATATATATATATAAGATATCATTAAAAACTTATACATAATGAATTTTTAAATGAAGAATATGTATTTTTTTCAATTTAAACTTTGTTCTGTTTAATTATTAGAATAATGCCAAGTCTTTGCTTTATCTTCCAGTAAACATCCACACATTTTGATATCAATCAACCTGTCTTACAAGTACTGGATATAAATTTAGTGAATTTACTCAGTGAACATCTGTCAGCTAAAATTCAGCTGATTTTTCTACTAACTTTCAGTTTCTACATGCTAACATTCTATAAACTACCAATGTTAATTTCACATTCTGACTGGCCAACTAGCTAATTTAAGGTATAAAAATTCAATATTTAGGGCTTCCCTGGTGGCGCAGTGGTTGAGTCCGCCTGCTGATGCAGGGGACACGGGTTCATGCCCCGGTCCGGGAGGATCCCACGTGCTGCGGAGCGGCTCGGCCCGTGAGCCATGGCCGCTGAGCCTGCGCGTCAGGAGCCTGTGCTCCACAACGGGAGAGGCCACAACAGTGAGAGGCCCACGTACCGCAAAAAAAAAAAAAAAAAAAATTCAATATTTAGTAAGGTATACTTCTCTATCTTATATTTTAAAATTAAAATAATAATTTATGCATTTATAGTTATGTGAATAGACTGTAATTATTTATCCTAGGTACTTGAAATTTTAAAATCTATTTTCAGCATCTCAAAAAAGATTAAAGAATTCTAATTGTACTAAAATGTATGGGGGTAATTATTACTTGAAGCTTTATAATGCAACCAATACAATCAGACTCAATCTTTAGGGGATTTACATTTCTATTAGAATACAAACTATCAAACTGTATTTGTATTTTTAGGTTGCAACATCTCCAAAACAACAAATGGAAATTTAAATGACTAAAAGTGATTGTATATGGAAATAATTTATGCAGAATTCTTTATATTCGTTAGTAGTATAGTTGTGAACAAAAGGTTATTAGTATCTTCTTAGATATGATAACGTGATTAAAACAATTTTAGAACTATATATTGAAGTGTGTATTCAATATTCATTAGCAACAGAGTCAAACTTTATATTTAAAAAAAATCACACGCCTTTTACTGTGTATCTTATATCTCTTTTATATAACTAAAACTTCAATTTTAAAGCTATTTCTATTAATAAATATAAGGAAAAATACATATCTAAAAGTACCAGTGGTAGAGATGGAGGCTGAGATGAAGAAAGTACGTGAAACACAACGAGAGAAGAATCAGAAGAGTCAGAATCATACTCTAAAGTCATTTCCTATAAAAGAACATTCAAGGCAATGTTCAATTTATTTAAACACTGGCTTCTGGCTGCATTAACTATCGTTTGAAATAAGTGTACTATACAACAAGAAAAAAATTTTAATAAGGATTTTTATCATAATTATTATATTTCCAAGTGATAATTAAAATGATATGTATGCTGCTCTTAAGAATGCAGTGTTAAAATGTAGCTCTAGCTGAGGTGGGTACCTAATGGATAATGAGGTCTTCTAGGCTGGACTTGTACACCCTTGAACAAAAGTCAATTATCAAACAATTGTGTACTCTTGCTAGCCAAGTATCTTCCATTAGGACAACTGAGAAGAAATGTTCTGTAGCTACATAATGCCTAGACATTCAATAAATTGACACCAATAGTAAGTTGCTATACTTAAATAAATACAGGTAATTAGGAATTGCCTGAATAAATAAATCTATGCAAAATAAAAATGACTATCATTTCTAGATAACAGTATCATTGAAACAAATGTATCATGAAGATTGCTGGTGAAGAATAAAACTTCATGATTTGACTATCATTTTGTTTTTCTTACTCCCATCATATACCGATGCTAACTAACTAGCAATGGAATAAATAAAACGTTTGAATTAGCTTTCATTAGATGTTGACTTAATGGGTTTACAAAAGATATAAACCCTTTCCAATGTACTTGGTTCCTCATATATTTATGAAATAAGAGATCAACCTAGTCAGATGAATATCACAAAACAAAAAACCCCCAACTTACGTGAATCAGTTGGATAAAACTTAAACTCCAAACTGGGCCAATGAGTTACACTATGTCTTTTAATGAATCACAAATGTGTCTCTCAACATTGTTTTATCAGCTCCAACAGTATTATCTCATGACTTTCACTCACGACACAAACAAGAACCACAAAAATTCATAATTTTTACATGGTGGGCAAATCTAAGAAATATAATATTATAATGTAAGAAAGATGCAGAATCATCATTCATCTATTACCGCATATGAAATGAAATAAAGGCTACTGATGGCAGTTCTTTTGTAGCTATATAAGAACCATGCTTTCTAATCAGAGACCAAAGTTTTAATCTATGTGACTTCTAAATTTCAGTTTCCTCAGTTGTAAAAATATGTATTAGTATACAATAAATGATATCATTACCATAGGTTCATAGAATAGTAAGCAGTAGTATTTCACAAAAGGAACTGGACGCCTACCCCAAGGAAGTATCTTTGGTTATGATCAACATCGTTCAGCCAGTCAGGTAGTATAGCAGATCTGGTGCAAAAAGTTAATTTGTTAAATTAGATATTATAAATCCATCAGAGAGTATATCCTGAATACATATAATAATTCTTCATCTCTGTCCTCCAAAGAGCTTAAATTTTACAAAACTGGGAAAGATAATTTAAACATGAACTTTAGTACAAGGCAGAAATTAGTCCCATAAAATAGGTATACATAAAATTCTACAAAAGTCAGGCATAGGAAAGATAATTCCAAAGGGCAAGTTTTCATAGTGGTAGCACTTAATTGTTTTTCCTAAATCTCTCTCATTTGAATTAGGAACAATTATTACCCTTCATTCACTTGTTTCAATTTAATTCAACAAACATTTATGGGACATCTATTATGTGTAACAGACTTATTTAGACCAGAGAGAGCACAAAGACAAATAAGGTGCAGTCCCCAAGCCCAAGGAGTTTACAATCTAAGGTAGGTTAAGAATAACTGATATTTGTACAGGATTTCCGTTTTACAGTGCTATGGTACATATATCATTTCATTAAATCCTTGAGAAGCATGGTTACTGAAGACACAAAAGTTGACATTCTTTCTATTGTGATAAGAAGAAAGGACTGCAATGAATCCTAATTGTCTTCAGTAGAGTCCTTAAGGTTTTACTTTTGTGTTTCTGAGAACACATTCCAATTTTAGTACTTATGTGAATGGAATGACCCATTCTACGTGTGGTTTACTCTCCAAAGTGGCTCTGTATGCGGGAAGAGAGATGAGCTGGCAGACGGGGAGGCACCCTGCAAGCGTGTCAGTCCCAGTGCTGTCCTTGCTGAATAAACCTGAAGAGCAGACACAAACTTATAAAGGGGCTTCGGGATTCTTTCTCTGTCTTGGGATCTGAAAGAGTCCTGATAAATGCTATAGAGAATACTTTGAGAAACATTTAAAAATGTTCAAAATATATTCCATATTCAAGCTTATTTTCTTAAATAATCTGAAAATATTTTTATCTACTCCCCCAAATCACTTTACTTTTTAGAAAAGAATCATTAAAGTTTTTAAGACAGTACTACATGAAGAAATAAGGTGATACCTTTCTTTTTAATAATTTTGGATATTTTTCCTTTATTCTTCTCTAATAGAGAAGAATAAAATACCTAGTTGAGTTTATAGGTAGAGTAATTTAGAAGGCAGTGAATAAAATAATGTACTTTGTGTTGCCATGAATTTTTATTCTCTTCCTTCATATTCCTGCAATTTGAATTATGCACAAATTATGGTCCAAATCTAGATGGTGCAGAGAAAAATCTCAAAGGAGGATTTTAAAAACCATGAAGTTAATAAAGCGCCACCAACAAAAACTCTGAGTTAAATATATGGAGTACTGTTTTTAGACTCATAAAACTATGCAGCAAGGTACTCTCTTTCTGTTAACTTAGTTTCAACAAATTTAGGCATTTTCTGATCATGAAATCCATTTTGTAAAACGTCTAATTCAAATAAACTCAATGCATAATCTCCACTTTCTTACATATGCAAATCACCTCACAACCAGGGCTTAGAAGAAATTCTAAATTCAAGTCCCACCAAATTTTTCTTCAATTCAATTCAATTTATGGAGAATATCCATCTACAATATGTTTGAGGCACTTTCCCGGTCATATCAGGGGCCCTAAGCGAACAAGACTCCACAGAGATTATAATTCAGAGGAAGTGAGTGGCAGAAATCGTTTGCTCATTCAGTAAGTATCTATTAACCATATGCCTGGCAGGCACGTGCCTAGATTCTGGGAACCTGGGCAAAACCCCTTAAATTTGACCTCGGACATTCCTGGAGAAGGCAGTGCAGTAAGAATTTATTAGGGGCCACGGAGGACAGCAGAGTGCAACTGATAAGGTATGGAGGCCGGAGCCCAAGTGCCTGAGTCCTAATGGTAGTTTAGTCAAATCCTTCTCAGGCACTTTATCCAGGCACACATGCTTGTTACTCGCCTTCTGTTCTCTTCTTGTTCAGTTATCCCTTAAGAAATTCTCTTTCTTGTATGTTCCACGTGTTAGCTGAAGATAACTAATAAAACATTTAGAGTGATGCTTATTATATATCTGAACAGAGAAAGCTATTCTAAAAAGAAATGATAAACTAAGAATACTTGCGATCTTTAAGCAGTAATCCTTAAACTCCAATAAACATTCTAATCATCTGTTGAAAGGTCTCCCCAGGAAGGTGGCGGTGGGAATTCTGCACTTTAAAGGAACACTGCATATGATTCTGAGGTCTCTATGTACTAGACTACATTGTGAAACCTAGAAATTATTTTCATTATTTCCACAAAAATTCCACCTGCCTCATCAGAGACTGCTTTGGCTAAGCGTTACTGGTGAAGGAAAGTTTGGACAGTCTAATTCAGTTATTTGTTTTACAACACCTGTATGGCGTCCTGCTATTTAAAAAGAATTACTGTAAGTGTACAATGGGTTTTTGTGGGCTCATGTGAGAAGTTAACAGCCATTTAAAAACTGTTTCCATGAAAAATAAATTATCTGTTTCCAATAATAAAAAAAATTGAGGGGACCAAATTATTCATTAAGTGGGGGATTTGACTGTATTATTGGGTGTGTAGTGACACACTAGAGTCTCTACTCAAAAGGCAAGACATGCAGCGACAACACAAGACACATTCAAGGTCTTTCTTTAAGATCCACTTCAAGTGTTTCTCCTCTGTGAAGTATGTCTAGAATCCTCATGCAGTACTGATTGGGCCTTTTATTTCCTGTGTTATCAGAGACTGTAGAACCAGCATGCCAGAAAAATCAAGGGGAATGTAGTTTAACACATGAAAGTTCCTATATTAAGTAATTCAAGAATGCAGAAATTCTATTCTATAATAGAAGGAGAGTATTTTTATTTTTTCAATCTCCTGTACAATATCCCAGTTCATAACAGATAGAATATTATATATCCACTGCTACCTCATCCTAAGAGACGTCAATAACTTGGAAACTAGACTGATGCAACTAACTGTACACACTGGAAAGTCATTCTGGAAGAGAAAAACTTCTTTCTGCAGGTATGACACAGATGTAAAGCTAATGGTGACAAAGACCGCAGCTGCAAATACATGTGCTCATTTAGGAACAAGTCCAAAACTCTTTTGAGTTTTTGTTTTTTTGGTGGGAATGAATTCAGTAGTGTTCAACAAAAGACAGGCTTTAGCTTTTTGCTTTGAGGACATAACAGACACATGGGATACTATGACAGATATTCATACTTCCCTTACACAACTCAGTAAAGTTCTCTAGCGCATTCCACAATAAAAATGTTTAAACCTTACAGGCCTTATCACTTTATTAAATACTTTTTGCAAGTAGAAAAGAGTATAAATTTCTGTTATGTAATGGAAATAAGCTATATTTTTATGGCCAGTCCATCATTCAAATAATGAATAGAAACACCCACGAAGTACTATGTTCTGCAGGTAGGAAAAAAGCAGAAGTTTCTTTCACATAATGGAAATATATTGCATTTTACAGCAGATTCAACGTTCTAGTAATGATAAGTGCCAATGAAATGAATGAAGGGCCTTCTAATTTTCTCCCACATCCCTCAAGACTGGAAAAAGAACAATCCTGCCACTTCTGTGAACAGGTGAATACATGAATGAAACTATTACTTTGTAGGTTTCTTTCTTTCTTTTTTTAATGGTGAGGTAGTTCTTTGGCAACCTCCTCCTAATTACCAGGAGGCCATGCCTGCAGGCCACTATACTAGATTTGTCCATTCCCTGTTTCCTTTAACATTTTTCCCCTCTAGAATCATAAAGCAAAACAAAATGAACTGTTATGTGATTTTGAGTTTTTTTTTTTTTTTTTTTAGAAACTGTAAATTTTTCACCTTAAAAAAATGCCATATTCCAGAGCATACCTTTCAGACACAACCTTAGGTCACGTCATGTCTGTGTGCCAACTACAGCCTAACTGGGTTCGGTCAGACTCAGTCAGCAGAGCCGGCCTGCTCAGCAGAGCCCCGCAGCCATGATCTGGAAGCGTCAGCCTTACCACGTGCATGACATTAAGATGATCCACAGCAATCCTGCAAGACTACATTTGAAGTAGAGCTTCCAAATTTGCTGTGGTTGGCATGACCTAATTTTGGCTTGAAAGGTACATTTTTTTCCCTCTGGGTTTTACTGACTACACATTGGAGAAAAAAAAAAAATTATGTTCTTAAAGGGATTCTTCCTCTTCCCTTCCTTAAGGAAATTTAGGGAATTTAACAACTGTTGGCCTCTGGCTAACACACAAGCTAAAGTCTTTTTCCAGCTTCGCCTACATCTTGACCCCTCATGCCAAATATTTCATGCAGTCTATTTATAAAGTTCATCACTTCCCCTGTTACTTCATCTTTAGAAATGCCAATAATTTAGAAAACTGGAATGATGCAGCTGGTCTCATAAACTGGTAAAAGGAAGATTGTACAGAGGAGATAATTTCCCTTTTATAACTTAAGAAATCAATTTATTTTCTTCTCAATTTTATAGCTAGAAGTGAGGTAATCCTAATGTTCCTTATTTATACTTCACCTTAGTGTTCAAAGATGATCCAAAGTTCTAAAGATTTTGAATGTTAACAGTTAACACTGACTGGACATTTGAATCACTTGAGATACTTTCAAAAATTACTGATCCCTAGACCCATCCCAGACCAATGAAATTGGAATTGTTGGAGCTGGTTCCTCAGCATTGTTATTTTTTAAAAGCTCTCCAAGAATTCGAATGTGAAGCCAGATCTGAAGTCCACTCTATTCAAATCTCTTAGAAATACAGCACCCCTTTACAGGTATATTGTAGCATTATTTAACTTGGGTGTATATGTTCCTGAAATTTACTAGTCTAGTTCTGAGCTGATTACTATGAAAGAGCTTCTCAGCTATTGCATGATGTGAGAAAAAAACTCATCTGGATAACCTCGCTGACTCTCAACAGATTTATAAGTTGCAATCATAGAAAGCTCTTCCTTTCTGAGATAAAACAGTACTGATAAATATGCCCCTTTCCTGCAAAACCAGCATTGAGGACTTTCGAGGGCTTAATAAAATCACTTGTTTTCATCTGCATCATATTGAATTTTTGGAGAGTTTCCAGTTGCATTAAAAAAATAAACACACCTTACGATATTTATTGACTTGTAAATTTCTAATAATATGCTAATTGAATTCAACGCTGTATACTTAATTTACTCAAGGTGATAATTTTCTAATTTTATGTGTGTGATATTAATGCATTATCTATCTAAGACCAAATTCAGTACATTTTATGACTTCCAAAAAAGTCAGTCCATTAGATCAAAGTTCCCAGTCTTTCATAACGAATTTAATTCTCTACTCTAGTCACTGGGATATGATTAATCAAACAGTGCAGTCCAGTTCCCCCTCCTCCCTCCCAATATGAAGCTGCGCTTATCTCATGAGAAATCTGGTTTGTGAAAATAACATGGCCTAGAAGCTGGAATGAAAAGTTTATTTATAGACTTGGAATTTTATTCCATTATAAAATTAAGACCACCATCTAACCCCCCCCTTATGTAAAATTGGATGTGGCTCATTTTACAGTAAAGCGTGCTATGAAGAAATGCAACATTTTCCTATGTAACTTGTAGTACCAGTATATTTATTTCCTCTGCATGTCTTGCCTTTTCTGTCTTCTGAAGCTGGTGTGTGTGTGTGTGTGTGTGTGTGTGTGTGTGTGTTTTATGTTTGTTTGGCAATGTAGGAAGAGCAAGCCCAGTTTCTTCGATTCTACATGTCTTATAAAGTCATGGTTTGCTATGTTCTTACAAGCTTATTCTCTTTTAGAGTACCTTTACAGAGTAATTTTAAAGTACACAAGATTTTTTCATAAGGGTATGACACCCCTAAAGTCTTTTATTTATCTATTTTTGATTTTTTTTTTTTTTTTTTTTTTTTGAGGTACACATGCCTCTCACTGCTGTGGCCTCTCCTGTTGCGGAGCACAGGCTCCAGACGCGCAGGCTCAGCGGCCATGGCTCACGGGCCCAGCCGCTCCACGGCATGTGGGATCTTCCCGGACCGGGGCACGAATCCGTGTCCCCTGCTTTGGCAGGCGGACTCTCAACCACTGCGCCACCAGGGAAGCCCTATTTTTGATTTATTTTAGAACAAGAAAAAACAGGAAAATACCAAGTGAAGTTTTTTTCTAAAATTATTTTTTGTAGGAGATAAAAGTTGAGTCTCCACTATATGAAGTATTCTTGGTAGCATCTCACTGTTGGTGCTCTTCTCCCTCATTCATAACTTGTTCCACATCCCCTGTCCAAACAGTGAATTGCAGGGGAGGACCTGGGTCAGGCCCCCCTTCCTTTCAGCTGTGTCCAGGAAACAAGGCCTGAGTGGGTGTGGAGGAAGAACAAGTCCTTCCAGTCACCTCCAGATCTGTAACAGGGAGGTTTTCTGTCATACCAGAGAATGGAAAGCGGATTAGCTAGGTTCTTCCTACTTCCAGTACCATCCTCTTAGCTTCATTAGCTGCTCCCAATTTCAAAAGAGACTTGGACAAGGCCTTGGACAGCCTCTCCAAAAAGGAAGGCAAAGCTGAGAATATGGCAGGCCATATAAAAAAACTTATTAAATTCTGTTACACTTTGGAGGGGGGATGAATCAAAACAATTCCATTTTCCAGAATACTGCCAATGATTTGACTCATCATTTAAGACTCACTTTAGGTGTCCTTTCTTCTAGTGAAGACTGATCTGACCAGTCATCTCCTGAAAAAGTTGAACATTCTATCACTTAAGCATTTAACCTTCAACATACCTGTAAGATAGTGGTGATTACATTACATTCACAGTTGCATCTGGCACGTTCATCTCCCTCATCAGACTGAATTCCTCAGGGACAGAGACTCCATCTTTCACTTTTGTATCCCTAACACCTAGCAAGCCACCTCCCAGTAAACACTTAGTGAATGAACTGACTGACTAATTAATAAATTCTCAGTTGATGTCCAAGAGGAAGTGTTGGGGAATAGCACTAGACATTTTGTGGGCAGAGCCCAAGATCGTTCTCAAATTATAAGCTTATTCGTTTCTTTAACTTCCAGAATGCATGGAGTTGTATGACCAAGTTCAAAATTCACATTTCTCTTCTTCTAAATAGTGGTTCTCACCCAGACTTCGTGTGAAAATCACCCAGATAGCTTTGAGAAATAGCAATGCCAAGACAGCAGGCCGATTTACTCCAAATCTGGAGGTGGATGGGCACAAGCATTTTTTAAAAGCTCTCTTATAGTCACGATTGAGAACCACTGCTCTAAACTAACTGTATGAAGGACACCCAATGTTTTATACGTATGACCCTGTCACTTAACATATACCCAAGATCAATTACAGCTCAGTTTTTGAACGGATTCTGTGAGAAATTGTTAGCTGATTGTAGTCCTTCAATGATCAAAATTTTTGAGAAGGCTTTTGAAATGCAATATTAAGTACATCACAATCCACTTCCAGAAAGTATTACTAATAACTGTATTTAATTATCGTTTACAGAATTAGCCAAGAGCTATGACTTCCTCCCCAGTCTTAGGGTAATCCAGGCCTCAATAGTGAATTCTTGTTTCCTATGCATTTAGAATACTTGTTGCTGTATATGGATACTAAATAAAATCTGGCGTTTTATGGAGTCTTAAGAGTGTGCTCTACAGTTGGAAGGTTCCAAAGAAGAAATTCAAACAACTATAGTCAAAATCAAATTAGCAAGTACACTAACTAGTCTTAATTGTTTTGTTTGAAAGATAGGAATGAACGCAGCATTACCAGTGGCACTTAATATTGCATAAAGCACACAAAACTCCCCCTTGCCAGTGGGCACCACAAAGTGACATGGAAGCCATTTATCGTTGTAACCAATTAATTCCAAATTACACATCTAATTCTCAAATCTTCAAGTCACATTTCTACTGAAAGCACTGTGAAATACAGAGAACACAGATTATTTTGGTGTTTGCACGGTAATCCAAATACGCATTTGATTCTCCTCAACAGTGAAATAAGGCGGAACCAAATGTAGTTACTTAAGTTCACTGTAGAAATTTGTCAACGAATCCATGATGTAAAGATACAGTAGTTATTAATCTTGCAGTTCAAAGTGTATGCATTTGGTAATTCAGAAGTATCTGAGTCCTGTCTGACCCCTGACCAGCCTCTCTGTCCTCACTTTTAAAAGTCAAGAGCATGGTAATGCTTTTATGAAAAACAAGAAAACTGTTTATTAGAAGAAAGAAAGTTTATATTATTTCTCCTAGTAAAATTCTAAAAGTGATCTTTTTCCTTTTTCAAAAGGCCTTTTACTGGACACAGAAATATTCAATTAAAAAATAAAAGCCATGCATTTGATGAATAAACTTGATATAACATTTCCTAGTTTTCAAATATGATGCAAGTTGTTCTAACTCAGTATTCCAAATCTATCTCTGGTTTTAACGTTTTGTTATTTTTCTTTTTTAACTATAATGAGAAAATTGAAAGGTGTGCTTGAAATAAAAATTCTCTAGAATATGCACCTGCACTAGTTAAATTAACTAACTCTTGAAACCCATTTAATATCCATGTACAAACTGTCACACAGCTTACATTCTTAAATTAAAACTCTATAAATTACTATGATTCCTACAAATAAAGGTTAAAAATTAAAACAGCTCAAAAAGTGAGAAACAAACTGTATGTCACTAGATGGAGATGACATAAAACTAGGCATTCACATTTCAGTTAAAGCTAATACTATAACTGGAAAAATCTATGTTCACAAATAGTAATAAGACATTGCTTGTGAAAAGAAAATCAAATAGTTGATAAAAGATATATATATATTTTTCCCTTCCAGGTTAACAATATGGAACCATATCATGGACCAAGAACTCATTCACTTCTCTTTAAAAACCATACTAACATATCATGCAAACATAGTTATAATCATATCATTCTGGGGTTACTGAACACTTTTCCCCATGACGCCACGCAAAATTAAGTTTCTATAGTTCAGTCATTTCCTTTATCTTATCTCATTGCTGAGAGATTTTTGGCACAGTGGGTAAGAGAGTGAACTCTGCAGGCTATCAGTTTGAGGCTCTAGCTCTGCCATTAACAAAGCAGATGACTTTTAGGCAAGTTGTATATTTTTGTCTTAGTTTCTTCATCTGTGAAATGGGGATAGTAATATATATAGTGCCTATATCGTTTGGTTTTGAGGAAAAAATGAGATAATGCTCGTTAATGTTCAAGCCCTTAGACCAGTGCCCAAACATACAGTAAGCTCTCAAAGAAAGTTAGCTATGATTGTTATTGCCTAAAAATAGCTATAATTAATAATGCTTTCAAATTAATAATACAAGCTTTTTACACATATCATAAAAGTTATTGGAATTCAGAGACATCTTGAGTAGTGATGCTGAATAAAAGTAAAAGTGGAATTCCTAAGTCATAGTTGAAAGTATCAATTATATTTATAGAAGATCAGTCTTACTTCCAGCCACCAAGCCAGCAAGAATTGAAAACCAACTGGTCAACATATGTTGATGCAGATGGAAAAAGGCTACAACTGTCTTTAAATTCCCCAAAGAAAGCTGGTGGAGAGCCTTCTGGTCACTGCAGTCTAACCTATCATTACCCGTGCAGTGAGACTCTTTGATGGGTTTCTTGTCTATGAATAATACATATTTTGGGGACAGCTTTACAAAAATAAGCTTTCTTTGATCCAAAAAGACCTATGACTAAGCAAATGCAAAGAAAGAATTACCTCCCAACCACAAAGCAGGGTGGTATCCATGTCGGAAATTGAGGCAACTGGCAAAATTCAAAAGTATTTTTGAGATAAACTGGCCCCACAGTTTATATTCTAGAGAGCCAGGAAAATTTCAAGCTTCGAAATGGCTCTTCCCTTAATTTTTTTTTTTTTTTTGGTACGCGGGCCTCTCACTGTTGTGGCCTCTCCCGTTGCAGAGCACAGGCTCCAGACACGCAGGCTCAGCGGCCATGGCTCACGGGCCCAGCCGCTCCGCGGCATGTGGGATCATCGCAGACCGGGGCATGAACCCGTGTCCCCTGCATCGGCAGGCGGACTCTCAACCACTGCGCCACCAGGGAAGCCTTCTTCCCTTAATTTTTAAAAATAAAATTAGGAAAAAAAAATCTGATTATTTCTTTGTAAGGAATTATTAAATAAAAGGGCCTTTTTAGAAGATTTGGTATTTAAAAGTTATTTCACAGGGACTTCCCTGATGGCACAGTGGTTAGGAATCCGCCTGCCAATGCACAGGACACGGGTTCGAGCCCTGGTCCGGGGGGACCCCACATGCCTCGGAGCAGCTGAGCCCGTGTGCCACAACTACTGAGCCTGTGCTCTAGAGCCCGCGAGCCACAGCTGCTGAGGCCCGCACGCCTAGAGCCCAGGCTCTGCAACGAGAAGCCCCCGCTCGCCGCAACTAGAGGGAGCCCGTGTGCAGCAACAAAGACCCAACACAGCCAAAAATAAATAAATAAATTTATAAATAAACAAAAGTATTTCACTATGCAAACCATACTGGCAAATATTAAGTTCTGTGATTCTCCCTAAGAGGAATAAGCGTTTTTTCCCCAATGAAATTTAAAATTGTATTTACACTTTGAGTGATAAGTAGCGGATTTTAAAGATTAGTCCTTCAGGATAAGTATAATTAAGTTTGCTTACGGAGTTTTGTCTCGAAATGATCTTCTGTATATTTAGATTGTAGCAAAAGAAAAGATTCTGATTGTTCTCCCGTCCCTGTGACTCCTTCCCCAATATCAGCAGTAGTTAGTGAGGTCAAGTCTACCATCTTGTAATGCACAATGGCTATTTTACTAACCCAGCCCCGCTGCTGATGGCTTTGAGGGGATGAGTAAGAGGCCCCGACATCTTATGGGGTTTGACCAAACATTCTTTTCAGTTCACTCTCTGTGATTCTTGGTATAGAATAGCCTTCTTATCCCAAGAGCAAATATTCAGGATTACCAAAACTAAACAATTCAAATACCTACAGACTAGTTAAAAACTAAAGTTATCTGACATGTAATGTCATGAATAAATTAAAATGTTGGCAAGAAAAAGTGACCTCCAGAACTGACCTTTGTCACTCATCTTAAATATATGTGCCCTGTTCCCATCATCAAAAATATAACAAAATCAACTTACGATAGACATGTATACATTACTATATTTGAAATATAATCAACAAGGATTTTTCTTTCGTCAGGTATTAAGAAAACTTACTATAACAATCATTTGATATAACTCTAGAAAGACAATTTAGCAATTAATCTATATGATGTGACAACAGAGCCACTGAGTGCCAAGAAAATTATTTTCTTGCTAAAATCTGCAAAGTTGTTTCAAAAAGGTCTCTTTATGTGTATTGCTTGAGTTCTATATGTGCTAATATATCAGTTTCATAATCAGAAAAATGACATAAATTACATCTTAACATGTATTTCATAAATTTTCTTTATGTAGAAACCTAATAACTAATTTTCCTATATAAATATATATAATTAATGCTTAATTTGTATGAGATTATTCATCGATATAGTTTCTGAATCTTTATTTTCAGTTCATATGAATTATAACTTTGATTTAAAATGTTTAATTTTCCTGAACTCTGAGTTGATCTTCATATCAAAAATTATTTTAAAAATCTACAATTAGCACTTAAGTACATTTAAAAATCTTCAATTCTGGAGATACTTAATCTCCAGATCTGTACACAATGTAAATGTGTCCATTATCTATCTGCACGTGCATATATATGCAGTATGTACTAACTACACATAAACTTCAAATTCTGCTAACTTATTAAGTTCATTATTTCAGGAATAAATGCAAGTTTCCATTGCTCAGTTTTTCTTTACTGGTACATAAAACCAGAGAAATTGCTTTATATGAAGAAGACAACAAAACTCTGAATTTTTATTCAGAATCTTTGATAGGAATAGAGACACTTTAGCAAGTAAAAATTAAGTGCAGAAATATTTACCTATTATGCTTTTAAAATGTGAACATCTACATAGGAGAAATGTTACATTACCTTGAGAATACAGTTTATCAAATGTCTTTATACAGAATAAGAGTGTATTTGATAGTTTAACTGCTTTTGATTTAATTTAATGATATCAAAGACTTAAGGAAATCAATACTATCTGTCAAGTCAAATAACTGATAAATAGTATATCACAATATTTAAAAAAATAAATCCTTGAGTTGAGTAGGAAAGTAGGCTTGTTTTCAGTATATGTAATTTAATGATTATAAAATAAATTTTATAATTGGAAATTTGAATTTTCATAAAAATCTTTGGTTTATTTTAAACATTCCTATAAAAATCTACTCTTAAATTTAAAAACAATACATTCTGTCCATCATTATAGATGTTTGTGAACTTTTAAAATTTTATTTTTAATGAAAAGTAAATATTTGGTCAAAAATATGTTTAGAAGAAAGCTTTTGGCCTTTGAATATTATAAAAGTTTCTTAGAAATCTCTTTAAGGCTGAGTACAATAAAACTAGGGCAACGCATATATTCTCAGTTACTCTTAAAAAAAACCTGTAAAAGTGACTATAGTGGCATGTTCTGACACATTCTTTTCATAAACTGAACCCTGTTAGTGACAGCAGAACAGATTGTGTGCATCTGCTGGGAATGAGCCAGATGACAGTGGAAAAACGCACATGGATACCTTGGCACAGCAAATAAAAAATGGAGAAAAAAAAAGACCTGGAAGAGAAAGTGCCCAACTTTAATTGAAACATTCTTTCCAACATGATGAACTTCATCCAACCTCCTCTTGTAGCCTGTCAATTTAACATATAAGAATGTGTTTTAAAAGGGAGGGTCCTTTGTAAATTAGAACTGTTTGTCCTCTCCTTGCACTAAATATTGACTCAGGTTTTGGATTATTTCTTCAAATTATAGCAAATATAATAAGCATTAGGGTAGAAAAAGAGGCCAAACCACTCTACCACAGTCTGGTAAGAGAATGCTAAACTTCTAAAAACCTTTTCAGGTTTAAGTCAAATTTTAAATATCTGGGTTAAGTTCTGTATTATATGGGTAGTATATTGCCAAGTGCTAGGGATATCACACTTCAAACATTCTGCAAATGTGACTATTGTAAATGCTGCTTGCACTCAATAGTCCTACAATATTTGATTTTATGCTGATCTACCACAGTATTGTTTAAACAGTTGGCTCAATAGCGCTAGAGAGGTCCATACATAAAAACAAATGTGCTTCTATAAATCATATCAGGAAGTTCTCTTGGATGCTCTGACTACAATGAAATTTTATTCTATACAGTATACAATGCAAATTTTAAACTGGAGACGAAGTTGTTTAATAGATTAGTAGTCTGACTGAAGCAGCTGCAGTCAAAAAAAAAAATCTGGTGATTAACAGCCATTTTCCAGTAATCATAACCCTGGAAAGGGCTACTAAGCAGGGGGAGGGGGTTGCAGATGGGAATAATTCTCTAAGCCCATGTGCCTTAGAGGGCTCCATCATCTTCATGCAGACTTATTATTACTATTATTATTATTTTTAAATTAAAGCTTTTAGAGGCATCCTTGATTGCAGTGTTGGGAGCTGTCCATGCTGTTTTACCATAGGGAAGTCCACTCTGCAAGTATTCCTTGCACTGAGCACTCTTTAGCCAGGCATTAAAACAGGGCTAGAAAAGAGAGCCAAAATGCAAGGTGCACACTGGAGGGGTGTTATTCAAGAGCATGAGAGTAATTTCAAGTGGCTGCAACTCCACAGGCTGTCTAAATGAGGCAGGCCTCATCGACACTACCTGTCAACTAAAATATGAATTTTTTTTGAGAAATTAAGTGAATATAAAAGCTGAACAAAAAAGTGGTAAGCAGACTCTGAGACCAGATTTATTCCCATTTTCATCCACATTTTACCTAAATTTGTTTATTTGTGTTATCAAAAGGTGTAATCCTCAGGTAAATTTCTGCATTTTCTTTACCACTCTATATTTCTTCTCACATAAAGAAAATACCCAGATTAAGATAAGTTCATTTGTTTGTCATCTCAAAGTTGACAAACTATAATGAAAATGAACAATCCCTCAAATCTGGGGAAAAAAGGATGATAGAAGTGTCTTTTACTTATTTTTTAACTATTCCAATAATAATGCATTTTATCTTTACAAGTAAACAATATTTATTAATTTATTCAACAAATATCTATAGAATACCTATTATATGCAAGAGTGATTGTGAAGGAATAGAAAGATGAGTAAAATGACACTCATTCTTCACAAATTAATTTATCTCCACATACAATCAAAATTATGTAATAAGAAAATAAAGAATACTAATAAATCCTTCAAAAATGGTTAATACTAACGCTAAGAGAAAAAAAAAACCTTTAGAACTCTTGGTGAGGCTGTTGTCACTATTAAAACCACAAAATAACTCTATGTACCTCAAACACTTCCTCCAAACTGAATTTTTATTAAAACTAAGCAATAATCTATGTGGAATTCAGAACTTTCAATAAATGACTTTTAAAAATCATAGATGAAATTATTTTATTTCTTTGCTTCCATTTCTAGTTCTAAAAATAATGTGATATTTATCTAATAACATCTGATCTGTGAAAGATTTTGATTTTCTTGGAGTATACTGTATTGAGTGATCATTAGCATTGACCTCATATAACATCAGAATTAGAGACTTGCCCTGAAAGTGACTCAATTTTAATGGTATGAAAGTATTATTGAAAAAAGAAAGTTCAAAATAATTATTCCACCAAGCATTTCTAAGTGATCATCATTGGCAGGAAGATAAAATGATTAAAATACAGTAAAATGATATAATAACTTACTAATTACTCATCACTTACTTTCATTTTTATATGTATTATCCCGTTTAATCCTTACAACAACTCTAAGAGGTGGGTGGTATTATTATCCCCACTTTACAGTTACTGAAACCAAGGCTTTCTGGTGGTTAAATAAACTACCTACAGCCACTAACCAGTAAATGGAAGACTGGATTCTGAACCCAGTTTGGTCTTTGCTCTTAACCATTACTCTGTATTGCTTATGAGTCTGTTTGTCTAATAGCACACATATGTAAAATTAAAGAAATGGTATTAAGTATGGCAATGTGGTCTTCAAATTCTTTATGTCTGCAAATCAAAAGAACTGATTTTCTCTTTCACTTGCATTCATCCTCATCCTCTCAGGCTTTTTGTCTCACTCTCTTTGCTCTTCCCCACCCATCTCCCCCTCTACACACACACACACACACACACACCTTGGAGATTTGGCCCAACACTTCACTTAACATAATCAAGGCCATAATTTGGTTCAACTAGTCCAATAACTGTACCATCTCCTCAGACTTCATAATGCTATGCATTTTTGCCGTGGACATACCATTCACTGACTCTAAAGCCATCAGTGCTTCCTTACAAAGACACCATTCTGCAGCCTTTGTTGCTTCAAGATCAGTGTCTGGAGCTCTTTTGTGACATGGCGTTGGGCTGTGATGAACCACACCAATCTCTCAAGTGTAAGAAGGTAAGTTAACACCTGAAACAATTCTATGATCTCACACGTGTAGTCAGAACAAGTTAAAAGTGCACTTGCTTTCTCACAATACCAAATATTCTGAAGCAAGATGGGAACTCAGGAGAGAATCCAAAAACAATAAAAATTGAGGGAGAAAAGAACGAGGTCAAAGAAGAATTCTTTGATTTCTGAAGCTAAAAAATGAGAGAAGTCGAAAAATATCATATAGTGCTCACACTAACTCAAGAAAGATCAAATAGTCCTAGCAGGGACATTGCCCATTCATTTCAACCAAAGGACAGTAAGGAAACAAGCAATGGTTCAGAGTATCTTACCCGGCCCTTTGCAAATCCATTAATGCCATTGTGAAGTTTTCTTTTTGGTTTATGTAAGGGGGAGAAAAACTCAAAGGTGAAAGAAAAGAAAAACATAGTCAAAATTATTTCCTTAACCTATAACCTAGACAGACTCTAGGTTAAAAGTGGTCTTTTGATAAATACTAGAAATGAACAAATAGATACACTTTTTAAAAAAATAGCCAGGTTTGTTCGTCTTCTTTTAGTTAAGAAAAATAATCCTGACGAAACTATGTCTGGGTTTATACCTTTTAAACATATTTATATTAACTGTTACAGAAGAAGGGTGAAAAGATCGACTTTCTGGACACAAAACCTTTACTTAAAGACCATCTGACAACTTAGTAATGTTCGTCAAATGTGAATAGAAATAAGGCAGCTTAAAAAAAGTACTTGGTAATTTACTCATTAACAGTTTAAAAAATTTTAAATTCTTGCCCAGAGAATCACCTACTTCAGGAACCTCCAAGAGATTAATGTTTTAATCATGTATAGTTTTATAATATTTATAGAGCAAGCTAATCCATTTTCGATTAAAAATTTATCCAGTGTACATACTGAACAACTGAAACTTTGCAATGTGTCTAACAATATTTATCTAGTGGTGATGATTCAAATTATCCTATGGTTCAGGAGAATTCCAGGAAGATAAAGAAGTCTTGTACCATATCCTAAATGAAAGCATAATTTTAAAGGTTGAATCTGAATTTTTAAATAGGATGTTTAATTTTCTAAGAAATAAATGTCAAAAAATTATTGACTCCTATGTATATTAATATATGCAAAGAAAAAGTTTAACATTTTTTCCTCTTGCTAATGGGCCTTGAAAGTGTGCCAGGTATAGGGCACTTGCTCATAACACCTACGGCAAGAATAGGCCATCGTGATCATACTCTTACGAGTTACCTTTTACATTTTAAGACCCATGTTGTGTTAATTTCTTAACATTTTATTAGGAAACATTTGCATCCACAGAAAATAGTTGCTTGATAGTCAAACATAATTAAAATGATCTTTCTTATCTATTTTAGTTTAAGAAGAAATAAAATTAAATTACGTTTAACTGTTGGTCTTATCTGGTAAATTTTATATAGGCAATTAATAATTGGTTTAGTGGGTTAATAAACTAACATTTATATGCTATTTGTATACTATTAAATCAATAATCTAATTTAAAAATAAAGTTGGAACAAATATTTATTATGTAGTAACACTTTCTACTTAAGGCTCTCACTTAATACATTTCTACAAGAGAAGGCTAGTTTTAGAAAGGTGTGCTGGCAGTAATTTGACTACACTTCACACAAATAAGAATTCTACCACTGATTGAAAGGAGCCATGGCAGCTAGAAATTATTTTTAAAAATCACACTGGTAACGGCTGAAAATGTAACTGGTAATTAAAGACTGGTTTTAACAATTTTTTACTCTATTTTACAAGGAGAAGTACGAGTTTTCAGACTACAGTTTCAAATGCAAAGAATATTAATGCAGATATTTAGAAGTTGATGTATTTTGCATAGTAATAAGCACATTACTTACACGGTACCTTTCAAATGAAGAGTATAAACCAAACTTGAAAACTAAAGCCCATATTTTCTCCCTTTGTATTTTGACCTAGTAATCATTAAAAGTGTGAGTGTTTATCAATAAAAATTACTGTAGTGCCACGTATTGTGGTAGAACATTGCTATTTCCCGAGATAAGTACAAAAACCATTCAATGTTAATTTGCATCACAAAATGACCTAACATATCTGGAATATAATGCACAGGCTTCATTGAAAAGAAACCATTATATTTTTCTCTGCAAAACAAAAAAATACAGACATCTGATTGGGCCTGCATGTGCTGGAGGAGGGAGGGTGAGAAGAGGGCTCATTTTCTATCTTACACCTATTGTTTTAGGCACTCTAAACTGCTCTATGGGAAGAAAAAGGAAACATACTGAATCCACTTTGCAGTTAATGTCTTAGTGATTTAAGAGGCAGAGTTTTCAAGTTATAGAAGGGAAACGTTATGCTTTTCCTTTCCCAAAGCGATTGCCCAGGAAGAAGGCCCTCTGGTCCTTAGCCTACGCAAGGGGAAAAAAGGACATTACATCGGGCTGAAATCACTCCGAGACAGAAAAGGGGAAGTTTATGATGTGGCACTGTGCGCTGTATCTGGTCTGCAGCCAGGAAGTTTTCATTTTGTAGCTCTGCTGCCAGTACCTGCCCTGCATATTCAGGAATAAAAATACATCAGACCTCTACCTTAGAAACTGTGGATGTTACAAAGAATTAAAAGAGTTTATTTTTCTTTCTTTATCCTGAGTGTAATTACTATTTTTAAAAAGAAAGAGCTGAAACTATAGTAACTGGAGGGTTTTTTTTTCCCTTTTTAAACTCCTCAAACTACCTTCCCACAAAGCCATTTAAGTTAAATGGTACATTTACAGACTCACCTACATGAAGGATATAACTTAAAACATCTGCTTAGACACATACATTCTGTTCAGATACAAAGAATGTGGCAAAAAAAAAAAGGAAAAATATAGGGCCATTATATTCTTAAAATGTGTGTTCTTCTGTATGTGTGTGTGTGTTCATTCATTAAAGAGATTTTTGACTGCAATTAGGTAGTCGGTCCTATAAAGGCTTCCTTGTGTGACCATGATTTCTAAAAATAAAATGCTCCAGTGAATATTTCTGCTAAATAATCACATCTTCAAAATTACCTTAAAGAAATCCCAATCCCTCATGTTACATTCAGCAATAATACCAGCTTTCCATAATAAGTCTTGGTTGTATACCTCACGTGTGGTCAACAATTAATTATAGAAGGTTAAAAAAAGTCATGTTTACTCTATTAAGTAGTAGACTAATTTCCTTGTCTGTCCCCACTTATTTACATTCATGAATCTATTTTCTAATTTTGCAAATAAATAAATAAGCATATCTAAGCCAAAGCTGCCTATCTCCGGGTTCGGGGAAAGATGCATTCTCTTGCTATCATTCTAACTCGCTGAAAGAATCACAGATGTGTGAAAAAGCAAGAGGGATAGTTGTTAGCTGTTTTAAAAAACACTTCGCATTCTATCAAGACCATTATCTACTGCTTTTTATATACAATATACTAGAGATCCATGGTATCTAAGAACAATTTATATGAATTCTTCCTGTGCATCTTATCTATGACAACAAGATACAAGAGGAAAACCAGACCACACTCGGGATACTATTTGGAAAAAGCAGGTTCTCACCAGGGACTGCTTCAGAGATCAGTTCCTCCAGTCTCTAGAAACAAGTTTAAGGTACTTTACTTAAATCATTACTAGAAGATTTGCACTGTCATTCTACATGAATCGCAACCACTTGCAGGATGAACAACATTGCTCCATTCATTTCAGACTTACAGCATTAAGAATTAATAAAGTCTCTATAACATCTGCATTATTAAAGAGTAATGATTCCTGTGGAAATCTGCCCATAATAAGTTTACTGTTTTTATCGCTTGTAATATCACCAATTTCGTTTATAATATCCTCAAAAGATAATCTTCATGTATACTTTGAACTTTGTTTACGACTGGTTATATTTTTAAAATAAATACAGAGATTTAACTTAGGCAATACAAAGACAATGTACAACAAATGCATTATGGTGATGACAAATGAATGCTACTCATGTTATCACCTCAAACCCAAATATGTATACAACAGGTATCATATAATTTCCATA
Source organism: Phocoena sinus (assembly GCF_008692025.1). Taxonomy (NCBI): domain Eukaryota; kingdom Metazoa; phylum Chordata; class Mammalia; order Artiodactyla; family Phocoenidae; genus Phocoena; species Phocoena sinus. The sequence goes on along the minus strand of NC_045765.1, from coordinate 102,147,475 downwards.
CTTAGTAGGAATATGACTTTCCTTTTTGTAGTTAATGTTAAAATAACACCAAAGAAATGTGAGATAATGCTATATTGGATAATCTTATTTTTTCAATGGTATTCTTTGTTACAGAATTTTCTTTAATTATTTTTCTTGCACAGACAGAAACAACTAACATAAGAATATTGATGCTATCTATTTATTCTTAAGAGAGATAGGGAATGGGTGCTTTTAGCTCTCTTTACTTCTTTATACCTCAATACATCTGTAAAATAGTTACTACTGAAATCTTCTTTTGAGAAAAATTAATTCTAGTGTACTTTATAGAAGTTAATATTAAAATAAAAATTTCAGACTTTTTTCAGCATAGACTTTTTTCAGTGTGAGAAAGGTTATCAATAAGAACTGCTTTTAAGAAAAACCTGACAGTTTCCTTTGCTCACAAACTATAGCACATGATTAGAAATTATTTTCTTTCTCATGCTGTTATTCACTTACATACTGCATACTTGCTTCAATTCTCCAAGGGAAGAAATGTGGCTCTTGTGGGAAAGGTCCACCCCTTTCTACATGCTTGCTTCCTTGAACGAAAGAAACACACCCCCTAACATTCTTTGAAATATGTCCAACATGCACAGAATTGGAATAGCACTGTATTACTGACCAAATTAGAAAATCTTAAATGAGAGTCAAATATTGTTAAAGTGTGTGTGTTCTGAATCAGGACAACTAACTGATGCATACAGAGGTAACGGAAATGAACTACGTTCAGTCTCAGCCTAGTGTCTATGTTTGGACGCTCAGAACACTTGTGTTAGTGGACGAAATCTGTGAGTGTTTTTGTGCACTTGTGCGTGGTATGACAACTCAGGAGGAGGCCCATAAATGTTACAGGTTTCTGAGGGCATCCTTTGAACTTTAGACATTAGGCGAATGCCTCCTCTCTTTCATAAATACTTTAAAGAAAAAATACTCAGAAACTGAGGTATCCATCTTTCATAAGCAGAATCAGAAAGTTGTCTGAAATCACAGAAGTGCATGAATATTGAAAGTCTACGCTCACCATCCTAATGACAGAAAACTCACATCAAAGTTGGTATCCACTAACTTCCACCTCATTTGACAATTTTCTGGTCATAAATTGTCTTCCAACAAGTTTTCCTTCTATTATGTAGAATACTATGCTCCCAAAGCAAGTTTTTTTAAATTGTTATTTTCTAATAAAGAGACACACTCCATACTGGTGGGAATCTGTGCATTTATCTTTACTTTTAATTTTCCTAAACCCTCTTTTTTTTAAATTCCATTTTTACATAGAAATTTGCAAGTGTAAAGACACAGTGTGAGCAAAATTTTATATCTCTTTTAAGGTATTCTAGTGTTTAAATGAAACGGTTAGTCCTTTTGCAATTTGTTCATCAGGCACTTGCGGATGAGCTCAGCTATATAATTTCCAGGCCTACAAAATGGAAGCTCTGCTACTCCGCCTATGTTTTTCACTTGGAATAAGAGTGGATATAAAGTGAATATATAAACTGGACCTGAAGGTAATAAACTCATTAAAACTTAATAAGATATTGTTATGGTCAAAGAAAACCTGCTAGTGTGTGTGCCACAAATCCACTCAGATGAAACATCTCATTCACTGGAACTTCCTATCTTATTATAATAATGCACAGAAAATTAAACACATAAATATTAATTTTATGTATCACAGAAGATGTAGGCAATGAAAATGCAATGTTTACATTTATGGGTGACTCATTAGTGTTTTATTGTGTGAAACACTAGGAGGCATCAGTTGGGTAAAAAAGGACTTCAAATTTTAAAGAAGCAAGAAATTACTGTAGAGTTGGATGCGTAAAGAGTAGGGGTTTTCAAAATGTTATTATGTAAACCAAAACTTTATTAGCTGAAATAATCTCTCTCAAAACAGCATATCTTGTAAAGAATGACCTTTATAAAACGTGCATGAAATAGATATAATTTGACCAATAAACACCTATCAAGATCTATTTCAAATGTATGGATTCATTAACTATGTAATTCCACATTTTTGTGAAGAATATATTTGGTAACAGAATAACATAATGGCTATTGACTACCATGCATTTTCTGCTTGGTTACTCAATACCATGAGAGTATCTTTTATTTCTGGCAAATTCTGTTTTGTGCTCTCTACAATGCCTCTGAAAATGTCTACTGCAATTACGACGTATAATAATAACTTTCATACAGCATCCAGAACTTTAAGTCTGTTCAGAAGGAAGTGATGGAACTTAAAATGAAAGAAATGAGGATGTATATAAAAAGTACGTTTTCTCTTATTTCACTATTGAAAGCCTGTCATTTGAAAACTGAGTTTTCTACTGTTTGAATGGCTCTTCATAACGATGAAGCAACAGGGTCGTGGTATACTTATCTAGCAATCATTTGAAATTGGAGTGTCTTGCCGTTCCTCAACAATCAGCTTTTATCTTTGACCTATCAAAATAACATGTGAACTGCGTAATCCGCCTTTTGTAAGGTGCACAGACTCTGTTGTCGCTCCTGGTTTTGTGAATCGCCTCTGTAATCTGGTTTGATTTCCTAAAGATGACAGATCTCGGTGAACAGTCAGGCTTTACTGAGTGCAGGGCAGTCCACGCGCCCATGAGATTAAGGTACAGTGCGAGGACGGGATCTTAATCACCTACCCTTCCACGTGCAGCACACAGACTGAGCACCAGTGATGAAATCTTTTCATTATGTCCAGGCAATCAGTGCATTCATAAAATGAATATGTGCATTTTTATAAGTTTTAGATATTAATTTGTGTGGTGTTTTCTCAGAGGATGTGCTTTGGAAAAAAAAAGTAGAACTTTATTAATAGTCTCTTTAAAGCCCACTCTGTGATCCTTAATTGCATATGAAATTCTTCCATGTTGTTCTGAATCGTGTCCCTGAAGCCAGGGTTCTCTGTTTAATAACTATTTTTTTTTGTTGTTATGAAGCACAAGTGTTGCTGCACAGATATTTCCCCATTTTTGTCACTTTCTGAGATTTCATAGACTCAAAATATACCGCACGTAGAGCTGGGAAATAAACCCACAAAATATACTACAATAAACAGAAGAAAGTTTTGAAATATAATGTTAACATATGCTGAGCAGTTATTTAGCTCAGTTTTTTATAAAAGAAGTTTAAATACAATAAATCACTTATTGGAAAGATATGGTTGTAGTGTTATGCAACTTATTGATTTGGTAAAGTGAGGGCCAAGGAAGACACTCACAGACATCTGAAAAATATAAAACATGATGCTTTTCC